>NC_134600.1:19100060-19844435 GCF_037038515.1 Microtus pennsylvanicus | reverse complement strand
CTAGATGGCTTCAGCACAGAATTTCAAAGAAGAGCTATTACCAATACTCCTCAAATTGTTCCACAAAATAGAAACAGAAGGGACATAGCCAAACTACTTTTTTGAGGCTACAGTTACCCTGATACGCAAACCATACAAAGACTCAACAGAGAAAGAGAACTACAGACCAATCTCCCTCATGAACATTGATGCAAAAATACTCAATACTGGCAAACTGAATCCAAAAACACACAAAAAAAATATTATAGTGTGTTAAATGTTAAAAATATATACAGGCTAAAGGTTAAAGTCCTTAAACATAAAAAAGAAAGAGAGTAGTTGGGTGTAGTGATACACACCTTTAATCCCAACACTTGGAGAAAGAAAGAGAGTAGTTGGGTGTGGTGGTACACACCTTTAATTTCAACACTTGGGAGGCAGAAGTAGATTAACCTCTGTGACTTCAAGGGGTAGAAGTAGATTGACCTCTGTGACTTCAAGGTGTGGTAGCACAGGCCTTTAATCCCAGTGCCTGGGAGGCAGAGACAGACAGATCTCTGTGAGTTCAAGGTGTCTTAACAGACACCTTTAATCCCAGCACTGGGGAGGCAGTGGCAAGTGCATTTCTGTGAGTTCAAGGACAGCCTGCTCTACAAAGGGAGTTCCAAGACAAAGATACACAGAGAACCTGTCTCAAAAAGCCAAGAGTTAAAAGTAAAAAATAAAAGAAATAGAGATTAAAGTAAAGCCACATAAAGATGGAAAATACACAGAGAATCTTGATACTGTATGCCATTATGCTCTCTTTGAATTGTTTGAATGCTGAGGAAGGAGCAACAGCTGCTAAAAGATATTTGCATATAAATGCTGCTGAATTAATCCAAGATAGGTATTTTGAAAATACCTTGACTTGAAAATTGAAGTCAAAAGGCATGTTACTTTGGAGAAGAGACAGATTAAAGTCTCATGCAATATCCAGCTTATTCCGAGCATCAGACAGTTGATACCCTAGGGTTACAAAGAGTCAACTGATGTAAGTATACAATCACAAGGACAAGCCAAAGGAGGTGGACAAGCCCTGGCATAGAGACACATAAACAAATAACAATAGTTTTAATGAATGCTCTGAAGTAAACTCACTCCCATCTGCTCTATCTGAGAGGGGCCCAAACCACATTCCAAGGACAATTTCCTGTTTTTGAATAAACAACAATGAGGTAACAAGGCTCACATCTTGTTCTGCGGGTGTTTTCTCACAAGCACTCAGAATTCTCACTTCACTCCATCCTTGGCCCGTGTTCCAACACGGTACTACACAAACAGTTTTGTTTCTTTTATAGATAATTTACGTCTGAGGCCATTGTTTACATTTTTTGTACATTTACTTACGTTTTCACTCTTTCGCACTGAGGGAAGGGTGCACAGCCAGGACACCCGTGTGAAAGTTAGAGGACGATCTGTGGGAGTCAATGCTCTCCTCCTCCCAAGTGGGCCCTGCTGACCAAACTCAGGTCATGAGACCCTGCAGCAAGCTCCTCTCCCTGTTGAGCTAAATCACTCCAGGCCTAGACTTACATTTTGAAACATGCAATGTGTTGTTCTAGAATGGCAGGAAATAAAATTAAAGGCAGGTGATAGCAAATGCTTATACACCAGCTCTTGGCAAATAGAGGCGGGATGATAAGAAATTTGTCATCCTTAGCCACAGTGAGTTGGAGGACAGCCCACAAGACCCTGACTCAACAATAAATAAATAATAAATAGACATATATACTGCTCTTGAGTATGCTAACACCTTCTCACATTAGTCTTTATACTTAGAAAATGCGAAGATATTTGAAATACTGGAACTAAATTTTTGTTTCGGGTAAAAAAAAAAATAAAGCTTAACACTTCCTACCTTCCCAACAGAAATGGAGACATCTTGCTTAGCACCAGTCACTAAATCCTCATTCTGGCCACTTTGCTGGCATTCTTTGTGAATTATGTAAGGTTTAGTGACATTAAATAGCTCAGGTCGGAAAGCATAGTTTTGGGTGATGATTTCATTGGCTGGCACAGCAGTAGAGTCAGGAGCAGAGCATGTAGTAGGAGCTCCAGAAGGAGATGTGGCATCCATCTGAAGAGAATCCAGGTCGACAGAAGAAGTGGAATGGTTTCTACTGCAGGAAGGCTCTCGATGCTGCTGAATTTGATAGTTGACCTTGTTAATGAAAGAAAGATGATCCAGTAGCCACCCAGGTGGCAAATGGTGCACCACAGACATTCTCCTAAAAAACCCAGAACTAGGCCTGGGAGCGAAGTTCAGTGTGGGGCTGCTGGGTTTGATAGCCAGTGCTATAACAACAAAAACAAAGAAAAAACTTTTAAAATCAGGTTCCTTTCTTCCGTTGCCCTCCATGGTCCTGTTTTGGTCCTTGGATTGAGGCACTAGTTTACATCATACAAGTATTCAAGTCACTAAATCCTTCAAAGATGAGCATCCCATCGAGTCAAAGAATGGTAATTACCTCTAAAAGATTGCTCCAGCTAAACAAAGTGCAATATGAACAGTACACCGGGAGGGCACACCTAACTAGTCTGCTAAGACAGAACTTCACAATTAAGTCTAAAGCAAACTAACTAGCTTGTTAGGTCAGAACTTCAGGATTAAAGGTGGATAATGACAATCTGTTTGAGCCACACTCCAGTGACTAGGTTCATCAGAACTACTTTATATTCATTTAAAATACATTTTACATTTCTGGATATAGCTTATTTTATTATAATGTAGTGCAAACTTTAAGAGGGCACTGAAGAAGAAATAAGTGAATAGCACAGCTAATAATAAGGTTTATAATAAAATTTCTTATAAAATTGACCGTGAACTAGTTTTTGCTTGTCAGTTTTTAAAGACAAGGTCTTACATGGCATGTAGAACAGGCTGGCCTTATTTTCAAGAGACGCACAGGGATCTGCCCGTCTCTGCCTCTGTCGTGAACCACTCCAGGTTAAGTTACTTGATTTCACTGAGCTTCAAAAGTTATCTTTGTGTCTGGCTGGGTTCTTTTGAGATAGTGTTGCTCTGGCTGTCCCGGAACTCACTATATAAACCAGGCTGGCCTGGAAATCAGAGATTCCCCCTGCCTCTGCCTCCTGAGTGCGGGAATTAAAGGCGTTCGCTATAATGCCCAACCAAAGTCTTTTTTATGTCCTACTGTCATTAGTTTGGAGAACTAAATGAGATAATCCGCATGAACTGCTGCTGATAGTGTCTGAAACATAACAGCTGGTAACACATCCGCTGACACTCGTGAGAGGATTCAGGTGATACCTGTGATTTTGGTTTCCCAGTCCACCGTGACTTGAGCTGAGGAGACACAGTGATGGCTAGGAAAGATTGAAACTCAAAAGGGCTGCTAGGGACAAAACTACAATTCTAGCTAGAGGAACAACAGCTCCGAGATTCAGAAATCTGAGCATTCGCCCTAGGCCTTCCCACCACTGTCTGGGAACTGGCAATGCCTGCTTGTAGTTCCTCTCTGGGAGAGGAGAATCCACAGCACTTGGAGCACCCTGCCGCTACTTATCCTTCCAACTCTTCCTGATCTACCAAAGGGTCAGTAGAGCTCCGCCACATTCAACAGCATCTTCTACAGTCAGAAAGGGACACGCTACCTCCCAGACTCTCGCATTGGAAACAGCACTCATCTAAACCAGGTCCTGACAGACATCCTTACAGAGTCAAAGAAAACCCTCGCTTCCCTAGTCCATGGACGCAGCCATGTTGCTGTACGGAATGAGACTCCAGGAGAGATTGGGCCGCTCCGTGCCGACGAAGCTTTCGTCCTAGGTGACAGTTTTGAGGATAGGGCCAGACTCCTCTCCGGACGAAGACACCGGCTACTAAAAGCCAGGGATCCTGGTGCGCCGCCGAGCGACCAACACACACGCACTTCCGGCCAATGGGACTGGCGTGGAGGAAACGCGTAAGCGTACTCGCCGCAGGCGTTCTGACGTCACGCGGGCGGAGATTTTAAAATCCAAACGGCTCTAAGTTGGCGTTGGCGCCTGTTTTCGTACGTAGTTGCGCTGTTTGGCCGCTGGGTCTTGCCAAGAACCACATATCTCGTCAAGAAGAGAGAAAGGTAACTGCTGACATGGGGTTAACTCTGTTCGTGCTAAAAGGCTCTGCGGTGTCAAGAGACCAGGGGTGGCGTCTGCCAGGCTCTGTGTTCAGGGATCTGTAAGTTTGTGCGGGCAGCGCCTGTAGAGGGAGGGAAAGAGGATGCCGATTGCTGACCGAGGTGTGGGGCGGGTCGGGGGGGTGCAGCGCCTGTAGAGGGAAAAGTGGGTGCCGATTGCTGACCGAGGTGTGGGGCGGGTCGGGGGGTGCAGCGCCTATAGAGGGAAAAGAGGATGCCGATTGCTGACCGAGGTGTGGGGCGTTGTGGGGGGCGGTGACTGCCGGGAGGAGCAGGTCGGAACGCTGCGTTCGCGTGGTAATGCAGCAGCTGAAAAGCCGTATAAGGAGAAAAAGTCTGGGAAACTGAAGTCTTGAGAATAAAATCTAAGTGGAATGTAAGCAGCTGAACAAGGAGGGATGTGGCTCAGTGCACAGCTAAGGGCATCTGCATTGGCCTGCCCTTAGAGCCCTGACAGGATAGATCCTCGCCTGTAGCCACCAAGAACACTTCTGTGCACATTTGTTATGTTTCCTTGTAAAAGGTGGGCCTACCCCCACCCCCTTCTCCTAGTCTCTGCCTCCTCTGCCCCTTCTCTCTCGTCTTCCAATAAACCTCCTATGCATGGTGTGACTTCTTTTCGCCGCTATTATTATTATTACAACAACAGTGAAGTTCCGTCTCACCCTCGAAGGAAGCCAGAGCAGGACCTGAAAAGGCTGAGTGGCTAGCTAGCGTCTAGCCCTGTAGAGGTGAAGACAGGGTCCGACATAGGCATGCTTATGATATTAAAATGTTTTGAGAAAGGAAGCAGTCTCTACATTATGTTGTGGACCGGATTGCTTATGTTTACTGAAATGGAGGTTAGAACGAGAAAGACAATAGTGGATATTAACTGAGAAACACAGGGTTAAACATAAAGCAAGAAACGTAGACATTAGGAAAACAGAATGATTCCTGTTTTTGAAGCCAAAGGAAACATTTTGAGGAAAGTTAAGGAGCCTGAGATTTCTTGTCAAGCAGCCTGTGAGTAACCATTGAAATAGACATAAGAGATAGCAGGGATAACGTATAGAAATTTGGCAATCAGCCGGGCGGTGGTGGCGCACGCCTTTAATCCCAGCACTCGGGAGGCAGAGGCAGGTGGATCTCTGTGAGTTCGAGGCCAGCCTCGTCTACAAGAGCTAGTTCCAGGACAGGAACCAAAAGCTACGGAGAAACCCTGTCTCGAAAATCCAAAAAGAAAAAAAAAAAGAAATTTGGCAATGATGGATTGCCTTGTGATGCGGGAATCACATACGTTCGTTTTTGCATTGCCTTGCTTGAGTGTATTGAATACTTGAAGTTGCATAGGTGTTATCTGTAGTGAGGACTTAAGTGTACATGAAAAACAAATACAGAACACAGGGAAATTACTATCGTAAAGAAACAGACTTAGTTACTCTTCTACTTCAGAATAAAAGTGATAATTGTTGCTTAATGAACCACTTGCATCTGGAACATTTTTTCTGATATTGAAATCATGAATTAGGTTCTAAAGCATGAAGCGCAGTTCTGTTTCCACCGGTGGTGCTGGCCGCCTCTCCATACTGGAATTGAGATCCCAGGACCTTGATAAACCAGGCATATATACCCCTCAAACGTAAGTGCCTCCAACTATGGATCTCAGCTGCATACTTACTGTCTAGGGTGAGGCAGATGTAAGAAATGGTTAGTACAAAAGTCTTAGTGATGTCTTAATCTTGTCTCTTCCAGCAGTGTCTGATTGGGGTCATTGAAATCTATAAAAGTGGACGTGAGGCTAGGTGGTTTGGTTCGTCTCATTGTTTACTAGCCTTGCTATTAAAGCATTGTTGACACCCTTCCAATACTCCTTGTTTTCCTCTTTTACTTCATAATTAACTGTTTAAGCAGGCAGTGTGGTATAACTTAATTTACTAAGATGTTTCCAACTACTAAAGGTAGTAATGAAATCAAAGCAATATTATTTGTTGTGATGGGAAGCTATAAAATTATTTTAAGTTTGGAGGGACTAGGGTGTGAAAAAGAACTTGCTCTTTTAGCTGTGTGTGGTCATACACACCTATAATCCTGGTATTCAAAAGACTCCAGGAAGAAGACTGAATGTGAGTTCAAGGCCGCTGTGGACCAGAAAGTAGTTCCCCAGCCTACAGAGCAAGACATAGTTCACAAAGCGACCAACCAAAGAAATTGTTATCATAAACATTAGTTTTTCACTAAGAGTGTTGCTCTTCTAGTTAATAGAAGGCTATTTCTAACCTACTGTGTACTATACTAGCATAACGTCTACATATAAGCTACTTAATCAGCCATTCTGAAGAAAGGAATTCAAACATAGTTGTCAACCTATAATCATTTTTTATATTTTCCTTAAAATCCTTATCCATATGTAAACAAATTTTAAAATTAAAAAGACATAAATTAAAACTTTTAACATTTTAAAATTTTACTGTCTTTTTGCTCCTTCCAATGAAAACAACTACCAAACACTTCTGTGATCTTGAAAATTTGTTATTGGTGGGGGAAAGAGGTTAACATGTTTCCAAAATTACTTGAACTGGTGTTTTTGTATTTGCTTTAAAGAATTTTTTTCTGTTTTCCTTTGAAGCAAAGGAAGAGCAACCTTTGGAAAGCCAAGTACAAGCAAACCTACATCTGAAAGAAAAGTCTCGATATTTAGTAAAAGGTAACAAAGTTTTTTATTTTATTTAATGAATAGATTCTTAGAACTGTGCATTGATTCCCTAGAGTCAGAAAAAAAAATTATATTGTAAAGTTGCTTTCAAGACAAAAGTTAGGACCCAGTTTTCCTGTTTTAGTAGTTAAGGTTCTAGGTGATATGATGTTTGTATAATTCTGCTTTGTGTGATGCTAGAGAAGTACAGATTCAGATCACAGTTCCATCATCCTAAGGTGATGCTCAAGTCTGTGCCGTGTTCTGTACCTAGTTCTCAGAAACTGTAGAATCAGATGGTGAAAGTGGAGCCATCCCTAGTTCAACATTGGAGTCTTTTACTCTCCGAAGGTTAAGAATGACTTCAAAGAGCTTTGGTTTTACCGTCTAAGTCTGACAGTATTAATTATATTAGAAATTAAACTAAGAAAATGTCAATATAAACTCAATTTAAAATAATAGTCTCATTATGTTGTTCCAAAAATAAAATGGCTTCATTTATTTATTTGCTTGTTTGTTTGGTTTGCTTTTTGGAGACAGGATTTCTCTATGTAGCCCTAGCTTTCCTGGAACTCACTCTGTAGACCAGGCTAGCATTGAACTTTGAGATCTACGTATCTGTGCCTCCCAAGTGCTCAGATTAAAGGTGTGTGCCACCACCGCCTACAATGCTTTGAATTTTAAAAAAATTTCTGGGTGAGCAAGATGGCTCAGCAGGTAAAGGCACTTAAAACCAAGACCTGCTTTCAATCCCCAGACCCACGTGGTAGAAGAGAAACTATTGCTTCAGGTTGTCCTCTGAACACCAGCTGCTGCGCGCTCTCTCGCTCTCTCTCTCTCTCTCTCTCTCTCTCTCTCTCTCTCTCTCTCTCTTCCTCTCTGACACACATACACACACAAATAAATAAATGTAATAAAATTAAAACATTTCCAATGCAAAACAATTTCATTGGGCAGCCAAACATGGTCTCCCACTTTTAAAGTCAGATCCCTTTAATAGCTGACTAATGAAAGATGGTTAGAATCTATGTCTGCTACTGCATTCAGACTGTCGTAGCAGCCAGTCTCGAGGAAGCAATGTACACATGAAAGGATGAGAGGGAGAAGAAGAAACATCATCTTAGTTTTGTTGTAGTGATGCCTAGATATGCCTTGGAGAACTTTTTCTAGACTAGATCAGCAGTTGTCTGGATTGGAGGTGGGGAAGTTTGATACAGATTTACAGGAAGCAGTCTGTTATGTGTATGACCTGGGGTATGACCTCACCTTTTTGTACTTTGAATCCCTAGTGTATAAGAACGGAGATAGGTTGAGTGGTGGTGCACGCCTTTAATTAGGCAGAGGCAGTCTAATCTGTGGGTTTGAGGCCAGCCTGGTCTACAGACAAGTTCCAAGACAACCAGAGCTACACAGAAAAACCTGTCTTCCAAAAAAAAAAAAACGAAAGAAAGAAAAAGGGGGGAGATACTGGGAGATGGCTCACTGGTTTAAAGTCATTCCATTTCTACCAGAGGACCCAAATTCAGTTCCCAGTAACCACATTGGACAGGTCACAACCCCCTGTAACTCCAGCTTCAGGAGATCCGATTCCCCTCTTGTGACCTCCATAGGCGCTCACATGCATGTGTGGTTATGCATACACAGACATAATATACATAAATAAAAATAGATCTTTTCACTTTTTTTTAGTGGAGATATTGGCAGACTCTCCTTTACGAGTAGTTCTTAATATTTATTGAGTGTTCATATAGGTCAACTGTTCTTAAGTTCTTCATGCATATTAATTCTTGATACTCAGAGACAATTTTCCCTTAAGGAATAATGGCAAACAAGGGAGTACAAGCAAGGGGGCAGTTAGTTATAAGGGCTTAAATAGAGGAAAGTGTTTGGGTTGTTGAATAGGCTTGTAGACTACTTGGTACTGAAGATCTATGGGCCTTAAACACACCTCTAAGGATAATGCTTGTGTTGATAATGTCATGCACAAGGATATTTGGTTTGGTATTTGTGGTGCTGAGGATTGAGCAAAGAGCACTTCACAAGCTGAACAAAACACTCACAGAGATGCCCCCCCCATCTCAGAGTATGTTTTATTACCCCCACATTTTGTGCCTAAAACTGCTGCAACCTCGTGGTGTGCTCTCCCTCTGCTTTAAGTGATACATTGTGTTTAGTTGTTTATAACTTAAAGGCTAATGTTTGATGCTGTTGTTACTATTTGTGTGTGTGTGTGTGTGTGTGTGTGTGTGTGTGTGTGTGTGTGTGTGATGGATAGCCTTGAAATAATGCAGACTTGAACACAGAAGGAAATGTTTTTGATTGCCTTCTTAAAATATTTTTCTAGGACCAGTGGGCATTCATCCAGGAATAGTCAACTTGGTATAT
Organism: Microtus pennsylvanicus; assembly: GCF_037038515.1. Taxonomy (NCBI): domain Eukaryota; kingdom Metazoa; phylum Chordata; class Mammalia; order Rodentia; family Cricetidae; genus Microtus; species Microtus pennsylvanicus. Next base: position 19,835,213 of record NC_134600.1, on the reverse strand, counting down.
TCTCCAGTTCTGAAAAAATCAAGGATCCAAGACCACTTAATGATAAAGCATTCATTCAGCAATGTATTCGACAGCTCTATGAGGTATTCTATAATTTAAGTTGTCTGAATTGCGTGTTTTTGCCACCTACATTTTTTCTAATCCAAAACTTTGGGTGTCTCATAAAAATGATTGTAGTTTCTTACAGAAAATGGTTATGTATATAGTGTGTCAATGAAGTCTCTCCAAGCCCCATCAACCAAAGATTTCCTAAAGATCTTTGCCTTTCTGTATGGCTTCTTATGCCCATCATATGAAATTCCTGACACAAAATTTGAAGAAGACGTTCCAAGAATTTTTAAAGACCTTGGGTATGTAATATTTTTTTTTATTAAAAATTTCCACCTCCTCCCCGCCTCCCTTTTTCCTCCGCCCACTCCCCCCACCCCTACTCCCCTCCGCCTCCTTCTAGACCTGGATGGAGGGGGGTATGTAATATTTTTATTAATCTAAGATCTTATCAGAACACAGAAGGAACACACATTATAAGTTTGTGAATCCTTTGAATTAATAGGTTCAGTTTTAGGATGAGCACTGTGAACAGTATGTGTAAGATGCACTGAAGAGAAAGGAAAATTGATAGATTGTAGCACAGTCAACTATTTTTGTTCCTGTAACAAAACACCAATGCTTGGTAATTGGTAAATATAGGAGTTATTGAGCTAAAGAGATGGCTCAGTGGTTAAGAGAACTGGCTGCTCTTCCAGAGGACTCAGCTTAGGTTCTCAGCACCCACATGGTGCCTCACAGTCATAAACAGTGATTCCTCTTTTGACCTCCACAGCCACCAGGCACACACATGTTATGCATATCTGTAGGCAAAACATCCATATACATAAATTTTAAATGTATGATACAGGAGGCTGGAGAGATGGCTCAGTGGTTAAGGGCATTGCCTGCTTTTCCAAAGGTCCTGAGTTCAATTCCCAGCAATCACATGGTGGCTCACAACCATCTGTAAAGAGGTCTGGCGCCCTCTTCTGGCCTTCAGGCATACAGACAGAATATTGTATACATAATAAACAAATAAATATTAAAAAAATAAATAAATATATCATACATATATATTTATGTGATATATATATATATACATTGTAGACTACTTGGTACGGAAGATCTATGGGCTTAAACACACCATATATTTATAAACACACCCCCACATACACGCACACACGCATGCACACACACGTGTGACTGGCTTAACTCATGGTTATAAAGGCTGGAAAGGCCAAAAGCATGGCATCAGCATGTACTCAGCCTCTAATAAGGAAGGACCGTCTTGGTGGGTGATGACTTGCCAGAAGGTACCATATGGCAAGGAGGAGCGTGTGTCAGAAAAGGATTACCTTTATAACAAGGCCATGCCTTCAAACACCCACGTGTATTGGAGTAGATTCGTCCATAGGGCTCTCACCTGCCAGAAGTCTCATGTCTTTGTATCATTAGTATCTGACTCTGGGGACTAAGTTCCCAGTAGGAATTCTGCAGAACAAACATTGAAACCGTAGCAGTCCATTGTAACGGAGGTTTAGGTGATAGACCATAAAGCTCAAACCATGAGGAATATAAAGTACAGCCTGGTATGGTGGTAGGCCTTTAATCCCAGAATTCCAAAGGCCAAGGCAAATAGATCCTCGAATTCAAGGCTACCCTGATCTACATGATGAATACCAGGCTAGTCAAAGCTACTCAGTCCCGGTCTCAAGAAAACATAAAGTGCAGCCTGGTTTCCACAAATTGTAGTGGCTACCACAGCAGTAAGGTCTGATGAAAACAATGAGATTGGCTGTATTTTGATTTGCTGATACTTGAATAAAACTAACGGAGGGGGCTGGAGAGATGGCTCAGAGGTTAAGAGCGCTGCCTGCTCTTCCCAGGAACCACGTGGTGGCTCACAACATCTGTAATGAGATCTGGCACTCTCTCCGGCTGTGTGGGCATACATGCCAGAAGCACGTTGTATGCAGAATAAATAAATAAATCTTAAAAAAAACTAACGGAGGGAAGAGTTTTTTACATTAATCATCAAGGGAAGTAAGGGCAGAAACTCGAGCAGGAACAGAGATGGGAACTATGAAGCCAAGCTGTTCACTGACTAGTTCTCCATAGCTTGCTCAGCTTGCTTTCTCCTACAGTCCAGTACTACCTACTCGGGTGGCACTGCCCACAGTGGACTAGCCTTCTCCTGTCAGTCATGAGTTAAGGAAGTGCTCCATGGATATGCCCACGAACCAGTCTAATGGAGACATTTCCTTTATTGAGGTTCTGTCTTTCCAGATGACTCTAGTTTGTGTCTGGTTGACAGAGTTAACCAGCAGAGAGATGAAGTTTAAAAGCATTATAAATAGAGACAAGCACAGATCAGATGTGGCGCTGCACGCTGTGATTTCAACACTTGGGGAAACTGAGGAAGGAAAGCTGTTTGGAGATTTAGTGACAGATAATCACTGATGTGTAATAGAAGTACATTGAATGTAGGAAAATTAAAAGGTTTTTTAGGAGAATCCTCCTATACTCAGCTTTTAAACACCATGCAAAGTAATCTGTGGAATGTGAAAAATCATTGATGAATAAGATCTTCAGAGTAGACTCAAATATCTTCACAGCAGGTGTATGTGCAGCTTTAAAATACATCTTTACTGTAGCCTTTATGCTTACTAACACGGTTGCTCCTTATCTTCCTGTTTCTCATAGGTATCCCTTTGCACTGTCCAAGAGCTCCCTGTATGCAGTGGGAGCCCCTCATACCTGGCCTCACATCGTGGCAGCCTTGGTATGGCTGATAGACTGCATCAAGGTATTTGATTGATAGTTTAAATCTTACCTTTAAACATTTAATTTTTGTTTTGTTTTGTTTTTCCTCCAAAGATTTTCTTTTTCTCTCCCAATCTGACTTTTGCAACTTGTCTCAAAACCTGCTTCTGCTTTCAAAGCACGTTTGATTTGAAGTTCTTCAAACTGTTAGTGTAAGAACGGTGAGCAGGGAGAAGCTCTGCTTGACAGATTTTTTTTACTGGGGTGTTACAGTTTAGAAAAAAATGAGCCCATCGTTTTGTCTTTGCAAAATTTGTTTTCTCCTTTTTAAAAGATAAAATCAGTATTAATCACAACAAAATAGGGAAATATAAAATGAATATTCTCCCAACTTACAGATAACTTTTAAGTCATTTTCTTTGGATCTAGTTTTATTTGGTTTTGTGGTATTAGGTGTTGAACCGTGGATGGCTCTACCATTGAGGTGCACTTGATCCCTGGATATAGGTTTCAAAGTCCTGTTTACTCTAAAAATGTGTACAGTCATTTTTCACATGCTGATGTTCAGTCATTGATGGATTGCATGGTGGTCCCAATAGATTATCACAGATATGAACTAATTTCTGTCACTTAGTGATGGAGCCATTGCAAAATTGCTCATCTCTGGTGATGCTGATATAAACCTGTGCTGCAGCCATAGAAAAGTATAGCACATGAGTTAATGTTGCCTAACATGTTTACCCTACTTATTTTTAAACAGATAATTTTTACTGTAAAACAGTGCCATGTTAATCTGTAGCAGCTTCATGTGTCACGTTTCCTGATTAGATCAAGGGGCCACAAGGAATGACTTTCTTACACCGCCTAGGTTTTTGTAAGTGTGCTGAAGTGTTCACAAAACAAAATCACCTAGTCATTCCTCAGAATATGTCACAAATTAAGCAATGCATGACTGTATTTTTTTTTAATATTAATTTATTTATTATGTATACAATATTCTGTCTATGTATATGCCTGCTGGCCAGAGGAGGGCACCAGACCTCATTACAGATGGTTGTGAGCCACCATGTGGTTGCTGGGAATTGAACTCAGAACCTTTGGAAGAGCAGGCAATGCTCTTAACCTCTGAGCCATCTCTCCAGCCCCGACTGTATATTTTTTAAGCTTTTTCTACATACTAACAAATTTTCCTCCAATAAACTTATAGCAATTAAAAATACTCAGCCTCCAGATGTGATGGCACAGCCCTTTAGTCCTAGCACTTGGGACAGAGGCAGGCAGATCTCTTCGTTCAGGGACAGCCTGGTCTACGCAGAGAAACCCTGTCTCTACACAGCCATGTGTGAGCATTGCTTGCCTATGGAGAGGCATTACTGTTTCAAACTCTTCCTATGTGGAAACTTTAAAGCTGTTTGTTTTCTCAGTTTTACGTCTCTCTATGTGCTTTTGCTATTAATTTGAAACTTTTTTCCTTTGGTTGGTTGGTTGGTTTTTCTGATAGTGAATCTCACCATGTTGCCTAGTCTGTGCTCTGGGGTCAAATAATCTTCCCACTACAATCTGGTAAATAGGGCTGGAGAGATGGCTCAGCGGTTAAGAGCATTGCCTGCTCTTCCAAAGGTCCTGAGTTCAATTCCCGGCAACCACATGGTGGCTCACAACCATCTGTAATGAGGTCTGGTGCCCTCTTCTGGCCTGCAGACATACACGCAGAAAGAATATAATAAATAAATAAATAAAGTTTAAAAAAATAAAAAAACAATCTGGTAAATAGCTGGAACTACAGGTATGTGCCACTGCATCCAGCTTTAATCCAGCATTTAATCTGAACCTTTACGTATGAAATCCCTTCTGTCTCAAACTGAGCCAATGATTTGGGAAGGGGTATTGTTGGGTTGGGTTGGGTTTGCTTCTGTTGTCAGGTTACTTTGCATTTGAGAAAGGAATGGCTGGGATATGGTGACTGGTTGTTTTGGTTCAGCATTTTGGAACAGAAACTGTATTTCACTGGTAGTCTTAACTGGGACCACCAGTCCTTGGCATTATATCCAGGTTTGTTTTTTGTTGTTGTTTTGTTTTGCTTTTCCTTTGGACTTGACTTTGCATTCCCTAGGTTTATGTTCCCCCGTGTTAGTGTTTGAGCCTCTTTTATTCTGTGTAAGCACTCTTCAGCTGAACCGCACTCCCCACTCCTCATGATGCCTTTGAAGGCTTTAACTTGTTATTTCTGTGTGTGTGAGCGATGTGCAGACATGTTCATGCTGTGTGTGAGCGATGTGCAGACATGCTTATGCCATGAAACACATGTGAAAGTCATAGCATAATTTTTTGGAGTTGGTTAGTGAGCCTGCTCTGTTGTTCATGTTTGTAATAACTGACAACACGACAAAAATAATATTGCTAATTTAAAAATGTATAAATAAATAAAAAATATATATATAAATGAATAATAAATTAAAAAATAAATGTGTATATATACACATTTATTTATTTTAAAGTTGAACTTAAAAGTTTCACACAAGAGTAATTTCCTGGGCTGGTGAGATGTCACAGAGGTTAAGAACATTGACTGCTTTTTTAGAGGTCCTAAGTTCAGTTCTCAGGAACAACATGGTTGCCCACAACGATCTATAATGAGATCTGATACCCTCTTCTGACATGCAGACAGAACACTGTATACGTAGCAAATAATTCTTTATTGAAAAAAAGAGTAATGGCCTGTCATTTCCTTTTTTCCTTTTGCATCATTATTATTATTACTGTGTATTTACGTGTGCATGTGCACATGTATACATGCTACAACATATATGTGGAATCAAGTCCAGACTGTATATCATGCTTTTACCTCCTTCTCGCTAGCCCTTTTTTCCTCTTTTCTTATCACTTTACAAAAACTTGTCTCCACTTCCTAGCACTGGAACTGCAAATGCTCATCTCTACATTCAGCTTTTACATGGTTACCTTAGCAGGAATTCAAATAAAAACCTGGAGTCAGCTATCAGGGTAAGCTGAGCAATCCGGGAAGCAGAGTGGCCAGGCACTAGAGAGACCTTTAACCTCTACCTATGCTTAGACCTTAGGGGCAATTCCCTCCTCAGGCTCCCTCCTCAGGCTCTCTCCTCAGGCTCTCTCCTCAGGCTCTCTCCTCAGAACGAAGGGAGAATCCTCAGAATGCACTGAGCTCTTGTCTCCTCCCCTCTCATATTCCTCTCTCCATCCAGCCCTATCCGTCCTGTCTCCACCTCTCTAGCGCTGGCCTTAAAAATGTGGGCTCACCTTTTCGGGAGCTCTGCTTCTCTTTTAGACATTGAGTCTCGTGTAACCCAGGGTGGTCTTGAACTAACAGATCTTCTGCCTCTGTCTCCTGAGTCCTGGGATTAAAGGTGTGTGCCACCACTCCATGGCTTCTAGTGGTTTACTCTGCACTCTGATCTTCAGGCAAGCTTTCTTTGTTAAAACATAAAATATCACTGCAGTCATTGGGCCTCCAAACTCCCGTCCTCATGCTTGTATAGTAAGCATTTTATCCACAGAACATTTTTCCAGCCTATCGATATTATTTAAAATTCTGTGTTTTGTTTACCCCCCCCCCACTGGTTTCAAATTGCATTCATAAACATTAGAGAAAAATTCCCATCTTGACAATATTTAACATTATCATCTGGGGAAGTATTAATTTTCTTATTTATTCATCTCTGTTTCTTCAGTCAGATATAGCTTTCTTAATATCAAGTACCATGTTTTTAAGTTCCATTTGTTTTGATGTTTTCTTAACTATATTTCTAAGTTATTAATGCTGAGACTTGTAGTGATATTTCAAGACTTTCTTGTCTCACTACTCTTAATAAACTATCTTACCCCATTCTAAATTATTTTCTATTACTACCACTGTTTACAAAAAAGGGGTTTTTGTTATTTAGTCATGATATATTCAGATCAAAGGTAGTGTTTTTCCTACAGAAGTGGGTCTGCTATTATCTCAGAAATGGCTTTTGAAGCCAGGCTTAGTGATTCCGGCCTGTAATCTCATTTAATTAGGAAGCTAAGGCAGAAGAATCACAGGCATCTGTCCTTACAAGTGCTTCTACAAAGAGAGGTTTAGGCCAGCCTGCACAACTTAGATCCTGTCTCAAGATAAACAGGAAAAGAGAATTTGAGAATAGCTCAGTGATAGGTTGCTGGTCTAGCATACATAAGACTGTTAATTCAGCCCCCAATGAAGTTACTGATGCCTGGTGATGGAACGGAGTGATAGGGAGCTTGTCTAAGCAAGTACAAGATCCTGACATAATGGTTGTAGGAACTATTGAAAATATTCCTTAAAATATTATTTTTACTTATTTATGTGTGTGAATCTCTATGCGAGGCCAGAAGAGAGCATTGGGTCCACTAGAACCAATGTCACAGGCATTTGTAAGCTATGCAACATGGGTGCTGGGAAACGAACTCGAGTCCTCAAGAAAAGCAACAAATACTCTTAACAATTTGAGCCCTCCCTCCAATACTGAAAATATAATCATTCTCTTCGCCTACATATATAATATATTGATGGATGGCCTCTGTCCATTATTTGTTGTTTTGCTCTGATCCCAAATTGCTTTATAATATTTTATAAGTGGCTTGATACTTTCTCTCATTCTTCACTGTGCCTCTTTACTCAGAGCTTGGCACACAGTCTGTCTGCATAGCAGCAGTTGGACCGTGGCCCCATCTCTTTTAGAGACCTAATAACAAGGTTGCATGAGCTCCAAAATAATTTTTGGTTGGGCCTGGCTTGGATCTCCTGTGCCCTGAACAATGCTCAAAAATAGTATTTTGTTAGAGAATACCACCTTCACCTGGTGGGAGCTCCATTCTATAGCTTTAGGTGAAGACCCTGTCTCTACACAATGTCAGCAAAGGGCTTGAGAGATGACATGGTTAAAAGAACTTCCTACCCTTCCAGAGAACCAGACTCCCAGCACCCACACCAGGTAACTCTTAACTACCTATAACTCCAGCAACAGGGAGGCCAGTGCCCTCTTCTGACCTCGCAGAACACTGTATATATAATAAACAAATCTTTAAAAAAGAATGAATTTTACAAACTATCAAACCACTAATCTAATGTGTTGTTTGTGTACTAATTAGATTTATCGTGCCATGAAAGAAAGCGCACCTTCATTTGATGATGGGCAGCCTTGGGGAGAAGAAACAGAAGATGGGATTATACATAATAAGGTACTACATATTATTATAAACAATATATAAAGAGGATGCTTTTATATTCTTCACTAAAAGTATTTGTTTATAGAACTTGTCTTTTGCTTTCTAGGAAATTTCTGAGGTTGATTTTTTTTTTTTTAAACCAGATTTAATTCATTAATTTTTTTCTGTGTAAAATCCCTCATGTGGTGGCCACAGCTAGATCCTATGTCCTCTGAGCATAGACTCTGTTGTGTGTTTTCACAGATGGTCAATGAATTCCCGATAAAAAGACTTGGTGAATATAGTCTCTTTCCAAAGGTTAGGGGTCAGGTAACTATAGGTCATGGACATGGCCTCAAAGGTGGCCTTGGCAAGGTTGCTCAAATTCTTACTACATATTCCTGACTGCCCTAGAACTTTCTATGTAGACCAGGCTGCTCCTGAACTCAAAGAGATGTCCCTACTTGGCTTCCAAATGCTGGGATTGACAACATGGAAAGCCATTCCCAAGCAAAATGCATATAAAATAGATCAATCTAAAGGAAAATATTTTTAGTAAAATAAAATTGTTCTGAGCGATGACTCAGAGGTTGACTTCTCTTCCAAAGGTCCTGAGTTCAATTCCCAGCAACTACATGGTGGCTCACAACCGTCTGTAATGAGATCTGGTGCCCTCTTCTGGCATGGAGCTGTACAGGCAGAAAATTTCACCTGAAGTTTCTGACTTTCATAATTAGTCCCTGTCTGTCTAATTGGAATTAGACAATCATAATCATTTCAATTTTTCATAAGATACAAATCCTTCTTTTTTTTCTGCCAGTCTTATAGACGCATAGTAGTGACTCAGAGCTTTTGTTTTGGCTTGTTTGTTTGAGTCTTTGTTTAAAAATATACTATTGAGCCTGGTGGTGGTGGCACATGCCTTTCATCTCAGCACTTGGGAGGCAGAGGCAGGCAGATCTCTGTGAGTTCTAGACCAGCCTGGTCTACAAGAGCTAGTTCCAGGACAGGCTCCAAAACCACAGAGAAACCCTGTCTCGAAAAACAAAAATATATATATATATATATATATACTATTATTTTATGTGTGTGGATGATTTGTCTGCATGTAAGTCTGTGTGCCATATGTGTGCAGTGCCCCTGGAGGCCAAAAGAGAATGTCAGATCCTCTGGACTAGCATGACAAAGAGTTGTGAGCCACCATGTGGGTGCAGAGAACCAAAACCAGCTGCTCTACATTAGCAACAATTACTCTCAACCACTGAGCTATCTCTGTAGCCTCCGCTTCGTCATCATCATCATGTTATTGTTATGTTTTGTTTGTTTTTCTTGTGTTTGGACATATTTTGCCTGTATATATGTGTAAACCACATAATGTGCCTATTGCCCCAGGAAGTCAGAGAGAGGGCATCAGATCCTCTGGGACTGCTGCTGTGAATAGTTATGTGGCGCCGTGTTGGTGATGGGAACAAACCAGGTCTTGTACAGGAGGACCACTGAGCCTCGCCAGCCGCAGCATTCTTCTTAAAGAAGACAACTTTTGCATTTTGTGTTGAATTACATTTTTTAGTAAGCTTCCTGGGTTAACTTCAAAATATCTAACCAAATTGTATATTTTCATCCCTATTCATGTTTAGAAGTAATAGATTGTGTACATCTTTATAGCACAGTTAATAGCAGGTTTTCAATCTGTTATTCTAAGGAATTTATATAACTGCCTACCCCATTTTTATTCAAATTTAAATTTCCAATTTGAAAAAAATGAAACAAACTAAATAGAGAATCATGTCTTTGTTTTTAAAATCTACTCATCACAATCAGTTGTTTCTGGACTACACCATCAAATGCTATGAGAAGTTCATGAGTGGTGCTGACACCTTTGAAGAGGAGAATGCAGAGCTGCAGTCGAAGCTGAGTAAGTGCCCTCCCTGCTAGGCTGCCACTTAACTCTGGGTGCTTGCTTGTTGTGTCATGTCTGATTTTTTCATTAGCTACTTTATGACGTGGGTACCTATGAATTGTTCTTTGATGGTTCTTTAATGGGGACAAGTATTATTTAAGCAAAAAAAAAAAGTCAGCCCTGAGTCATACCCCTTTGTGGCTATGTGAATTCAAGATATGTCTGACCTCTTTGAAACTTAGTGAACTGGAAAGCAATGTAATAAAATACCAAATGAGCCTTTAATCCAAGCACTTGGGAGGCAGAGTTCGAGGCCAGCCTGGTCTACAAAGTAAGTTCCAGGAGAGTCAAGGCTTCACAGAGAAACCCTGTTTCAGGAAAAAGGAAGGAAAAAAAAAGAAAGAAAAGTTAGAGGAAGTTAACAAGCCATTATATTTCCATATAAATTATTTTTCCCTCGGTGTTATGTAGTGATGGGGGAATATCACTTTGACACCTATGGCACAAAAGGTCAGAGGGAAAACCAACATTCCTCAGGATGCGCTAGGGATGTAAGAGCAGAGAACAGTCCAGCTGTTGTAAGTATCCCCCCTCTGTCCAGGGAGCACATAGACATAAAAATGTCAAGTGTAGCAGGTGGAAAGGTAGAGACTTGAGATCCCTAGAGCTTGTCAGTGAGCCAAACTGACCAAACCAGGGAGAGATCTTATCTGAGACATTAGATGAAAACAGCTGAGTAAGGCTCACAATGTAACCTCTGACTTCTGTATGCACACATGCACACTCATGCCCACATAAACACGCATAACACACACAAGGGAAAATTCATTGTGATCTAATGTGGAAAACATTTAGTGAGTTATTTAATGTTTCTATATTCAATTAAACATATAAATTAATCTACTCAAATATTTTTTACTTACCTACTGTGTGCCAGGCACAGTAATGAAGAACAGAAAATCTTGACTTTATTTTTTTAGAAAGAAAGTATGATAATCACATGAGGAACCATAAGGCAAATAACAACAGGTGCTATGAAAGAAAGCTTAAGCAGGTTGAGGGCCATAGGCTATTCCATGGAGTAAAAATAGACTTGCTATTTTAGAAGGTAGTATCTACTGCATTGGGGGAAGGGAGAGAATAAGGTACTGAAAACATGAAGGATGCTGTAGGTTGATTCTGATGAAGTGTTTCGGCTTTTTTTCCCAGAGGATTTATATAGGGTAGATGCATCCAAGCTGGAGTCATTAGCAGCAGAAAACAAAGCACTCAATGAACAAATTGCAAGATTGGAGGAAGAAAGAGAAAAAGAACCGGTTAGTAACCGTGTTTTTGAACTCACTTGACAGCTCTTTAGACTCTTGAGCCTGTTTTAAAAGACCCTCTTATGGAAGGTGTTTTTAAATGGGTTAACAAATAAGCTTCTTAAAGGTAGGATAGTACAGACTTTCAGTGAAGCCATGGGTGGTATCTGCGGTGCTTTGTTTCCCTTGTGGTCTATCAGTCATGGACTAATGGTACTCAGAATATGATGAAAGACTTCTGCCTGTTTACATAAGGCCCAAACTCCCCTTTGGACAGGGTCCCTGGGTATTTACTTGCAAGGAACATTGTTCTCAAGAGGCCCTGAGTTTATGTAGTGAAAACACAGTAGTATACTGTATACTTATAGAGGATACTGTAACATGCATGCTTTTATAAAAGCAAGATGATAATGTGGGTGTTTATTTTATATGTGAGGGTATTTTGCCTACATGCATATCTGTGTACCACATGCTCACAGTGATCGTGGAAAACAGAAGAAGACATCAAATCTGAACTCAAGATGCAGAGAGTTGTTAAATTAAATCCAGGTCCTGTGAAAGCAGGCAGCGCTCGTAACCCTAAGAGCCAGCTCTCCAACCCTGATAGCAGAATCTTAACTTTATCTTGGTTTTATTAGTGGAGCACCTAGATTGTTCTTAAAAGTAATCAGATATTAAGTATTTGTGCTTCTACTTTATCTTTGGTTTTATCCTATCCTAAACTGAAATCTTTCATTAAATTATTACAATAGTAATACCAAAGTTCTATTTTAGTTTTTTTGACTTCCTCTAAGAGAAGTGTAAATAATATTGCCTTCTTTAAAATACAGAATGCTTCTTGGTAAAAATAACTAATATGTTTTTTTCTTCAAGAATCGTCTAGTTTCATTGAAGAAATTGAAAATGTCCTTGCAAACAGATGTTCAAAAGTATAAAGCATACATCAGCAGTTTGGAGTCACATTCGTCCATCTTAGACCAAAAACTGAGTGGTCTTGATGAAGAAATTAGTAGACTAGGTAAGCAGAGCTAAGGGATCATTTAGATTGGCCTATGGGACTCTGTGAACAGCTATGTGATCTTTTCCTCCTTTGAAAACTTTCTGTAGTAGTTATGAAGTTTTCAATATTAGTTCTTCCAACCACCTTTAATCCTAGCATGTGGGAAGCAGAGGCAGGTGGAACTCTGTTGAGTTTGCAGCCAGCCTGGTCTACAAAATGAGTTCCAGGACAACCAGAGCTGTATTGTGAGACCCTGTCTCAAAAAAAAACCAAAATAATAATTGTCTGCGTTTTTGTCCTGCCCGGTTTCTGTCCCACAGCCATTTATCCTCAAAGAAATCACTCAGAGGCCTATATTAATGATAAACTGATTGGCCCATTAGCTCAGGCTTCTTATTAACTCTTATAAGTTATATTAACCCATTATTCTTATCTGTGTTAGCCACATGGCTCGGTACCTTTTTCAGTGGGGCGATCACATCTTCCTTCTGTGGTTGGGACAGGCCTGGGGAGGAATCTGCTTCTTCCTTCCCAGAATTATTCTGTCCTCCTTGACCCACCTCTACTTCCTGCCTGGCTACTGGCCAATCTGTGTTTATTTAAAACATAATTGACAGAATATAGACTATTGTCCCGCACCAAATAATTATTTTTTTTTCTCTCATAGCTCCAAATGTAATCTAAAAGCCAATGAATATGTGCTTGCCAAAGGACTCAGGAAGAATCTGTTTTTCCAGCTTGTATGGCTGAAAGCATACCTGGGCTTATGTCCACATCACTCTAATCTCTACCTCCACCTTCTTACTGTCTTTTCTCTGCATCCTCTTTTTTCTTCCTTTTTTAAGACTATATTTGTATCCCATGCTGGTTTTGAATTGAAGATCCTCTGGCCCCAGCCTCCAGGAGGCTGTAATCCTACATAGCCCAAGCTCGCCTCAAACTCAAAATCTTGCCTCCAAAAATTAGAATGATAAATTGCCACCACACCCTTCTCTCTTCTGTCCTCTTTCTTTGTCTTTTCTTTTTTCTTTTTTTTCTCTTTTTTCATTTGGTTTGTTGATTTGGTTTTTTTCTTCCTAGATAGGGTTTCCCTGTGTAGTCCTGGCTGTCCTGAAACTCTCTTTGTAGACCAGGCTGGCCTTGAACTCACAGAGATCCGCCTCCTGAGTGCTGGGACTAAAGATGTGTGCCATCACTGCCCAGCTTTTTTTCTTAAGTTTTATGTGTATGTTAAGTTTATGTGTACCACATGTGTACCTGATACCCTCAGGTCAGAAGAGGGTGTCAGATCTGCTGGAACTGGAGTCACAGATGGTTGTAAGCCACCCATATAGGCCCTGGGAACTAAACCTGGGCCCTCTAGAAGAGCACTAAGTCCTGCAACTGCTGAGCATCTCTCTGGTCCCTATGTCTTCATCTTCCTATCTACATGAACTCCATTTGCCTCTATCTTACAGTGATACCTATGGTGATATTTAAGGCCCTTTCCAGCCCATTGCAGTTAAGCTTTGGAAAATACTATGACACATAGTACTTGCTAACGTCTGTGACGCCAGAAACAGAGCAGAAGTTGACTGAAGTCACAGAGCCATTAAACTACAGTTTAAAAATAAATATAAGGAGAGCTGCAGTTTTCCTAGAATTCAGCAATTTTTTCCTTTAGGATTTCCTAATTTATGTCTATCATATGTAGATTGTGAAGATGATCTTTAGAGTTATGGATTTAACTCTTAGTCTATGTAGTTCTGATCATCTACAAGAGTGTATAGGATGTGGCATACATATGTCTATGTGTGGGTTTATGTTCATGTGTGGTATGTGCATACATGTGGATGGAACCTGGAGATCAACACCAAGGTCTTCCTTGATCACTCTGCGCCTTTGAAACATGGCATCTCTCTAAATTTGGTGCTCATCTGTTCAGCTAGGCTGGCTGCCACTGACCTCTAGGGATCTGTGTCTGTCCACCTTCCACCCATAACATGAGGGTCACAGACACGTGCCCCATGACCAACTTTTTTTTTTAATGTATTTATTTATTTTATTATGTATACAATTGTGTATGTCTGCGGGCCAGAAGAGGGCACCAGACCTCATTACAGATGGTTGTGAGCCACCATGTGGTTGCCAGGAATTGAACTCAGGACCTTTGGAAGAGCAGTCAGTGCTCTTAACCACTGAGCCATCTCTCCAGCCCCCATGACCAACTTTTATGTGGGTGCTGGATCTAAACTCAGGCCCTCCTTCTCGCACCACAGACTCTTTACCAAGCACACCACTTTAGCACCTCCTTATTCTTAGGAGAATATTACATCCAAAGTTGCCGGCTGAGTAGATGAGAGAGTAATATCATCTGTCATTTGTTTGAATTCTCTGACTAGGTGAACTTCCTGGATTACTTAACTATATATCTACATCCATAACTACAAATGAGTAGGACACACTTAGATTATGTAGATCTATCATGCTTTTGTGCAGAGACATAATAGAGGCATAAAGTTACTTAAGCCAGCTCAGAGGTAAAGTTTACAAACTATTGTGTAAAAACCACATTTCTGAATCGTTCAAGTTGTATGGCTTATGTCATTAATGAGGTAGAATCGCTTATCTAAAAGAAAGGATGTATATGTATAAAGTTGATATTTAAACAATCTTAAATGGTGACATCAGTTTCTCTGTAGGGTCTTTTTTTAAAAAAATTTTTGAAAGCTTTTGTTTCTTCTCTTGCAGAATTAGAATGTGAAGCAATGAGACAGGAGAACGCTCGGCTACAGAATATTGTTGATAACCAAAAGTACTCAGTTACAGACATCGAGAGAATAAACCATGAAAAAAATGAATTGCAGCAGACCATCAATAAATTAACTAAAGACCTAGAGACTGAACAACAACAAATGTGGAATGAGGAATTAAAATATGCCAGAGGCAAAGAGGCGGTAAGTCATGAATATCCGCTCATCACGGAAGACCTTACTAAAGGCCTGTGTAACCAAGGGGAATTCAGTAAGTGGAGGGATAAATTTACTAACACTGACATTTAGCACAGCTAAAACACTCATATCCTTATGCCAGCTCATCAACACCTCTAATATTTATCAGTCAAATTTAAGATAAACTCGGTTTTCTGAGGATGAACTAAGATCTCAGCAAATAAATAAATGTATGTATGTGATTCTAACATAGAGTGAGCAAGCAGTTCACTGTGAGTAGTCATCTGTCTTCTCTTATCTCCTAACCCTGGTAGGTAAGCTCCATCTCTGGGTATAAAGGAAATAGGTATACATCTGTATACACATTAGAGGTCTATCTAATGATGGAACACAAGCTTAGCATGCTCAGGGTATCAAGTTCAATACATAATCCTAATGAAAAGGATGTGGCACCCAGTCTTTGAGCCTAGAATTTGGTCAAACTTGATTTAGCTTTAGCCTGTAATTTCTTATTAACAGCATGCGTAGTCTACATCATTTAACCTTTTTATAGCCTCCACTTGCTTCCTTAGAAAATGAAGTGTAAGAGGCAGGGGGAGGCGGATGTCTGTGAGTTCAAGGCCAGCCTAGTCTACAGAGAGAGTTCCAGGACAGTCTCAAAAGCTACAGAGAAACCCTGTCTTGGAAAAAAAGAAGAAGAAAGAAAAAATGAAGTGTAATTAGACCACATCAGTTAATCTGAAGTGAGTTACTTCAGGGTACCTTATCTCTCAGAGGCTGTGTAAGAAAGGAACGGTTATAAATCTCTAAAGTAAGTAAACATTGGGTTTATGAAACTAAAAGGAATAGCATTTTTTTTGGTTGAACGTGCTGAAAGAAGAAAATAATCTAGGAGGTAGGTAAGCAGTGGCCTAGGGAGGAGTCCAACTCTGGCCATGAGAAAAGAACTTAGTGGGCTGGGTACCCGAGAGCTGAGAGTATCAAAGGTCTGTCTAAATTAGAAAAACTCACCTACACAATGCATCTGTAACCTTTTTTCTGTACTAAATTTTGCCCTGGTAGTATAGCAGAACTCTTGTGAAATATAACTATAAGTATATATTTATATAAATATAAAATCTAGAACTCTTGTGAAATATAATGGTTGCAACTGCATCTAGATCATCAGAAGTGTTGACTGTGGGAACTGATAATGGGAGAAAGAACTAGAGACATAAGCAGTGCACTCCTGGATGCTCTTTCATTAGACTGAAAAGAGGAGCAGGAAGCCGTAGAACAGACCACTGATTGGGCCTAGAGAGTAACAGAAGAGAAGAGAAAGTGCCAGGCTATGTTCTAGGGCTGGGGAGGAGACACACACACACACAGAGAGAGAGAGAGAGAGAGAGAGAAAGAGAGAGAGAGAGAGAGAGAGAGAGAGAGAGAGAGAGATCTGATTCTATAGAGCTTATATTCAGCTAGTAAAAGTGAACAGATATGTCACATTGTAAAGTAAATTAAGAGTTTGGGAAAACTGGGGACTCCATTAGAGGGAAAGCACACCATCCTGGTAACAGATGTACCCTTGAAGGGCAGAGAAATGTGAACTACTAAAAAATTTTTTCAATATAGTTAAGATAATACTTTGAAGTGTAAATTATCTATTTCTTTTACTTAGGGTAATTAAAATGTGTTAATATATATACTGTCAAATGTAAGTTTTAGGTTCCCCCTCACACTGGGTTTTTTGTTTTGTTTTTGGTTGTTTTGTTTGTGTGTGTGTGTGTGTGTGTGTGTTTCTGTATGTAACCCTGGTTGTCCTGGAACTCTCTGTAGAACAGTCTAGCCTCAAACTCACAGAGATCTGCCTGCCTGTGCCTCCCAAGTGTTGGGATTAAACGTGTGCCCAGCTCTAAACTTTGGTCTTATTTCATATTTTTATCTAGGTTTGAGAATATAAGTTTAAGTTGATAACTAAACATGGATTTACTCTAGTTTATATGGAGTATGAACACTGGTATACTGCTCACCAATTCCAGCCTTAGAATTATTGTCGAAACTTTTCATTTATATATTTTAATATTACTGTCCGTTAATTATCAAACTACTAAAAACTGGCATAACCACTTGTGTAGAGTTACAGAAATGACCATTGAAAGCCACACGGTCTAGGACTGCTTTATTTTTAACATTTCTTTTTGTGTTCTCTTCCAGATCGAAGCACAATTAGCAGACTACCACAAATTGGCTAGAAAATTAAAGCTTATTCCCAAAGGTGCTGAGAATTCCAAAGGTTATGACTTTGAAATTAAGTTTAATCCTGAAGCTGGTGCCAAATGCCTTGTCAAATACAGGGCTCAAGTTTATGTAAGTCTATGTCTGAACCTCACCTTACCATAAGGCCATAGGACTAGACTAAGAAGGAGCACTTTCTTCTGAGTGGTAGATGTCTTATTTCACAGCTGACTTTACTTTAAGAGCCTTCTCTCTACCTCCTTTACTTCGTCCAACTATCCATTAAAATGTTGGTTACAAGTAAAATCTGTCAGGACTATGTCAACAATCTGAGGTAAGATTTGTTGTCTAGCTACCTTCAGCCCCTCTCGGGAGAAGGGAGATGATCATTAGCAAATGTCAGGTGCCTGCTTTACTGATGGTAAAACTTACAAGGTTAGTTACCAGATCAGTTCTTCTAGCCAGACTGGAGCATGGTAGCCATTCAGAAAAATCTTGAAAGATGAAATAAATATCTGTGGTACGCCTGTGGGAATAGTTATAGTCCAAACACACACAGTAAGGTATGAAGTATAATGAATTATTTTTCAAGGCAGAAAAAGGAAAAAAGTCAGTAATCAACAACAAAAAACTGTTCCTAATTTTGAAACGACCAAGGAGATAATTTTGAGAAAACATTTGTTACAATTTTAGATTTATTCACAAGTGTCACAGATTTATTGCCAATACTAAAATACCACCTTTAAAATACTTACCTTTGGAATTCAAATTTGTTGAGTCTAATGCTATAGGTTTTTCCCTTGAGAATTGTTCATCCAGACTATGTCCATCCCACTGAACCTGCTTTATCTAATCAAAAGCTAAGCAGGTCAGGTCTGCTTAATACTGGGATGGGAGAACTGATCACCTACCATGTGTCTGCTGTGTACAGACTGTGTTCCAGCCCAGCTGTGTGCTGGAGATGAAATAGCCAAGGAGAACCATATCAGAGATAGCGGTTTGCTGATGAAAAGACATTGCTTACATCAAGCCAGCTCCATTCACACATACACACCACTTTTCAGTAGCATTTAGACGAGATCTTACTGTGAATCCTGGCCTGCAACTCCCCATGCAGCCTGGCTGGGTCTCAACTCAAGACAGTGCTGCTGTCTCAGCCTCCTAAGTGCTGGGACTGCGGATGTGTGCCACAGCAACTCCACTTCCACATCTGCTTCAGGATGTCACTGTACTTCCTGTTGGCCTGGAACTGCCTGTTAGACCAGATTGACCTCAGTCTCCTCCAGGTGCTGGGATTGAAGGGGTACAACACTACACTCAGTTTAGATTTACTGTCAATTAAGAAAAGAAAGTAGACACAGTAAATCATTGCTTACTGGTTTTGCAAGCCATTAGTTGTCAAACTACGCATATTGACTTCTTTTGCTTTTTGTTTTTCAAGACAGAGTTTCTCTGTGTAGTCCTGGCTGTCCTGGAACTCACTCTGTAGACCAGGCTGGCCTCAAACTCACAGAGACCCACCTGCCTCTGCCTCTGCCTCTGACTCTCAAGGGCTGAGATTGAAGGCATGCGCCACTACCGCCCGCTGGTACATTGATTTCTGTCAGTAGCCAGGTAGCTGGCTGATTTTGCACATCACTACTTTGAATGGTTTTATATTGCTGCAGCAAGAAAATAATTACCTGATTTAAATAATGTTGTAAAAGGTATTTAGGCACAAAGAATATGTTCAGAAAATTTACTTTTACTCTAGAAATATTTTATACAGTAGTGAGCAATGGACGTAGAAGTAGAATGCTGTAGAGAAAGCTCAGTGGTTAAGAACATGCATTGCCTGTAAAGACATCCCAAATTAGAAGTCCAGTGCCTACCGCAACTAATTCACACCTGATTTTACTCCAGCTCCAGGAGAATCCTGTGTCTCTGGCCTTTATAGGCATCTGCATTCAACATGCACATGTATCCACAAAATTAATATAAATAAGTCCATAAGGGAGAAAGCAGAAATAGTTAGGAATGATGGAGAGCATCTGTCATCCCAGCCAGTTGGGAGAGAGTTGTAAAAAGGCATTGAGTCCTTCAAAAAACAGGCCTGGGGTGGTTTTGTGTTTCATCGTGTTGTGCTGTCTGGGGTCTGGCAAGGGTTTTCATCTGTTTTGCTTTTAATTAGACTGTGAAAAGACGTGTGGGAGAGTACACGCAGTGACACACATGTGCAGGTCAGTTCTCGCCTCCACCTTAGGTGGTTTCTGAGGATCAAACTCAGGTCTCCAGGCTTGCTCAGCAAGCTCTTTACTCACTGAGCCATCTTTCACATCCTGTTTTTGTTTTGTTGAAACTGTAACTCGTAGTCCAGAGTGGCCTCAGACTGCTGTGCTTAGAGGCTTGTGCAACCACACCCAGTACCAGGAGTTGGGTTTATATTCAGTGGTAGAGCCCATGTTTGTTGTAGAATATCTGGGTTTGGTGGACAGCATAAGAAAGGAACTGATCAAAATTAGAAGTCAATAGTAGCTTTAAAAGACTTACTCAAGAGCCAGGTGTAATGACACAAGGCTGTACTCCCAGCACTCAGGAGGCAGGGGAACGTAGATCTCTAACTTTGAGGCCAGGCTGATCTACATAGTGAGTTCTAGGACAGCCAGGGCTACATAGAGAATCCCTGTCTCCTAAAATCAGAAGCAAAAAAGACTTAATACATAATGATATATGGCATTTTCTTTTTGGAGTAATGAAATATGTTTAAAGTACAATGGCATTTAAATAACAATGTGAGTATAGTACAGCCACTGAATTGTATACTGTTTGTATACACTAGTTGTATAGAAAGTTTAGTTTCAGGTTACATTTAACAGAACTATTTCTGTTTAATCATTTTAAAGTGAGTATTACCTCAGTTTTCTCAATACAGTGGGAAACAATGCAGTATGGTGTTGAAGTAAAATCAGCAGGTTAGTAGACAAATAGAAGGAATAAAGAGAAATGGGGTCTGGAGAGATGGCTCATAGTTAAGACTGTGTCCTGCTCTTGGCGGAGGCCAGGTTCCGTCAGCATCCACATCAGTCACCTCACAGCCTCCTGTAGCTCCAGCTCCAAGGAGACACAACTCTGGCCTCTGCAAGGACCTGCACTCATGCGTACATACATACAAACAGATAGAAAGAAGTGGACTGTCAGGCACTGTAATGGATACCCATAATCCTAGCACTTGGAAGAAGGTTGAGACCAGCTGTTTTTTCTTTCCTAAACCTTGACTTCAAAAAAATGTGATGTTTTCTCACCAATGGTATATTATATTTAAAATGTCCTGGCTTTATTTTTTTCCTCTGAAACTGTCTTCGATCATAATATAATCATACCTGGTGGGAATTTTTAATATATCTTGACTCCCATATTTCATATATTTTCTAGGTACCTCTCAAAGAGCTCTTGAATGAAAGCGAGGAAGAAATTAGCAAAGCTTTAAATAAAAAGATTGCACTGGAGGACACTTTAGAGCAGGTAAGTGGTGCACATAATGCAGCCTAGCCTCGAGTGTGACTTGTGATTGCTGAGCAACGTGGTTTAAATTCTGGTTTATCTGAGACAGGGTTTCTCTGTGTAGCTCTGACTGTAGGTGGAACTCACTCTGTAGATCGCGCTGGCCTTGAACTCACTGAGATCTTCCTGCCTCTGGCTCCTGAGTGCTGGGATTTGCTGGGATTAAAGGTGTGAGCCACTACCACCCAGTTTTATTCTTTTGTTTAAAGCAATCTGTAAGTAAAACCCATGGCTTTACATAAATAGCTATTCAAGTAATCCACACAAAGTTGTTTTCACTGTTAACATTCTATGGCATCTGACTTTATGGGCCACAAACATGGCCCTGTGGTAAAGTACTTTCTTAGCATGTGGCTGCAGCCCTGGGTTCAATTCCCAGTACCACCAAAAAAAAAAAAAAACAAAACAAAACAAATACTTTTTACTAGGAAGACCTTTTTTCTCCTCAATAAAATAGAGGTCAGGAGTGTGCCTTGTACCTGCAATTCCAGCACTTTGTTATCAGAGGCTGGGAGGGTTGCAGGTTCCAGGCCAGGCTGGGTCACATGTTAAGACCCTATCTAAAAAACATAACAGCCAGGAAATCTTAAAATGAAAAATGGTCTATGTTTAGTAATAGTGCAAGTTAGTTTGAGTCATGAAAAATTTAAACAAAAATCAGTCTTTAAGAAAAAGTTGATGAGGGGCTGAAGAGATGGCTCAGTGGCTAGGAACACTGCTTACTCTTCCAGAGGTGCTGAGTTCGGTTCCCAGCAACCACATGGTGGCTCACAACCGTCTATAGTGGGATCCCATGCCCTCGTCTGACGTAAAGTTGTACGTGCAGATGGAGTACTCATATACATAAAAATAAGTCTTTTTTTTATGAGAAAGGAAACTTCTTCCCTGTTCTCTCTCTTTTTTATTAAAGACTTATTTATTAATTATGTATACAGTGTTCTTCCTGCTTATATGCATTCAGGCCAGAAGAGGGCACCAGATCTCATTACTGATGGTTGTGAGCCACCATGTGGTTGCGGGGAATTGAACTCAGGACCTCTGGAAGAGCAGTCAGTGCTCTTAACCTCTGAGCCATTTCTCCAGCCCACGTAAAAATAAGTCTTTAAAGAGAAAAAGGAAGTAAGGAAGGAAAAGAAAAGAAGGAAGGAAAAAAAAAGGTGGTAGCGGTAGCAGCACACACCTTTAATCCCAGCACTCAGGAGCCAGAGGCAGGAGGAGCTCCATGAGGACAGCCAAGGCTGCACAGAGAAACCTTGTCTCAAAAAACCAAAAGAGTTGATGACCTAAACATTTGTGCAGTAGGACATACCTATAATCCCAGATTTGGAAAGCAGGAAAATCCAGTGTTCTGGGCTACATAAACCCATGACTCAAAAAAAAAAGAAAAAAGAAAGAAAAAGAAAAACTATATGTATGTGGGACTGGAAGGTTTTTTCAGTGATTAAGAGCACTGGTTGCTCTTGCAGAGGACCTGAATTCAATTTCTGGCACTCACACAGAAACTCAAAGCCATCTGTAATTCCAGTTCTTCTGATTCTAGGAGCACATGACACACATGCTGACATGCAGGGAAGACGTTTATATACATAAATAAATACATATATATGTACATAATAATTGATGATAGGCTGAAGCGGTAGCTCAGCAGTTAAGAGCACTTGTTCTTCCAAAGGGGCTGTGTTCATTCCCAGCACCCGCTTGATTGATCACAACCCTCAGTAACTCCAGTCCCACAGATCTGATGCCCTCTTCTGGCCTCCATGAACATGATGTACACTTGCTTACAAAACACCTAGACACATAATTTACTTTAAAAATAATTGAGCTAGACACGGTGGTGCATACCAGTAATCCCAGCACTCTGGAAGCTGAGAAGAGAATCTTGAGTTCAAGGTTAGCCTCAGCTACATAACAAGTCCAAGGTTACCCTGGTATGTATAGCAAAAACCTTTCTAAATTTTAGAAAATAGATATTAAGATGGATTACTGCATAAACAATAAAATATCAAAATGGAAAAGTCAAAATAACCAGAAAAAAATAAAATTGATTAACTCTCAAAAAAAGATTTCATTAACAAATTATTTTACCAATGAATGCTTTCAAATATTAAAGGTCAGATGATTTTTAGACATGAAAGTTGTCATAAAATATAAACATATAATTATCAAGAGGCTACTATAGGCCTGTACAACAATTTATAGGCATCACAATAAAATTAAACCAATCACCGACAGACATAAAATGCAATGATTGCCATTGAAATGTATTTGGCAAATAGGCATTTCTTATTTAAGACAAGGTCTTGCTCAGTATAGGTGAGTCTCTAGCCACAATCTTCGGGCCTTCCTTAGTCCTCTCAATGCTGGAATTAGATGCATGCATGGCAACAACTGGCTCAGCAAATGCTTTACGCATGACCATATGCCTGGTCCTGTAATAGATGTCTCTCTACTAATACAGCACAACACCTGCCCACGGACTCCACTTCGAGTGGGACGGTGGCTACAAGAATAAGTATTTTCCATTACAAGATTATTAAGGTAGCTACAAATTAGTAGATTTCATAATGGCATTTTTACACATGCTTTCTTCCACACCCTGCCCTCTGGCCTTTGCCTTCCCCTCCCCTGTTTTTCCATTGCCCACAGCAACCTACTTTCTGCTGTCCCAGTACAATATTGCATTATCTTCTTTCAGTGCCCCTGTACCCGAATCCTTCAGGTCTCTTTTTTCCTTCTCCCATTTCTCTAGTTTCATGAGTCATCCACACATGTACACCAACCCCTCACACATAGAAACTTAAATCAAGGCTCCACACATGAGTGAAAACATAGTACTTATCTGAATACAGTTTATTTCAGTTAACATTCTGAATTGCAGTTTGACCCATTTTCCTATAAATGTCATTTTTATTACTTTTAAATATGTGTATATAAGCATGTGAGTGTATGTGTGCCCACAGAGATGAGAGATGTCAGACCCTCCTGGTGCTGGTGTTACAGGTGGTTGTGAACCGCCTGGTGTGAGTGTTGGGAATCAAATGCTGGTCCTCTGGAAGAACAAGAAGTGCTCTTAATCACTGAGGCATATAGGCAGATGATATGATAGTTTTGGTTGTAGTTTTTTTCAAAGATTTGTTTATCTTTATTTTTATGTGTGTGAATATTTTTCCTGCATATATGTGTACATCCTTGGTGACTGTGGAGGCCAGAAGAGAATCCCTAGAACTGGAGTCATAGATGGTTGTGAGCCACCAAGTGGGTGCTGGGAACCGAACCCAGGTCCTCTGTAAGAGCAGCCAGTGCTCTTCACTGAGCCGTCTCCCCCACCGCTTTCTTATTTTTGACAAACCTACTTACTGATTTCCACAGTAGCTGCAATATATATGCTCACTAGCAGTGATAAAGGTTCCTCTTTCCCAGATTCCTGCCAGCATTTGCTGTCATCTGTTTTCTTGATGAAAGTCATTCCGAGCTAGTAAGGTGGCATTATAATCATTTTTAATTCACCTTTCCCTGATGGCTTAGGATGTTGAACCCGTCATCAAATATCATTGGCCATTTCTATTTCTTCCTTTGAGAACGGACTGCTCACTTCATTACTTCATGTATGGATTGGATTTGGTTTAATCTTGGCTGTTTTTACATAATAGACCCCTATCTGATACAGAGTTGGCAATGATTCCTCAAATCTGTAAGCTGTCTCGAGTTGTGAGGTTGTTTCCATTGTTAGGCAGGTTTTTGATTTGCTATAATCCCATGTGTCAGTCCTTGGGTTGTGTTCTCTGCTGTCACAGTCCATTCAGAAGTTCCTGCCTCTGCATAGGATGATTGTTGACACTGGGCATAGTTGATGTGTCTTCCCTGCAGTTTCAGCATGTCCTGTCTTCACATGAAGTCTGTGATCTATTTTCAGTGTCTCATGTAGTGTGAGACTCGAGACCTGATTTCATTCTTCTACAGGTACATACCCAGTTTTCTCAGCACCATCTGTTAAAGAGGCTCTTTGCTAATGTATGGTTTTGACATCTGTGTTTAAAGAAAAAAAAATGAAGTAGCTGCTAGGGCTGGAACGATGACTCCATGATTAAGAGCACTTGCCACTCTTGCAGAGGACACAGGTTCAGTTACCAGCACCCACATGGCAGCTCACAGTCCCTTGTAGCTGTAATTCCAAGGTATCTGATGTCATCTTCTGGACTCCATAGGCACCTGGTGTGCACATGGTGTACATACATACATATACATACATACGTACATGCAAAACACTCTTACACATAAAATAGTACAAAAAAATAGTACTAAATAGTAAAAAAAATAGACAAACAAGGTGCTCATCAGTTAAGAGTACTTGTTGCTCTCGAAAAGAGCCCAGGTTTGATTCCCAACATCCACATGGCAGCTTACAACCATCTGTTAACACCAGTCTCAAAGAATCTGGCTCCCTCTTACCTCCTTGGTCACCAGGCATACCCATGCTCGCAGAACGCTCACATACACAATAAATAAATATGCATAAAAGCAAATATAGAAGTCCTATAATGTTAAATGTTAATTTTGATGTCTGTCAAGATGAACACCATGAAGACGGAGAGCAGGAGAAATGTGAGGATGCTGAAGGAAGAGGTGCACAAGCTGGACGACCTTTACCAACAAACTGTGAAGGTAGGAGCTGGACCGGTGTGTTCATCTGACTCGAGTCTGATCTTAGCTGGATGTGGCGGTATACAAAAGCTGACAGGAGCCCTCAAAACTCAGCCAAAAAAGCCAGGTGTGGTGTCCTCATACCTGTAGTCCCAACATTTAGAAGACCCTGTGGGAGGATTGACACAGCTTTGAGACCCACCTGGGCATAAGTAACTGTCCATTAAGAATCATTGCAAAGCACTGGAGAGATGGCTCAGAGGTTAAGAGCCCTGGCTGCTCTCCCAGTGGTCCTGAGTTCCATTGTCCCATTGTGGTCCCAGCATCCACATAGTGGCTCACAACCATCTATAATGAGATCTTGTGCCTTCTTCTGTTATGCAGGCAGAACACTATGTACATGATAAATAAATAAGTCTTGAAAAAAAATCATTGCAAACTTACTTTCCCAGCTAAATTTCCGTCTATTCATATTCACCATGCGTGTCATGTGTGCCATACCTGTCGTGCGTGTCATGTTTGTCATGCGTGTCGTGTGCGTCGTGCGTGCCACTGTTCTGTCCGACCCTGAATTTTCAGACAGGCATTGAGACCCCATTCACGGGCCATCATACAATTAAGTTTTACAACTGTGTCATTATTAGTTATACCAGCAACGTATCACAAATAGAAACATTTGTATTGCCCTATATATGGGATGCTTTTTGAGCAGTGTAGAAGTTTTGGAAATTGTAACACCAAATATGATCTGCACATGAAGTGTGAAATGTGTGCCTATTAATTTTACTGTTATCATATTCCTTGCATAAAAGGTTAAGTTTATTCTTAAAAGCACTCAAGTGAAAGACTTTGTAAGTCCATACTTCAGCATCACAAACCTAGGAATCTGAGAATGACTGGAACTAATTTTGCTAAACATAGTTAATATGTGTGTGAAATTTTAATCAAAGTACCAGGTTTCCTTAAATTAGACTTGAAACATTGTTAAATAGAGTGCTACACAGAATCTTCCTGGAGGGGGCACATTTGTGTTTATCATATGGAGTCCCCACTGGAACAGTTAAAGGAGGCAGTCAACAGCTTGGAAATATAAATGATGCAACGTTCTGGTTTTTTGTTTGTTTTTAATGCTTAACCTACTTTACTTAAATCTGCCTTTAGCAAATGGAATATGAATGGAAAAAATGATTTTTCTCCGATAGGAGGCTGAGGCACAAGATGAGAAGTGTGACAGGGAGCTTGAATCCCTGGAGAAACACAAGCACCTACTGGAGAGTGCTGTGAACGAGGGCCTCAGCGAAGCCATGGATGAGCTAGAGGCTGTCCAGCGAGAGTAAGTTCACCTCGCCAAGATCTGATTCTTTAAACTTTGTAAAGCTGCTTCCTGTTTTTTATCTTTAATTCCTATTATGAAACTATTTGTGGTGCAAAGAATGATATTTTAAGAATTTAAGTCAAAAAATTAAGATACCTTATGCCACTATTAGAGTTATTGCCCAGCTAGATTATTAAATAGCTTTTAATGCCTGGAAATGAATCCATTTTTTGTTTGTTTGGTTGGTTGGTTTGAGTTTTTTTTTAATATTTATTTATTTATTTATTTATTATACAATATTCTGTCTGTGTGTATGCCTGCACACCAGAAGAGGGCACCAGACCCCATTACAGATGGTTGTGAGCCACCATGTGGTTGCTGGGAATTGAACTCAGGACCTTTGGAAGAACAGGCAATGCTCTTAGCCTCTGAGCCATCTCTCCAGCCCCTGGTTTGAGTTTTTTGTTATTTTTGTTCTTGTTATTGTTTTTTGTTTGTTTGTTTGTTTTATGGGGTTTTCGTTCTTTTTGGTTTTGGTTTTTCGAGACAGGGTTTCTTTGTGTAGCTTTGGAGCCTGTCCTGGTCTGTAGACCAGGCTGGCCTTGACTCACAGAGGTATGCTTGCCTCAGCCTCCCAAGTTCTGGTATTCCAGATGTGAGCCACCACCAAGCAGCCATTGTTTTGTTTTTGAGATAGGGTCTTTCTTTATATGTAGCCCTGGCTATTGTGGAACACATTGTGTAGTTCAGACTGCCTGTCTTTGCTGGGATTAAAGGTGTGCTCCACCACACCTGGCTGTAGACATCTTAATAATTCCGAAATGCGTAAGTAATACAATAAATACGGAACTCTTCAACTCAGGACCTACAAGGCCAGGTAGGCACCATAGCCTAGAGCTTGGGCGAAGAGGTGCAAGGTTCGTCTGAAATGGAATGGAGGGTCATTCATCAGGGTAGCTGACCACACAGCGAGTGACCAGAAGCAGCTGGGAGAGATCTGAGCTGTGTGCTTACACAATGGCATTTGGGTGGATTCTACCAGGCATGGTTTTCTTGGGAGTGGGGGTGGACAGGGTTTCTCTATAGCTTTGGAGCCTGTCCTGGAACTCCACTCTATAGATCAGGCTGGCCTCAAACTCACAGAGATCCGCCCATCTCTGCCTTCTGAGAGCTGGGATTAAAGGCGTGCGCCACCACTTCTGGCCAGGCATGGTTTTCTATATCCACCAAATATTTCTCAGGGAAAATAGTAACATATATAAATGCAAAATTTGCATTTTGCTCAGGTTACTACACTGTAGTAATTTATTCACTTATTTTCTAGATATTAAACAAGTCGTTTTATTTTAATTCTGTAGATACCAACTGGTTCTACAAAGCACAGCTGAAGAAAGGAGAAAAGTGGGAAGTAATTTACAGCATCTTTTAGAGATGGTTGCTACACATGTAGGGTCTTTGGAAGTAAGTATGAAGCTCTTATTTATTTATTTGAAAAAACCCTATCTTTTAACATTTTACATACCAATCCCAGTTCCCACTGCCCCCCTCCTCCTGCTCCCTCCAACATCCTCCCATCCCATTCCCTGTCCACTCCAGAGAAGGTAAGGCTTCCCGTGGGAAGTCAACAAAGTCTAGCAGTTGCTTTGAGGCAGGACCACTGCTCTCCCCGCTACCTAGGCTGAGCAGAGTATCCCTACAAAGAGAATGGGTTCCAGAAAGCCAGTACAGGCAGTAGAGATAAAGCTTGCTCTCACTGCCAGTCGCCCCACAGTCTGCCCCAGCCACTCAACTGCCACCCACATTCAGTGGGCCTAGATCCCCCCACTGTCAGACTGGTGTCTCTAATCTTAGGACCAGGGCACATTTCTTTGTCTCCCTCTGATTCTAGGGACAGTGTGTGTTTCTTTGACACTAGTTTCAGAGTCAGAGCACATGTCTTTAGTCCTGGGTTCAGGAATAACAATGTTTCTTTCCCTGGCCCAGGTCTCAAATCCAAGGTGTGTTTCTCTCACTGGCTCTGGGTTCAGAGTCAGGGTGCTCCGTGATTGGTTGGTTTCCTATTCCAGTTGTCCCTTTTACCCTGCACTCCCCCTTTTTATTTGTTAATAAATAACAGGGGGATTAGAAGTGGGCGATGTTTTCATGAGACTACTTCCTGCTGCTTTGGGGCATTGAAGTTCTTGGGACAATCTTGATCTTCATCCCCGGGATATAACTGGATGTACAGGCCTCTGGCTATGTAGCTATAGGCTGGTAATCCTGCAATAGTAACTTGTTCAATGTCTGGTTAGAAATCTTTGGATTTGTTATTAAAGAAATTTAGACAAGAGGTTTATGAGACAGGGCATAATTAATAGCACTAAGAGAAATAACGAAAGAGGGGTTAGGAAGGGAAGCATCCAGTACCATATCTGACTATTAGTGATCCACTGGCTAGGTTTTGAAATAGATGGATAGATGTTGCACCAGCCCTGCATCTCTAGGATGAAGCTAACTTGATCATGGTGGATTTTTTTTTATGTGTCCTTGATTAGTTTGCCAGTGTTTTTGTTTTTGTTTCTGTTTTTGAGTATTTTTGCATCAAATTCATGAGGCAGTTTGGTCTGTAATTCTCTTTGATTGAGTCTTTGTGTGGTTTCATTATCAGGGTAACTGTAGCATCATAATTGGCAATGTTCCTTCTGTTTCTATTTTGTGGAACAATTTGATGAGTATAGGTATTAGCTCTTCTTTGAAGTTCTGAATACTGCACTGAAACCACCCGGCCCTGGACTCTTTTTGGTTGGGAGACTCAGTGACTGCGTCTATTTTCTTGCAGGTTAGAGGTCTATTTAAATTGAGACTTCATCTTGATGAATTTTTCCTGTGATGAGTTTGAAGTGTCCCTCTCCATATCGTCTGATTGATTTTAGTTTGAAGTCTATTTTGTTAGATATTAGGATTGCTACACCTGCTTGTTTCTTAGGTCCATTTGATTGGAAAATATTTTCCCAACCATTTACTCTGAAGTAATGTCTGTCTTTGAGGTTGAGGTGTCTTGTATGTAGCAGAAGGATGGATCCTGGTTTCATATCCATTCTGTTAGCCTGTGTCTTTTTATGTTTTGTGTTTTCTTTATTGTTTCCTTTTCAGTTTTCAAGTCCTGGATAGTTTCTTTTATATGTTTGATTTCTTTTTCTTGGTTTTCTTTGAGTGATTTGCTGATATCTTCCAATTTTTTGTTTGTCTTTTCCTCAATTTCTTTAAGGGAATTTCTCATTTCATCTTTAAGAATTTCAAACATTCTCTTGAAGTTATATTTTAGGTCATTTTCTTCTGGTTCATCCATATTTGGTTGTTCAGGTATTGCTGTTGTAGGGTCTTTAGGTTTTACTGGTGTTGTCTTGTTCTTTGTGGTGTAGCATGTGATCTTACCTTTTCTACTCATCTTTTCCTCTATTAGGTGTGGTTGGGCTGTCTGAGATTCTGTTGAATAATATTCTAGATGCCAGTGAATCAAAAAAAAGAAAAGCTCAGATAGTTGTTCCTCGTGGTACAGTCAGGGTCACAGTTCTAGTTACCCTGTTGGTTACTCCTGTTCCTGGAGATAGCTCAGTGTTCTTGTGCTTTGCTATGCTCCCTTGGAGTTGTCTGTCTCTGGCCTACTTTAGCCTAGATTGCTGGCTTTGATCTGTTTCTGTAAATCCTGGTCTGGATCCCCTCCTGCAGAAGTCCCTGGCTTGGAGTTGGACCTGTTCTGGTGGAGATCGCTGGATCTGGTCACTGGTTCAATCCTGATCTGCCAGTGTTATGGGACTGGGTTGGCTCCCAGGACTAGATTTGCTCCCTGTGGAGCTTGTTTCCTCTGGCTCTCTCTGTCCTAGGTGGCTTACAGTCCCACTCCTGTGGAATCTGTTTCCCAAACAGATTTCCTTGCCTGGGGCCTACTTTGGCCTAAATTGCTGGCTTTGATCTTTATCTGTAAATCCTGATCTGGATTCCCTCCTGCAGAAGTCCCTGGGTTGGAGTTGGACCTAGAAAGGTTTCTGGTTCCAGTCAATTGCCTTGGAAGTCTCAGGCTCGGGTGAGCCTTACTTCCTCAGAGGTCACACTCGGACCAGCCGAGGTTCCAGGTTCCTGCCTATTCCCTTTGATGTCCCAGACCAATGCCCTAACCCACAGAGGTCCTGGCTCAGGCCTACTCTCTCTGATGTCCCAGACTCACGCCTAGGCTCGCCGAGATCTCTGGTTCCTGCCTATTCCCTTGAAGGACCCAGGTTCACTCATACCCAGACTGGCAGAGGTCCTGGAGACTGAATTTGCTCCTGGTGGAGCTTGCTCTCTCTCTCTTTCTCTGGTCTTTCTTAGCAGTCCAGACTGGTGTGAAACTGGGATCCTCCTGTCTCAGCCTCTCACATGCTGAGTTTACAGTCATCTACTATTACATCCACCTGGTTCTCCTCTTCATTTGCAAATGTCATTCTTGTAGGTAAATGTCACACTTGTTTGTACATTAAGAGTTGTGAATTGTTTCCACTAGAAACACCTTGAAGAACAGACTGCTAAAGTGGACGCAGAGTATGAAGGAAGCATGTCTGAAGATCTCTTGGAAAATATCAAAGAGATTGCAGAGAAGTACAAGAGCAGCGCTGCTCTATTTAAGACTCCTGGTGAATGAAGATAAATCGACGGTGGCTGTCTTCTATCTGTCATAGATGTATATTAACTAAAAATGTATATATCCCAAAACTGTGGTAAGGTGGTAGATTAGCCTTTTCGGTGTAACAGACAGTTAATAAAGTACATTAGTAAAGTGAGAGTTTCCCTTCATTTCTCTGACTCACTTCTGATGAAAGAACATGGTGTGGGCTAAACCGGGAGTTAGCAACTACAGTGTGAACCGAGTAAGACATGCTGACTTTCTGCAAGTGCTTGCCCACTGTGATGGTGTCAAACAATCTAAAGAAGACACCACTTGGCCAGCAGAGCCAGACATATTGACTCTCAGGTCCTTGTGACTTTTCCTCGGATGGTGGGAAGAAGCATCTGTTCACCCTTCCTTCACCCGAATGAAAAAGGTAACAAAAAACAAAGAAAAAGGATTCCATCCCAATCCGGGTAGTGAATCAGTGAGTTCATTGGGGTCACTCGTTTTTTTGGTTTTTTTTTTTAATATTTATTTATTTATTATGCATATAATATTCTGTCCGTGTGTATGTCTACAGGCCAGAAGAGGGCACCAGACCTCATGACAGATGGTTGTGAGCCACTATGTGGTTGCCAGGAATTGAACTCAGGCCCTTTGGAAGAGCAGGCAATGCTCTTAGCCACTGAGCCATCTCTCCAGCCCCCTATTGGGGTCACTTGTAGGATCACAAATGACTCAAGGCAGCTACAGCACCAGGAATCCTCCAGGACAGCACACCAGCACTTAGACCAGGAAGAGTGCCGCAGCACCAGGAATCCTCCAGGACAGCACACCAGCACTTAGACCAGGAAGAGTGCCGCCGATAGCATGGGCAGCTCATAAACACCTTCACACTGAAGAGCTTTGGGCAGCTTAAGGGAGGCTACACTACCACAAAGTTCCCCACTCCAGTCAATTATGTACGTCTTATAGAACCTCTGGGCAGGGACCCCCAAGCTCCCTAAGCTCCCTACTCTATCCGTGAGGAAATGTCGATGAAAAGACAGTTATCTGCAGATAGAGCTAAATGAACACAGTCTAGAGGTGGTTTTAACACTCAGGAGAACCTGCCAGGGAAGAGGAAGACTCTGCCTGTTCAAGTCAAGCAGAACAATGTATGGGGCACCACGGTGGCCTTAGAGTCAGAAACAAGTCGTGTGCAAACCCTGTGGAGGGGACTACTCACTGAGGGTGATGGGGTTACTGCTGCTCCTGAGAACAGTGGCCTTAGAGTCAGAAACAAGTCGTGTGCAAACCCTGTGGGAGGGACTACTCACTGAGGGTGATGGGGTTATTGCTGCTCCTGAGAACAGTGGCCTTAGAGTCAGAAACAAGTCGTGTGCAAACCCTGTGGGGGGGACTACTCACTGAGGGTGATGGGGTTACTGCTGCTCCTGAGAACAGTGGCCTTAGAGTCAGAAACAAGTCGTGTGGAAACCCTGTGGGGGGGACTACTCACTGAGGGTGATGGGGTTACTGCTGCTCCTGAGAACAGTG
The DNA here is from genome assembly GCF_037038515.1 of Microtus pennsylvanicus. Lineage (NCBI taxonomy): Eukaryota > Metazoa > Chordata > Mammalia > Rodentia > Cricetidae > Microtus > Microtus pennsylvanicus. The sequence goes on along the minus strand of NC_134600.1, from coordinate 19,802,223 downwards.
GCCTTAGAGTCAGAAACAAGTCGTGTGGAAACCCTGTGGGGGGGACTACTCACTGAGGGTGATGGGGTTACTGCTGCTCCTGAGAGCTCACGGAGCAGCAGAGCAGCACTGACCGAGACCAACTGGGCACTTGGTAACAAGCAGGCTCCATGAGGTGTCTCCCAGCCTCGTGGAGCCAGGACTTGAATATTCAACAGGCTGGCCTGTCTGAGAAACGGAAACAGTGAAAATAGTCTGGAAAAACGTGAGCTGCCGAACTATTGCTAGACATAAAGTATGGGCGGCTAAAATCTTAAAACTGCATTGTTAATAAAGTGGGACCAGAGGAAAATCCATAGCTTTGAAATTCATTTTCTTTACATGATCTAGTGTAACTGGCGAGTACACTAAGGTTGTGTCTCAAAAAATAGCCAGAAAAAATAAAATTTAAGAGCATTGCCTGCTCTTCCAAAGGTCCTGAGTTGAATTCCCAGCAACCACATGGTGGCTCACAACCATCTGTAATGAGGTCTGGCGCCCTCTTCTGGCCTGCAGGCATACAGACACATTGTATACATAATAAATAAATAAATATTAAAAAAAAAAAGAAGTGGGGGGAGAAGGGAGAGTGGAATCTGTGAGTTTCTAATCAGTAGAAATTGCCTCAGAAATAAGGTATAGGGAAAGAAAGGAGGCTAGCTATAGTAGACCTCTGGTTTCCATATATACACACAGATATGTGCATGAACACACACATGCACACATAAAAAATGCAAACTGAGAAGCATGGACTAATGAGAAAACTTGTCCTTGCTTACCTTTCGACATCACAAGGAAAGTGTCTTCTCTCAAGAAATTAGGTAGTAAATTAGTTACAGCCCCTCAGCTCACAGTCATCCTGCCTCAGACTCCAGACTGCTGCGATCACAGGCATGTCGTAGCAGACCTGGTTTGGTCTGCATCTTTGGATACATATATATTGAATGTGAAATACCCCCTCACGGGTTCATATCTGGAATGCTTGGCCCCTAGCTGGTGGCACTGTTAGGGGAGGTGGTAGGAGCTTTAGGTGACACCAAGCTGGAGGAAGTATGTCACTGATGGAGGAAGGTCATTGGCTAATAAAGAAACTGCCTTGGCCCATTTGATAGGCCAGCCTTTAGGTAGGTGGAGTAAACAGAACAGAATGCTGGGAGGAAGAAGGCAGTGAGGTAAGATGCCATGCCTCCTCCTCCAGGGCAGACACGATGAAGCAAGCCACCAGGTCAGACATGCTGAATCTTTCCCGGTAAGACTGGTGCTACACAGATTACTAAATATGGGTTAGGCAAGATATGAGAAGAGGCTAGAGCTAATGGGCTAAGCAGTGTTTAAAAGAATACAGTTTGTGTGTTGTTATTTCGGGACATAAGCTAGCCAGGTGGCCGGGAGCCAAGCAGCAGGAACACAGCCCGCAGCTCCTTCAACATGTCACTAGTGAGGGAGTAGCTGTGTAGGCTATACCTAGTGCACTCCTTCTGTTTCCTGGCACTCATGAGACGAGTTATCTTCCGATGACCACAGACTGATAGCTACAGATGGCATGCCCATAAGAAAGTGTCTGTCTATCCCATGGCAAAGAAAAGGAGCTGGGGGCTAGGGGCATCCCTCAGTTGGTAGAGCACTTGCGTAACATGCTTGAAACCCATAAACTGGCTGTAGTGGCTTGAATGAGAATGTGCCCCCTTAGACTCATATATTTGAATGTTTGCCCCCCCCCCCACCAGTTTGTGGAACAGTTTGGGAAGAATAGGGAGAATTGCTACTGAATGTGAGTTTTGAGTTGTTTTTTTTTTTTTCATTTAAACAATGCTTGGCCCATTAGCTCTAGCCCTCACTGGCTAATTCTGATATCCCAATCAACCCATCTCTAATAAACTGTGTAGCTCCGGTCTTACCGGGAAGTGTTTTGAGTTTTAAAAAGGCCACACGATTCCCACTTGTGTCTCAAGATCTGAGCTCTCAGCTACTTCTCCAGTGCCATTCTTGCCTGCCTACTGCCATGGAACTCACCATCTGAAACTTTAAGCCCCAAATTAAACATTTTCTTCTATAAATTGCATTGTCTGCAATTCCTTCTCACACCAATAGAAATGTAACTAAAATATTGGGTGTCGTGGTATCCACCTATAATCTCAGCACTGGGCATGAATTCAATGATATGCTGGGCTACGTGGTGAATTTGAAGCCAACCTGGAATAAATGAGAGAAAAGCAGGAAGAGGAGGAATGGGGGAGATTCAATCAAATAAGAGAGAGAGAAAAAAGAAGATTCAGGGGACTCCAAATCTATGGGAAAGTCACTGAGAATTAAGAAGACATCCAGTAAACAATAAATTTTTGAAGCCAAACCCATCTGTAGTACAAACTTGGGAAGCACAGGATATCTTGAGCTTAAAATCTAGAGAATATTATTCTAGAGAACAGTAAGAGCAACATAGTAATACTTCACTTGGCTGTCCTGGAACTCAGTCTGTAGACCTGCATGGCCTTGAACTCACAGAGGTTCCCCTGGCCTCTGCCTCCCTGAGAGCTGGAATTAAAGGCATGGGCCACCATCTCCCTGTGTTTTTTGTTTTTGTTTTTTCCATTAAATGCAGTGGCTGCCTCTTAAACAACTGCGGTCCTAAGCAGCAATTGCTGTTATGGAATATTATTTTAAATGTGTAAAGGTGTGCTACTTTTTTTTTTTGCTGCTTTTGTTAACAATGCAAAGATGTGTTACATTTGTTTGATTAAATAAAATTAACCTGGGGACTGAATCAACAGCTAGCAGACAGGAAGTGGTAGGGAGGGTTCTTAAGTGGGGGTTGAGCAGAAGAACGCCCCCTCACCAGAAAGGAGAGGATAGCTATTTGCTTTTTAGCCTCTCTGGGTGAGCCTAATGTCACATCAGTTTTTGAGTCCTGAGTTCTGTAGAAGGATAGAGATCTAGATAAAGTTCCTTTATTGGTTGTGATAGAATCGGCGCCTGGGGACACAGGATTCCCACATGGCTGTGGCCAGTGCAGCTGCTGGTAGCTGCTGGAGTTGCAATTGCTGTTTAAGAGAGCAGTTGTTTCAGAGGCAGCCACTGTATTTAATGAAAAACAACAGGGGAAGTGGTGACCCATGACTTTGATCCCACCACTCAGAAGGCAGAGGCAAGGGGAATCTCTGTGAGTTCAAGGCCACCCTGGTCTATAGAGTGAGTTCCAGGACAGCCAAGGCTACACAGTAAAACCCTCATCTCAAACAAGCAATAGAAAGATGAGAGAGAGAGAGAGAGAGAGAGAGAGAGAGAGAGAGAGAGAGAGAGAGAGAGTTGGAAAGATGGCTCTCAGCAGTTAAGGGCATATCAGGAGGCTTCACACAGACACACACACACACACAGAGAGAGAGACAGAGACAGAGAGACAGAGAGAGGGAGGGAGGGAGAGGGAGAGAGGGAAGAAGGGAGAGAGAGTTGGTTGGAAATAGCAGTCAAGGGCATATCAGGAGGCTTCACAGTCACCTCTAACTCCAGCTCCATTGCATCCAATCCCCCTTCTGGCCTCTATGGACACCCACATGCATGTATGCATACATACACAGACATACCAAAATGAACTAAAATTAAATACACCTCAGTACCAATAGGAAATTCCATATACCAAGCCATTCTTGTGGATAACTGACTGAGGGATTTCTCAATAGAATCAACTGAAGAGGACCTTACCATGAGGTTTGCTATGGGTTGACCCACTAAGGAATTTCTAGTCATGATTTTACAAATGCAGTACAGTGTTGATTATGTTTGGTTAGAATCGTGTTTCCATGTCCAGAGAAAAACATCATTTATCTCCGTTATCAGTGTTTCCCCAGTCCTGCTTAGAGGACACGGTGCTGATTGGAGAAGTGATTTTGCTGGCTAAAGAGCTACAGAGAAGCCTGGCAGGGATGGAGCTCCAAGGCTCCTGGATGGACAGAGGAAAATGGGAGCTCTGATTTGTGTAGAGCATAAACTGTTAAATATATGGGGGACGTTTTTCTTCCCATTCTACTGGCTGTTTCCCATTGGAGCACAGTTCTCCCCTGGGAGCAGGTTTAGAGGCTTGGGAAACACAGAGTAGAGAAAACACAATTAAACCAGTAAAGGCCTCTATTGTCTCTTCCTTGTGTGTTGCTTTGAGAGAGGGAATCTTAAGGAATGTGGCTTTGAGTCCGAAGCAGTGTTTAGGTTGTAGACTTGTAAAGCTGAAACAATATGCTATTTAATGCAACTTTTTTTGTCCTGCAGGAAGGCAAAAACATTCTCCAAAACAGAAAGGGCTGAGACCCTGTAGATCTAAGATGGGACCCTGTAAGCAAACAGTGGGTGTGTGAAAATGTGTGAGCTTAGAACTTGACTTTAAGATCTTCATTCTTTTTCAAGATTCCTTTTTTAGGTTTAGATCACAGGAACAGGAGAAGGGACACACCCAGCAGCTGTAGAGGCAGGAAACAGCTATTCTAAAACCAAGAAAAGAAAACCACGAAAACTCAAGAGTATCTCTGCCCTTTTGTCCTGGGTAGCTTGCCTTTCAAAGTGGGCCATGTGTGTGTGTGTGTGTGTGTGTGTGTGTTGAGTGTGTGTGTGTGTGCGTGTGTGTGTGTGTTGAGTGTGAGTGTGTGTGTGTGTGCATGTGTTGAGTGTGAGTGTGTGTGTGCGTGTGTGTGTGTGTGTTGAATGTGAGTGTGTGTGTGTGTGCGTGTGTGTGTGTAACAAAGGATGATGATGTCTGACTCTCTGTGTGTAGCACATCCAGGGTGATTTGTGTAACTCTATCTTTGCAAATCTGTTTCCTCTAGAAAAACATTTCTAACCCAGATCACCTTCCAATCGTGCTAGGCGTGCTAGGCGCTAACTCCCCAGGGGCAACAGAAGGGCACTTAGAAGAGCTGGAGCCACTTCAAGTCAGATAATGACTGAGAGGAGAAACGGGCCTGGGTTTGGTGAAATTTCACCTGATTGGGCATTTAACTCTAAACCTTACAGGCTTTGAGGAGGGCAAGAAAGAAAACTGTGTTCATCTCTCGTGTTTCCCATGGCCACCCAGAACCAAATGATGCCCGCTTGTGCTGTTGCTCAACTTCCGGGGATGCTGCAATAACAAGCTAATGGTCCTACAAGAGGAATGCAAGAAACAGTCAGTTTTCACTGAACGGATGACTTCTCTTTTAGGAAACCAAAACCTAGATGAGAAACAAAACTCAGTCTACAGGAAAGAGAGGGATGCTGCTTTCTTTCTGTTGTCGTGAGACAGTGTCTGAAATAATGTAAGTACGTAGGCGTCACCACTGTCGGATAAGGAGTTATAAGCTGCAAATCAGGCACCTTTTCACTCATGCCAAATGCTCTTTTAAAAGGGTTTTAATCCTAATGTGTAGATATTCCACACTTTCTTTATCCATTCTTCCATTGAGGGGCATCTAGGTTGTTTCCAGGTTCTGGCTATTACAAATAATGCCGCTATGAACATAGTTGAACAGATGCTTTTGTAGTATGATTGGGCATCTCTTGGGTATATTCCCAAGAGTGGTATTGCTGGATCCTGAGGTAGGTTGATTCTCAATTTCCTGAGAAACCACCACACTGATTTCCAAAGTGGTTGTACAAGTTTGCATTCCCACCAGCTATGGATGAGTGTTCCCCTTACAGCACATCATCTCCAGCAAAGGCTATCATTGGTGTTTTTGATTTTAGCTATTCTGATCAGTGGGGGTTGACTGAGAAGCCATTGATAAAGGCACTGGGACTTGTTTTTACGGCATGTTCTGGCTTTTTGGGACCCTAGTCTATATGGATGCACAGCTTTCTAGGCCTGGATATAGGGGGGAGGGCCTTAGACTTCCCACAGGGCAGGGTTCCCTGCCCTCTCTCAAGCAGGGAGGGAGAGGGAGGAGGAAGTGTGGAGGAGCGAGAGGGGATTAGGAGGTGTAAATATTTGAATGAAAAAATAAAAAAAGGAGGTTTAAATCTGATTGTACACATCTCCTCACTCTGACAGCTCTCGTACCGTATCAAACTGGCTTCTGCTTCTGCTAGCAATGTTTATTAAACCCAAAAGTCAAACTGTTAGAATTTAAAAGAAATCCAGTTGTGAAGTTGAGAAGAATTACCTGTAGTCTACGTTTAAAAAGTGAGAGCTGGCCGGGCGGTGGTGGCACACGCCTTTAATCCCAGCACTCGGGAGGCAGAGGCAGGCGGATCTCTGTGAGTTCGAGGCCAGCCTGGTCCACAAGATCTAGTTCCAGGACAGGAACCAAAAGCTACGGAGAAACCCTGTCTCGAAAATCCAAAAAAAAAAAAAAAAAAACAACAAAAAAAAACCAAAACAGTGAGAGCTGTTTCATGTTACTTTATACGCTCTTCTCATCCACACAAAAATGAGGCAACGTTTTTGGTTCTTAATTATTATTTTTTTTATGTGTATAGATGTTCTGCCATGGATGTTGGGTCCCCTGAAACTGTAATTACAGACAGTTGTGAGCTGCCATGTGGGTGCTAGGAATTGAATCGAATCCGGGTCCTCTGGAAGAGTAGTCAGTGCTCTTAACCACTGAGTCTCCAGCCCCAAACCTAGGCAGTTTTAACACAGGCAAACATGAACACCGATGTACGTGAACAATCCCTCACACCTGGATACTCACCCATGTGTACTTTTACAAAAATAATGAACATGATGGCTCACACCTGTAATCCTGTAAACCTGGAGATGGAGGCCGGAGGATGAGAAGTTGAAGGCCACCCTTTTCTACGTATTGAGTTGAGTCCAGTCTGGGCTAAAGGAAAACCTGTCTCAATCAATCAAACTATTTAAATTTCCTAAAGAAGTTTCTGGTTTACAGCAAAAATTGGAAGGAATTTAGATACTTCTCTCCCTCTCACAGATTTTTCTCCACGTATGTTCGGTCTCCCCATAGTTAATTTCCTCTACCAGAAGGGGACACTTGTTACAACTGAGAAGCCATCACCTGCACATCATTGTCACCAAAGAATAATTTATGTTAGCATTTATGTTGTGTGTGTCACAGAATGTGTGGAGGGCGGTCAGAGGACAGCCTCAAACGCTGTCCTCCCTTTCCATCTTGTCTGAGAGAGGGTCTCTTTGCTATCTTCCTGCTGAGTACACTGAACTAGCTGACCCCATCCTCCCCACAGGAGCACTGCGATTGCAGATGCTCTTGGCCCAGGTTCATGTGGGTTCTAGAGATTCAGACGCAGGTTCTCAGACTTGCACAGTGAGTGCTTTTACCCATGGCACCTTCTTCCTGTTCTTGGTGTTTTTCATTTATAGGTGTGGACCTATGTACAATGAAGTGCACCCACCAATACAGTACCTCAAATATTCCTCTTTCTTCAGCCTCATTCTCTTCAATCATTGGGTCAAAAGAGCATTGATTTTTTTTTTTTAAATTAGGAATACCTTTTATTCTTTGACAATGGCACAGACAGGCCAAGGAAAAGAGTAAAAAAAAAAAAGAGAGAGAGACAATTTCATATATGTAAACAGCATACCCTCCTCAAACATCCCCTTTCAACTTCATGTCCTTTTTTTCCTTTTTCTTTCTTTCTCTTTTTCTTTTTTTTTCAAATTAGTGCTGCCTGTTGGTATGTTTATTGCTTTTTTTTGTTTGTTTTGTTTTTCGAGACAGGGTTTCTCTATGGTTTTGGAGCCTGTCCTGGAATTAGTTCTTGTAGACCAGGCTGGTCTCGAACTCACAGAGATCCGCCTGCCTCTGCCTCCCGAGTGCTGGGATTAAAGGCGTGTGCCACCACCGCCCGGCTTTTTTTATTATTATTATTTTTTGAGATAGGGTTTCTCTGTGAAACAGTCCTGGCTGTCCTGGAATTCACTCTATAGACCAAACTGGCCTTGAACTCACAGAGATCTGCCTGCCTCTGCCTTCCAAGTGCTAGGATTATAGGTGTGCACCACCACTGCCTGCCCAGTTGTTGACTCTCTTGGTGTGTCTTGTGCAAGTAACAGACTAAAATAAGCTTATGAATTCAATGGCCACATCCTGTCCAGACACAGAAATGGACATAAGTTATGATGAAAGTGATCTTCCCAAGTTTAATTTGTTTTTTTTTTTTTTGATTTATTTATTTATTAAGTATACAGGCCAGAAGAGGGCACCAGATCTCATTACAGGTGGCTGTGAGCCACCATGTGGTTGCTGGGAATTGAACTCAGGACCTTTGGTAGAGCAGGCAGTGCTCTTAACCACTGAGCCATCTCTCCAGCCCCCCAAGTTTAATTTGTAACTGAGAGTTCCTCTCGTAGAGTCTACCTGCTGGGACTGGGAAAGGATTGAATGTGAGCCTTTCTATTCCCATCCAATCTAGTGCCACAGGCAGAGAAGGCGAGGAAGCTCAGCTTTTCAGCAATGAGGGAGATGAGCTCTCTATCAGAAAGCAGTCAGCTTTGCCCTCTGTTGGCTTCTCATACTTGTCTTTATGGTTTTATGTTGTTAATGTTGTTTTGTTGTTTATAGTCCAGGGGAATGTCAAAGTCCATGTCCAAATTATACTCCATAGTGGACACAGACTTCACAGGTGTGGTCTGCATCACGCACTGCTCATAACTCTTATTGCAGTTGATGGCAGTCCTATCCCAGATTGTCACATAGGCAAAGTCCCTCTCAACATATTTTTTTTTTCGTTTTTCGAGACAGGGTTTCTCTGTGGCTTTGGAGCCTGTCCTGGAACTAGCTCTGTAGACCAGGCTGGTCTCGAACTCACAGAGATCCGCCTGCCTCTGCCTCCCGAGTGCTGGGATTAAAGGCGTGCGCCACCGTCGCCCGGCTCAACATATTTTCTAGTGCTGCTTTGAGTTTGGTAAAATCCAGGAAGGCCAGGCTCTGAGGCTGCAATTTGGTATAAGGTCAGTTGCACGTTGATATTCTCCACCTGGACCACAACACAGCATATTCTGCATCGTCTAGTTGGGGTTAGTAGTAAATGTCAACAACAAGACCCCTTAACATACCGCAGGTGTCGGTCAACTGCATGGACAAGAGCTGACCTGTCTCTAGGCCCTGCTCACAAAGACATAGAATCAGTGATGCTGTGGAGTGTGGAAGACTTTGAGGAATGACTGATTATGTTGAAAGAACTTGATGGACAATGCTTTGCAGACACCATTTCTGTGACCCTTAAACTAGAAACCTGGGAAATTTTCTTCATAGTTGCTACTGCACTCAGGCTTGATGTTTTGTTTTGTTTTGTTTTGTTTTTTTTTGAGACAGGGTTTCTCTGTGTAACATTCTTGGCTGTCATGGAACTCACTTTATAAACTAGACTGGCCTAAAACTCACTGATGTCCACCTGCCTCTGACTTGGTTGAAAGCTGTGAGCCACCACCACCTGGCTTGATTTTTGAGACAAGGTCTTCATGTAGTTTGGGTGGCCTGGAACTCGCGTGTATTACAGGCTGGCCTTGAATTCTCAGTTCCCTGCCTTAGTCTCTGTGCTGGGGTCCAGATGTGCACCACCTCAGTGTCTGTGCTGGGATTCCAGATGTGCACCACCTCAGTCTCTGTGCTGGGATTCCAGATGTGCACCACCTCAGTCTCTGTGCTGGGATTCCAGATGTGCACCACCTCAGTCTCTGTGCTGGGATTCCAGATGTGCACCACCTCAGTCTCTGTGCTGGGATTCCAGATGTGCACCACCTCAGTCTCTGTGCTGGGATTCCAGATGTGCACCACCTCAGTCTCTGCGCTGGGATTGCAGATGTGCACCACCTCAGTCTCTGTGCTGGGATTCCAGATGTGCACCACCACGCTCAGTTAACTGAATATGGTTTTCCTTATTATAGAGTTCTGTGTTGGTTGCATTTTTTTTAATTTGTCAAGCAAAAAGGGCAGCCATCTTTTAGGGGGGCAGGAGAGGTTTCTAAATCTAATTACGTCTCTAAGGGTGGGATGGGAATGGAAGGGGAAGAGGCAACAGCCAATCTAAGAGCTCTTGACATTGTAGCTGCTCAGTCACACAAGGCTGGGTGTCTCAGCTGGTCTGCTGGATCCCGGAGAAGGAATGGATGTGCTGACTAGAAGGGACAAGCAGGTGAAGAACAAAGCCTTCCTCCTTCCCTTGTCCTTATATAGGCTTTCGGCAGAAAGCGTGGCCCAGATTAAAGGTCTGCCTTCTAGACTCAAGGTCAAGATTAAAGGCTTGTGGTGTCGTCCTGTCTCTAGATCTGGATCACAAATGTGGCCTCCACTTCTGGCTTATATTTCACTCCAGTTATGGTTACACTGACAACCAAGAATAGCCATCACATCTAGTAATATGTCATTAAACAAAAAAGGTAAGAAACCTAGGGACAAACCACTCAAGATTCAGTGTCCTGTTACTCCACACGTCCTGCAATACAAATGCTGATGGAGAAACAACAAACTAAGAAAAACAAAGAGGCTGCAAAGCATGCTAAATTTTTTGGCCAGCGAATGAAGCCAAAGAAAACACCAGGAACAGATTGCCAAGAAACGTAGGCTTGCCCTGGCTGATAGCTTCTATTTCTGAAGCCAGGCCATAATAAAGAGTCTTTAAGAGTAGTAAATAACTGATGAGACCCTGCAGGAAAAAGCACTGCTTCTGAAATTGCTCAGTGGGTACAAGCACTTGCCTCCAAGCTCTTACAGCTTGCATTTGAAATTCCCACAAGTTGTTCTTTGACTTTTCACGCACATGCCATATTTCAGCGTCCCCATAGGCGAGTGCACATGCTTTAGTGGTTCCCAAAATTTATGGTATGTTTGCGCATATTGTAGTTCTTACACCTATAGTATGAGATGGTCTCAAGACACTCTCCACCCACTGGCTTTTCAGAGCAGAACTAGGGCTGGGCAGTGGTGGTGCACACATTTAATTCCAGCCTTGGAAGGCAGAGTTCGAGGCCAGCCTGGTCTATAAAAGTGAGTTCCAGGACAGCTAGGACTGTTTCACAGAGAAACCCTGTCTTGAAAAACAAAAACAAAGACCAGAACTAGGTTGTGAGGCAGTCTGTTACTCGGCAATTCATAATTAGAACAGTGGAGAGTTGGGAAGATGCTTTTTGTTGGGGACGTATTTCCAAAAGCCTAAACCTTTAGGTTCTCAGACATAAAAAGAGCAGGGAGAGAGTGTGCAATGACCAAGTGAAAGGAGGCTGAGGGTGTCGCTCAATGGTCTACCAGTGTGATGCTCTGGGTTTAGTTTAAATGATTCGCAGTGTGATGCACTGGGTTTAGTTTGAATGATTCAAGGTGTGATGCTCTGGGTTTAGTTTGAATGATTCGCAGTGTGATGCACTGGGTTTAGTTTGAATGATTCAAGGTGGAGCTGGAGAGATGGCTCAGCGGTTAAGAGCACTGATTGCTCTTCCAGAGGACCTGAGTTCAATTCCCAGCAACCACATGGTGGCTCACAACCATCTGTAATGAGATCTGGTGCCCTCTGGCCTGCAGGCATACATAGAGGCAGACTTCCTATACATAATAAATAAATAAATAAAATCTTTAAAAAAAAAAAAAAAGAATGATTCAAGGTGTGATGCACTGGGTTTAGTTTGAATGATTTGCTGTAGGTAGGCTAAAAGAAGTGGTTCTCCAGGGGGCTGGAGAGATGGCTCAGTGGTTAAGAGCATTGCCTGCTCTTCCAAAGGTCCTGAGTTCAATTCCCGGCAACCACATGGTGGCTCACAACCATCTGTAAAGAGGTCTGGTACCCTCTTCTGGCCTGCAGACATGCACACAGACAGAATATTGTATACATAATAAATAAATATTTAAAAAAAAGAAAAAAAAGAAGTGGTTTTCCAAACATGGTATGGAGTCACTTAGAAGTGGATATTAGCTGTAAAGAAAGGGATAATCAGGTTACAATCCACAGACCCAGAGAGGCTAAGTAACAAGGAAAGTTCAAGGGGGGCGATATTTAGGGTAAGGTAGCGTCCTAGTGTAATGGAAACTCTCAGGAATTCACTACGGGGACCCTAGCTAAGGCTCCTAGTGACAGGGATAAGGAGCAAGAACTGGCCTTTTTCTGTAACCAGGCAAGACTTCCAGTTGACGGATTGAGACACCAAACCAGCCACAAAACTTTTTACCTACAATTTGTCCTGCCTGTTAGATGTGCTGGGATAAAGGTGGCGCAGAACCTGTGGGAGTGGCCAACCAATGGCTGGTCCAGCTGGAGACCCATTCCCAGAACGGGAGCCCATGCCTGATGCTACCTAAAGGGCCAGGAACCAGAAGCCTAGGATAGACCCAAACACGAGTGGCCAAAAAAGTAAGAAGCCAATGAAATGATTCCTAATGATACTCTGTTATACTCGTAGATTGGGACCTAGCATAATTGTCATCAGAGAGGCTTCATTCAGCAACTGATGGGAGCAGATGCAGAGACCCACAGCCAAATACTAGGTGTAGCTCAGGGAATCCTGCAGAAGAGTGGGGGGGGGGAGCGTTGTAGGAGCCAGAGGGGTCAAGGACACCACAAGAAAATGACCTGCAGAATCAACTAACCAGGGTTCATAGGAGGCTCACAGAGACTAAATCGACAACCAGGGAGCCTGCATCCATCTGTTCTCAGTCCTCTGCATCATGTAGCTCTTGTGTTTTTTGTGGGACTCCTAATAGAGGAATTAGGGACTGTCTCTGACTATTTTGCCTGCTTTTGGGACCCTTCTTCCTACTGGGTTGCCCCATCAAGCCTTAATATGAGGGGGATGTGCTTAATCATGTTGCAATTTGATATGCCATGTTTGATTGATGTCCCTAGGAGGCCTGCCCTTTTCTACAGGAGGAGAAGTGAATCTGGGGGAAGAAGGGAAGTGTGGAGGAGAAACTGGGAGGAGAGGAAGGAGGGAAACTGACATATGAGAGGAGAATAAAAAGGAAAGGAAAAGAAATGATCCTCCCCCATCAAATAGTTATATAACTGGATAAGCAGAAGGGATCAAAAGAAACCTCGTAAATTATTCTCTTGTCCCAAACAATACAAAACCAACAGGCAACCGACACGTTCTCGAGCTCATTTGCTAGTCCATGACTCCCTACTTAGACATACAACCTCCACCTGAAACATGGAAATTGTTGAGGCTGGAATGAGAAGGGATCCTAAAATGCTCTTTACCAGCTTGGTAGGTCTGGGGCTCAGAGTCCCACAGCATTTTAACTGGAAAAGTCTGCATTTATGCCATTGAAATTGCCCTTCATTTTTCAGAACGAAATAAAACTAACATTTGAGAAGATAAGGACATTGGAAAGACATCCTTCGGGCGCTTTTTAGAGCCCTGTATTTAATTTGGAGGATTAGCCAGTTATGTTTGAATGTTTGTCTTCAGGGAAATTCCTGCTGGAGCTTAATCACTATTTTAAGTTGTTAAGAGGGTGGAAATTTAATCCAATTAAGGTGTTTAGGTGCTGGGCCATAGGGAGGTGATAAAGTCATCAAAGCTGGGAAGGGGAGTGTCAGGTGAGTGTGCAGGAGACAGATGCTCATTCCTAGCCCCTTACCAGGTGATTCCCTGCACTGCAGCGGGACTTTGCCAGCAAGAAGATATCACCAGGTGTGGCCCCTTGAACCTCTAAACCAGCTGCGCAAAAAGAAACATCTTTTCCTTTAGAGACTCTGGGCTACTGTTTCTTAACAAGAAACCCCTGACTTAAAGTGTTACTGTTGCCAATCAACTCCTTTTTGTTTTTCTCCTTTCTAACATAATCCCTTTCCTCTTTTTTTCTTTCTTTCCTTTATCTGGTATGATGAGGTCCCCTCATTCATACGACCTGTGAAGTGTTACCGCTGAATTATATATCACCTCTCAAACCTGACAGACACAGAATGCTTCCCCAAATCACTAGGGATGTTTGTATACCTCTGGGAGGGGAATCACACAGGGGGGATAGCTATGTGGCTATCTTTGGCTACTCCTACATTAGCATACATGAGGCAATCAGGGCCTTGATAAATACTTGCACTGATGTTTTTGTTTTTGCAACGTTGAGGATCAGGTAAGAAATGAGGCCATCCTGGTAGAGCTCTCTAATTAGAAGAGCACTCCTGCAATTAAGCCAACAGCCTCAGCTAACTGCCTGCCAGCCACGGAGGTGAGCCCATCCTGTAGCAGGCACCTTATTTAAACTGCTGGTGACTACGGTATGTAAGCAGTCTCACGTGAGGCCAGCAGAACTGCACAGCCAGGCTCGGCCACTACGTGAATCATGAGCCATAAACGGTTCCTGTTTTAAGCCACTACATTATAGTTTTAGAAAAATTAAAAAATATGGCCGGGGTGTGCAGATCTCTGAATTCAGGTCAGTGTGGTTTACAGAGCAAGTTTCAGAATGGCCAGAGCTACATAAGGGAAATCCTGCCAGAAAACAACAGCAACAACAGAAGAAGAAACTAATTTAATTTTTGATCATTTTAAATGTATCTTGTTCATACTCACCCTCACTCCCCTCTCTTACCCACTTCCTACTCCAGAACCTTCTTCCCAACTTGGCCCCTCCTACTTTCATGTCTTTTCTGTTTCTTTACTATCCACTGAGTGAGGGCTGCTTGCATGCATGTGCGTGGGTGTGGTTTTATTTACCAGATCACGGACAACTTCCCAGGGCTAAGGCACTACATTTAGATACACGAACACATGCAACCATAAACATTGGGTGTGGAGAGGCAAGTGTGAAAGTTCAGCTCTCAGGAAGTAGAACCTGAAGCACCGAGATAGAAAAGTCATCTTGGTTATATTAGCAAGAACCTGTCTCAAAGCAAACACCACACACACACACACACACACCTGACACTCACACAATCTAGCACTTATAATAATCAATATTCAGACTATGGTATTTTTTTTCTAGCTTCTTCTTCTAAGCCATTAATAAATACTAAAAATTAGGAAATGGGTAATAAAGGAAAAAATGCAGACTAACCAATAGCATAGATAGTAACAGTCTGTCTATGTCTGTGTGCCAACAGTTCTAAAAGACCACCACCTAGTTAATTTCATAAGCAAAGACATTCCGTGAATCATTAGCTCTCTAGAAGGAACCTTTGCCACTTCAGTCTTGCTCAGCTAATTTGTCAACTTTCCTCCTCTGAATGTTGCTGCTGATAGGGATGAAACAGCTTCCCATCAAGTATTGCAAATAAACTGATGAATTTATATGCCTACAGTTAAGTTGTCGACACAAATTCTGTTTATGGAGCTGAAAAAAATGACTCAGTAGTTAAGAGCAATGGTGGCTCTTCCAGAGGCGCTGGGTTTCTTTCCTATCATCCAAATAGCAGCTCATACCTCTGTAACTCTAGTCCTAGGGCATCTGATGCCCTTTCTGGCTTCCACAGGCACTGTGGGCACATAATGCATAGCCATACACTCATGCCCAATGTACGAACCCTATATCCTCAAGTTGCAAGGGCAGTTCTTAAATTTAAGCTCCTCCTGCCTCAGTCTTCCGGGTAGTTTAGACTATAGGATTGAAACCCTATATGGCCCAACTTATTGTAGTTCATCATCATCATCTTCTTCTTCATCATTGTCATCATCATCTATACTATGGCGATGCTTAAGCATACACGGGCAGCTTGTTTATGTCGGTTCTCCAGTTGTTCTTATCCTAGGCAGTCCTAGATACTTGTGTTATTGTCATACCCAGGTTCGACAGTCTTCCTTTATTCTGTCTATCCAGTGATTTTTGGGCCTTCCTCTTCACTTTATCCCATGCACTCCTCCAAGCAGTGCTATCTTCGGGTACCTGCTGTCATTCATTCTCCTAACATGACCAAAGTATCTCAACCACCATTACTGTATCCTGTGGTTTACTTCCTTCTGTAGATGGAGATGTTTCTTAATTGAGCAGCCTACCTTTTCATGTGACGCCTAGAATCCTCCTGAGACATGCCATCTCAAACACATTCAGCTGCTGCTCTGAGGAGTGTTCATTGTCCAGGTTTCAGAGTTATAAAGAAGGCAGCTCAAGACAAGTGTCTCATATACTTGTAATTTTGTTGTCGTTATGTCTCTTGCTGACCAAGCATTTCCTAGTGCCTAGAATGCAGCCCTCGTTATCCCTTTCTGCCTCTTGACGTCTGAAATAGTTCTCTCCTTTGAACTGAGGTTTCAAGATATTTCCAGATAGACAAAGCTGACTTGAGGTTCTGATTCTTTATTACAATGACTTATTGTGGTTAGGTAAACAAAATACAGTAAGCTTGTATAAATGGGTTCGTGTATATAAAAATAGCAAACAAATGGAAGTCCAAAGGTGTTGTTTTTAACTTTCTTTTGAGAAAGTCATTGCATGGATCCCTGGCTGGCCTGGAACTCAGAATGGACACTGGGCTGGTCTTTAACTTGTGGCGATCCTCCTTGCTTCTGACTCCAGGCGATGAGATTAATGGCCTGCATCATTAGGCCCCACAAATAACATGTGCGTTGCTGGATTTCCCCTTTAAAAACATTTTTACTTATCATTATCTCTAGGGAGATGTGCCAGAAGGCATATGTGGAAGTCATAACTTTTTACAGTTGGTTCTCTCTCCTTCTTTATGTGGGTCCAATGATAGAATTCGGGTTCCCAGGCTTGTTTGGCAAGCAGTATTAGCCATTGAACCAATTCTTTGGCCTTCTTTTCTTTTTTGTGAATTATTTATTAGAAACTACTTAAATTTGATTCTCCCCCCCCCTCGGTTTTTCAAGACAGTGTATCTCTGTGTATCCCTGGCTGTCCTGGAACTCATTCTGTAGACCAGGCTGGCCTCGAATGTACAGACATCACCTGCCTCCTGAATGCTAGGACTAAAGGTGTGTACCACTGCCACTCAGCTAATTTAATTGTCTTTAGATGAGTCTCCTTTAGCTTGAACTCTTGGACTCAAGCCATATTCCTATGGTAGGCACCCGAGAAGCCCAATCTAATTATAGCTAGGTACATCACTAAGCATGTCTCAATAGGCTTGAGGGAGGGTCTCACTACATAGCCTTGGCTAGTCTAGAATTCAGTTTATAGACTTGGCTACTTTTAAACTCAGAGACCTCTGAGTCCTAAATTCTTTTTTCTTTTTTTCTTTTTTTTTTTTTGGTTTTCCAAACAAAACTAGCTCTTGTAGACCAGGCTGGTCTCGAACTCACAGTGATCCGCCTGCCTCTGCCTTCCAAGTGCTGGGATTAAAGGCGTGCGCCACCACAGCCCGGCTGCCTCCTAAATTCTTGGACTAAGGCATTTACTACCATTTCTGGCTTTTAACTGGGTGTTTTTGTTTGTTTGTTTTTTTCCAAGACAAGGTTTCACTGTGTAGTTCTGATTGTCCTGTCACTTGCTCTGTAGACCAGGCTGGCCTCAGACTCAGAGAACTACCTGCCTCTGCTTCCCTGGTGATGGGATTAAAGACATGCACACCTTTAATCCAAGCACTTGTGAGGAAGAAATGGACAACTCTCTGTGAGTTTGAGGCCAGCCTGGTCTACAGAGTGAGTTCCACGACAGCCAGGGCTGTTACAGAGAAACCCTATCTCAAAAAACCAAACCAAAACCAAAACAAGCAAACTAGGTCCAACCCAAGATTCATTATTATTTTTACTATGTGTGTGTGTGTTTTGCCTGCATGTACGTGCATGCACACATGTACCACATGTGTGCCTGATGCCTTCAGAGGCTAGCAAAGGGCACTGTATTCCATGGAACTAGTTCCAGGTGGTTATGAGCCATTATGCAAATACTGGGAATGGAATCTGGGACCTCTGCAAGAGCAATGCATGCTCCTAACCACTTAGACATCTCTCCAGCCCCAGAATTGACATTTCCACACAAGAGCCACACAAAAATAACAAAAAACAAAGTATGCAAAGTGCAAGTGAGGCTGAGTCCTGCTTGCCTCCACTGGGTCATCTCTGTCTAAATTCAGTGGTGTGGCCGGGTGGTGGTGGCGCACGCCTTTAATCCCAGCACTCGGGAGGCAGAGGCAGGCGGATTTCTGTGAGATTGAGGCCAGCCTGGTCTACAAGAGCTAGTGCCAGGACAGGCTCCAAAGCTGCAGAGAAACCCTGTCTCGAAAAACCAAAAAAAAAAAAAAAAAAAGTGTTCTCTAAATAATGAAAACAAACATAAGATCCACATTAGGACCTGATGTTAAAAGCTTGATTCTCTGCACCCACATCTTGTGAGTCATAACCACCTGCAACTCCAACTCCATCCTTCAAGGGGCACCTCACGCATGTGCACACACTTACACATATATACAGTGCTTCTCTTTGTGTTCATGAGATCTATAACTTGGTATGACAGAGAAATTGCACTGTTGACCCTCTGGCTGTTAAGTCCCCATTTGCTGAAGCACAAAGGCAATTCATCTCGCTCATTAACTGAGATTTAGGGAAACAATTTGTTTTTCTATTCCTTCCTCCCTCTCTCCCTCCCCCATCCCTCTCAAATCAGGGTTTCTCTGTGTAGCCGAGGCTGACCTCAAACTCAGAGATCTGCCTGCCTCTGCCTCCCAAGCAGAAGGATTAAAGATGTGGAGTACAACTGCCCAGCAATTTGTTTTTCTTGAGTCATTTAAATCAAACATAGTACAGAAAAGGATAGAAGGAAATGGTTATGAGCTTTTAAGACAAAAACGTGAATGGTCCACCAGGTGCAGTGACTCACACCTCCCCAGCATTCCTGAGGTTAAGGCAGGAGGATCAAAGTTCGAGGTTAGCCTGTGTACCATAGGAAGGCTGACAAAAAAACCAGACTACAATGAGGCATCACAGAAATCCCATGATAGCTGGGATTTTCTGTCTTCTGTCTCCGGTGCTCCTTTTCAGGAACATGAACGGCTTTTGACCGCAATTTCACAGACTATCTACTGCCGCATTCTCTCTTCTCCCAGTCATACTACTTATGCCGCCCAACACAGCGGTCATAC
Organism: Microtus pennsylvanicus; assembly: GCF_037038515.1. Taxonomy (NCBI): domain Eukaryota; kingdom Metazoa; phylum Chordata; class Mammalia; order Rodentia; family Cricetidae; genus Microtus; species Microtus pennsylvanicus. The sequence continues at coordinate 19,783,302 of NC_134600.1, read as the reverse complement.
TTTTGATCCGTATCATTTTCTACTGGTAACAATCTTCAATTCTGTCCTTGGTGTCAACAACCAGGTACTTTTTCTAAGGTGCTCTGACTTTCGTGAGTCTGGTTTTATCATTAACCATAAAGGAATCAGTAAACTTTCTAATCCATTTTCTGGAAAGCTGAAAGAACTCTCTAAACCATTCCTTTGGGTTTCATTAATTTACGTTTTGCTCTCAAGTACAAAACTCCCGGGTTTAAGACCCAGAGAGCAAATCTAGTCTTCCGCAAGGTCACTTTTGTTGTTTCTGGTTATCCGTAGAGCTCTGATGCGTGTCCCCCAGTAATGGTGCTGAAGTTTCCAAAGAGGGTGATGCACTTAGGAGAAAATCTAACTCAGCCTCGGTGAGTTGGGTTAGGCGTTGTTCCGTAAATGTGCACCGACCTAGTAAGCGTGGGACCCGCAGACACTGAGCCTCAGAGCCTAGCCGACCCGGGGCGAGCAAGGAGGCCTCGGTGACGTCAGAAGCCTGGTTCTTCCTCCAGGCCCAGCTTTGTCTCATTGTCCCACACTAGAACCCACTCATGACGGCAAAGGAAGCGGACGCGCAAGGCGGAACGCGGTGTTACAGAGACAGTGTCGGACGCGTGGAGATCCGCGTGACCCGTGCACGCTTCCCGCCACCGCGTCCGCTCGACTCAGTCGCGCCCTGGAGACCGCGTGGCGTAGTGAGAAGGAACCAGGACTCCAGAACCTGAGCCAAGAGAGCCCCTGGGGCGACGCGCCTGCGAGCCGCCTTTCCCCCGCGAAGGCCCCCGAGGCGCTGGGAGCCGTATTCCGGCGGTCACCAGTCCCCGCGGCCCGCGTGAGGCCCGGGGGCGTGATCAGAGGGAGGAGGACACGCACGAAGCCCCGTCCCACCAGGGCGTGGCCTGGGAAACGCGCGAAGCCCCGCCCCGCCCCGCGGCCTGCCGTACTCGCCGGTCCCGCCCGCCGCCCTCTTCCTCCTGCGCATTAGCCGCGGTGGCGGCCTGCTCTCGGGTCACGGAGCCAGGCTCTCGTGGGTGGCTGGGGGGTGCAGCCAGCCGATTCCGAGGCGCGCGCAGCGCGTCCCTGCCTCCGCGATTCGCGGAAGTGACGTGCGGCACCCCGGCAAGAGAGCGTTTGAATCGGTTCCCGGGTTGCTTCCAGGCCGCAGCCCAAGAGGTGCTGCGCGGCCCGCCGAGGCCCCGAGCCGGGACGGCTGGAGCCGAGGGCACGCGCGGAGTGGACGTCGCCGCGAAGTGCTCCCGAGGGAGGGCCGTGGGGTGTTCACTGCAATATGGCAGCGACGGGCGCCAGCAGTCCCGGAGGCCTCTCGGCGGGCTCTGGGACAGACGGAGGCGTCGACGGCTGCAGGACCGTGTACTTGTTTGACCGGCGCGGGAAGGAGTCGGAGCTCGGGGAGCGCGCACTGCAGGTCTCCAACCGCGCAGGCTACGCGGAGTTCCGCGCTGCTGTGTGTCAGGTACGCGGCCGGGCAGAGGAGGGATGCTTGCGAGGAGGTGGGGGTAGGCGGCCCGAAGCCAGGGTGGGTCACCGCCGTAAACTTGTCAGACGGCCCTGGTCCAGCGTCCTTGGCCTATACTGGGAGCTCGCCTTACGGATGATCCCACCCCTCGCATTGGAATAGCCGCTGGCCTGGCTTTGGCCAGGGAGCACGGGGTCCCGCCCCTCCGTGGGCCTCTGCTGGCCTAACGTTAGGGCCCTCGAAGTTAGAGGGCGCTTATCGGGTTTAGCAACTGCTTGATCGCTGCCAAGGAGTTCATCATCCTGTAGCAGAGGAACCTGCGTTTGTCTTTAGTTTGTAACTTCACTAGTCCGCAGAGTTGTATCCACTGTATAGTCAGAGGTACGAGGATTGCGATGTTAGAGGTGGTGAAATTCCGGGAGTCCGGGCAGCCCGGATTCAGTGTAGTCATTTCTTGTCAGAAAGGTTCGCCTGCAATTCTTTACACAGCAACTGTGGAGTTAGCTCAGTATGGATGGCTGCCCTGCTGGTTTTCTGAGCGCCAACCTTGGGAGTTCCTGAACTACCTCCTAGTGTCCATAGGGACAACAAAGAACGTGTATATTGGCTTGAAAAACGAAAAACTATGTAGCAAAACCTGTCTTAAATTGCGAGGTGCTTTATGGATTTGTGGTGTTACTTTTGCCTGAGATTGCGACTATGTTTGGGGAAAGGGGTGTTGTGGGGTTTTGTTTTGAGACAAGGTCTTGCCATTTAGCTCTAGAAGTCTCTATGTTGACCAGGTTGGCCTCGAACTTTTGATCATCCTGCCTTTGCTGTCCAGTGTTGTTAGTCACAGGCCCGACTGCCGCAGTTCTGGGTTCTGAGCTTTTCAAAGAAGGAATATAGTAATTTCTGAATTAACCACAGAAACAGCTTCAAAAGAAAGACATTTGAGCTGATGTTTTTCCTCCAGAAGACTTAAGAAGTTTAGGAATGGCCTATGACTGTGGTTCTCGGCCTTCCACAGTTCTTCATGTTGTGGTGACCCCTAACCATAAAGGTTTTTTGTTTGTTTGTTTTTGTTTTTTTAAGACAGGGTTTCTCTGTAGCTTTGGTGCCTGTCCTGGAACTAGCTCTTGTAGACCAGTCTGGCCTCGAACTCACAGAGATCCGCCTGTCTCTGCCTCCCGAGTGCTAGGATTAAAGGCATGCAGGCCACTACTGCCCGGCTCTGTAAAGTTATTTTTCTTGCTACTTCGTAATTATATTTTTGTTATTGTTACGAATTATAATGTAAATATCTATGTTTCCATATGATCTTAGGCGACCCCCGAGAAAGGGTCATTTGACCAGTACCGACCCACATGTTGGAACACATTGGCCTTGGACATAATTTTGTACAGTTGTTGAAAAAATTCAAATTGAGATTGACTTTGCCAGGAGAACTCTCCCCTGTTTGTAGCTCTCTTCCCAGTGTCTTGCCACGTGGAAACACAAATTGATACACGAATTAGGAGAAAACTAGGCGAACTCCTAAGTTCATTTTATGCCTGTGTATATATGGTGGTAGATTCTCTGTCTTGTTTTAAGACTGATTCTTGCCAGGCAGTGGTGGCACAGCCTTTCATCCCAGTACTGATGAGGCAGAGGCAGGCAGATCTCTGAGTTCCAGGCCAGTCTGGTCTACAGAATGAGTTCCCGACTCCAAAGCTACACAGAGAAACCCTGTCTCAAAAAAACACGCACACAAAACAAAACAAAAAAAGCAAGTAATTCTCTGTAGCCAAGGCTGACCAGGAGCGCTGCATGTTTCCAGGTGCCAGGAGTTTGTTAGAGAACCTCAGTATTACTCCCGCGAGTCCCTCTTTTTGTGTCAGTGTGATACGTACTTTACGTTTAGTTTCTTTTTTTCAGTTAATATTGTCAGGAAAGTCTATTTTTTAAAACAAAGTTATTACTTTCTGTGTATGGGTGTTTGCATGCATGCATGTCTCTGTGCACCGATTCATGCCTGGTGCCTTCAGAGAGCAGAAGAGGTGTCTTGCGAGCAGGCATGGGCGCTGGGAACCAAACATGGTCCTCTGCAAGACCCAGTGCTGTCAGTGCAGAGCCCGCTCTCCAGCCACAGAAGTGTCATCCTAATGCAGAATTCACAGAATCTCTTCGGTATTACTATTCATGTAACAACTGGAATTTACTTTCAGAATTGTAATTTTTGGTACTGCTACGATGAGCATTTTTGAATTCATATCTTTTTTGTTCATTGTTTCGGGAGCATTTTTAAAGTTCCCTCCCTTGCGTGTGCTGTGGCCCGCGTGGAGGGCAGCAAATTAGCTGTTTCCTTCTCAGTCCTCAGACTCTGCAGTGCTCCATCACCAGACCACCCCGTGCCCCCTTTTTCTTCTTAATAATCTTTGGAGACAAGGTATTTATTATGTATACAATATTCTGTCTGTGTATATGCCTGCAGGCCAGAAGAGGGCACCAGATCCCTTTACAGATGGTTGTGAGCCACCATGTGGTTGCTGGGAACTGAACTCAGGACCTTTGTTTTTTTTTTTTTTTGGTTTTTCGAGACAGGGTTTCTCTGTGGCTTTGGAGCCTGTCCTGGAACTAGCTCTGTAGACCAGGCTGGTCTCGAACTCACAGAGATCCGCCTGCCTCTGCCTCCCGAGTGCTGGGATTAAAGGCGTGCGCCACCACCGCCCGGCTGAACTCAGGACCTTTGGAAGAGCAGGCAATGCTCTTAACCTCTGAGCCATCTCTCCAGCCCCCTCTTCTCCTTTTTGTAACCGAGGCTGACCCAGACTTGTGGCATTCCTCATGCCTCAGACTTCAGAGTGTCAAAGTTACAGGTGTCTCTGTGTTAGGCACCATGCTGCATATGATAAGTATTTTTAAATCACTTTTCAAAAAATGATTTCCTTTTCCTCTGAAAATTTGCCATTTCTCCCTATCCCCCGTGAAATAAATGTCTAACTCTCTTAAATTGGATACTAAAAGGTGATTTAGTATCCAAGCCCTGTAATTTGTGTTGGATCTTTCCATCTTTCTGCTTCCTTTTCACTATACAAAGCGTGGGTTTTTTTTTTGTTGTTGTTGTTTTTTTTTAAACTAGCTCTGGTAGACCAGGCTGGCCTCAAACTCATAGAGATCAACCTGCTTCTGCCTCCCGACTGCTGGGATTAAAGGTGTGTGCAACCGCAGTAAACGTGAATTTTTATAACCCTTTTAATTTCCAGTTTAACACCAAGGAAGATATTTCTTTTAATTTCCTTTTTCTTGTTTATTCTAGAGCTGGTGAAGGTTAGAATTGAACAGAAGTGAGGGGAGTGGAGAACTAGTAAAAGGAAAAGCTAGGTTAAAGATAGGAAGACTAACTTTTAAAAATCACTCTATCTGCTAAAAAACTTACTTTTATGTGTAAGTTTTGCCTGTACGTATGTTTGTGTACCACATGAATGTCTGGTGCCTGTGGAGGCCAGAAGAGGCCGTCAGATCCCCTGGAACTTAATTACAGACTATTGTGAGCCATCTTGTGGGTGCTGGGGACCAAACAGGTTCTTGGCAAGAGTAGCAGGTGGCTCCTTAACCACGGAGCCACCTGAGCCCCTTGATCTGCCTGTTATGCCCTACACATCCTGTGGCATCGTTTCCATTACACAGGTGGACTGAATCAAGTACCTCAATTACATACAATATTGCATAGTTATCTTCGTGTGCTTTCTATTGATGTGATAGAGCACTGTGACCAAAAGCAACATGGGGAGGAAAGGTTTATTTGGTCACATATCCCAGTCACAGTGCATCATTGAGGGGAGCAGGGCAGGAAGTAAAGGCAGGAAATGAAACGGACTATGAAGAATGCTGCTTACTGGCTTTCTCTCCGTGGCTTCAGCTTGCTTTTACATGCACATGCACACACACGCATGCTCGGCTGGGTCTTGCCATAGCAGTAAGAAAATGCTCTACAGACTAGCCAGCAGGACAGTCTAATGGAAGCATTTTCTCTGATGAGCCTTTCTTCCTAGATGACTCTAGCTTGTGTCAAGTTGACAAAAAACTAACCAGCACAGAGCTTAACAAGTAAAATCAGCAGACTTGGTCATTTGTTGTTTGTGACCGATGGAGCACAATTGGTCTGGAACACATGTGTAGTCTAGCCTGGCCTTGAACTCTCCTGCTGTCTCGCCCTCCATAGTTTAGATCAGTTTGATTACAAAGAAAAAATCTCCCTTACATTGCTGCTACCTCCACTTCTTCCTGCTCTTGTTGACAGAGCACACTAGTTTTTAGCTGTGGTTTAGGATGTGCTTTGTACTCTGGGCTGGCTTCAAACTGTGAGCAGACCTTCTGCTTATCCTCCAAGTGTTAGAATTACAGACACGGCTACAGTGTCCATCTTAAATCATACCATTTACCATACATGTCTTTTTACTTTGGGGGCAAGAACACTGTAAATTTACTCAAAGATAATGCTTTTTTTTTTAACCCATGAGATTTATTTCTATGAATGTATGTGGTATATGTATGTGTTTATTCACATGTATGGAGATCAGAGAACAGCTTGTAGGAGTGGATTCTTGCCTTATGTGGGTCCTGACCCCTGAACTCTATGTAGTCTTCGTTGTTCTCCAACTTCTGATCCTTCTGCTTTAAGCTTCTGAGTGGTGGAGTCATAGGCATGTGACATATGATTATTTTTTAAATAAAAATTGTGTGTGCATTGCTCTTTTGCCTGCATGTATGTCTGTGAGGATGCCAGATACCCTGACACAGTCTGGAGTTAGAGACAGGTGTGAGCTGCTGTGTGGGACCTGGGAACCCAAGTCCTCTGGAATGCTCTTAACTGCTGAGCCATCTCTCCACCCTCACCCCCAATGCTCTAAACTACTGAGCCATCTCTCCACCCACCCCCCATCATGTGTGTGAGTTTTTTGTTTTGGATTTGTTTCTGTTGGATGGTATTTTGTTGTTGTTGTTTTATTTGTTTTTGGAGACAGGGCTGTTTTCATTGTAGTCCTGGATGTCCTGGAACTCACTCTATACCAGGCTTGCCTTGAACTCAGAGATTTGTGTGCCTCTACCTCTTGAGTGCTATGATTAAATGTGTGTGTCACCACTGCCCTGGTTGATTTTTTTTTTTTGAATGTAGATTAAAAACTCTTCAATGGAGGAAAGTGTAGGCAGTCTTTAATTTAGAATGTGAATGATTGACTTAGGATTTTTCAACATTGTGGTACAAAAAAGACACATTCAGCAGAAAGAAAGTCTGCTTTAAATTTTGAATTCTGTTTTTTTGTGTTTTGTTCTTTCTTTCTTTCTTTCTTTCTTTCTTTCTTTCTTTCTTTCTTTCTTCTTTCTTTCTTTTTTTTTTTTTTTTGGGACAGGGTCTGTGTAGCCCTGACTGGTTTGGAACTCACTAGTATAACAAACTGACTTACAGAGATCAGCCTGTCCTCGGTTTGTTGAGTGCTAGGATTAAAGACATTCACCTTGCCCAGCTTGACCCCTTGTCTTTAAGAAAATATTTAATATCAATGTATAATGTGCATGCCTTCTTCCCTGATACTGTGATATTCACAGAGATCAGAAGGTGTCAGATCCCTTGGGTCTCAAGTGGTAGACAGTTGTGAGCCACCCTGTTAGGGTACTGGGAATTAAACCTGGGTCCTTTGGAGGACCAGCCAGTGCTCTTAACCACTGAGCCATCATTCCAGCCCTACCAACATATATGCAGGCAAAATACCAATATGCATAAATTGTACAAGAGAATATTTTGTGTAGTATTTATATATGCATGTAATAAATTTGAGTCAGATCCACCCCTCCAGTCCTCCATGCCCTTCACCGTTTAATGTGGTACCTTTCTTTTAAAAATATACTCAGTGCCCACTTAGTACGACATGACTGGAGCATGGGCAGCCTGTCAGGGACCTCTCCCCGAGCACCCATCAATTGCCAGTTGAGTGCTGGGATTAAAGGTGTGTACCATCACTACCCGGCTCTAGAAGAATTCTTAAGAAAACTTAAATAACAGTAGATTTATGGGAATATTGCATGAAATAATTAGATACATATAATACTTTGTAGTTGTAAATTGTCTTAGGATTTCTGTTATTGTGAAGAGACACCATGACCATAGTAACTCTTATAAAGGAAAATATTTTATTGGGGCTGATTACAGTTCAGAGGTTCAGTCCATTATCATGGTGTAAAACATGGTAGCGTGAAGCCAGCCAGTGGTGGCACACATCTTTAATTCCAGCACTCGGGAGGCAGAGGCAGGCAGATCTCTGTGAGTTTGAGGCCAGCCTGGTCTACAAGAGCTAGTTCCAGGACAGGTGCCAAAGTTACAGAGAAACCTTGTCTCGAAAAAACAAAACAAAACAAAACAAAGCAAAACAAAAAACATGTTAGTGTGCAGGCAGATGTGGTGCTGGAGAGGTAATTGAGAGAGTCCTACATCTTGATCTATAGGCAACAGGAAGTGAACTGTGTCTTTGGTTTTTTTTTTTTTTTTGGTTTTTCGAGACAGGGTTTCTCTTTGGTTTTGGAGCCTGTCCTGGAACTAGCTCTTGTAGACCAGGCTGGTCTCGAACTCACAGAGATCCGCCTGCCTCTGCCTCCCGAGTGCTGGGATTAAAGGCGTGCGCCACCACCGCCCGGCTTGTGTCTTTGTTTCTTTGTTTGAGACAAGGTTTTTTTGTGTAGTTTGGAGCCTGTCCTGGAACTTGCTCTGTAAACCATACTGGCATCAAACTCACAGAGTTCATCCGGAGTACTGGGATTAAAGGTTTGCGCCTCTATCACCCGGTTTGAACTGTGTCTTACTCTGGTATGTTTGAGCATATGAGACTTCAAAGCACACCTCCACAGTGACACACTTTCTCCAATAAGGCCACTCCCACTCCAACAAGGCCACACCTCCTAATAGTACCACTCTCCATAGGTCAAGCGCTCAAACACGTGAGTCTATGGGGATCATATTTATTCAAACCACCATACAGAGGTTCCCACTGACCTAGAGTTGCCAAGTGGGGAGGCTGGCTTCTTTTACTGTGAGGATCATGGGGATTAAACTCAAGTTGTCTGACTTGGCAGCAAGCACCTTTAGTAGCTGAGCCATCTCACTGGCTCTAGGTTTGTATTTGAGACAGAGTTTCATGTGTTCTTGGGTAGCTTTTGTATAGCTGAGGATGACCTTTCTCTGAATGTTGAATGCTGGGATTACATGGGTAAGATACTATTTCTTAATTTTGTGGTATTAACATGACCTGTCCCCTGGTCTTACAGTATTAAATGACTTACCTATTTCCATATGTACCTTATAATCTAGATTTCAACTGAAAGTCATTAAATTTAATTTAGATTTGATGGGAATTGAGTGGTTTCAGCTAGATTTTTCTATTCTGATTTAATGTTCCTGTTTTGTTTTGTTTTAGACAAGGTCTTGCTATGTAATTTTGGCTGGCCTGGCCTGGGTTTTCTGGCAGTTCGCCTGCCTCTGACTCCTAAATTCTGTTATAACAGATATCTGCCAACACCCAATTTTTATCTATCTCTCTGTCCTCTATCTATCTACCTGCATTTCTTTATTTATTTTCAGGATGGTGTCTTACTCTATAACTGAGCCTTGCCTGACATCACTCTAGCCCAGGATGGCCTCAAATTTAAAGTAGTCCTCCTGTCTCATCCTCAGTTGCAATTACAAGTGTGAGCCACAGTATCTTATTGGGTGGTTCATCTGGTGATAGTGTTATTTTGATTGTCCTTCTCTGCTTATTTGTTAGAAGACCTCCAACCCCACCACGTGCGGATTTAAACCTAGGGTCCCCTGCAGGAAGATGGTGTATAGCAGTAGAGCTGTATCTCTAGTCCAAGCCGGGATTCTTTAATGAGCACCTTTTAAGCTGAGAGATTGGTGGTGTATACACCTTTAATCATTGTAATTGGAGATTGAGGCAGGAGGATTGTTGCAAGTTTGGGCCAAATGAGAGCCCTGTTTTTAAAAAGTAAACAAATAAAGCCACATTCCCTCCCCTTGGTGGGGAAAAACACATTGCTTATCATGAAACATAATTAGTACTAAGGAAAGAAGAAGTGGTTTAGGGGTTGGCATCCCAGCTCTGTAAACAACCCTGAGAATTTCGAGGGGTTGGAGAGGTGGCTCAGCAGTTAAGAGAGCACTTGGTGCTCTTCCGCAGGACCTGAAATTGGTTCCCTATACCCATGGGTGGCTCAACCACCTGCAACTCCAGCCTCAGAATCTGATGTCATCGACTGGCCTTTGGGGCTAAACACACACACATCTTTGAGAAAAGTAATTATTCTGTAATAATGGAAGATTTGTTCATCCATAATTTAAAGTTTTCTTAGACACCTTTAGATAGAAAGGTTTGTTCTAGAAAATAGTCTGTCACCACCCAAGGGGAGTTCTCTCTCAACTGCTCATTGTTGTGCTTCATTTCAGGAATACATGTATTTTCTTTTTAATTTAAATAAGAGTGTGTTAATTCACCTTTCCAAGTGTTTTTTGGTAGTTTTTTACAGTTCATATTATCATTGTTACTTTTTTAAACAATATTTTTATTATATTTAATCATTTAGTTATTTAGTAATGCTTTTAGGAAGATGTCAGGCTTCTTTAGATATCCTGTAGCCTACGTATTCATACCTTACTGCGATGAAATACCTATTTTCTTCCAACATACTTACATATCTAATTTGTATAGAGTAGGTGTTCTGTTAATGCTTTGTTTCAAATATGGTGACTCCTTATAGAATGTAATGAAAAGTGTGTCTTTGGGTGCTTCCTCTTGATGAACCAAGAAGGGCTTTTGAGATGGTTCAGTAGGCAAGGGTGGTTGCCACCAAGCCTAAGGACCCGAGTTCATGCTCAGGAGCCACACGGTCGGAGAGAATGATTTTCTCAGGTTGTTCTCTGACACCCTACATGTCCCCCATAAATGAATTAAATAATAAATGTAAAAAAGTTAATCCTTCCAGAATGGCTCAACTAGTTACTACTGAGTTTTCTCATAAGATCTTTTAATTTATTCTTTAACAATTTTGTATGTGTATACAATGTATCCTGATTTTATCCAGCCTAAATCTTCCTTCCCTCTACCCTGTACCTCCTGACTGACCCCCTCCCATGCTTGAGTCTAACTTCCCAAATCCAGTTATGCTGCTTCCATGCTCAAGTGAGAGGCTATCCACCAGAGCATGAGTAACCTACCACCAACCATACCTCAGAGAAAAATGACACCTCCTTCCCAGTTGAAATCACTTGCCAGTAGCTCCTTAGTTCTGGGTGGAGCCTTTCAGCTCCTTTTTTATCCACACTGGAATGTTCACTGGCTGATTTCTGTGGAGGTCGTATGCAGGTAAGGTTAGCTGCTGTGTGCAATGACTTTGTCATGCCCAGTAAATAACTATTCATAGACTTTCTCTTCCAGCTCTTGCATTTTGCTTCCTCTTCCAGTATGTTCCCTCAGGAGGCTGTGGAGCCTTGATAGAAATGTCCCATGTAGGGCTGAACATAGTCACTTTTTTCTCAGCACTTTGGCCAATTATGAGTCTCTTCATTGACTGCTGCCTACTGCAAAAACAAGTTTCTCTGGCCATGAGTATAAACATAGATATTTAGAAGGCAGTTTGACAGCAGCATGTCCATTTAATACAATAGGTTTGTTCCCCCCTAAATCCTGTGACCTCCCAAGTCATAGTCATTTAACTGCATTTACAGTACCAGGCATGAATTCCCTCCTGTGGAGGGTTCAGGTCCCCTCAGAAGCAGTGTTGCCACTATTGTATCGGATGGCATGTATTGTCTGGCAGGTCAGTATTGTTCCATGTGGAGTCAACTTCTGGTGAGTCCATTGTGACTTTTCCTATTCACTGACACTATGAAAGCTCACCATCAGAAAGGAAGCTTCCCAGTCACTTCCTGTTTGGTCTCCGTCCTGTAACCAAAGTGTGTTGCATTTTCAGTAATAGGGTCTTAACATCCAGTTATGGTGGGCAAATAAGAGAAACACCAATAGACTGTGCTGTTTTTGAAAGACTTTGGGGCCTCCCTGACTATTAGCTTGTAGGAAGGTAACCTCTGCCTGGCACTGAGATTTTCTTTTAATAACCCATGTCTTCTGGGGGAAGCATTATTCTTCTATTCAGGGTACCGATGTTCGAATGCCTTAAATAGTCTTAACAAATTACATATTACACACAAACCACACATAACACACACACACACACCCTGTTCTTTGATAATTTAGATAATTTTGACTACATCCAGTCTCTTTCCCTACTCACCCAACTTTGTGTCCTCTTTGTTTGTTTGTTTGTTTTAACTCATCAAGTCCACTTTTGCTCCCTGTAAACTTTTGGGTTTGGGGCTAGCTGCTGGAGCACAGGAGCTATAACCTTAAATCTGAGTCTTCCTTTCCTAGCAGCTGTCAATCATCATTATCACTTCAGCCAGGGGAAGGACTTAATGCTTACCTCCCCTTTCCATGCTGGGCTGGCTTGGCTTGTGTAGGCCAGTGTAATTCTTTTACAACTAGTAGGAGATCATGTGTGCAGCTGCTTTATTCTATCTGGAAAATACTATTTCCTTGTAGTCACCTGCACCCCTTGCACGGTGATCCCTGAACCTCGAGAAGACTAGGTATGATGTAGATGGACCATCTTGGGCTGAGCATCCATAGTCTCTTACCCTCTGTACCTTGATACTTGTGGGTTAGTGTTAATCATTGTTTACCACAGGAAGAACCTTCTTTGATGAGGGTTGAGATATAAACTCATTAAAAGACAGTTTAACACTATGTCAGTTCAGCGGAAGAATAGTAGGTCCTCCTCTAGGGGCTGTGTCATATTTAGCCACAGGTTCTTTGCCCTGATAAGGGTTTCATCTTGTCGAGTGGGCCTTAAACCCAATTAGAAAGTGTTTCATTCTCATCTCACTGAATAGCCCTGGCTGGCCTGGAACTCAAAGATCTGCATGCTTCTGCTTTCCAAGTGCTGGGATTAAAGGTGTGTTCCACACCCACAGTACATGATATATTTGTAATTAGCATACAAAGTAGTTGGGTTCTATGAGACTTTATGTTTTAAAATACACCCTTAGTGCTGGTTAGCAAACCTTCCGCCCCTTCCTTCACACCATTCCATTGTCCATCCCACATAGACCTTTAACTCCGCTTCCCTCTATTTCAGTATCATGTCTGTTCTGTACTCTCCTTTCCTGTCAGGGCCGTGTCCCCTCCCTTTTTGGCTTCCTGAACCTCCGCAGACATCCAGACTAATTGTAGAAATCTTACACATCTGAAGCAGAATTATGTATGAAAGAAAACGTGTTTGTTTTCCTGCGCTTGAGTTATGCCACTAATATATTTTTTTTATTTCATCCATTTTCCTGAAAATTTCATAAGTTCACTTTTCTTTATAGATGAGTAAAATTCTACTGTGTATATATCACATTTTCATTATTTGATGATCGTCACATGTGTTCTTAGCAAATAGCAGAAAAGTTAAGCAATTTACATGGCTTAGAGTGCTTAATTTTACAAAGTCAAAATTTAAAAATGCTGAGTTTATTTCCTAGACAAGTAAGTGTAGTAGCTGTTGCAAGGCTGTAGTATCAGTATGTGCACATTCTGCAAATGTAAATAGTACATTTATTTCCTTTATGTAATATATATTTTTTTTAAATTTTGGATAGACAATTGGTATTTCATCTGAAGAAAAGTTTGTTATTACAACTACGAGCAGGAAAGAAATTACCCGTGATAATTTTGGTAAGTAAGCAATGTCCATTTGTATTTATTTCCTGTGTAGATAGAGCAGTAGCTGTGCATCACCATCTGTCCAAAGGATTGATAATCTGGAGGTCTTTGTTCTCAAGGGATCACTTTTTCCTGCTCTCAGTTGGGTCCAGGAGAAATCAAGCCGTACCACTTAGCTTTATTTGGACAACCACAAAACTGAGCTCTTAGCAAACTTGTATTCTTTCATTATTTTTTAAATCCTTTGTTTTAAGTTTCCATAAGTGCTGGATTGCATGCTCTTTCCCCTCTATCATAGGATTTCCATACGTTAGTAACCCCAAGTGCCCTGGACCTAGAGTCTCCTGAGTATCTGGGGATTACAGGTGGACTCCACCATGCCTAGGTTGATTGCTTTTCTTTTTAACAAGGTGTGCTTTTACTAGTTTTTAATTTTGTGTATGTATCCGTGTCTGTGTGTGGATATAGACATGTGAGTGTAGGTATCTACGGAGTCCAGAAGAGGGTGTTAGATTTGTTGGAGCTGGAGTTGCAGGTGGTTGTGTCTCCTAACATGGGCGCTGAGAACTCATCTGGGAAGAGCAGCAAGTGTTCTTAATTGCTGAGCTATCTCTGCAGTCCTCTTTTCTTTCTCCTGAAAGGAAACAGTGAGGAATTCTCCCTTCCTGTTGATACCACACTAATGCAAATCCTCATCTGATGGTCATGTGATAATTTAACTCACTGGGAATTGAGTGTTGGGACTGAAGACACGGGTCAGTGGTTAAGAGCACTTGCTGCTCTTTCAGAGGACACAGGTTCAGTTCTCAGCACTCATGTGCTAGTTTTACAACCATCCCTTACTCTGTTTCTAGGGGATTTGATGCCTTCTGACCTCCACAGGCATCAGCAAAGCCGTTGGTGCACAGGCATGCATGCCAGCAAAACACTCAATACACATAAAATAAATCTTTATTTTATTTTATTGGGCTTTTGGAGATAGGGTTTCTCTGTGTAACAGCCCTAGCTGTCCTGGAATTCACTTTGTAGACCAGACCAGAGTGGCTACAAACTTGTAGAGATTCACCTGCCTCTGCCTCTTAGTGCTATGATTAAAGGTGTTGTGCTACAGCAGGGCGGTGGTGGCGCACGCCTCTAATCCCAGCACTCTGGAGGCAGAGGCAGGTGAATCTTTTGAGTTTGAGGATAGTCAGGCTGCTTACACTGAGAAACCCTGTCTCAACAAACAAAAGTGTGTGCCACCACACCCAGCTATAAAATGAACCTGGAAGAAGAAAGAAGGAAGGAAGGAAGGAAGGAAGGAAGGAAGGAAGGAAGGAAGGAAGGAAGGAAGGAAGGAAGGAAGGAAGGAAAGAAAAAAGGAAAAGAAAGAAAAGAATTGAGTGTTTAAAATTGTATGCAAGTAGTGGTGACTCACGTCTTAATCCCTGCACTTGGGAGGCAGAGATAGGCAGATATCTATGAGTTTGAAGACAGCCTAGTCTGCAGAGCTAGTTCCAGGACAGCCAGGTTCACACAAGGAAACCCAGTCTTCAAAACAAAACCAAGCAGAACACCCTGGGTATATGGTACATGCCTATAACCTGAGCTGGGATGTAGAGGCAGAAGAATAAGGAATTCAAGGCCAGCTTGGGCTACATGAAACTCCATATCTCAAAAATACCGAGGTTTCTGACTTTTCATCTTGTGAGGACACAGAAGACTCCACTTATGAAGAAACAGGCCTTCACTAGGCACCAGTCTTGGACTTTCCAAAATTTACCAAATTGTGAGATGTAAACTTGTATTTCTGTATTTTTAAATATTTTCGGACTTATACTTCTTTATTTAAACATGTGTGTATTAATGCAGAGGTCAGAGGATAACTTTGGCAATAGTGTTTCTCCTGCAGTGTGGGTCCCAGAGATTGAACTTAGGTTGTCAGATTTGCTCAGCTGATACCTTTACCCATTGAACAATCTTGCTGGCTCAACCTGTAATGGTTTTTTAAAAAACTGAAAATAAAAAAGAAATGCTTTTCAGCTGCCGTGGTAGTTTACACCTATAATCATGCCACTCAGGAAATTTAGGTGTTTTATAGTGAGTCCGAGGGAAGCTCAGACTCCAGTGAGATCCTGTTTCAACAAACAAATGATATTGGACATGGTGATGTACACTTGTAAAGCAGGAGAATCTCCCCAAGTTCAAGGCCATCTATCTGCATAGTGAATTCCAGGCCAGCCAGGACTCCCCAGTTTCCAATAAAGAAATAAACATTTCAAAGCAACACACAATTCTACACATTTAGGAGACTGAGGCAGGAAGGTAAGTTTGAGGCCAGACAGAGATGAGACCCTGACATTTTGAAAAACAAAGCAAACCAACCAGACAAACAAACACAAAGGGCCAAAAACACTTACCTCGAAAGCTTGAAAACCTGAGATAGATCCCACAGTGGAAGAGAACTAACTTCAGAAAGACATCCTCAGACTTCTCCTCCCCTCACCCTTCCCCCAGGCAGGGTTTCTCAGTAGCTATGGAGCCAGCTCTGGAACTCACTCTGTAGACCAGGCTGGCCTCATAGACATCCACCTGCCTCTGCCTCCTGAGTGCTGGGATTAAAGTGTGTACACCACCACCCGGCTGTCTTCAGACCTACGTGTGTACTGTGACATGCATTTGCCCACCACCCCCCGGCTATCTTCAGACCTACGTGTGTACTGTGACATGCATTTGCCCCCATTTGTGCTCATGTGCACACATACACATTAATAACAACAACAAAATAAATTTAGATATTTATTTGAGTATTTTAGAATTGTGGAAATGTTTATGCCTGTTGTATTGATGCTCTTTGTATTCACAACTGGAATGTGTTAGGTAGAGCCATTGACAGTTTACCTATACTGTTAAGTGCATTTCATACATGAGATAGATATGTGTATTCAGAATAAATTCATTGCGTTTCTGATCTACCCTAGCAGTTAACAATTGTAACTCTCAATTACAGATGAAGCTGTTAAAGATGGAGTCACTCTGTACCTGCTACAGTCAGTTGACCAATCGCTATTAACAGCAACAAAAGAAAGAATTGACTTCCTGCCTCACTATGACACTCTGGTTAAAAGTGGCATGTATGAATATTATGCAAGTGAAGGACAGAATCCTTTGCGTAAGTAATTTGTACAATTTTTGATTTTTTAAAAAATTTCATGTATTTTCATTCTGTATACATTGATGTTTTTCTTGGGTGTTTGGTCCTCCGGAACTGGAGTTATACACAGTTGTGAGCTACCATGTGTGTACTGCGCATTGAACCCAGGTTCTCTGAGAGAGCAGTCAGTGCTCTTAACCACTGAGCCAGCTCTCCAGCCCCTGCACAGTATTTGGAAGTTGTTAATGCCATTCCTTCATATTCTGTAGATCATTTCATTCTACTTTATTATAAGGCCGTGGGAAACTCCTTTTGATCTACTTTTTAGTTTCTTTGTATAGATCCAACTGAAATATGGATTTTTTTCTTTGTTTTAAAACTATTTAAATTTATTCACGTATATGTGTATGCATTTGTGTGGATGTATGCCACAGGGAGCCCTGAAAACCAACCTGGGGCTTTCCTCAAAAGCAGCAACTGCTCTGAACTGCTGGTCTGTCTCTCTAGCCCAACCTTTTTTTTATTTATTTACTTTTGGTTTTTCGGAACAGGGTTTCTCTGTAGCTTTGGCGCTTGTCCTGGAACTCATTCTGTAGATCAGGCTGGTCTTGAAGTCACAGAGATCCCCCTGCCTCTGCCTTCTGAGTGCTGGGATTAAAGGTATACACCACTGCCTGGCTTTTTTTCTTTTTATGTGTGTGCCACAGTGTACATGTGAAAGTCAGAAGACAACTTGTCTTGTCTTCTACCACATGCACTGCTATGGCTGCCAGAGTCTCTAGTCTGTGCTGTAGGAGCACAGAGGTTACAGGTGCGTGCATTACTGCACACCGGCTTTCACGTGGGTTCTGGGGATCCAAAGTTATTAAGCTTGCACAGGAGATGTTTTACCCGTTGAGCCCTCTCTCCAGCACAGAAGTCAACTTTAAGTAAAAATAAAGTAAACATTGAGCCCATTAATAGGGCTGGATGCACTTTATCTTGCAGTTTAGCATCTTCCTGTCTTGCTGTAAACTGCCTCCAGATATGAAAATGCCCTTTACCTTCCATTTATTTATTTGTATTTAGTAACTGTGGATTAAATCCAGAGCCTTGCACATAATAAGATAAACATTCTATTGCTGAGTTATAATCAGTTCTTACTTTGTAAATTTACACAGATAAAATATAAAAAATAGATGTCTTTAATCTTTTCCTAAACCTTTATAGCCTTACTGGTTTATCCTTATAGACTATATGAGATGGTTTACCGGAACTTCTTCCTAGACTCTGTCAAAGTACTTTATGCTATTAATATGTTCGTTATAAATCATATTAAAATTATTTATTTGTAATGTACATTGGGTTTTGCCTGCATGTCTGTGTGAGGATGCCAGATCCCCTGGAACTGCAGTTAGAGACAGTTGTGTACTGCCATGTGGGTGCTAGGAATTGAACTCAGGTCCTTTGGAAGAGCAGCCAGTACTGTTAATAGACTGAGCCATCTTTCCAGCCCCAAATTCTTTTTTCTTAAATGTGTTTTATTGTTAGAAATTAAAAAATTAGAGATAAGTTAATAGAATATGAAAATAACCATATTGCTACGATCTGAATATAATCATCACTAACACTTTGGTGCTTATCATTTCAGAACTTTTCCTATTAGTTGATTTTTTGTTGGTTTGTTTTGTTTTACCATACAGGGTTTCACTGTGTAGTCCTGACTGTCCTGGAACTCGCTCTGTAGACCAGGCTGACCTCAAACTCACAGAGATCCTCCCGACTCTTCCTCCTGAGTGCTGGAATTAAAGGCATATGACAGCACATCCAGCTTAAACTTTAAAGATTTATTTTTATTTTAAATTAGGTGTACACCTGTGCCTTTGCTATTTGATCTCTTTGCTCATTTTACTCTATAGCACGTGCTACTTTGTAATTGGCTGTAGAATTTATCTACCTACTGTCTTAATTGCTTTTCTGTTGCTGTGAAGAGACACCATGGCTGGCCAAGACCACTTAAAAAGAAAGCATTTAAGTTGGGGCTAAGAGTTCCAGAGGGTGTGGAACAGGCAGACATGGTGCTGGAGCAGTAGCTGAGAGTTTATATCTAACCCACAAGTTGGAGGTGGGAAAGAAGCTGAATGGAATGGTATGGGCCTTTGAAACTTTGGAGTCCAGGCTTAATGACATGCCTCCTTCAGCAGGGTCATACCTCCTAGTCCTTTTTCAAATAGTTCCACCGACTGGGGAGGGATCAAGTCTGTAGTGGCTGTTATTATTCAAACCACCATATTTACTGTAATCATTTATTTTCTCTCTCTTTTCTCTTCTGTTTTTAGCCCCCTTTGTTTTTAAGGCAGGATTTCACTTTGTAGCAGGACCCCCTCCCCCCAGATCCCCTGCTGTGTAGACCAATCTGACCTCATACTCATAGAGATCCTCCTGTTTCTGTATCCTGAGTGCTGGGATAAAGATTGGCACCACCACATCCGACTGTGATTATGTTATTTTTTAATTTTATATATTTATTTATTTAGGGTTTCTCTATGTGGCCAGGCTGTTGACCAGGCTGAGCTTGAACTCACAGAGATCCACCTGCCTCTGCCTCCTGAGTGCTGAGAATGAAGGTGTGATTATAGTTTTTAAACTTTACATTTATTTATTTACTTGTATGTGTGAGGGCATATGTACAGAGGTGCGCATGTGTGCATGTGGAGATCAGAGGGCAGCTCATAGGAGCTGCTTCTCTCCTACCATGTGAGCCTAGCGATGGAACCCGGGTAGTCAGGCTTGATGACATGCACCTTTACGTAATGAGCTGTCTACCTATCCATGATTGCATTTTATTTCCCATCTTCGTGTGAAATATTGAACTCATAGGAATAGGATCTTTGCATTATGCAGTCCCTGGAGCAGTGCCTGGCAGATGAGAGGTGCTTAAATGTGTGAATTCTGAGTCAACTTTAAATAACTTCTTTGGGGATAAATTTCTGAATATTTACTGTGTACTCAACAAATACATTCATTGTAAAAACTGTCAATGTAGCTTAGTTACTAGTGTACAGATTCACTGTACCGGTTTTCAGCTATGCCATGATGACATCAATATGGGAGAATCTCTGCTGAAACTCTGATTTTGACTTCTTCAACTCTTCAGTGTGTCCCAAGATCTTTTCTTTCTTTTCTTTGCTTCCGGTTCTTCCTTGCTTTGTTGCAGCCATGTCTTCAAGTCATGTTCATCATTTCTTTTATATATTTTCTTTGAGTAGACAGATCTGATTTTCATTGTATGTATGTCGGTGAAACAAAAGCTTTACCTCTGACTTTCTAGCCTCTTTGTCATTAAGGAGAGTGTCTGTTCTTGCTTCCTATGTAACATTGCTATTGGTTGAATTTGATAGAGTAAGCATTGTATTTAAATTGTATATAGTTTTAGAGGCAGAAATTCAAACTTGTCTCAGTGTTCCATTTCCCTTTCCTTTTGTGGAGGTGAGATGGTGAAAGGAGGTGTGGTGTTTTGAGACAGGGTTTCTTCTGTGTAGCCTTGACTGTCCTGGAACTAGGACCAGGCTAGCCACAACTCACAGAGATCCAGTTGCCTTTGCCTCCCAAGTGCTGGGATTAAAGGTGTGTCCCACCACCTGGACCTTTTTCCTTTTGTAAATTAAGTTCTGTACTTTTTTCTTTCTTATGTCTTTATTTCCTAGTTATTGTTGTCAGAAGCCTGATCCATATGCATACCTAATTTGTGGTAAATTTGCTTACCAATCTGGTTGTCACTTAAGTACTTAGAGCACTTGCCAGAGAGCTATCATGTTGGTCAGTGAGTTTTAGTTGGGTTAAATTTCTGTGAAATGAAGATAAAATTTGGTATAACCATCCTTCCTTTCTCTTTCTGTTTTGTATTTTGAGATGGGTCTCACTGTGTAGCCCAGGCTTGCTCCCAAACTCATCTTGCTTTAGTCTTCCAAGTTCTTAGATAACAGGCATGTATTCTTTCTTTTTCTTCTTTACTTCTTTTGTTTGTTTGTTTTGTTTGGTTTTCTTGTGTATCCCTGGCTGTCCTCAAACTTGGAGAGCTGCTGAGTGCTGGGATTAAAGGTGTGCTCCGCCACCACCCTGTGTATTGTTTCTTTTTAGAGAAATAAAAGTGAGAAATGATTGAATGGTTGCTTTTTAGGGAGGAGAATATAAAATAGTGCTGCCAATAATGAATTGAATGTAAAGTTGGCAGTATGCCGGGAATCAGTAGCATGGACACATGTCTTGACACTTGTATGGATTTTCTGGAAGAGGTGTGAACAGATGCAACCAAAGAAACCATCCCAACATAGTCTAGCTTAGCAAAGCCCTGTGACTTTATTATGGTGCTTATAGGAGCATGAGCGATTTAAAAGCAGCTGTGTCACTAAGAAGCCCACTTTGCATGGCGATTGAAAGCTGTTATCTTGCAGCTCCCTGTGCAACTTAGAGATAGCTCAGCTCAACTGCCTATTGCTTTTATAACGTTGGAGATAACTCTGGGGAATCTTGTAAAATTCAAGAGCTTTCTGGGCCTAGTTTGTTTTTTTGTTTGTTTATTGTTTTTTGAGACAGAATTTCACTTTGTAGCTCTGGCTGGCTTAAAACTCACTATGTAGACCAGGATGGCTTCACATTGACACAAATCTCCCTGTTTCTGCCCTGAGTCCTGAGATTAAAGATGTGTGCCACCATGCCTGGCTTGGGCCTATTGAGTCTAGAGCCTTGTCAGTTTTACTTCCTAGGTCTTGAGGGTTTGTAGGAGGGAATGTTTTAATTTGGAGAAAATAGTGAAAGCATTATGTAACACATTGTTTTTGGTTTTGTTTGTATAGTAAAAATATAAAATTCTTTCTGTTACTATGATAAAATACCTGGCAAAAAATAATTTAAGGAAAAGCGTGTTTTCAGTTTTACATTTCATCACAGACAAAAAGACATAGCAGGAACAGGAAGCAGGCTGGTCCTGGTCTTCCCCGTCAGAAAGCAGAGAAGGCTGAACATTCATACTCCCCTAGTGTCTTAGTTTGTTGCAGTTCTGATAAACACTATAACCTGAATCAACTTAAGGGAGAAGAGGATTGATTTTTATCTTTAGCTTCCAGGTCAAAATCCATTGAGAGAAGTCAGGCCAGGAATTCAGGCGGAACTCAAGGAGAAACCATGAAGAAATGGTGCTGACTGACTCACTCTCTGGCTTTCTCACTGGCTCCTTCTGCTACCATCTACCTAGAGATGGAGTCACCTTAGGGGCCGGGCCCTCCCACATCAGTCACAATAAAGACAGTGTCTCACAGGCATGCCCACAGGCCACTCTCATTGGGCAGGTCCTCTAGGAAGGCTTCCTCTTCCTGGCTACTTTAGATTGTGTCAGGTTCACAATAAAAACTAGCATACCTGGCTTTATCCATTTTATTCAGCCTGGCCGCTAGGGTGGGTCTTTTTACTTAATTAATTTAATCTTAAAAAAAAAATGCACTCACAGATAGATATTCCCACAGTCTCCAAACTGATTCTAGATCCTGCAGAACTGATGATTTAAACCATCATAGGAACTGTGGTTGGGAGTGCAAGTTCTCTTTGAACTCCTGGCAGTCTTCCTGCCTCAGCCTCTGGTGTGCTCACATTCCAGGTGCCTTAGTTCCTTTTCTGTTGCTGCAACAAATCACCATGGTCAAGGCATTCATTGGGCTTATGATTTCAGAGGGGTAGCATTTTTGATGGCAGTGTGAGGGCCCAGAAGTGGGCAGCTGAGAGCTGACACCTTGATCTTCAGACATGAAGCAGAGGGCACGCTGCTGTAGTCGGAGACTGCTTGTTCGTTCCCGGCCGCCCAGCTCCTGAAATAATCACTCAGAAACTATATTATTTTTTTTAATTTATTTATTCATTTATTATGTATACAATATCCTGTCTGCATGTATGCCTGAAGGCCAGAAGAGGGCACCAGACCTCATTACAGATGGTTGTGAGCCACCATGTGGTTGCTGGGAATCAAACTCAGGACCTTTGGAAGAGCAGGCAATGCTCTTAACCACTGAGCCATCTCTCAGCCCCAGAAACTATATTATTAAATCACTGCCTGGCCAATAGCTTAAGCATATTTCTAGCTCTTCCTTCTCTCTTAAATTCACCCATTTCTTTCCTTTTTTAAAATTGATTTTATTGAGCTATACATTTTTCTCTGCTCCCCTCCCTAAAGTAACCCATTTCTATTATTTTATATTTTACCAAGAGGTTTGTGGCCTACCGGCAGGGTTCTAACTGGCAGCTCACGTCTTTCCCCTCTGGTGGCTACATGGCTTCTCACTGACTCTGCCTTCTTTCTTCCAGCATTCAGCTTAGTTTTCCTCGCCTATCTATGTTCTGCCCTGCTATAGGCTCAAGCTAGCTTTCTTTATTAACCAATGATATTCATAGCATAGCACCCCACATCACGCTGGGAATGACAGGAGTCTTTTCAGACCTCATACCCTACCTCCAGTGACATCTCCACAAGGCCACACCTCATAATCCTTTCCAAACAGTTCCACCAACTATAGACCAAGCATTCAAACACATGAGCCTATGGGTGACATTCAAATTGCTACAACTGGCTGACATTTAACATGATACATTAGTCTTTAGAATTCTTTTTTTTATGATTTATTTATCTTTATTTTATGTGCATTGGTGTGAAGGTGTCATATCCCCTGGAACTGGATTTTCAGACAGTTGTGAACTGCCATGTGGGTGCTGGGAATTGAACCTGGGTCCTCTGAAAGAGCAATCAGTGCTCTTAACCGCTGAGCCATCTCTCCAGCCCCTAGTCTTTAGAATTCTATAACCGTGTGTGTGTGTATGTGTGTGTGTGTGTGTGTGTGTACACGTGCATGTTCTCACTAATTATAGGCTGGTCTTGGACACACTTTGTAACCCAGGCAGACCTTGAATTTATAATCCTCTTCTCTTAGCCTCCTGGTAAAGACTACAGGCCTTTCTCCACTAGACTAGCTTCTCAAATGAGCCCCTTTCCCTTTTATTTGGGGGTGGGGTGGATTGAAATAGAGTTTCTTTGTGTAGCTTTGGAGCCTGTCACTCTGTTAGACCAGGTTGGTCTGGAATTCACAGAGATCTGGCTGCCTCTGCCTCCCAAATGCTGGTATTAAAAGCATGGACCACCACCGCCCGGCTTAAACCAGCACCTTTTCACTGCTGCTGTTTTGGTACAGGATTTATTGGGTTGCTCAGATTAGTGCCTAATCTTTTTCATGCTTGTAGTGGTTGTGATGAAACTTTTTATTATGCATAACATTAGACTCAGGGTGATACTTAATTCTTGCAGCTCTTTGGGAAATAAACAGTGGTTGCTTGAGAGTTCCTTTTACTGGAATGTTTATATAAACTGTTTGGGATGAAAGGGTTAAATGGTGTTTTCTCAATCTCTTCCAGCATTTGCTCTTGCAGAATTAATTGACAATTCATTGTCAGCTACTTCTCACAATGTTGGTGTTAGAAGAATTCAGATCAAATTGGTAAGAAAATTATGCATAAAAATTGTTTTTTTAGTAGTACATTGGAAAAATTAGAAATAAAACTTAGAACTAATTATCTGATGTCTTGTTATAATTTTTATAGTTTCTTTTATGTAAGTGCTTATTTATATATGTATTTATGTACTTACGTTTTATAATTTCTTTTGTAACACTGCAGTTATAAATATGACATGAATATTTTCCGATATTAATGCAGAGGGTTTTGTTAGCTACAGTGTTAGTTATGGAGTCTGTCTTCTTTTTCTTCCTGTATTTTGCCATGAGAAGCAATGTGGGAATAGTGTATATTTATACCTTGATTCTTTCCTTAAGTTTACTTCTAAGACATGCTATTTCTAGGTTAAAAACATTAAGAAATCTAGGGTTTTTGCTAGATATAACTCAGTGCTTTAAGAGAGTTGTAATTTTTATACTTATACCAGTGATATGAGTGATCCTTTGAATTTTATACTCAACCTCATGTTTTAAGTGTTGATTGGCATTTCCTGTCGCTTTATTTCGTAGCTTTTTGATGAAACTCAAGGAAAACCTGCCGTTGCAGTGGTCGATAATGGGAGAGGAATGACCTCTAAACAACTTAACAACTGGGCTGTGTACAGGCTGTCAAAGTTTACAAGACAAGGTGACTTTGAAAGGTTAGCAAAACCATGCTTTTTCCTTTTTAGTGATGTCTGGGTGCCCTTAGTTATAGAGGATTTTTTTTTTTAAAGATTTATTTATTTATTATGTATACAACATTCCTTCCATGTATGTTTGTATGCCAGAAGAGGGAACCGGATCTCATTACAGATGGTTGTGAGCCACCATGTGGTTGCTGGGAATTGAACTCAGGACCTCTGGAAGAGCAATCAGTGCTCTTAACCTCTGAGCCATCTCTCCAGCCCCCAGTTATAGAGGATTTTATGGGCTTGGTTTTATTACAGGGCTTTGTGATAAATATTCCAAAACAGAACACTGTGCTTTTCTCCTGAACAGTTTTGTATTTCCTGAGGTCTGTGAGAGTTATATTAACATATTGAATACTGTTAGGACAATAGAATGGTGTTTAGGGTAATCTATATAAATCATGTCATACTTCTTGAAAATGTCTAGAATTACATATGATTCACTAGTATTCTGTATTTTTACTTTGAGGCTCAGTTTTTCAGATTGTCACAGCTATTTCGGAATAGAATCCATGTTTGTATCAGAACACGCTTGTAGACAGTGCTTTCAGCACAGGAAAGCTGGGCATGGCAACTCGGCTGGTAATCCATTTTAGCCTTCTTGGGATTTCATCATATGAGCAAAGATTTTCAGTGACTCACCTCATTTTGTGGTGTGGGCAGTGAAGCCAGGATGTAGTGCATGCTAGGCAGGGGCCCGACACTGAGCGGCACCTCGGTCCTCCAGCCCTGTGTGACAGATAGTGGAGAGAAAAACAAAGATTACAGTGTCCTTTGATTGGTCTGGTTTGCCTGGCCATTTATTTTTGGGCACTTTACCTCTCTGTATGTCACGTTACGTACTTAGAAAATGTGCACAGTCTCTCAAGGTTTTGTGGAAACTGAGCTATTGTTCTGATACGAAAACGTAAAATTTTGAGATAGTGCCTGTCATACAGTAAGCATTTAATAGCCACGAGCTGTTATTTTAGTTATTTCTTACTCCTGGTATAGCACTCATCTATAATCATTCTTTTCTGATATTTTCATGAATATATGACACTTAAAAGAGTGTTTAAAAAGCCATTGTGAAGTGGCATGGTGGTGCATACCTTCACTCCCAGCACTCAGTGGCAGATCTCTGTTGAGGCTAGCCTGATCTGCAGAGCAGGTTCCAGGACAGCCAGGGCTACACAGAGAAACCGGGCCTCAGAAAAGAGGGAAAAATATGTCAACACAAACTTAACACTTACATGAAAACACTATGCTTTTATAGTCTGAGGACAGGATTTTGTATCTGTTTGGCATAAACAAAAAGATAAAGGAAGTTGACAATAAACTCGGGGAAGGGATCCAGAAAATTAACTTTCCGCCTTTCTGATAGATTTAACTGGTCCATCTAAATTACTAAAATTAAACCTTCACTGGACTCAAAGGATACTGAGTTTTCTCTACACCATAACCAGTTTTTTTTAACAACTTAAAAGTTAAATTTCTATTTTTGGTAAAAGTCATCCTTTGCTCAGTTTAATTATGTATGTGTGTATGTGTGTTACACACATGCATGTTTAATTATGTATGTGTGTGTTACACACATGTATGTTTAATTATGTATGTGTGTATGTGTGTTACACACATGCATGTTTAATTATGTATGTGTGTGTATTACACACATGCATGTTTAATTGTGTATGTGTGTTACACACATGCATGTTTAATTATGTATGTGTTACACACATGCATGTTTAATTATGTGTGTGTGTTACATACATGCATGTTTAATTATGTATGTGTGTATGTGTGTTACATACAGGCATGTTTAATTATGTGTGTGTGTGTGTGTGTGTGTGTGTGTGTGTGTGTTACATACATGCATATTTAGTACCTGGAAATAATTTCGGATCCAGTCCTAGTCCGTGACCCACTCCAACTTCTGCAGCATCATCATGTGTTATCCTTGAGACCATGGCATCCACTTACGTAGATATAATTATTAGTTCTTTTTCTCCTTGCATTTCAGTTTCAGTTTGATGCAAGGGTGATGTTATAAGAGACAGGCTATGGAAAAAAGAAGACCATAGCTTTATAATTTGTTTTATTAAGAAAAACAAATATTAACTCATGTCATAGTTATAAACATTTTAAATTCTGATTAGAACTGAAGAAAATGTAATGTTGTTGAATATTAGTTTAATATGTGTTACATTTGTTTATGCTGGGCAACATTTGTTTGTTGATGCAAAGATGTGTTGCATTCTTTATGTTATATTTGTTTATCTCTGTGAAGTTGTGATACTTTGCCTGTCTAAAACACCTGATGATGTACAGCATGAGAAAGGGTATGTGGGGCTGGCAGGCAGAGAGAATAAATAGGAAAAATCTGGGATAAGGGAGATCAAGGAACAAGAAAGGGAAGGAACGAGGAGAAAAGGGGCTAACCACCCAGGCAGACATGGAGTAAGAAGTAAAGAAAGGCATATAAAAATAGAGAATGCAGTGAAGAGGCGAGCAGGCCTGCTTTTCATCCTGCCCTGCTCCCACACGGCTAGCTTGGCCCCAGAATAATTACACGGAAACTGTAATTACTTAACATTTAAACACTGCCTGACCCATTAGTTCCAGCCTCTTATTGGCTAACTCTCCCATCTGCTTTAACCCGTATTTAGTAATCTGTGTAGCACCACAAGGTGGTAGCTTACTAGGAAAGATCCTAACTTGCGTCCGTCTCGGGTCGGAGAATCATGGCATCTGCCTGACTCTGCTTCTTTCTCCCAGCATTCTGTTCTGTCTGCTCTGCCTATCTAAGCTGCTGTTCTATCAAAGGCCAAGGCAGTCTCTTTATTTGACCAATGAAAGTAACACATAGACAGAAGACCCACCTACATCAAGAGAAAGGTAAAACCAGGGGTCAAAAAGTAGATGAGATAACTTAAGTTGAAAAGTTGGCTAGCAATAAGCCACACAAAGACTGGGCATTCATAGGAAAGAATAAGCCTCTATGTGTATTTACTTGGTAGCTGGGAGCCGGGCCCCCCAAGAACAAAGAGCCGAAAGAATAAAAACAACCAACTACAGTAAGGTGTGGTGTCAGAACTGATGGATGTTTCCTTTGCTTAGCTTAGGTGGTTGGAGAAAAGGCTGTTGTGACGTTTGCGTTGAGACTTCTCCAAGAAAGAAGGCAGTTTGCATGTAATTCTAATACTTGTAGATTTAACGTGTGCACTCCAGCATGAGTGTATGTGCATGTATCTTCAAGTGCCCAGTGAGGCCTAAAGAGGGTGTCAGATCCCCTGGAGCTAGAGTTATAGGGGTCTGTGAGCTGCTTGATGTTGGTGCTGGAGATTGAGTCCCTGTATTCTGAGGAGCACCAAGTGTTCTTAACTGCAGAGCCATCTTTCTAGTCCCCAGTACTCTCAATTCACGTTGAAGGAACGAGGATTACCCAGCTAACCTCTGCCATAGTGTGAGACTGTCCAGGTAGGTGGGTGGATGAAGGAAGAAAACCTAACAAAAACAAAGTTGGTTTTGAGCACCGATGTCTGGGGGCCAACTCCAGCTCTAGAGAGATGCCTCTCTATCATATATCTGTCTGTCATCTGTCTATTTTTCATCTATCTATCCATCCATCTATACACCTACATTTATTCTAGTGTTTTATTTAGATTCTTTTTCTCTTTTCCATCTATCCAGGCTTCTTCATTCTTTGATAGGTGTTTCTATGTTTTCTTTTTTGTGTGTTTTCCTTTTTTGCATGTGGGGTAGAATTCAATTTTTCTAGAATGGTTGACAATCTTTCTTAGCACTGTTCATTTCCTTAATATTTTATGTGAATATTTTCAAACATGTAAAAGTTGAAATTCTGTAGTAATATACCCACATGTGAGTCCTACCATCAGTTCTTATTTTATTTTATGTGTATGCTTACTATGTATGTGTAGGTACCCATGGGGTCCAGGAGAGTCTGATCCCTTAGAGTTGTAGTTATAGTTAGTTGTGAGTCATGTTCAGTTCCTAATACCTATATATTCATGTAAGAACATTATATACATATGTATATGCACACACACATATATACATATATGTATTATTTTATTTTACACGTATGAGTGTGTTGTCCGTAGGTATGCCAATCCACCATTTGTGCATTACCCTCAGACTCCAGAAGAAGGCATCAGATTCCTAGGCTTAGAACTACATATGATTGTGATCCACTATGTGGGTTCTGGGAGTCAAACTCAGGTCCTCTCTAAGAGAGCAGCTAGTACACTTATCTGCTGAGCCATCTCTCCAGTCCCACTAATACATTTTTAACAGGTGGCAGTGGTTTGTTTTTCAGTTTTTAGTTTTTCTAGGTATGATCAGCACCTTGCTTTATAATAATCTAGTCTGGCTTACTGCTGACTTGCTGTCTCTAGTGCACAGAGATGTTTCCTTCTCTTCTGCTCTCACTCGCTTTTGAGGAAGAGTCTCATATAGACCAGGATGGCTCTGAACTCACAGAAGTCCACCTGCTTCTTCCTCCCAAGTTGTGGAATTATCCACATATCCACCAGCTTGGTTTCTTTCTCTGATTTTCAGAAGTTAAACTTTGATGTGTCTAGGCTATGGCTCTTTATCATTTCATTCTCTGGAATTAATTCAAGTTCTCTCTTTTTTTTCTTTTTTTCTTTTTTTTTATTGAGAAAAGAAAAAAAAAACAAGTTTCCACCTCCTCCCAGCCTCCCATTTCCCTCCCCCTCCTCCCACCCTTCTCCCCCTCCCCCCACTCCTTTCCCCCTCCCTCTCCAGTCCAAAGAGCAGTCAGGGTTCCCTGCCCTGTGGTAAGTCCTAGGTCCTCCCCCCTCTGTCCATATCTAGGAAGGTAAACATCCAAACTGGCTAGGCTCCCACAAAGCCAGCACATTGCATAGGATCAAAACCCCGTGCCATTGTCCTTGGCTTCTCATTAGCCCTCATTGTTCGTCATGTTCAGAGAGTCCAGTTTTAACCCATGCTTTTTCAGTCACAGTCCAGCTGGCCTTGGTGAGCTCCCAGTAGGTCAGCTCCACTGTCTCAGTGGGTGGGTGCACCCCTCGTTGTCCCGACTTCTTTGCTCATGTTCTCCCTCCTTCTGCTCCTCATTGGGACCTTGGGAGCTCAGTCCAGTGCTCCAGTGTGGGTCTCTGTCTCTATCTCCATCCATCACCAGATGAAGGTTCTATGATGATATGCAAGATATTCGTCAGTATTGCTATAGGATAGGGTCATTTCAGGTTTCCTATCCTCAGCTGCCCAAGGAACTAACTGGGGACCTCGGCTTGGGCTCCTGGGAGCCACTCTAGGTTCAAGTCTCTTGCCAACCCTAAGGTGGCTCCCTTAACTAAGAATTGTGCTTCCGTGCTCCCCTATCCAACCTTCCTTTATCCCAATCCTCCTTTTTCCTCAAGTTCCCCCCATCCTCCCCTTCTCCCTTTTCTCTCCCCATCTCCCCTTACCCCCACCCCACCCCACCCCCAAGATCCCAATTTTCTCCCCGGCAATTTTGTCTACTTCCCATAGCCAAGAGGATAACTATATGTTTTTCCTTTGGTTCACCTTCTTACTTAGCTTCTTTAGGATCACCAATTGTAGACTCTGTGACCCTTATTTATGGCTAGAAACCAATTATGAGTGAGTACATCCCATATTCATCTTTTTGGGTCTGGGTTACCTCACTCAGAATAGTGCAAAAATTCTCAACAAAATACTGGCAAACCGAATCCAAGAACACAACAGAAAAATTATCCATTATGATCAAGTAGGCTTCATCCCAGGAATGCAGGGCTGGTTCAACATACGAAAATCTATCAATGTAATCCATCATATAAATAAACTGAAAGAAAAAAACCATAAGATCATTTCATTAGATGCTGAAAAAGCATTTGACAAAATTCAACATCCCTTTATGATAAAAGTATTGGAGAGATTAGGGATACAAGGGTCATACCTAAATATAATAAAAGCTATATACAGCAAGCCGACAGCTAACATCAAATTAAATGGAGAGAAACTCAAAGCCATCCCACTAAACTCAGGAACACGACAAGGCTGTCCACTCTCACCATACCTCTTCAATATAGTGCTTGAAGTTCTAGCAATAGCAATAAGACAACATAAGGGGATCAAGGGGATTCGAATTGGAAAGGAAGCAGTGAAACTTTCGTTATTTGCAGATGATATGATAGTGTACATAAGCAACCCCCAAAACTCCACCAAAGAACTTTTACAGTTGATAAACACCTTTAGTAATGTGGCAGGATACAAGATCAACTCCAAAAAATCAGTCGCCCTCTTATACACAAAGGATATGGAAGCAGAGAGGGAAATCAGAGAAGCTTCACCTTTCATGATAGCCACAAACAGCATAAAATATCTTGGGGTAAATCTAACCAAGGAAGTGAAAGACCTATTTGACAAGAACTTTAAGGTATTGAAGAAAGAAATTGAGGAGTATACCAGAAAATGGAAGGACCTCCCTTGCTCTTGGATTGGGAGGATCAACATAGTAAAAATGGCAAGTCTACCAAAGGCAATTTATAGATTCAATGCAATCCCCATCAAGGTCCCATCAAAATTCTTCACAGATCTTGAGAGGACAATAATCAACTTTATATGGAAAAACAAAAAACCCAGGATAGTCAAGTTCTCTTATTTGTTAAGTAAGTCTCCTTATTTGGTAAGCATAGCCTATCATTTCTCCAAATACTTTTCTATCTTTTGCAGTTCCTTACATTTTAGGTGTTATGGTAATCTGTAGACTTCAGATACCTTGTGTTCATCTTCCTTCCTCTTCCACTTTCTGCACTGAAGAGTAAACCTGTAGCTTCACACATACAAGGCGGATTCTATACTAGTAAACTGCTTTATTCTTCCAATTAAATAAACTCAACTTGTGTATAAGTTTATAGGGTCACTCTGCTACCAATTTAAAGCTGTTCATGATCCATCAACTTCCATGAATTTAGTTATTATTTCCAAATGCAAATTGTAGATTTAAAATTTTTATTGATATATTTACTGGAACACTTATTTTTAAAATGATTTTTATTATGTATACAGTGTTCTGCGTGCATACATGCTTGCACATCAAGGGGCACCAGATCTCATCCTACACACCTGTGAGCCACCATGTGGTTGCCAGGAATTGAACTCAGGACCTCTAGAGGAGCAGCCGGTTCTCTTAACATTTGAGCCATCTATTTAGCCACCTGGCTGGATCACTTTTATGGTTTCTGTTATTTGGACATGAAATAGAGTTTTTTAAATTTGTTTTTAGTGAATTATTTCTTTGATAGTATTCATCAGAATGATTTTTAAAATTTTATTTTATGTTCTTGTACCATGTGCATGCCTGGTGTCCATGGAGAACTGAAGAGAACTTTAGATCTAGTGGAACTGCAGTTACAGTTGTGAGCCATCTTGTAGGTACTGGGAACTGAACCTCAGTCCTGACAGAGCAGCCAGTGCTTTTAACCACTGAGCCATCTTTTCAGTTCTTCTATGATGGTTTTCTCAGCTGCCCTATTACCTGTCAGGGACTGTATGTCAAAATTTGTTTGTTTGCAATTGGCTTGTAATTTGTTTTTTTTTTTTTGAGAACTAGAAATTTTAAGTAGCTTGCTATTCTGTATTACCACTGAAGTCTGCTTGCTCACTGAACTTTTGTGATCAGCTGATTTCACATTTCATGCAGTGAAACCCCAAATCTTCCCTTGCTGAGGTTTCTGTGGCTATAATGGAATCCCCTGCCCCAAAGGTCAGTCTTGGCTTTGCTAGGCAAATGCTCTATTTCTGAATTGCATCATTAGTCCTAGAATGCATTTGGTGATTTTGGTTGAGTTTTTGGTAGTAGGTTTAAGGTAGTGTTTTATTATATACATACATACATATATATATTATTATATACATACACACACACACACACACACACACACACACACACACACACACACACATATATATATATCTCCCATGCTGTCCTCTAACCCAGGATGTTCCTACCTCTCTCTCTTAAGTAGATTGTTTAAAGACTGACTAATACAATGTTTTCTTCTAGTGATCATTCAGGGTATGTTCGGCCAGTACCAGTACCACGCAGCTTGAACAGTGATATTTCCTATTTTGGTGTTGGAGGCAAACAGGCTGTTTTCTTTGTTGGACAGTCAGCCAGAGTAAGTGATTTTTTTTTTCAGTAAAAACCTATGAAGTATTTTGGGATTGACAAATCTCACTAGTAAGGGGTTAATGTATCTTTTCAATTGTTGGACAGATGATAAGCAAGCCTGCAGACTCCCAGGATGTTCATGAGCTTGTGCTTTCTAAAGAAGACTTTGAGAAAAAGGAAAAAAATAAAGAGGCAATATATAGTGGATACATTAGAAACAGAAAGGTACAGTACATTTTTACAGCTCACCATTAATTACACATATATTCTTTTGACCGCATAATGGGACAGAATGTTTTTCTGATTTTAAAGACTTGACTTATAGTTTTATATTTTACTTTGGAAAGTAGCAAAATAATCATTAGTGGTGATTTTTTTTTTTTTAGCTAAAACTTTCCACATAAGTTAACTTAGGAAACTTTCTGTAAACTACTTAAAAAGTTGCAGACCTTGGTTGAAATTTGTGTGAACATTTTTTTGATATTTTATTCATTTATTTTGTGTGTGTGTCGGTGGACAGCATGATTAGTGTGTTTCAGGGATCAGACGCAGGTAATCAGGGTTGGTGTCAGGTGCCTTTCTGACTGAGCTATCTTTCTGGCCCAGATAGGAATTTTAAAATTTTATTTATAAAATAATAATAGAAACCATGTAAGAAAATAGTGTTTGAAATAATGTATTTTGAGGAAGTTGGAACTTTAGAGGCATGAGATTTTGTTACAACTGTGTCCTAACACTTGCATGTATCCCTCCACATATACATCTACACATGATAAAAAAAATCTTTAAAACACAAGCAATAATTTAAAAATGTCTTATTTGAAATGAATAATGTGTGGGAAAGCAAACAAAATACTCGCAAGTATCAGAGAAAGGTGTTACCATTTTGGTAAGTTTCTTTATATTTATAGTCCAGTGCTTTGAAAATATGTGTGCATAGAGCTCTGACCCCACATATCCTACATCAGCATCTTGAGAATTCCTCATTTAGAAAATGTTTTTATATGCGGTGCATTCGAAAAAGAGTACGGGTGTTTTGTTTGCATGTTTGTATCTGTACTACATGTGTGCATGGTACCTGAGACCAGAAGAAGGTATTTAAATAGCCTTATAATATTTCTATTCTGGTTGTAATGTCACCTTATTTGAGCATTTAGTGTTCCTGAAAGGTTTCCTTGTAATTATAAACAGTGTTTGGTTATCTTTGGGTAGCATTTTTCCCAAATTGCAGATATTTTTTTCCCTACAGATTGTTAGAATTTGAATAGCTGTGAAGATTTGAACTCCTTGGCTTTTCGAGACAGGGTTTCTATGAAACAACAGCCCTTGCTGGCCTGGAACTAGACAGGGTTCCTATGTAATAATAGCCCTTGCTGGCCTGGAACTAGCTCTATAGACCAAGCTGGCCTTGGATTCACAGAGATCCACCTGCCTCTGTCTTCCAAGTGCAAGGCGTGTTCCACCACTTCCTGGCTGGCAATGTGAACTTTGAATATGTTCATGATATGTTAAAGTTTTTTTTTGTCTGAGAATGAGACTCAGAAATCAGTGATTTTTGTATTGAAATACCTACTTGACCAATTCCTTATTTTCTTGTTGTTTGTGGCCTGCATAGGCTCATATTTGAATCTTTGGGAAAGGGTTAGGGGCTATAGCCTTGTTGGAGGAGGTATATCACTGAGGGTTGGATATGGGGTTTCAAAAGCCCATGTCATTCCTAGTTAGCTGTTTCTGCCTCGTACTCCACAGACTTCAGCGACTTCACCAGCACCATGGCTGCTGTTGCTTGATGTCATGTTCCCCACTGTGATGGTCATGGACCCTACCACCTTCTGAAACCATGGGCCCCAATTAAATGCTTTCTTCTGTGAGTTGCCATAGACATGGTGTTTAAATCACAGCAGTAATAACCAAGCCGGGAGTGGTGGTGCAAGTCTTTAACCCCAGCACTTGGGAGGCAGACGCCAGCCTGGCCTACAGAGCAAGTCCAGGACAGCCAAGGTTACAGAAAGCAACCCTGTCTCTAAAAACCAAAAACCCCCTACAAAAAAAAGGGGAGTGCAGAGGTGGGGAGGAGAGGGCCAGAAGTTTGTACATATAGTATTATGGCATTGCTATGACAGGCCTGACTAAGCTGTGCTCTGTCTGTCTGTCTGTTTGGGAAAAGTGGAGACACTTTAGGACTTAGGATTTAAAAAAGCAGTTGAATGCTGTAAGTAGTGCTTAAAGGGCCATCTTTGTATGAGCCTGGAAAAAAGTAATGCTGGGAGAAAGCCCAACTTCACATTTTAGAGGGGAACACTATTACCAACTGGGCTAGAGACCATTCTTGTGATATTTTGGCAAGGAATATGGCAGCTTTGCCCCTGCCCTAAGAATCTGCCTGAGGCTAAACTAAAATGTTTGAATAATTTCCTTAGATTTCAGGACAGACTAATATTGGCTCTGTCTTTACATATTAGTTCTCACTTTTATGCAGATCTAGAGCAAAACAGAGTAAAAAGTATAAAATGTAACAGTTTGAGGAGACTTTTTAAAAAATTTTATTTATTTATTATGTACATAGTGTTCCACCTGCACGTATGTCTCCGTGCCAGAAAAAAAGCACCAGATCTCATTACAGATGGTTGTGAGCCACCATGTAGTTGGTGGGAATTGAACTCGGGACCTCTGGAAGAGCAGTCAGTGCTCTTAACCTCTGAACCATCTCTCCAATCCGACTTTTTTTTTTTTTTTTAAAGAGTTGAGAGGGCATTCTAGTGAATACTGAATCTGCTTCAAGTTTATTTTTCATAGCCCTTTTATACCCCAAGCCAAAGGGGAAGACGAAAGGACATTTTTAAAATCATGATACAAGGAGCAAACAAGGGTGATTACTTTCTTATTATTCAAAATACCTAATAGCTATGTCCTAAGTCAAACATCCTGTTATTTGGAGCAAAACATCCAGTAGCTCCTCCTTAGACCAAACATCCTGTTATCTAGGCAGGACATATAGTAACTTTACCTCATGCTAAATATCCTGTTGCTTGAGCAATAATAGGCTTAAACTCTGACCTTATGTCAAGATGGAGCCACTTATATGGGCCTCCATGCTTGACTCCACGAGGAAAGCCTGTGAGAGGCTATAGGTGAAAGTGCAGCCCCGTTGCAATAGAAGACCTCGACATTTTGGAGATGCTAGTACCATGGGATGATCACCAAGGACGGTGGTATACCAGTGGAGTGGAGCTAGTCGGAGCCTAGTGGATCATGAGTGGATCCCAGATGATTGAACATTGAATTATTTATACTGCTGGATTTTAGTTTTTCTTGGTTGAGATTGTGATAGTGCCCTGGTTCTTCCCTCTTTTTTTTCTCTTTAATTTTTTTTTTGTTTTGTTTTATTGAGTTATATATTTTCTTCTGCTACCCCTCTCTTCCCCCCCCCCTTCTACCCTCTTATAAGATCCCCATGCTTCTAATTTACTCAGGACATCTTGTCTTTTTCTACTTCCCATGTTGGTTAGATCCATGTATGTCTCTCTTATGGTCCTCTTGTTGTCTATGTTCTCTGCGATTGTGAATTGTAGGCTTTATGTATTTCTGGGTCTGTTACTTCACTCAATATGATATTTTCTAGATTCATCCATTTGCCTGCAAGTTTCAAGATGGCACACTTAAACATAATAAAGACAATATATAACATCAAACTAAATGGAGAGACACTCAAAGCGATCCCACTGAAATCAGGAACAAGATAAGGTTGTCCCCTCTCTCCATATCTAGTCAACATAGTACTTGAGGTTCTAGTTAGAGCAATAAGACAACAAAGGAGATCAAGGGGATACAAATCGGAAAAGAGGAAATCAAACTATCATTATTTGCTGATATGATAGTTTACATGTGTGACTCCCAAAATTCTACCAAGGGACTTCTACAGTTGATAAATACTTTTAGTAATGTAACAGGATACAAGATTAACTAAAAGAGAAAAGTAAGAAAGAAACCCAGTAGCCCTACTTTATACAGATGATAAATGGGCTTCGAAAGAAATAAGAAAACATCACCATTCACAATTGCCCCAAATAGCATAAAATATCTTAACTAAACAAATGGAAGACTTGTATGACAAGTACTTTAAATCTTTGAAGAAAGAAATTGAAGAAGACACCAGAAAATGGAAAGAGACCTTTTTATCTGTCTGTCTGTCTGTCTTTGGTTTTTTTTTTTTAATGTATTTATTATGTATACAGTATTCTCAGTGCTCTGCCTGCAGGCCAGAAGAGGGCACCAGATCCCATTACAGATAGCCGTGAGCCACCATGTGGTTACTGGGAATTGAACTCAGGACCTTTGGAAGAGCAGGCGGTGCTCTTAACCACTGAGCCATCTCTCCAGCCCCTGTCTTTGGTTTTTTGAGACAGGGTTTCTCTGTAGCTTTGGAGCCTGTCCTGGAGCTCACTCTGGAGATCCAGCTGGCGTAAAACTCAGAGATCTGTCTGTCTCTGCCTCCCGAGTGCTGGGATTAAAGGCGCTGTCCGTCTGACCTTGGAGACTTTAGTGGACTGGGCTTCTTTTGCAATATGATTGGGCTACAAGCTGTGGGAACATGGGAGTGGAATGCAGTGGTTTAAGAGTGGTCGTCCCAGCTGGTAGAACTGTTCGTGTAGGAGGTATAGCCTTGTTGGAGGACGTGTGTCACTGGAAATGTCAAACGCACCAGTTTGCATCATGCTTGTGGAGCAGCTGTAAGCTCTCAGCTACTGCTCAGTGCCATGCTCCCCACCATGATGCTCATGGACTCTACTAAGGAATCCTTGGAAGCATGAGTTCCCCAAGCTAAATATACTTTGTTTTCTGAGTTGCTGTGGTCGTGTTGTCCCTTCACAGCAATAGAGAGGAATCCAGACAGTTTGTTCATATATTTGCTTTTTGCTTGTTTGACTGAGTCAGGGCCTTACGTGTTAGTCTGTGATAGTCTGGTACTCATATAGCCCAAGCTGTCATTGAACTCAGTAATCTGCCTCAGTTTGCAGAGGGCTGAGCTTAGTCTCCAGACATGCTGCATATATTGGCTGCTGTTTTGTTGAATGTCTTTTCTATTGCTGTGATACAGTGTGCTGACAAAAGCAACTTAATCAAGAATAAGTTTATTCTGGCTCACCATTGTAGACTAAAGTTCATCCAACTAGGGAGGTCTCTGGGAGGCAAGAGTTTGGGGCAGCCTGCCACATTGCATCCTCGGTTCTGAAGTAGTGCTCAGCTCTCTAAATGTTTAGTTCAGTATCCTGGCATCTTAAGGTGGGTCTTCTAACACTGTAATTAGCCCAATCTCCCTGAGGGTAACCTAATCAAGACAGTTCCTCATAGGTGTGCTTGGCTAGCTTGCCTCTGGGAAGTCTAGAGTCCGTCAGGTTGACAGCAGCTCTGCTTTTTGTTGTTTCCCCCGAGTGTTAAGGATTGAATTCAGAGCTGCAAACACTTCTTGGGTACCAGTGGTACTTACTCTTGTTTTTATTTATAATCTTGTTGTGCGGGGGCTGTGTTTGTGCATGGGCTTGCAGTTGTGCATACAGACCAGAAGAAGCGTCTGATCCCCTGGAACTTGAGATGTTGGTGGTTAACCAGAAGACACCTGATGAGGGTGCTGGGAAACGAACACATTGCTCTCTTTCTGTCACATCATCCCTCCTGCCCCTTTTGAGTAGTTCTTTCCAGCTGTTTCAGTTGAACTTCCCTCCCCTTGATTTGCTATTTCCAGAATGTGAGTGGATTTGAGGCTCTTTGTAGGGAGCAAATGGAGTCCTTAGCAGATGTGCGCTGTTGACATGAGCAAAGCCTCTGACCTGTGGGAGAATGGCAGTGCCTTCCCTGAAGGTTAGGTTCATGGAAATGGCAGTATCTCCTCTTGATCAGAGAGTGCTCACAAAATGTCTACTGTAGCTTCCTCCCTCTAAAGCTAATGGCTTGAGGACTGTTCCTGTACAGAGACTGTTCATTTTAGGAAATTGTCCGTTTCCTTGTTCAGCTGTATATAGTAACACCCCCTCCCTGTTCAACTGTACATAATAACCTTCTGGGGTCCTGTTGCTTTGCCCTCAGCCTAGTTTACTGATCTCAGCTTCTCTGTGTGTCTTGTCTATTTACCCCATTTTTATTCCTAGCTTTGTCTGGCCTGGAACTGATTGTAGCTTAAGCTGGATTCAAATTCAGAGATCAGCCTGCCTTTATGTCCCAAATGTTTGGATTAGAGGCATACACTACCATGCCCAGTATTAAAGATTGTTTTTGAAGCATTAAAAATAAACTATCTGAATCACTTTAAAACTTAAATATAATTTTAATTATAGATGATTAAATCTGTTGTGTTTGTATTCACCCTTTTAGCCAGCTGATTCTGTTCACATTACAAATGATGATGAAAGATTCCTACACAATCTTATTGTAGAGGAGAAAAAGAAAGATAGCTTTACTGCTGTGGTTATTACAGGGGTGCAACCAGAACACATACAGTACTTGAAAAATTATTTCCATCTTTGGACACGACAGTTAACGTAAGTAATTTGGTTCTAGAAATGTTTCTGCTTACTTTTTTTTTTTTTTTTTTTTTTGAGACAAGGTGTTGCTATGAATCCCCACTGATCTGGAACCCTTCCCATTTTTTCCCTTCTGACTTCCAAGTATTAGGATTACAGGCATGGAAACCTAGCTTAAAATTCACCCTTTGCCCCTTTTAGAGACAGAAATAATTAGAGATATATTGACCTCTCTTTGGTCTAGTATTCTTCACATTGGTACATTGTACACTATTCTCATGTTGAATTTTAAAGGGTTATTCATTTATTTATTCAAAAATAAAATAGATTTCTTCATGTTTTCAGTATTGATCTTGAAGCACAAGTGTTTTGACACCTGCTACAAGGTAAAGAACAGTTTGAGAGTTGGTCCTGCTCCAGGGCCATTCTCACGTCACACTCTTGTGCTTCTTCCCATAGGTGTAATCGTCCAGACTGTTTCTGGTTTTTTCTGTTTTCTCTCACTGTAATCCTTTGATTCATGTCTATATCTTCAGTGTCTACAAGAATATCTACTACGTAGTAATAAGCGCTTAACAGATTAATACATTTAGCTCATTGAAATAAGAAATATATAACCATTTCTTAAAAATGTCCTATGTTAATAATAAATAATACTAGATACTAAAATATCATTTTATTATTCCAATGAAATCTATGATTGTATATCTGATTGTATATTGACCAAATCAAAAGATTTACTTTAATTTTTCCTTTATCTCTAAATATTTACTCTTATTAGATTGTTTACATAGTTTTCATTAGTCTGGAGTCCTTTCAAATGGGTATATCTTCACAAGATTAACATTTAAAAATCATCTAGTGTTCACTCCAAAGTCTGTATTATATACACTTACATATTAACTGAGTTTACATTTTTTGTTTTTTTATAGGAAAAAATTGACTCAGGAATACCTTTTTTTCTTGAGATTTCTGTTTAATTGCCTGACATATTTATGTAAGAAATTGGATTCTCTTTTCTAAGTATATAGTAGCTGCCCTTTATAGTTTCTTTCCACTGAAGAAATTATGTATACAAAATGTATATAGTATGTTCTAATAAAGAATAACATAGCCTATTTTGTTCTTTAAATATGGTCTCAAACATTGACAATTTTGAAGAAAAATAATGATGTTTTAGTGTTTTCTTTATGTTAGTATTATTTTAGAGAGTAGCTAGGGTGATAAGCATTGTTCTCTCTGCCTCTCTCCCTTGCTTTTTCCTACCCTCTCTTTGCCTCTCGTTCTTTAGAGAAAAGTTCTCACTGTGTATCTCAGGATGGCCTGGAACTTGTGACCTCTTCTTAGCTCTGCCTTTGAGTCCTGGGATTACAAGTGTGTACTACCATGCCTGGCAAACCTAATTTTTAATTTATGAGAAGGAAGTATGTAAATTTCTACTTAAGGAATAATTAGAGAAACATTTTAATGTCTTAAATAAAATACACTTTGTTTAACCTTTATTTTAAAAATAAGGCAGCAAAGATTTCTGGTGATCTTTTAAATGGAATTTTGTTGAAATATTAACTTTTTAAAATGTTGGTATAATTTTAATGCCAAGGTTGAGAAACCACACAAATTGTAGAGTAACCCCCTACTCTGAGGATTGTTAACAAAGTTCTCCCAGGTCTTTGAGAACTTTCTAGAACAACCTTAACAGGCAGAATTTGGGACGCTTACCTTCTTTTGTTAAAATTTATAGGATAAAGACTGAATTAACTAAAGCTGAGTTTATCCTAGTTCTGTGACCCTAGATAAACTCTGTGTCTGAATTTATAAACAGATTTCAGAGGTTATTTTACCTTTGGATGTTATTCTTAAAAGATGCGGGGAGTACATGTCTAGATAATGTAGTTAAATGGTAGGCGGCCCCCACGTGAGACCCTAGTGCTTCGTCTCCAGTGATGAAGTGCTTGACTAGTAAATGTATTAAATTGTGGAAATACATTTTTTTTTTTTGGTGGAAGATGTGAACCATGGTGTTCTGCTAATTAAGTATGTTTTTCTTTATTTTAGGCATATTTATCATTACTATATTCATGGACCAAAAGGGAATGAAATAAGTACTGCTAAAGAAGTTGGACCTTTCAACAATCTTGATATTGAAGTAAGACAAAAGTCCACCTTAGGATATTATAGATTATCATCCCAAATTATACTGAATATAAAGTTAGCCAGTACTTAGACTAATGTGCTCTCTCTTTTCTTTTTTTTGGTTTTGTTTTTTAAATCAACTTTCTTTGGTTATTTGAATACCTAATGAGGAGATGGTCTATTTATTTATTTAAGATTTCTTTATTTATTATGTATACAACAGTCTGCCTCCATGTATGCCTGTACGCCAGAAGAGGGCACCAGATCTCGTGACAGATGGCTCAGAACCTCTCTGTGGTTTCTGGGAATTGAACTCAGGACCTCTGAAAGAGCGCTCTTAACTGCTGAGCCATCTCTGACCTCCACCCTGGAGAAATAGTTCTTAGATTTTTTTTTTTAAGCCTTGGATACAGCTCTTGGTTTCCCTTTTATTCACTCTTCTATAGAGATAAAATTGTTGTTGAGCATAATGCTTTTGAAAGCAAGGAGAGAGAGATAACGTCTGCTTATGACATCTTATTTGTTCATGAAAGTCTTGTGGTACATAGAACATTTTAGTACTGGACTCTGCATTTACTTGTCCATACATTGGGAAGACTCTCACGTAAAATGTTCCACTTCTTACCTCTGACAAGAAGGCTAAAATATAATACTGGAGACCTGGCCCAGTGGTTAAGAACACTGCCTGTTCTTCCAAAAGTTCTGAGTTCAATTCCCAGCAAACACGTGGTGACTCACAGCCATCTGTAATGAGATCTGGTGCCCTCTTCTGGTCTGTAGGCATACATCCAGGCAGAACACTGTACATATAATAAATAAATCTTTGATAAAATGTGCTTATGACCTACCTGTTTTTCAGTTCTGATTTACTCCTTTCTGTTTTATAATTGTATAGTCCTTACTGAGTATTGACTCATGTACAAATATGTATATTTTGTTAACTTTACAAGTGAAGGTAGTCTTGCCTATTTTGTTGTTGGAGCTTGGCTGAGAAAAGTATTGTTACCATAGAATTTAATTATTTTTATTTATTTTTATTTTAGATTTCTTTATTTGAAAAAGGAAAGACACC
Source organism: Microtus pennsylvanicus (assembly GCF_037038515.1). NCBI lineage: Eukaryota > Metazoa > Chordata > Mammalia > Rodentia > Cricetidae > Microtus > Microtus pennsylvanicus. The sequence goes on along the minus strand of NC_134600.1, from coordinate 19,740,828 downwards.
TAAGATTGTCAACCTAAGGGAAATACACGATGACATGCAGACATTGTATATCAACACAGCATCTGATAGTTTTGAGTTCAAGGCTCATGTTGAAGGAGATGGTGTGGTGGAAGGGGTTATCCGGTACCATCCCTTCTTATATGATAGAGAAACTTATCCTGATGATCCATGCTTCCCATCAAGTATGTCAATCTGATCTGTTACCTGAAAATAGAATGTTGTGATTTATGAGGGTATTCTTTTAGTGATTTCTAGTGGTCTAGTAAAACTAGTTAAAAGTTCTAACAGTTTTTCCTTACATACTATAGTGTTTATAATTTTTATAATTCCTGATAGTCTTTTGTTTTTGTTTTAAAAATGAATTTATGGACTATCATTGTTTAACTTATATACCTGCTTTTCTTTATTTATTTCACAGTTTCATACATTTATACAAATATTTACTTTTTGTGTATATAAATTCCAGGTTGGAAAAAAAGCTCTTACCTTTCATAAACTTTTACTTTCTGGGTTCATAGTGAATTTCAGGACAGACAGAGAAGCCCTGTCTGAACCAACAAAAACAAACAATAAAGGAAAGAAAAGAAAGAAAGAAACAGTTTTAAAGACCACGGTCTTGCTGGGTGGTGGTGGTGCAGCCCAGCACTTGGGAGGCAGAGGCAGGTGGATCTCTGTGAGTTGGAGGTCAGCCTTGCCTACAAGAGCTACTTCCAGGATAGCCACAGAGAAGCCTTGTCACAGTCTTGTCAGCTGGTGTGGCATTCCTACTTGATATTAGATAGTGTTTACGCAATCGTTTATAGTAGTTGTGAACTCTTGGAAATCTGTCTTTTTTAACTACAAGTTTTCCGTATGTGGTATTTATCTGAAGCAGGTTTGATATGCCCTTACAGAAATTGATGTCAATGTAGCAAAAATTGTTCCTGCTTTATAGACATGAAAATGTTGTCTCACCCTTTTACTGCAGAATTAAGAGATGAAGAAGATGATGATGATTGCTTAATACTTGAGAAAGCAGCAAGAGGGAAAAGACCTATTTTTGAGTGCTTTTGGAATGGACGATTAATACCATATACATCAGTTGAAGAGTGAGTTTTCATTGTTGTGGAATACATTTTTTAGCCTAATCTGTTTCTAATTAAAAATAGATTTTTATACATTATATTCTCATTGCAGTTAATCCTTTCCCCAATTTCTCCCAGATCCTCCCACCCACCTGAGTCTATATCCTTTCTTACTCTCATTAGAAAACAGGCATCTTAAAAAAAAAAGAAGAAAAATAATAAAGTAAGGTAAAATAATAACAAACAAATCTGGCCGGGCAATGGTGGCACACACCTTTAATCCCAGCACTTGGGAGGCAGAGGCAGGTGGATCTCTGTGAGTTCGAGACCAGCCTGTCTACAGAGCTAGTTCCAGGACAGGCTCCAAAGCCACAGAGAAACCCTGTCTCGAAAAACCAAAAAAAAAAACAAAAAAAAAAAAACAAAACAAAAACCCCAAAAAACAAACAAATCTGAATAGGACAAAACAAAATGAGTAGTTAGCCACAGAGACACACATATTCACACACAGAAGAATTACATAAAAACACAAAACCAGAAACCATAATATATATGCAAAAGGCCTGTAAGGTCAAAAAAAATTTTTTAAGGCCCACACAAAGCATAATGAGACAAAACAAAAACAAAAACCTTCTAAACTCTGAAAATCCCATTGAGTTTATTTTGTGTTAGCCATCTGCCGCTTGACTTGTGCCTAGTCTTTAGTGTGTTCTGTAGACCCAGTGATACTCTGTTGGAGAAAACTAATTTTCCATTTATAAATAGTTATTAATTGGAAGATTGCCAATTCTGAGTTAGGAATGGGGGCTTGTGTCCTCTTCCCTCTCATCCTTGGAAGCCATCTAGCTTTCATACATGCCATGACAGTCTCTGAGTTCATTTGTGTTTAGAGGCATGTCCTCCCTTCCCTCCGACTCTTACACTCTTTCTACCTCCTCTTACAGATCCTTCCCTAAGCCCTGAGGGAAGGGATTTGATAGAGACATTTCTTTTAGGACTGAGTGTCCCAAGGCCCTTCCCTCTCCACACACTCTGCAGTTGTGGATCTTGGTATTTGTTCCCATCTCCTGCAGGAGGAAAGCGTCTCTGATGGTTGAGCTTTGAGTAGTGCAGAAGGTAATTAGGAGTAGTTGTGTTGCTGTGTTCTTCTAGCAGAACAGTAGTATTTGGTTTCGCTCAAATCCATGACCTGTCTAGTCGCAGGTTCTAGGCCACCTGAGCTGCATGAAGCATGGGTTCCATCTCATGGAGTGGGCCTTCAAGCCAGTCAGACAGTGGTTGGTTGCTCCTACATCCCTTGTGCTACTGTTTCGCTGGCATATTTTGCAGACAAGTCACCATTGTAGATGCAAGGGTTTGTAACAAGCAGGCTGGTGTTTCTCTTTCTCCTCTGGTAGTGTGCAGAGAGTACCTTCCAGTGCCATGAACACTAGTCAGTAGCGGTGAAGGCACCAGCTTGACTTCTCTGTGTTCTGTGAGTTCTATACATGCTTCTGGAAAGCAACCAATAACCTAGGAAGCTTGGGGGTTTCCGTTGGGCCCCTTTAGCAAACAGCTCGATTACATGTAACCTATTCTGACACTGGAGGTTCATCTCATAGCTAGAGATGTCTGGTGGGGGCTTTGTCTCCCTATTTGGTGATTCCTTTTAGAGTTCTTTTGTATATGTGTATATTTTAAGATGCTTTTACCATAAAATGACCATTTTAATGGCTCTTAGTTTTAACTGTCTCTCCCTGTCTTCCTCCCTTACCCTGCCCTTTCTTCCCCCTTTCCATTTAATCCTTCCGTTCTTGGTCTCACTGCCCCCATCCACCCATAACTGTCTATTCTATTTCCTCTTCCTAGGAAGACTCCATTCCCTGCCTCTAGTCACTTAACTAACCTCTGTGTTACCAGATTAGAGCCTGGTTAGTGAAGACTTAGCAGCTAATATCCACATATAAGAAAAAATACATACCATTTTCTTTTGGGGGTCTGGGTTTGTTAACTTGGGATGAATTTTTTCTAAATCTATTTACCTGCAAGTTTGTTTCATTCCCTCCCTTCCCCCCTCCCTCCCTTCTCCTTCCCTCCCTTGTTCTTTCCGACAGCTGAATAATATCCCATTGTGTAAATGTACAACATTTTTTTTCATCTGTTTATCTGTTGAGGACATTTAGGCTGTTTCCAATTTCTGGGTATTATGAATAAAAATCATGGTTGAGCAAACATCTCTGTAGTAGGTTGCTGAACTCTTAGTGTATGTGCTCACGAGTGCTATAGCTGGACATTGGGGTACACTGATTCCCAGCTTCCTGAGGACTTGCCATACTAATCTCCATCGTGGCTTTATAAATTTGCACTCCTACCGGCAATGGATGAGTTCCCCTTGCCCTACACTCTTGCCAACATTAGCTGTTACTCATTTTATTGATCTTGGCTCTTCAGGCTGGTGTAAGGTGAAATCTCAAAGTAGTTTTGATTTGCCTTACCTTGATGACTAAGGATGTTGAACATTTTTTAAGTGTTCCTCAGCCATTTGAGCTTCCTCTTTTGAGAATTCTCTGCTTAGCTTTGTACCTCATTTTAAAAATTGAGTTGTTTACTTTACATATTTTAGATATCATCCCTCTATTTGATGCATGATTTGTAAAGATATTTTTTCATTCTGTAGGCTCCTCCTGTGTCCAAATTATGGTGTCCTTTGCCATATAGATGGTTTTGTGTTTCATGAAGTCCCATTTATTAATTGTGGATATTAGTGCCTGTGTTAACTATATTCTGTTCAGAAAGTCTTTTCCTGTGCCAGTGAGTTTAAGGCTATCCTCCACTTTCTTTTCTGCCAGGTTCAAGGTATCTGTTTTTAAGTTGAGCTCTTTGATCTATTTGGAGTTGAGTTTTATGCAGGATGATAAATATCTTTCTATATGGATTCTTCACAACCATACAGTTTAACCATTTGTTTAAGATGCTGTCCTTTTTCCAGTATGTTATTTCTGGTTTCTTTGTCAAAAAAATCAGGTGTCCCTAGGTGTGTGGATTTATGTCTGGATCTTCAATCTAATTCTATTTATCAGTATGTCTGTGTTTATGCCAATGCCATGCTATTTTTATTACTATAGTGCAGTTTTGAATAAGGGATGGTGATCTCTCCAGCAGTTATTCATCATCCAGGATTGTTTAGATATCCTGGGTTTTTTGAGTTTCCACATGATGCCGAAAATTGCCCTTTCAAATCCATGAAGAATTGCATTGGAATTTTGATAGGGAGTTCATTGAATTTGTAGATTGTTCTTGGTAGGATAGCTACCCCCCCCCCCCGTATTAATCCATGTGGATGGGCCATCTTTCCAGTCTTCTAATATCTTTGTCGATTTCTTTCTTCAGTGCATTAAAGTTTTTAACATACAAGTCTTTCACTTGCTTGGTTAGAGATACCTCAAAATATTTAATATTATTTGAAGCTATTCTAAAAGGTGATGTTTCCATGATTGCTTTCTTAGTACATTTGTGATTTGTATGTAGGATGTCTGCTCATTTTTGAAAGTAAATTTTATATACAGCTACTTTGCTGGAAGTGTTTATCAGCTGTAGGAGTTCCCTAGTGGAATTTTAAATAGTACCTACTTTTATTTTGTGTGCGTTGGTGTTTTGCTTACATGTATGTCTGTCCGTGGGTGTCAGATCCCCTGCACCTGGAGCTACAGACAGTTATGAGCCACCATGTGGGTGTTAGGAATTGAACCCAGGTCCTCTGGAAGAGCAACCAGTGCTCTTAATTGCTGAGCCATCTCCTCAACCCCCAGCCCCAGTGAAATATTTCAAGTCATTTATTTGTACTATTATATCTTCTGCAAATGAAGATACTTTGGCTTCTTCCTTGATTTCCTTAAGTGTCTTAATTGTTCTAGCTAGGATTTCAAGAGCTATATTGAAGAGATATTGGAGAGAGTGAGCTTTTTGTTTTGTTCCTGATTTTAGTAGAATTTTGATTTTCTGTCCATTTAAGTTGATGTTGGCTAGGAGTTGCAGTAAATTGCTTTTATTATGTTCGGTCATGTCCCTTGTATCTCTCTCCAGGAATTTTAACATCATGGGTGACAGATTTTTGTCAAAGACTTTTTTGGCATACATTGAGATTATTGTTGTTATTGTTTTCTTTCAATTTATTTATAAGATAGGTTACATTTACTAGTTTTCATATGTTGAACCATCCCTGCATCTCTAGGATGAAGCCTACTTGATCATGGTGGTTGATTGCTTTGATGTGTTCTTGGATTTGGTTTGCAAGTGTTTTTTTTTTTTGAGTATTTTTGCATCTATATTCATAAGGAAAATTGGTCTATAATTCTCTTTCATTGTTAATTATGTTGTTTGCGTATCTTGGGTAACTATGGCCTCATAAAGTGAATTGGCCATCGTTCCTTCTGTTTCTATTTTGTGGAATACTTTAGGAGTATTGGTATTGACTCTTCTTTGAAAATCTGATAGAATTCTTTGCTAAAACTGTCTGCTCCTGGATTTTTTTTTTGACGGGGGGGGGCTTTCAATTACTGCTTCTGTTTCACTAGGGGTTATATAGGTCTATTTAAATTATTTACCTGATCTTCATTTAACTTTGGTAAGTAGTACCTATTGAGAAAATTATGTGTTTCTTTTAATGTTTTAGATTTTCCAGTTTGATGGAGTACAGATTTTTAAATATGCCTTTATAATTCTGTGAATTTCCTGTCTTGTGAATTTTCTTTCTTGACACATTTTTTTTTTCAATTTTGAGTTGTTCAGTTTCCAGGAGTTTGTAAATTGTGTGTTGTTTCTATTGTTGATAGCCAGCCTTAGTCTATGGTGATCTTATAGGATCACCTGATTTTCTGATTTCTTGTAGCTTTTGAGATTTTTTGTTTCCAAGTATGTCGTTAGTTTTGGAGAGAGTTCCATGAGGTGCAGAGAAGAAGGTATATTTTTTTTAGTTTGGGTGAGATGGTTTGTAAATATCAGTTAGGTCCACTTGGTTTATGATTTCAGTTTGCTCCAGCATTTCTCCCATTTAGTTTTTTTTTCTTTCTGGATAACCTGACTCTTGGTAAGAGTGAAGTCTCTCGCTATCCGTGTGTGAGGTCAGACTGTGGATTTAGCTGTGGTACTGTTTCTTTTATGAACTTGGGTGCCTTCATGTTTGGTGCACAGCTGTTAAGAACTGAAATGTCGTCTTGGTGAATTTTTCTGAGTGCATAGTGTCCTTCCCTATCTCTTCTAATTAATTTTGGTTTGAAGTCTATTTTTGTCAGATATTAATTTGGCTAAACTTGTTTCTTAGGTCCATTTACTTGAATATTTTTGCCCAAATTTTTGCCCTGAGGTAATATCTATCCTTGAGGTTAAGGTGTGTTTCTTTGACACAGCAGAAAGATTGATCCTCTTTCCATTCTTTAAGTTTGTGTCTTTTTATTGGGAAATTGTGACATTGATGTTAAGAGAGAAATCAGTGATCAGTGTTTATTGATTCCTGTTATGTTATTATGGTGTGAGTTACCCCCCCCCCCTTTGATATTTTTGTCTGGGATTATTTATTCCTTGAGTTCCTTGGGTGTAATTAACATCTTCAGTGTTGCTGTACAAAAGAGTTCCACACTAGCCTGGATAGAATATAACAAAGGTTTACTTATTAAGGGTAAACTGACAGAAAGACTAGTGATCCGCAGTCTTCTGTGTGTGCTGGGAACTGGACCTGAATCCAGCAGTGAAGCGCCCCCCCCCCCCCGCCCCATGCTTTCTGTTTGCATTTTTAATAGTACATAAGACGACCATGCCCAAAGTGAGCCAGAATCTTAAAAGCTGTTGGCTGAAGGAGTTCCCACAGCACTTCAGGTTGAGGTTTTCCTTCTAGTGCTTTCTGTAGAGCTGTATTTGTTTTTTGTTTTCTTTCTTTCTTTCTTTCTTTTTTTTTTTTGGTTTTTCGAGACAGGGTTTCTCTGTGGTTTTGGAGCCTGTCCTGGAACTAGCTCTTGTAGACCAGGCTGGCCTCGAACTCACAGAGATCCACCTGCCTCTGCCTCCCGAGTGCTGGGATTAAAGGTGTGCGCCACCACCGCCCGGCTAGAGCTGTATTTGTAAATACAATTAAATTTGGTTTCATAGTACAATGTTTTTTTTTTTCTCCATATGTTGTAATTGAACATTTTGCTGGGTATAGTAGTCTGGGCTGGCATTTGTTAACCTAATCTTTTTACTGACCAATAATTTTGTTCTGTTGCAGTTTTGACTGGTGTGCTCCTCCTAAGAAGAGAGGGCTTGCCCCAATTGAGTGCTTTAATAGAATATCTGGTGCATTGTTCACTAATGACAAATTTCAGGTCAGCACAAATAAACTGACATTTATGGATCTTGAGCTGAAATTGAAAGATAAGAACACCCTTTTTACAAGAATCTTAAATGGACAGGTATGCCTTTTAAATGTCAAGCTTTGAATATTTGCCAATGATCTCTTCTTAAATAAATGCAGACCTGTACATTAAGCAGCTTTTTACTAATATTTTGTATATTTAGATTCATTTTCTCAAAAGACTACTCTGTTTCAATAATTGAGTTTGTTGAAATAAACATTAAACTCTGTATGTGTGTGCATGTGCATATTCAAGTACACATATCCATGAAGGCCAAAGGAGGGCATCAGTTCTCATACAACTAGACTTACAAGCGTCGACTCACCCAAAGAGCAGCAAGTGCGCTTAACAGCTAAGTCATTTCCTCAGCCCGTTTAATCAGACTTGAATATCATATAATCTCTCTGTCTCTATCTACATACATATATATGTGTGTGTTCAATATTACATAGTACCCCATCAATGTGTAGAACCTTTTTGCTTTGCTGTATCAGTTAAGGTTTTTTTTTAAGGCTTTGGTGATTTTTTTCTTAAGCTTTTAACTGGTCATTACACTAAAATTTTCAAGTTGATTAAATTGTGGATAAAATTTACCTGCCTTTATTAGACACCCTCTACATATATGCACATGCGTGCATGCGCACACACAAACACACACACACATTTGAGAAAAGTCTCATTATGGCAGGCTTGCCTCAAACCTTTTATAGCCTAACCTGGCCTTGAACTCCTGGTCCTCCTGTCTCTGTCTCCCAAGAGTTGGAATTATATGCATATACCACCATACGCAGCTTTAGTAGATCTTAATATTGAGACTTTGTAATCATCAAGCATCTCCACTTAATAACAGCTACCTGTAATTGTGTTGCATGGGAACTGAACATTAACTACTCTCTAAGGCTTTAATAATTTTTTTTTTTTTTACACGGGTTCATGTGCATGTTCCAGGGCATGCATGTAGAGATGAGAGGACAACTTGCTAGAGTCAATTTTTTCTTTCCACTATGTGAGTTCTAAAGATGGAATTTGAGTTTCTGTGCTTGATGATAAGTGTCTTTACTGGCTGAGCTACTTCACTACCCCTTAACTGTTCAAATTTGGTCTTGTTTTGCGAGTTACCAAAGGGTGCATATGCTTATGAAATACTTTTGGATGAAATGTGATTTGAGATTGATCAGATTTAAAATGCATGCACTGGTAATGAAACAAAGTGATCCCATTGTGTATAAATTTTTAAAAGTTTAATAAGACAATTGTGCTCTTTTATACCTACATACCTCAGAGTCATTTACTGTGTGCTACTCTTTCAGTAATGTAATGTAGTGACGAGGCAAGCAGGCCTGCTTTTCATCCCGCACAGGTCCCGCACGGCTAGCTTTACACCCAAAATAACAACACACAAATTGTATTCATTTAAACATTGCCTGGCCCATTAGCTCTAGCCTCTTACTGGCTAACTCTCACATCTTGATTAACCCATTTCTAATAATCTGTGTAGCACCACAAGGTGGTGATTTACCGGGAAGATTCTAACCTGCGTCCATCTTGGGCCAGAGCTTCATGGTGTCTGCCTGACTCTGCTTTCTTTCTCTCAGCATTCTGTTTGGTCTACTCCGCCTATCTAAATTCTGCCTTATCAAAAAGCCCAGGCAGTTTCTTTATTAACCAATGAAAGTAACACATAGACAGATGACCCTCCTACATCAATGTAATACTTAGCTGCCAAAGTACATCACATAACAGTTTCTGTAGGTGTTCATTCTTGTAAGTTAAGTCATTTTAAATTTTGCTTCATTTTTCTGTATAAATATGGCATAAAGAATGTCACAAGGAAAACCTTATTTTATGAAATTTCATAAATTGTTGAAAAGATCTGGCAAGATATTTTAATTTTTACCTAGGTTTTTTGACATGTGATATGTGAAAGGAAAATGAAATGAGCGACTGGTTTCTAAAGCTGTATCTGTTTATCAATATTTCATAGAACATTTTAAATCTTTACAGGAGCAGAGAATGAAAATTGACAGAGAATTTGCTTTATGGCTGAAGGACTGCCATGAAAAGTATGACAAACAAATAAAATTTACACTTTTTAAAGGAGTGATTACACGTCCTGATCTTCCCTCCAAAAAGCAAGGCCCCTGGGCAACATACTCAGCAATAGAGTGGGATGGAAAAATATACAAAGCGGGACAACTGGTAGGTGCAGCCTACGTTCAAATTAAGTTCTTAGTAGAATTGCCAACTATGTTAGGTGCACCAGAGTCTATCAACTACAACAATGCTTATGTTTCTTTGAAGCCTGTAAAGAGTGAAAAAGAAATCAATTTCAATATACAATTTATTGTGCCTTAAAAATTGTGTTTATTGCCAAAGCTGCATTAACAAAGTATTCTTACGTTGTCTTTATTCACTTGGAGTGGCAGTGTTGGATTAATATGTGGTAAAGTAATTTTTAGTTTTAGTTTGTTTTTTTTTTTTTGAGGTTGGATATTTATTTAGTGGGTTATGGAAGGGAAAGGGGAGAAGAGGAGAAAGAGAGAGACAGAGGGGGAAGGGGAGAAGGGAGAGACAGAAGCTGCCTCTTTGAGAAGGAGACTGAAAAGAGTAGTTTTAGTTTTTTAGTTGTATTTTGCTGCTGAAAAGTATTTTCTGATTTTAAATGCATTGTGAACATACAGAGATTGAAATGTGCTTTGTTCTTAGAATATTCTAACCTAAAATTGGGAACAGTAAAGACCTAGGTAAAACAAAGGTGATTTGAATGAAGAGAATGATTAGGAGAGGAGAGAATTTTCTGCCATTGGATGATGCCAGGACTTAGAAGAGCAAATCTATAACATGCTTTGGGTCAAACGTAGTATTTGCAGTAACTTCAAGTGGAAGAAGCTTGGAAATACTCAACAGTTGCCAATTAGGAAGACATGACTTCCCTCTGACTGTGAGGGATGCCATGATAAAGTCCTAGAAGTAGTGAGGGTGGCTAAAGAAGCCGAGGACTGGGGTTTTTATGACATTTAGATGAGGACAGAGGGAGCTGGTGTCAGATGGAAAGGGTATCTGGTGGGCTGAGAGGGAACTAGGAGAACTTAGAGTACCCCTGAAGCCAGGTCAGGTGTTGCAGGGCTGTGATAGAGTAATCAGCTTATCAGCTGCTTCATGGACTTGAGCAAATGCTTTTTAGATATTTCAGCATGGACACACACAATCTTTTCTGAAAAATAAAAAGCATTAAGTTGGTTGTTTTTTTCTTGCTACCTAATGTACATATGAATCAAGATAGCTTATAGTGGTTTTGATTTATTTTAAATTTCTGAAGCTATTGATTCTAGGGAAGACATAGAGATTTTGAGTTTTGAGAGACAATGTCACCATGTGACTTAGGCTGACCTGTGACTGAGTGATCTACTGCCCAGCTCCAAGTGCAGTGATTATAAATAGACCCATCAGACCTGACGCAAAAAGTTCCAAGCCTTTTTTTCTGCAATTCTCTCTGCAGATCAGTTTTCTCTCTCCCTCTCCCCCTCTCCTGTTCTCTCTTCCCTTCCCATTTCTTCTATCTCAAAGTACACACACACACACACACACACACACACACACACACACACACACAGGTTTTGAGCTAATGTATTTGATGGAAATGTTAACTTGTCAAAGTCTATGAACACATGCTTAGATTGACATATCTGCATGAAGAAGCTCCTGTCTTAACACAGATTTGCCACCAGTAAGTGCTAAATCTCACATCTAATTTTCTTGCTTCATTGGTATGAAGTCATTGTGAACAAGAGTGGTTTTCAAATGCATAGCAGTTACATTATTAAACCTTCTTTCTCTTAGAAAATATTAATCTGAGAATTTATGTTAAATATAAGGTCAAGACAGTCAAGACACTGCCTCTCTTTTATGGAAGCATAGTAAGGTTCTTCCTTTATGGTGATCATGATGGAGAAGTGTACGCTACAGGAGGTGAAGTTCAGATCGCAATGGTAAGAAAGCAAGTGACCGATGAGTATTGAAAGTCTCGTGGCACCACTTTTATGTAAATATTGGAATAAAGGGAATGATATTTTAAAATTGGCTTGCGTTTTTCCCTATTTAATGAAGTGATTGCTGTCAGCATAGTTTTCTTTCTGTTCCATAAATTTGCATGTCTTATATATATGCATATAAGTATAAAGTACTTGTACAAAAGGCAAATTTCCACCAGGTTCAGAGACGAGTAATCACTAGACAGAATTTTATTTTTTAAGAATATGTAACTCCACTGGGCAGTTGTGGTGCATGTCTTTAATCCCACCACGTGGGAGTCAGAGGTAGGTGGATCTCTGTGAGTTCAAGGCCAGCCTGGCCTACAGAGCGAGTTCCAGGACAACCAGAGCTAAACAGTGAGATCCTGTCTCGAAAAACAAAACAGAACAAAAATGTAACTCCAGGATAAAAGTTTTCCCCTTACACTTGTTTCTTGTAATTTGGATTTTATAGGATTGTGCAGGTTAAATAGAAACATGAAAACAGGTGCTAGAAGTGGAAGGGGAGGATTGACTCCACACATGCGCCCACGCACGTACTCTATGCAAATGCACCATAATAAATATCTACTTACTATATACAGTGTGCTCTGCCAGCCTGTATGTCTGCATGCCAGACATGGAGCACCAGATCTCATAGATGGCTGTGAGCCACCATGTGGTTTCTGGAAACTTGAACTCAGGACTTCTGAAAGAGCAGCTAGTGTTCTTAAACTCTGAGCCATCTCTAAAGCCCAGTAATAATAATTTTTAAAGATAGATTTTTTTAAAAGTGAAAATAGTCAAGTGTAAGAATAGTTACCCTCATTTGTGTACTTAATTAGGATAAAATTGATGTCTTTGAGAGAAATAAATGGGTTGGTTTGTTTAGTAACAGCTTACTTTAAGTTGTTATCTTTGCAATGTTGGTGTAAATTCTTATTCAGGAACCCCAGGCGCTGTACGATGAAATAAGAACTGTGCCTATTGCAAAGCTGGACAGGACTGTTGCTGAGAAAACAGTAAAAAAATATGTAGAAGATGAAATGGCAAGGTAAGTCAAGTTTCAAAAATCAAGCCTAAACAAAATAATAATTTGGGTTGGGCACAGTGGTACATGTGGGATGCAGAGTCAGGTGAATCTCTATTGAGATTAAAAGCTAGCCTAGTCTACATGGCCGGCCAGCCAGGCCTCCGTAATGATAGCCTGTCTCAAAAAGAAGGGAAATATATATTATAGTTTTTTAATATTAGTACAATATATAATATATAATGCAATATATATAGTATAATTTTTGAATATATTTATTTAAATTCTTGGATCTAAATATATATTTGGAAGTACTATTTAGTATTCTCATACATGTTATGTGCTCTGAAGTGAACTCTTTGACATTAAATATTGAGAGTTGTAGTTAGACAGGAACCTAGATTTTTAGAAAAAGAGAAAACTTGTCTAAAGTGTCACATTTATTTATACCTTAACACAGGCATTGGGGTGGGGGGACTGAAAGCTGGAGGAAACCAGCAATTGTAAGAAATGAAGAACACTAAAAGGAAGAAGCCAGTAAGGTAGAAGCAGCTGTCCCCCTGCCCCAGGACACTGAGGTGAGGGACATTGATGACCAGCCTGAGCTATGCCATATGTTCCAGGACAGCACGTATTGATGTAGAGGATCCTATCGCTGTCACCTTAAAATTGAACAGGAAAAGTAAAGAAAATGAAGTGGATGATGTTTCTATTTCTGGATCAAGCTAGTGATGCTTATTTTATTTTGTCTTTAAAGGGACATTTGTACTGTAAATAAAGAAAAATCACATCTAAGTGTTACTATCAAGGTGGATTTTTATCTTAGCTTTTTATTAGGCATAACAAGATTAGGTTTAACTTCTCAGAATGTAGCAGTAGTACCTAATCTGGTAATTTGCATTTTTCAAATTAATGCTGTAAGTAACTAGATTCACAAAACATTAATGTGCTGTTTTTGTAACAGGCTCCCTGATAGGCTGTCTATAACTTGGCCTGAAGGAGATGAATTATTGCCAAATGAAATTAGGCCTGCCGGAACCCCAATTGGTATGTTTTCTAATATCTCCTCTGTTGGTTTTGTCTGTCTTTTAAAAAATTTGTCTACTTCTAATGTATAAAAACTATAGACTATTGAAATATTACAAGAAGACCTTCCAGACTATTGGTGGGTGGTTGTGACTGTCTTTCTTTTCACATTGGGCATTCTCACAGGTGCACTAAGAATTGAAATACTAAACAAGAAGGGGGAAGCAATGCAGAAGCTCCCAGGGACAAGTCACGGAGGATCAAAGAAGCTGCTGGTGGAACTTAAAGTCATATTACACAGTAAGAATATATATGAGTGTGGACCTTTAGTGAATAGATAAGAAGAATTGAATATCTTAATTTTTGATGACTTTAATCTGGTTAATATAGCAGACTTGGTTAAAGGTACGAAGTAGAAATTAAGGTGCACTCTTCCAAAAAGTCAGGTTGGGCATCTCAAGTGAGTGCCCAAAACTTGGGGGGAAAAGGAGGGGTTTTTGTTTGTTTGTTTGTTTTGTTCTATTATTTTTATTTAGCTATACATTTTTTGCCCACTCTCCTTCCACCCTCCCCTCTGCCCCCCATGTTCCCAATTTACTCAGGACATCTTGTCTTTTTATCCTTCATGCGTAGATCCATGTATGTTAGGGTCTTCTTTGTTATCTAGGTTCTCTAGGGTTGTGGACTGTAGGCTTGTTATTCTTGGCTTTATGAGTGAGTACTTATTAGTGAATACATATTATATTTCTCTTTCTTTATCTGGGTTACCTCATTCAATTTTTTTTGTTACTTTTTTTTATTTTTTAAAATTTCAAGCTATATCAATTAGTGCTCTGTAATGATGCTCAGTGAAGGGGAGGGGCGGAGTTTTAATGTATGGAATTTGATCTGTTTAACACAGTTGGTTTCTTGTTCTTGTTTTCCTTTGGCAAGTCCCTTCTTGTTTTATCCCATGTCTCCAAGTGAAAGCATTGCAATGAGCTAAATAAACTTTCATTGTTTTTCCTCGTTTGCATACATAGTATTGACTAGTTTGAGGCTTCAGAACAGTTTTATGATGTGTATAGCAAATATAAATAACTGAATTTGCCGGCAGTGGGGGTGCACGCCTTTAACCCCAGCACTCAGGAGGCAGAGGCAGGTACATCTCTGTGAGTTTGAGGATAGCCTGGTCTACAGAGTGAGTTCCAGGACAGGCTCCAAAGCTACAAGAGAAATCCTGTCTTGGAAAAAAAAAAAAAAAAGGAACTGCATGTGATCTATTGCAACACATATTTTCATTTTATACTCAGTTTCTCAAGGCAGTATTTCTATTTTCCTTTATCAAGCTTCAAGTGGAAACAAAGAAATCATTTCACATATCAGTCAGCATGGAGGAAAATGGCCTTACTGGTTTAAAAAAATGGGTGAGTTACTCTTAATTTCAATTATTTTTATTTTATTTTTTTTACTTATTTTGGTTTCAAATTTTTATTTTATGTGTATGAGTGTTTTGCCTGCATGTATATATATGCACACAGTGTGCTTGCCTCGTGCTAGTGGAGATCAGAAGGCAGCATCAGATGCCTGAAACTGAAGTTATGGATGACTGTGAACCAAACCCAGTCCTTCTCTTAGAGCAACAAGTGATGCTCACTGCTGAGCATCTTTCCAGCCCCTCCGGTGCCTGCCTATCATGGCTGAGGTCCTGGGTTTGATCCCCATCATCTCTGTAATCAGTACACACCATGCATGGTACTTCACCTCTGGTAGAACTTCTCCAGGAGCTCAGCAGGAGAGCTGCTGGAGTGTACTGATTTGAGAACAGGCTAGGCATATCCTTGGGAAAGAAAGTTATATATGATTCAGTATACGTTGATATGATATTTAATCTCTTCTTAATTTATCTAGAAAATATCCAGAAACTGGGTAATTATACATTGAAATTACAAGTGGTATTGAATGAAAGTAATGCAGATACCTATGCAGGAAGATCGCTACCTTCTAAAGCAATAAAATTTTCTGTTAAAGGTGAGTGAATGTATAATTTACTATATGTATAATTCCATCTCCTGGTGGTACCTTTTAAATCAGGGTGGGGGCAGGGCTTTGTATAATTCAGTAAAAGATACATAATGGAGTAAACATCTTGGTTTTTAAATGGCTATAAAAGTACCTAGTCATTTATGTTCTTTCTTAATTCTGAAGATGTCATTTAAAAATTTTAGTTAGTTTTTTACTTTATGTCGTTTACAACTAGTCTGATTCTTAACCCTTTGGATGATTTCAGCTGTTTGGGGAATTTTTTCCCCTCAGTTTCTAAAATTCCAAGTTTCATGATTATAAAATCATTTTCATCAGCTGCTGTGTACTCATAACCTTTTTAGTTTTGAAACAAATTTTATTTTCTAGGCATTTTTCTTAAAATACTTGACTTTTTAGCTTTTTAAATATCTGATATGAAAATACTCAGTCTCCAGACTGGTATTCTAATTAATTTTTTTCTCCTTTACATTCCTTATTTCTATTTATTTTACTTGATATTGCTTTAACATTTCTTTATATTGAATTTTCCCACCTTGCTGTATCATTCTGTGTTATTCCCTTTTTAAAGCATTATATTCCCACTTCATGGACTGAGTATCTTGTTCCCGGGTTTTTGTTTTTTTTTCTTGATAGTGTGCTTCCTTGTTCATAGTCTGTCTCACACCAGCTGTTTTGTGTGCTTGTTTATTTGCTGTGTTTATCTTCCATGTCATACTGCTCAAATTACAAAATAAAATATATAAAACATGTTAATTACATTGTGAGAGTTTTTAGGTTTTTGCATTTTGGCTGTTGAGATTCTCCAGGGTGGGACCTTCCAGTCTTCTGCTAGGGAAGGTTATAGCCTGGCACCCAGTGGGAAGAAAGTCAGGCTGCAAAGACCACTGAGAGGAGAGAGGTCTGCCCTGCTATGTACGTCATTCTCCAGCTGGTTTTGCAGTTTTCAGTGAACTGTGCATCCTTTCCTAGTGCTGGGTCTCTCCTTCCTTAGACCTACCTCTTTTGTTCTCTGGAGAATAGGCCTCTGTCTCGTGTTGGGGGCTCTCTGTGCGGAGGAATGGTGATTCCGAGACCCAGTTTCAACAGATCTTCCCATTGTGTTGTTTGTTGTTTTGTAGATTTAGGTCTCCTACAAATCTATAGCATCATTACTATGGTTTTTTTTTTTTTTCCCATTCAAAAATTTACACTTCCTCCCCTCCTCCCATTCTCCTCCAGCTCCCCCACTCATCCTCCTCCCTCCCCCTCCCTCCTTAAGAGAGGGCAGGGCACCCTTCCCTGTGGGAAGTCCAAGGTCCTCCCCCCTACATCCAGGCCTAGGAAGCTTTGCATCCAAATAGACTAGGGTCCCAAAAAACCAGTACATGCAGTAGAAACAAGTCCCAGTGCCTTTATCAATGGCTTCTCAGTCAGTCCTTATTGTCAGCCACATTCAGAGATTTTGGTTTGATCGCATGCTCATTCAGTCCCAGTCCAGCTGGCTTTGGTGAGCTCCCATTAGAACAGGCACACTGTCTCAGTGGGTTGACCAACCTCTCACGGTCCAGACTTCCTTGCTCATCTTCTCTTTCCTTCTGCTCTTCAATTGGACCTTGGGAGCTCAGTCCGTTGCTCTGATGAGGGTCTCTGTCTCTATCTCCATCCGTAGCCAGGTGAAGATTCTGTGGTGATATTCGAGATAAACAACAGTGTGATAGTGGGGCAAGGCCAGTTCAGGCTCCCTCTGCTCTGCTGCCCAAGGACCTAGCTGGGGACATCCCCGTGGACACCTGGGATTCCCTCAACAGCCAAGTCTCTTGTTAACCCTATAATGGCTCCCTTAATGTAGATATCTTCTTCCCTGCTCCTATATCTGCCCTTCCTCCATCTCCACCCTCCCATTCCCCCAAGCTCTCTCCAGTCTTTCCTTTCTCCCTCCCCTCCTTCCCCCCATCCTCCTTCCCCCACCCCCATGCTCCCAACTTTTGCCTGGCAATCTTGTTTCCGTCCATTTTCCAGGAGGATCTATATATGTTTTTCTTTGGATTCACCTTGTTATTTGGCTTTTCTAAGCTTGTGAACTATAGGCTTAATGTTCTTTGTTTATGGCTTGAGTCCACTAATGAGTGAGTACATACCATATTCATTTTTTTGGTCTGGGTTATCTCACTCAGGATAGTGTTTTCTATTTCCATCCATTTGCATACAAAATTCAAAATGTCATTATTTTTTACCGCTGAGTAGTACTCTAATGTGTATATATTCCACACTTTCTTTATCCATTCTTCCATTGAGGGGCATCTAGGTTGTTTCCAGGATCTGGCAATTACAAATAATGCTGATATGAACGTAGTTGAACAGATGCTTTTGTAGTATGATTGGGCATCTCTTGGGTATATTCCCAAGAGTGGTATTGCTGGATCCTGAGCTAGATTGATTCCCAATTTCCTGAGAAACCGCCACACTGATTTCCAAAGTGGTTGTACAAGTTTGCATTCCCACCAGCAATGGATGAGTGTTCTTACTCCACATCCTCTCCAGCAAAAGCTGTCATTGGTGTTTTTGATTTTAGCCATTCTGACAGGTGTAAGATGGTATCTCAAAGTTGTTTTGATTTGCATTTCCCTGATTGCTAAGGAAGTTGAACATGACCTTAAGTGTCTTTTGGCCATTTGAACTTTGTCTGCTGAGAATTCTCTTTTTAGTTCAGTACCCCATTTTTTAATTGGGTTAATTAGAATTTTCATGTCCAGTTTCTTGAGTTCTTTATATATTTTGGAGATCAGACCTTTGTCTGATGCAGGGTTGGTGAAGATCTCCCAGTCAGTAGGTTGCCTTTTTGTCTTAATGTCAGTGTCCTTTGCTTTACAGAAGCTTCTTGGTTTCAGGAGGTCCCATTTATTCACTGTTGCTCTTGTTGTCTGTTTTTCTTTGTTTTTTTGTTGTTGTGGTGGTGGTGGTCGTTGTAGTTTTTGGAGAAGTTGGAGCTGCATGTTTTTTTTAGTCAGAAGGACCACTAGAAGGTTTCATGTATTCATGTATCTGTGCACTGTATTTGTGTCTCGTGCCTATGGAGGCCACAATAAACCCGAATCCCTAGATCTGGTGTTACATATGTTTGTGAACTGCTTGGAATTGGATTTGGATCCTCCACCAGTGCTTTTAACCACTGAGCCATCTCTCCAGGCCCAAGGTTTTATTTCTTAAAAAATAATTCTTGTTCTAGAAATCTGCTTCATGGTGTAGATTTATTATATTTTAGTTTCCTGTTGAAACATTTATATTGTTCCAATTTTTGACTAAAAAAAGCTTTTTTGTTTGTTTAAACGTGCTAGTTTCTTCTGTACATTTGATACCAAGAATTCTCAAACACTGTGGCTAGAACACTCAGCTGTAGACTGAGGATTCATTTCCCACGAGCTTATTCCTTTTAGCTTCAACATTTACACAGTAAAATTAGTGGTTAAGCAATTTCTCTATTAAGGTGTGTGCTCCTTCTCATCCATGTATGTCATCTGAAAGCTTGTTCATTTACAGTGTTTATCAGTTTGAATTTGTGCTTCTCAACTTGAGCTTGTAAGTGAACTACCTCAAAGGACTTATTCAAGCACAGCCTGCTGAATGTCTCTCCAAAAATGTCTTGGTGTATGTTTACTTTTACTAGGGATTGGACCTAGGGCCTCATGTATGGTAGACAAGCCCTTGCCAGAGGGATAGCCCCAGTCATTTTTATTTTTAGACAGGATCTCAATAAGGCACCTAGGCCAGCCTTGAGCTTACTCTGTAGCTCAGGCAGCTTCCTTCCTGAATATCTCTGTCAGTAGGCATGACTGTTCACAGAGTTTCTGATTTGGCGTGTTTAAGGGTGGATTCTTACGTTTCATTTCCATAAATTCCAAGGAATAGTCAAGATTAGTAGATTAGAGATCACACTCCTAGGTAGACTGTAAGCTCAGAGAGAGCACATATATTGCTGAATTGGTTCCTAATACTGTGTGAATATGTACACACAAGAAATTGTATGTATACACAGTAAATAAATGAGACTATGAGAATAGGTAATTCTTTTCTTGCCTTTGAATTTCTTATTACTTGTGTTATAATTATTTTCATGTATGTACCTTGTTGTAAGCTCATCAAATCCATTTTGAGAAATTTGAAGTTTTCAATTAAGGGCATAAGCAAAACTGGGGAGTGGTGGCGCACACCATTAATCCCAGCACTTGGGAGGCAGAGGCAGCCAGATCTTTGTGAGTCGAGGCCAGCCTGGTCTACAAGAGCTAGTTCCAGGACAGGCTCCAAAACTACAGAGAAACCCTGTCTCATTAAACCAAATAAATAAATAAAAATAAATTAAGGGCATAAACATTCTTCATTCTAACAATTTGATAGCTTAAAACCTATTTTAGGTTTGGCATGATGGTGCACACCTATAATCTATCCCTTGGCAGTTAGATTGGAGGATCGCAACAAGTTTAAGGGCAGCCTGGTGTGCCCAGCCTACATAGTAAGACTGTTTCCATGATAGTAATAAGAATAAAAGGAAATAAAAGAAACACTTTGATATCTACCCCTTGAATTTTTGTTTACATATGTTGTGAGATAAAATTTTATACTTATTTGCGTGTGTTGGTTGTTGAAATAGTTAAATCTACACAGATTACTTTTTAAGTTTTGTTTTTAATTTTATATCAGTGTGTGGGTATGTGTACAAGTGCCCACAGAGGCCAGAAGAAGGCATCAGATATCCTGGAGCTGCAGCTACAGGCATTGTGAGTCACTTGACAGTAGTGCTGGGAACCAGATTTAGGTCTTCTGCAAGAGCAGCGCAGGTGTTTTAACTGCTGAGCCGTCTTCGCAGTTCTGCACAGATTTAAACGCCATCTTCTTTGGAGTTGTCATTTCCAGTAAATGTCTGAGTCTGTTTATGATGTCCCAATAAAATTTCTCAATACTTTCCCCTTTTGTTTTTGGTAAAGAGGGCAAGCCAGAGAAGTTTTCATTTGGTCTTCTGGATTCTCCTTTTCGTGTTGGAGTTCCATTCAATATTCCTTTGGAGTTACAGGATGAATTTGGTCACACAACCCAGCTATCATCTGATATTCAGCCAGTTCTTGAAGCAAGGTAATTGAAGGATTTATTTGTATTTGTGTTTTTGCTAAGTATTTACTCTTTTTGTGTAAATTATATAGGGTTAGCATTGGCATTAATGTTTTAAATGAATTTTATGACTCCTAGTGATTTATTTGGCTCCAAACCATCCTCTGCAATTACAATATCATGTGCAAATTATTTCACAGAAGTTTATTTTGAATTTACTGCTGTAGTCGTTGCGTTTTATTCCATTTTCTTTTTTCAAGTGTGGCATGCTGTCTGCTAGTTGCTATTGTTTCCTTAGGGACTGCAGCTGAGGCCTGAAGGATGGTTCAGTCAGTAGACTGCTTGCCTTGGAAGCCCAAGGACCTCAGTTCCATCCCCAAGACCCAGATAACTGAGCTTGTGTTTGAACATGGAAGACGTTGCTTTTTTTGTTTTGTTTTGATTTTGGATTATTGAAACAGTCTTGTTATATGGTCCTGGCTGACCTGGAACTCACTGTGTAGATCAGGCAGGTCTTGAACTTGGGACAATCCTCCTACATATCTGCCTCCTGAGTGTTAGGATTTCAGGTATACACTACCATGCCTAGTTGATTGTTTCTTTAATTTTATAATTGTTCTCTCATTTTTCTTCCACTTTCATCTCTGAGGTTTCTTTATTTTCTCTTCTGTATTGGATGTTCAGGAAAGAGAATTGTGCCCAAATCCTATTTCCCAGTCCAGAAAACAAAGATAAATGTAAAAGAAAAGTTCTATTATTGAATAAATGATAAGCCACCATGTGATCACAGGCAACCTGCTCAGGAAGTTTGCAAAACCGGAAGGAAATATTTTACTCTTTGGTTGTTGTTGTTGTTCTATTTTAATAGCTGAATAAATACAAACCATTCAATTGATGCCTTTCATATGATTTTGTTGGAGATGATGGACTAGAGGTAACCATCACTTTAATGGTTCTCTGAATGTTTAAAACAAAACATGAAGTGCTGGACTCCAGGAAGAGCTGGGTACAGTGGAAAGGTATTGAAGTACAGTAAAGAGCTGACAGAGCAAAAGAAATCCAAAAGTGATGGACAAAGAAATGAACACCCTGAACTTACGGAGTTAGGTGACAGTGGGAAGGGTAGAATCCCCTTATGGAACTGCGGACAAAGGTGAAATAGAATTCCTAGACACACACAGCCCAGCACTCTGTAGAATATACACCAGAAGGTCTGTGACCTGCACAACAATGAGGAGACACTTATAGCTTGGTAACCAAAGATGTGGTGGGAAATCTGAAGATTGATCTTAACATCAGACCTGGGGGAGCAAGTGGAAGCCTTTGCATTTATCTTCTACCAATGGCTTCCTGTCTGCTGGGTAAGCACTTGTCCACCTTGAGAATCAGTGTGGACCCAAGGAATCTGATTGTGACTTGGATGCAGACTTGGGAAGGTGGGTCTCTGTGGTGGGCGGTGCAGCCCTGTTTCCTCAACGATTAATTTTTCAGTCTTTTTCTTACAGGAGCTAATATTTTGGTTCCTAACTAGTCAAGGAACAAGAGGACCAGGGTAGGAATGGAGGTTTTCATTCAGTGTTATCGTTCTTAATTTTTTTTTTTAGCTTCTGCCTCTAATTCAATGATCTTTTGCTTTAATCTGTTCAAATATAAACTTTAACATACATGTTAATGTTGGAGAGAGGAATTCTGGGATTTAAATATCCACCATTCCCTCCTATCCCCCGTATGCCTTTTCTCTCTTCTTTTCTGCCCATTTCTCTGAATCTGCTGGCATTATCAGCTTCTGGGTAGTATCTGCGACACATTTTGATTTCCAACCTTTTTCACAGCTGCTTTAGGCTTTCAGCTTTGTTGCAACTATGAATTGATTTTTCATTGGCCTGGATTTTGTTGTCTTTGTCCCTTCTTACATTCCACGTTTTATTTGTATTTGCTTTAGTAGTAAAAGTTTTTCTTTTATATATTAGGGGATTTCAAGAGCCAGCAAAACCATATAATACATGGCATATGATTAAGAGCTATTTTGTATGCCACTTTGCATTGTTAATGTTGATTTTGTTAAATATGTAGCAAGATGCCATTGTTTTAGAGTAGGCTTCTGCAGTAGGCCCCAACAGACTAGAATAGAATCAAAAGGAGTCACTTCTGCTAAAACTCTAGTAACCAAGGTAAAACTAAGTTGTTAATCTGAACTCCTAACACCTCGGAATGAGCTAATAGATAGTTCAGATGGGAGGCCCACTTGGCACATTACTGAAGTGCTTTCTGTCTTAACTCCTGAACCTCTGGGTACTATGAAATAACTTGCTTTTTACTAATCAGTTACTGTCCTGGTGCCCTGCCATTACTTTTTAAAAAAGCTTTTATCTCACTTTTAATTCTGTGTGCGTTGGGCATGTGTACACGTGAGTGCAGATGCTCAAGGAGAGCAGAGGACACGTGTGCACGTGAGTGTGTGAGTGCAGATGCTCAAGGACAGCAGAGGACACGTGTGCACGTGAGTGTGAGTGCAGATGCTCAAGGACAGCAGAGGACACGTGTGCACGTGAGTGTGTGAGTGCAGATGCTCAAGGACAGCAGAGGACACGTGTGCACGTGAGTGTGTGAGTGCAGATGCTCAAGGACAGCAGAGCTTCAGATTCCCGTTGAGCTGGGTCTGGGGCTGTGAGCTGGCCCCTTGCGGATGCTGCATCTGACATCTGGCCATCTGTAAGAGCAGTACATGTGCTTAATTATTGAGTCATTCTCTGGACCAAAGGACTTAAAGTGATCAGTCTGGACCATCAGGGTAGCTCAGTGGGTAAGATTATTGCCACCCATCCTGAAGGTGTGCATTAATCACTGGAATCCACATGGTAGAAGGAGCTAGCCTCTGACCTACACACACACACACACACACACACACACACACACACACACACACCCCATGGTTTGCATATATACCATGGACTGCAGGCATACACACATTATATACACACAAACAATAAATTTTAAATTGCTGATATGCTTTTTTCCCTTCTTTATCTTTTTCTCTGTGTAGAACAAGCCTTGTTATTTTGTTTATTGGAACACTTTGTTAGAATGAATTGAAATGAAATAGTGTTACTCGATTATAAAATCAAACACTCTTAAGGTCTTTGTTGTTAAATCTTACTGTCTGTTCGGAAAATACCTATAAGCCCTTGAATTCTGTGCTTGAGAAAAATGAGCTTTTTCTTTCCTTGATGTACCTTTTCTCTTTCTTTCTCTGGGCGTCGTAGCTAACCTAGGCATTACTTGCACGCTGCGATGGAAAAGGTATTCAGCATCTCTAGTAACAAGTGTACAGCAGCATGAAAGCCACTTTGTTAGTGAGACTTCTCTGACGCCGTTCTGCTTACTAGGTAGCAGATACTGCCTAAAATTTTACTGTGGGAAAGACGTGCATAGAAAAGAGTGAGGATTCCATGGTACACCCTGTGAGGTGTACTGGAGGGTTTCTCTGCTAAGGGATATAGTGTGGTCTACCTTTGTATTCTTTTCTCTTTTGATTTTTGTTTTGTTTTTTGAGACAGGGTTTCTCTGTGTAGCTTTGGAGCCTGTCCTGGCACTCACTCTGTTGATGAGGCTAGTCTTAAATTCTTAAAGATCTGCCTGCCTCTGCCTCCTGAGTGCTGGGATTAAAGGTGTGTGCCACCACCGCCCGGCTCTACCTTTGTATTCTTTCTTATTGTATCCACAGTGAGAGTCCGGGTTGATCCACAGTCAAGGCTTGTATTTGATCTTCTTACCAACTCTAACTTTTATGGACAAGCCTAATGAAAGGAAGCTAAGGTAGATTCCAGGGGTAGTTGCAAGTAGGGTTTCTCATGCAGGGTATACTTGTTGTTTGTATCTGCCTTTTTGTGGGGTTTTTGGTTGTTGTTGCTTTAAAATACTTTTATGGTATTTATAAATGCATAGTGAAAAAGGCTAATTATATAAGACTACTTCTGTGGAGATTCTGTTACAGTGAAGTAAAGAATAATCAGCAGTTATCCCTGTGTTTGTACAGTGACAGACTTTTGTTGGCCATGTAACTTGCCTTATGTCAACATGTGTGGTTTTTAATCTTAGCAGTCTGTCACATTATTTTCAGTTTTTATCCCATTAGTGTCACTTCTATTATAGAATATTTGTAGCTAATTAGAGTAGCACACATCTGTAATCTTAGTAATAGGGATGCTGAGATGGGAGGATTATGAATTTGAGGCAAACTTGGCTATATATGGAATTCTTGACTCAAGGGGGGAAAAGACGCTTTTAGGAATTTTCTTCTCTTTTTTTAAATTTTTTTCATTTTATTCATTTATTTTATGTGCGTTGGTGTTTTGCCTGCACACATGTCTGTATGAAGGCACTGGATCCTGGAACTGGAGTTACAGACAGAGCTGCCATGTGGGTACTGGGAACTGAACCCCGGGCCTTTGGAAGAGCTGCCAAGTGCTTTTAAACGCTGAGCCATCTCTCCAACCCCAAATTTTCTTCTCTTTACTTCCTATTTAAATTAAATTAGAAATTTTATTAGAAAGATGAATTAAACATGCCTGTAGCACATTTGCAGCCTCGTTTGTAGAGAACTCAGAGGAATTTATAAATAATCTTTTTTTTTCCCCAGTGGTCTGTCTTTACATTATGAAGAAATAACCAGAGGCCCAAATTGTGTAATTCAAGGTGTCGTAGCTAAAGGTCTGGTTAACTCTTGTCAAGGCAAGGTAAGCATTATACATAAATGTTACAATACTTATTATTTGTTTCCTATTATGGTAAATTGGAAATTGATTGTTGACTGACCTGGGTTTATTTTCCTTTGTTTTGTATTTTGTAAACAAGATCACAGTAATTCCGAGTTGTTAGAAATTCGTCAATGCTATGTTACCTCAGAGCGGTGTGACGATGTCACGTGTACGGCTGTAGTCATTTCAGCATCCTCGAGTTAAATGTTTTCTAGCTGTCTTCTTCATTCAGAACCATTTATTCAGCATTTCTGGTAGTATTCCAGTGTTTCTCCCTTCTATTCTTTGATTTTTCTTAGAACAGAAACTACAGTTTTAAATCAGTGAGACTGTAGCTGACTATTTTTACATGTTTTGATAATTAACAGGGAAGCATTTAGCAGGGATGTCTATGGTTAAGAAAGATACAGGTATGTCCTCTCAATGTTATGTTTAAATTAGAGCTTCCTGGGGCCTGAGTCTGTGATAGAGCGCTTGAAAGGCACTGGGTTTAAAAGCACCAGCCCAAAGAAGAGAGGAACATCTGCTTTCTTCAGACAGTTCAGCTAGAGTAGCTCCGATCTGAAATGTTTTGAATATTAACATGATGACACAGGTAACAAGTCTAAACCTGACCTTGTTTGAGAAATGTCAGTCAAAATGGGCACGCCAGAATTGCTGTAGAGAAGTTGATTGAAGATGATATATTTAAGGCAGAAAATAGATGAATTTCATGTTTAGACTTGCTTCATTACTCGGATACCTTTGTTTATAGAGATGCTCCAAAATTCGAAATGCTTCTAATTCAAATATTTTTATGTTGTGCGGAGGTGTTTAGTCTGTATGTAAGTCTGTACCATGTGTGTGCCTGGTGCCTGAGGAGGTCATAAGAAGGATCAGGGCCCCTGGAAACTGGAGTTAAAAGTTGTGAGCTGCCATGTGGGTGCTGGGATTCAGAGCGAGGTTCTCGAGTAGAGCAGCCAGTGCTCTTAACCATCTCTCTAGTGTGTAATAGGAAACATTTCAGGTGTTACTTAACTTGTACACTCTTGTTTCATACTATCAAATTATCAGGTTTAAATATGCATCTTTCTTGTTTGAGATTTGGGTCAAATTTTAAATGTTAGATGAACTTTAAAATGCTTTCTAGATTCTCAGTTTACCTTAAAATAAGTAAATTTATAGAAGGGTTTAAAGGTAACAAGAGCTTACAGATTCATTCTCTCTCTCTCTCTCTCTCTCTCTCTCTCTCTCTCTCTCTCTCTCTCTTTTGAGGCAGGATTTCTCTGTGTATTAGCCCTAGCTGTCTTGGATCTCGCTCTGTAGACCAGACTGCCTCTGCCTCTCCAGTGTTGGGATAATAGGCCTGTGTCACCACCGCCTGGCTCATAAGCTCACAGAGTTTCCATGTTAACATCAGAGCCACATATGTTTATGTTATGTTAAGAAACATTAGGGCAGTACTAGTGAGAAAACTAGACTTTATTTAGATGTCTCCAGTTACTGTTACCTTTCTGTTCAAAATCCAGGCAAGAACATTCCATTCCATTCAGAGGTTTTTAGATGTAGTTTTTTTTTTTTTAACTTTGTTACATTGAAATGTTATTACAGCCTTTTCCTCCTTTCAGTCCCTCCCATGTCCCCACTCCCTGCTCGCTCTCAAATTCTTGGAATTTTTTTAATCTATTTTTCTGTGTGCTTTCTGGTCACCGCGTGATCTCTTGTTCTGTGCTTTTTGATTGGTCTTGGTTTTCTGTAATGACCTGTCTATGATGCAAAGAGATTTTTTTGATGCAACAAGATGTGGGCTACATTTAGCTGTAGGTGTAAGGATACGTGTTTAGAGTGTTGTTAGGAATTATGCTCGCTAAGTAACTTTACTTAGTAAACTTTACTAAGTAACTCTACTTAGTGGTTGTAGATTCTCCAAGATCTATGACCTTACTAACCTAGAATAGTTGGGTAGGTTTCTGATACCAGACATGGTTTCCCTTTTGTTGAGTAAGCCTTAAGTCTAAATAGAAAGCTGTTGTTTATCAACAAATCATGCATGCCACTGTTGAACCTTTAAGGACATTGCACCGGGATGATCACAATGCAGATGATAGGCATCATAGTTTCGTAGGAGTATTAAAACTTGCATGGTACCCTCTGATACCATGAAATCTAGTCCTCAAGGGAGGAAGCTTTCAAATCAGAGCCAGCTCAGTGTTGGAAGTGCATGGTGTCTTGGGCAGTAAGGATTTAAAGAGAACAACAATGGACATGGCTGAGTAAGTATTCATGGAGTATGATGTTGAGTTCTATACCTGACTCATATGGAGTATTTATTTTTAGCTTCTTGAGGATTCTTCACACTGGTTTCCAGGGTAGATGGACCATCTTGATTGAAAGTTCCCTTTTTTCCACATCCCTTTTAGCATTTATTGTCTGAGGTTGTTCCATTACTCTTTGCCATTCTGATAGAGATAAGATGAAATCTCAAAGTTGTTTTGATATTCATCTCCCTAATTGGTAGGGATGGTGAACATTTTCTACTACTTATCCAATTTTATTTCTTCTTTTGGGGAGCTCTGTTTAGATCCATGCCCATATGCTAAATGTCTTTTACTTAGATCCCTTTAGTTACTATTACCTTTCTGTTCAGAGTTCAATCCGTTTTTTTCCTACTCCTTGTTTCACTTAAAAAGTATTTTTTTTGTTTTTCATGTGATCTTTATGACTGCTTTGCCTGTGTGTGCGTATGTGCACGTCATGAGTGCCTGGTGTCTGGAGATCCCCTGGAACTTGTAGTGGAATTGGATGCTGATACCTGAACTTGGGTCCCTTGCAAGAGCAGCAAGTGCTGTTCACCACTGAGCTGTCTTTCTACCCCTGCTTTACATCTTTATAAAACCCTTCTGATTCTGATAATTACCTGAGGTACACCGTTTGAGGAAAGTTTTTTTTTCCTCCTGGGATTTTTAAATATTTGTAATAATTTTGGAGACTAAATTATGAGTAAATTTATACAATGATAAGGCAATTAGAAAGCAAACAATCAGAATTGAAATGGTAAGCTACTTAAAATTTAGGTTTAATTTTTGCTGTTTTTTTTTTCAACAGAATTTTAATCTGAAGGTTATTATTCCGGGCTTAAAAGAAGATTCACAGATTTTGAAAATTAGATTGCTACCTGGTAATATTATTTTAACTCTTTTAATATTCTTAGGTTGCTGTGGTGGTGAATGGCCAGAATATAGGAGGTTGGGCAGTAAAAGAGTACAACTTAATTATGTATATGGGGGTAGCATACGCACATGGATGCTGTGCCTGCAGCAGTCAGGGGTGACAGATCCCCCAGAAATGGATTGCAATTTTGATACTATCCTGGGCTGCAATAATGAGATTTTGTCAAAAATACAAACAAAGAAGAAATGACATTATGATAAAAGTATAGTGATGCTTTTATGCAGTTTGATGTTTGAGATTATTAGTCCCTCCAAGTCTCTGTATCTTAAAAAAAAAATTGAGACAGTCTAGACCAGGCGACCTCAGAGACTCTATATATAACCAACTAAGGATGGATGACCTAGAGTTTACAATCCTCCTGCCTCAACCTCCAAAGTTAGACATGTAACACATGCTTGGTTTATGTGGTGTAGAGAGTGAACTCAGGCCTATGTTCAAGGCAAATACCCTAGTCAGTGGAGCTACACCCCAAGCTCCAGTATAAGTCTCAAAAATACATTTAGAGTTACTAAACATAACTCAGTCTTGGGGAAATTTTTTAAGTACAGTGTATTAGGAAACATCTAGAGATAAGCTTATTAGACTTAGGTTTAAACTCCTATATCAATCTTACTGGTATAACATTCATGTTTTAAGAATTATAGATCCTTGTTAATTTGATAAGAATTCATCTTGGGACAATGAAATTGTATTCAACTTACATAGGCTGGAATTTGCTGTTTAATTCAAGGGATAGTCTGTTTTAAGGATCCAAAAAGAGTATTTTGTAATCAGGCCATTTGGGTTTCAGTATAGGTAGACTTGGTCTGGCTGCGTTTTCACGCGATCATTGGAATGTTACCTGCTCTCGTAGGGTTGTAGCTGTAGAATGGGATCAAATGCAGTCCTCACTCTGCTTGGTTGTGCACTCGTTGAAGAGAGAACACAATACTGGTTACATATGAGCTTTCTTTAACACTGTCCTGTGCAGAGTGAGACCTGCCAGTATTTGTGATGCCTAGGGTTATGTTTATTGAGTGTTTTATACTTGATCCTAAACAAAAGGCCAAGGAACAGTTGGCATGCAAGTTTTAGTTATGATCCTTAGAAACCTTGGCTATAACAGCTTGCCCATGGATGTTCATTTGTCCTGGATGACAGCAGAAGGAAACAATGACTTATTTGCATTTACAATTTGAAGTTCTTGCAGGTTTTACAGAGTCATAAATTGATAAAGAAGTGAAAGCTAGTACAACCAAGGGGAAAAAAGTTCATTTAGAGTAATAAATATGTATGCTTTTAGAAGTAAGCTAAACCAAATGAACTGACTTGTAGAAATCTCATTACTTAGGTATGTTTTTTGGTACTTTTTAATTTGATAGAAATAACAAATTAGAAAATAGCACAGTATTGCGGTAGGAGAGAAAGAAACCTTTTCACAAACCAGGATTTAAGCTTGACTTTGCCACTTTCTGACCTTGGGTCCAGCACATCTCTTTATATTGAATATTTTTTATGTGTTTCTTTGATTAAATATTTTCTGTTCCATTTGTATAAAATGGAAGTGATAGAACCTTGTGTTCTGTATAATGCACATAGCAGTGCTGACTTAAAACATGACATCGTAGTTGACAGTTATGAATACTCACTGTTAACCAATATTATAAACTAAAATAATTGTGTCTAGTAACTGTTTTGTATACTTTTATTAACAGTATTTAGCATAAATTGAATTTTCAAGTATTAAGGATTGTACATATAGTTTGTTGTTGAAGTATAGATCCATCTTGTTAACCTTATAAGAAATGTATGATATAGCTTGTTCATGATATCAAAGACAGTGAGCAATATACTTACCTGCTTATGTAATTGCTTAATCACCAGGTGTTTGTTTATAACATAGCCCAATGCTAGTCTGCAGCTCTCAGATGCTGAGATTACAGGATTGTACCATCATGCTGGACCCGGACTCAGCATGTTATTTCCTGTGCTGGAGCCAGCAGTCATTCACTGTATAAAGCTAAAGATGATAAATAAACAGTATTTTTTAGTAAACTTATTTTGCTTCTTGAATACTTTCCCTCCTAATATTTTCAAGGTTTCTCAGGACTGTTTAGGACGTTTCTAGCATGAGCTAATCAGTGTCTATAGCTTGCATGTCTAACCTAGACATCTCCTTTATTTATTTATTTTTTGCAAGATAGTATTTTTCTGTGTAGTCCTAGCTATTCTAGAACTTTGTAGATCAGTCTGGTCTGAACTCAGAGATCTGCCTCCTGGGTGCTAGGATTAAGGATGTGCACCACCTCTCCCCCAGACATCAGACATTCAATTATGCTATTGAGACAGCTCCATCATACACACTAAGTATGTTTGGAAGATAGAATTTATCAAATTCTGTATTTTTTCTTTGTTTGTCGGTCATAAATATTAATACAAAAGATATCTTAGTCTATTTAATCTACTGAATATGAACTTTATTATGTAATTTCCTGATAGGTCCCCCTCATCGACTAAAAGTGAAACCTGACTCGGAAATTCTAGTTATAGAGAATGGAACAGTGTTCCCATTTCAGGTGGAAGTTGTGGATGAGTCAGACAACGTAACAGCACAACCGAAGCTGATTGTCCACTGCAAGGTGAGCTTATTGTGATGCACAGTTATGAGTACTTAGAGCTTGTGCTAGTGCAAGGCAATGAAGGTCTTAAATAGTAAACTTTTATGTTGTTTTTGTTTTTTAATTGTGTACATTGCAACATTTAGTTGAAACCAAAGGAAGTAAGTCAGACTCTGTCTTTTGTCCTTTTTATTTGTTTTGGTTTGATTGTTTATTTTGGATTTCTTTTTTCAAGACTGAGTTTCTCTGTGTAGACCAGGCTGGCTTCGAACTCAAGAGATCTGCCTGCTTCTGCTTCCCGAGTACAGGTGTTAAATGTGTGGCTGCCATTCAGTCAAGTCCTAATAAGTATTCCATAGAAGATTTCTTAGAACATTTCCTTGGGTTGGGGGCATTGTTGTTGTTTTGTTTTGTTTACTTCGAGACAGGGTTTCTCTCTGAAGCCTGTCCTGGAACTTGTTCTGTAGGCCAGGCTGGTCTCGAACTCACAGAGATCCGCCTGCCTCTGCCTCCCGAGTGCTGGGATTAAAGGCGTGCGCCACCATTGTCCAGAGAGACAGGATTTCATAAAATTGTTCAAGCTGGCCTTGAACTCACCCTGTAGATCAAGAAGGCTTGAATTCATGATTGTTTCTACTGCCTTAACCTCTTGAGTATTTGGATAAAAGGCTTTCACTACCAGGCCCATCGAAGCAGTTTCATAAATTTTCTCCCTTCTCTTTCCTCTACCCCCTCGTATACATGTCTCTGTCTATGTCAATTTTCGTGTGTCTGAATGCATATGGCAGAGTAGCTGGGCAGCTAGATTCAGGAAATTCCTCTGTCTCTGTCTCCGACCCTGCTTTAGGAGCACTGGGATTGGAGAGGTGCACTGTAGTGACTAGTTTGATGTGCTCTCTGGGGATTCAAACTCATGTTGTCCTTTATCAACTACCGAGCCACCTCCCCACATTCCTCCCTGGACTTTAGAGAAACTGTTTCACTTATTAAAGAGAATGATAAAGCTCTCTGAGAGTTTTTGATTAACACAGAAACAAAGGTGGGATAAGATCTACAACAAAGGAAACTCAAGACAGTAAAAAAGAGAGCCAGTGAGATGGCTATAACTTCTGTAATCCCAGCTCCAGGACATCCCATAGCCTCTTCTTTCCTTAGACACACACACTCAGATATACACGTGATCTTTTTTTAAGTTAAAAAACAGAATAGTGTTTGAGGAATTTAGTTTTCCTCAATGGTAAATTTTATGTAACATAGAAAATTACTTTTTATTAAAAAATTCTAGTGTCTTGAGTTTTACTTAGAATTTTCCAATGTCCAGCCCAAAAGCTATGGTAAATTATTCATGAATTTGAACAGTTAGTGAGTAGTTATGGATTGGTTCATTAATGACTTTTCTGTCCTCCCTCTAGTTTCTAGGTGCTCCAAGTCTGCCAGTCTACACTGTGGATTGTAGTAGCTCTGGGACCAGCATCCTAACAGGGTCAGCAATTCACGTTAAGAACATTAAGAAAGACCAGACACTGACTGCTAGGATTGAGATACCTGTAAGCTACCATTCTCCTTGGTATTATGCCGAGTCTTTAACAGCTGTGGAGTAGTTATGCAAAATTGTTTGATGCTAAATGTGTAATACTTTTGTTCTCTTAAGAAAAACAATGTGAAGTGTAATAGTATTTAGCATTATCTATTTTGTATTAATAATTTTCTTGATCCAGTCTCTTACAATGTTTATAACTACTAGTGAGTATATTTTCCTTTTATAAAGGTATATTTTAAACTGGATGTGTGTGGGGGTATCTATATGGGGGTAAGTATATGTAAGAGCAGATACGCTCGGAGACCCAGAGTCCTTGGATTCCTTAAAACTAGAGTTCTAGGCAGTTGTGACCCACCTGGTTTAGGCAATGAAGCTGAACTCAGCTGGATCACAAAAGTAGTATGTGCTCTAAACCACTGAGTCATCTCTCTAACCCAGCAAATAGTTTCTTAAAACTTACCTAACATTAAAGCACACCATTGTGTTTTATTCTTGTTTGTTTCTTTGAAAGTTTTGTAAAGATTCCTACTTGAACTACCACTGAAAGACATGAAGACCTTTATCTTGTATGCATGAGTGTAACTTTTGTAAGCGTACATGGCTAGTAGAGGGTACTAGAAACAGTCTGTACAATTGCCAGATGAGGTAACAAACATTAAGACGTGAATAGATTTCTTAGCAGTTGATGTGGGAGAGGAATCAATCAGCTGGTTAACTCATACTTACCTACTAATTTATCCAATACTGATATAGTGACCCTTATATATCTAATATTAATGCCTTGATACTTTATTTTAATTTTTGAGACAGGGTCTCTCTGTGTGGCTTTGATTATCCCGGAACGCACTCTAGAGCTCAGGGTGGCCTCGATCTCACAGAGATCTGCCTGTCTCTGCCTCCCGAATGCTGGGAATAGAGATAGACACTACCACCACCTGGCACTGCTTAATATTTTATAATGTAGAGTTTTTAAATAAACTAATAAATTTTAAATAACCTTAATGGTTATCTATAGGAATACTTGTAGATAGACAAGAAAGAAAGCAAAATAAGTAACATTTAAAGTTATTTTAGAATTAATAACTTTGTGCTGTTGAAGGTATTATAGTTTAAGAAGTGGTGGTGTAATGATTTAATGCGCTTCTTTATGATGGATCTTGTACTACTGATGTGCTAGTAATCAGTATAAATTTCTCAGTATGTTGATAAGCTCAGGTTTTGAGGCATCTAAAGCCCTTCTGGCTATGAAGAAGTTGTTTGATTTATCCCAGTGTGCTATTAACTGAAAAAAACAAGCCCATAAATTTCAATACAGCTTAATACTTGCAGTATCTTCGGTGGCAGCAATTTGTCTTCAGTTTAATGGAAAGTTCTTGGTTTCTTCTTTCCTGAATCTGTGACTTAACTTAAATCTTGTGACTTTATAATAATTTTAAATGAATTTAAAAAACAAGAAAGAAGGCATTCTTGTTAGTAGTTTTCAGCATGTAGCCTATGCAATTTATGCCTGACGGTATAAAATTCATATTATTAAAAATATAATACTTTTTTTTGTTTGTTTGTTTTAAAGGCAAGGTCTCCTGTATATTCCAGGCTGACCTTGAACTTACTGTGTAGCTGAGAATGGCTTGAACTCCTGACCTCCTGCCCACACCTCCCAAGTTCTGAGATTGCAGGTGGGTGCCACCACATCTGGCTTATAATGCCTATGTAATGATAAAACCTGATTACAGAGTTACAAGTGTAACTGTGATGAGATGCCCTTTTCTATTACAGAAGCTAAATTGTTAAATCTAATGGCCATGGATTTGCCATTAGAGAAAAGAGAAAACGAATACATAGGTCACTCAGAGTATATTCATCTTTTCTCTTCTAGAGTTGTAAAAATGTGTCACCTGTGGAAAAGACTATCAAGTTACTTCCCAGTAGCCACGTTGCTCGACTACAGATATTTAGTGTGGAAGGACAAAAGGCGATCCAGGTCAAGCATCAGGATGAGGTTAATTGGGTCGCAGGGGATGTAATGCAGAATCTGATTTTTCAAATGTATGATGAAGGAGAAAGAGAAATCAATATTACACCATCCTTGGCAGAAAAAATCAAAGTAAGTATTTTAAACAAGTTGTTTATTTGTAAAAAGTCTTATGTTTAGAAATTTGAAATATTGTGGATTTGACAAGAAATTATCAAAGAAAAAGACTGTTATTAGGATGGTATTAAAAGAATTGTAGTATTTGACTGTGAGTTTTAAATCATAATTAGACTCTGACACATTTTTGCCAGTGGGAAATAAGCTTGTGTGTTCCTGTAAAATAAAAATAGAAATTCTGCGAACTCATGGAAAGCATAAGAGAGGACAGCAGCTGAGCTGGTCAGTTTTCTTCTCAGTAAGCTCTCTGGGCTTTCTTGCTGAGCTTCCTCCTCAGTTGGTTTTACATACATAGCCATTGAGAGTGACATTGGAGTATTGGCATCCATTCTTGCTCTCAGATGGTCATTGTCTACTTCTGATGCCTAGTTACTGTGTACCTTGACTTCAAGACTTTTTCCTCAGAAAACTTTTTGAACCACAGCTGCAGGGTATGGACTGGCAGTGTTTCAAGTTTTCTCTGCTGCTTGACAACTCATTTTCATCTGGAATAAGAAAATCACTCAAGGCAGGTGTGATAGCCTTTAATCCCAGTACTTAGGAGCAAAGGTAGGAAGATCTCTATTGAGTTTAAGGCCAATCTGATCTACATAGTACATTTAGGACAGCCAGGGCTATGTAGAGAGATCTGATACATAGGTACTTAGGTAGGTGGATGGGTGGAAGGAAGGAAGGAAGGAAGGAAGGAAGGAAGGAAGGAAGGAAGGAAGGAAGGAAGGGATTACTCAGATTTAAATCTTGCCTAACATTTCCATAGTACAATACATAAAAACCAGCAGGTCATGAATAATGTACAGAATAAAATACACTGAGAATGCACATTAAGGTAATGTATACCTGGGCAGTGCTGGTGCACACCTTTAATCCTAGCACTCAGGAGACAGAGGAAGGTGGATGTCTGTGAGTTCGAGGCCAGCCTAGCCTACACAGCTAGTTCCAGGACAATCTGGGCTAAACAAAGGAACACTGTCTTGAAAAACAAACTAACAAAAAAAGATGATGTATAACATAACCATCATTATTTAAAAATGTACTTCAATATCAGACAACAAATTTCAATAGTAAGTTGTTTTTGCACTAACTTGATACTTTAAATTATGGACTAGATAGGTTTTGGGTGTATGATGAGGCAAGCAGGCCTGCTTTTTGTCCCGCCCAGCTCCCGCAGTTTAGCCCCAGAAATAATAACACAGAAACTGTATTCATTTAAACACTGCCTGGCCCATTAGTTCAAGCTTCTTATTGGCTAATTCTCACATCTTGATTAACCCATTTCTAATAATCTGTGTAGCACCACAAGGTAGTGGCTTACCAGGAAGATTCTAACCTGTGTCCATCTTGGGCCGGAGCTTTATGGCGTCTGCCTGACTCTGCTTTCTTTCTCCCAGCATCCTGTTCTGTCTACTCCACCTATCTAAGCTGCTGTCCTATCAAAAAGCACATAGAAGACCCTTCTACATCATTTGGGTTTTGTTTTGTTTGGTTTGGTTTGGTTTGGTTTATTTTTTGGCATGGACTTGATTGAAATGTGGATGATGTACATGTGAAAAACTTGTACTTAGAGAAATGGTTTTCAGGTTGACAAGATGGCTCAGCAAGTAAAGGACCTAGGGCTTGAGCCCATTTTCCTGAGTTCTGTCCCTAGGACCCACATGATGGAAAGAGAGAACTGATTCCTACATCTAGATCTCTGATTTTCTTTCTTTCTTTCTTTCTTTCTTTCTTTCTTTCTTTCTTTCTTTCTTTCTTTCTTTCTTTCTTTCTTTCTCCTTCCTTCCTTCCTTCCTTCCTTCCTTCCTTCCTTCCTTCCTTCCTTCCTTCCTTCCTTCCTTCCTTCCTTCTTTCTTTCTTTCTTTCTTTCTTTCTTTCTTTCTTTCTTTCAAGACAGGTTTCTCTGTAGCTTTGAAGCCTGTCCTGGAACTAGCTCTTGTAGACCAAGCTGGCCTCAAACTCACAGAGATCCATCTGCCTCTGCCTCCTGAGTACTGGGATTATAGGTGCGCCACCACCGCCTGTCTAGATCTCTGATTTTCATGTCCCATAGCATGCTCATACATATATCCCCTTGCAAGCATACATGTGCACATCCATACAAAAATAATTAATTTTAAAAACTTAAAAAATATTTTCATGGTTTAACAAATTTCCAGGCTTTGGTTTTCTACTTAGTTGGGTGCTTTGTGACCTTAAACCCAGCACTTGAGAATTGACTAACTTATCCACATAGATGGTGGCACACTTTTACTCTTGTTGTGTATAAAAATAAATATCAAATCACAAGAGGAAAATAGTTTTTAAGAAAAGCATCTAGGGGCTGGAAAGACGGCTTAGCGGTTAAGAGCACTGGCTGCTCTACCGTAGGTCCTAAGTTCAATTCCCAGACAACACGTTGTGGCTCACAACCATCCATAACGAGATCTGGTGCCCTCTTGCTCTCTTCTGGCCTGTAGGCATACGTGCAGGCAGAACACTGGATGCATAATAAATAAATAGATCATTAAGGTTTTAACTTTAACATAGTAAAATATATAACAAAGCTGAACCTCAGCTGTGGGGCAGCCACAGGAGAGCACGCAGGGGTGGGAAGTAGAGGGGAGCCGAGCCACAGGTTGAGGACAGGTGGCAGGGAGGCAGGGAGCAGTGGGAGCTGTAATCCGGCCGCAGTGGATGGAGAATGTGGCATAATTAAAGGAAGGCCCACAGGAGCACATAACAAAGGATTACAAATGTTTATTGGGGATCACTCGAAATAAGAGAGCCACTGTGTTCCTCTGCTGTGTGGGCACTGGAGTGAACTGACCTCCGACCACCAACCAGGTGAAAGGAAAAAAGGCCTGAGCGTGCCTTGGTCTGTGCTTATAATACCTCACACCACACCCTAATGGTCTGGTACCTAAAGGCTATTGGCTGAATGAATTCCGCAACATCAACCCTTTTTTCTTATCAAAACGTTTTTCACAGTGTTAAGAAAAATGTACAGGTGTCTTTTTTCTTTTCTTTCTCAGAGCTACAGTCTTTGAGGTAGTTGTATATCTTCAGAGACTTAACAATGGTTGCAGGAAGTCAGGCCTCCCATTTTGTAACATGAGAGTGGGTAGGACACAGCCTTTGTCGTATATACTTCTTTCTTATCCCCTGCCATTCAAACAACATCAAGTAGAAAACAGTATCAATGATTTTTGAACTCCCAATCAAAGGCTAAAAACAGCAAGTTGAGCTAAAACTGTCTTTTTTTTATGATATCTCTGTTCATTCTTTTTGTTTATTGTGATAGAGTCTGACTATGTAGTCCAAAATAGGCCAGAATTTTTTATCCTCCTGCCACTCTTTTTTAAAAGTAGTTTATTTTTATTTCATGTGTTTTTTTGGTTTCTCGAGACAGGGTTTCTCTGTAGCTTTGGAGCCTGTCCTGCAACTAGCACTTGCAGACCAGGCTGGTCTCAAACTCAGAGAGATCCGCCTGCCTCTGCCTCCCCAGTGCTGGGATTAAAGGCGTGCACCACCCCACAGCCTATTTTGCCTGCTTGTATGACTGTGAAAGTATCAGATCCCCCGAAACTGGGATCACAGACCATTACGAGCTTCCATGTGTCTTCTGGAAGAGTAGCCAGTGCTCTTAACTGCTGAGCCATTTCTCCATCCCTGAACTAACAAATCTTCAATAGAAATCAAAAGTTTAAAAGTAAGATATAGCCAGGCAGAGGTAGGCAGATCTCTGTGAGTTCGAGGCCAACCTGGTCTACAAGAGCTAGTTCCAAGACAGGCTCCAAAGCCACAGAGAAACCCTGTCTTGAAAAACCAAAAAAAAAAAAAAAAAAAAAGTTGGATATAGTGTGGTAATTTAAAAGAATAGAATAAACGTCACATTAACACATGTAATTCTGGCCAGGCGGTGGTGGCGCATGCCTTTAATCCCAGCACTCGGAAGGCAGAGGCAGGCGGATCTCTGAGTTTGAGACCAGCCTGGTCTACAGAGCGAGTTCCAGGACAGGCTCCAAAGCTACAGAGAAACCTTGTTTCAAAAAAACAAAAACAAACAAACAGACAAAACACATGTAATTCAAAGGATGAAAAATTTAAGATAGAAATCTATAGAAAGGTTTAGCCCCAAAGGAAGGTAGAAAGGAAAAACAGCAGGGAGACTCCCTTTCCTCTCCTCACAGAGTACCGTCCACAGGGACCACATTCAGAGCCCTGCCCAGACCCCTCCGTGATGGCAGAAATACACATCGTGTTGCTTTCTTTTAGGGCGCTCACACTCAGTTAGGTTAGTTTTTTAGATATGTGTCTCGTGTAGGCCGAGCTGGCCTGTAACTGCTAACAATCGTGCCTGTATCTCCCAACCCCTAGGACTGCTTGCATAGACTACACTATGGGTCTTTTTGGTTTTTTGGTTTTGTTTTTTCAAAGAACAATATCTTGATATTTAACTCATTCAGTCTTCCAACCTGGAATCATCTGCTCAGACTCCTGGAAGTGCCATCAGGTCTAACCCATCTCCACTTTACACTATAATAGCCACATTAACAGCCTGCAACAAAGCTTTAAAAATATTTGTCTTAGTGGCTTTTAATTTTTACTCTGAAGATTGGAAATACTTTCAGCAAACACAACAATGCTTTGTCATATGATATACTATTGTTTCTGATTATAAAGAGACTGCCTAGCTGGACACGGAGTGTGTGCTTTTAATCCCAGGATTTGGAGACAGAAGGAGATAGATCTCTGATTGTGAGGTGTTGTAGAAGTCCACTTGTGTGTTCCTGGCTGCCCAGACTCCTGAAATAACCACATAGAAACCATATTATTTACAATACTGTTTGGCCAATAGCTTAAGCATATTTCTGGCTAACTCTTATATCCTAAACTAACCCCAATTCCATTAATCTGTGTATTGCCACATGGCTGTGGCTTACCGGTAAAGTTTGGCATGCCTGACTCTGGCAGTGGCTGCATGGCTTCTCTCTGACTCCGTTTTCTTTCTCCCAGCATTTAGTTTAGTCCCTACCCACCCCACCCCAAGCTCTGTTCTGCCCTACTCTGCTAAAGGCTCAAAGCAGTTTCTTTATTAACCAGTGGTATTATTCACAGCATACAGAGGGGAATCCCACATCAGTGAGGGCAAACCTGATCTGTGTAGAGTATTCGGTATAGTTAAGGCTGCATAGAATCTGTGTCAAGAAAATACAAAAGAAAAAGGAAAAAAGTCTTTTTTTGGTGTGTGCTTTGGGGTTGGGGAGTTTATAAATTTAACTTTAAGCTTCTTTAGTAATTGCAATATGGTGGTGCATTCCTATAATCCTAGCAGTTTGGAGGTTGAGGATCATGAGTTCATGTCCGTCCTAAATGACATAAATTTGGGGGCAGCCTGTTCTCCCTGGAACCCTGCTTCAGTCTTTAGAAAACAGTGGTTGTGAGAAGACTTTGTGCGAAGCCTCTCAGCTGTGTCTTACGTGTGTTCTCTCCTAGGTTAACTGGACTCCTGAGGTTAACAGAGAACATTTGCTACAAGGTTTGCTTCCTGGTGTGCAAGTACCAACATCTGTGAAAGATGTGCGCTACTGCCAGGTTTCTTTCCAAGATGACCATGTGTCTCTGGAAAGTGCATTTACAATCAGGTTTGTGAACTTGTGCTTTGAGATGCTTGTGGTATTTTGAATTATTTGAACTACCGCAACAAGATAGTCTTTTGCAGCACATACATGTGAAAAAAAAGTTGCTTTTAAGATGAAAAATAAATATACCTTCTAGTTCTATAACATATGGTCGATTGTCTTTACAGTGAAGCTTCACTGTACACAGTGGTTGATTGTTGGACTTTGTTGGAGAGAGTCCTGCCATGCAGCCCAGGCTGGCTTCAAACTCACTGTTGTTCTTTGGTCATCACAGAGGCTGTGTGTTAATCTGCTGCTGTTCCAGGCAGTAATTGCTGCTTCGCAGTTCCTGGCCTGCTTCTCTGGCAGCCGTGGCCTGGCAGGAATTCTGTTCCCGCAGGCACCAGCTCATTGCAGCCAAGTATAGCTTTTAATTAAATCTACCATTCTGTGTATCAGTATGAGTA
Source organism: Microtus pennsylvanicus (assembly GCF_037038515.1). Lineage (NCBI taxonomy): Eukaryota > Metazoa > Chordata > Mammalia > Rodentia > Cricetidae > Microtus > Microtus pennsylvanicus. Next base: position 19,699,915 of record NC_134600.1, on the reverse strand, counting down.
GGGAGTCAGAGGCTGGGGTGAAGAGCTGCTGTCTCAGAGGCTGAGTAGCTGAACTAGCTGGCCCCTCTTTGCTGCCCTCTCTAAAGATCCTGTCCTTCCTCCACCAAAACAAAAAAATCAAGGCCTACCTACTAATTCCTGTGTGTGTCTCTGTGGTCTTCCAGATACCCTCTGACTCTCCACCATCATTACTTACTGTCAACTAGTTGTTAACTCAGCCTGCTGACCCAACTTGGATTTTATGTAATTAACACAAATGCAAACTTGGGATTCACAGTGCTATCAAATATCCCGCAACAGCCACAGTCCTCCTGCCTCAGCTTTCCAAGGGCTGGGATTACAAGTGGTGTCACTGTATATTGAGTGATAGTGATTAATCTTTATCATGATTATGACCTTGTACTTCATTGGTCCATTAATAACTGTAAAAATCCACCGAAGGAAGGTCCTTCAGTTGAAAGCAGCAGTGGCCTGAAACATACAAAAGTGTGAGTTTCAGTGATGAATTTTGGAACGGTTCAGTCAAAGTTAACATACAAAAGTGTGAGTTTCAGTGATGAATTTGGAACGGTTCAATCAAAGTTAACATAGACAACTCATAGAAAAGAGCAGAGCTTAGTGTAAAGGAGCAAAGGTCTGGCTTCCCGTACCCGCGCCTTGACCACCCTTCCCAGTCACTCCTAGCATTGAAGTTCTTCTACCTCTGTCTGTGCTCTCTCTGCACCAAGAGCAGTTGTTCTGCTCTGACCAAAACTCATCGGTAGGATTTATTCTTACCTCCCTGTTGATGTAGTTCTTTATTAGAATTTATTTTAAATTAATATAAAGACTACAATGTAACTATTTTGCAGTCAATAGCTATCTGAGAATGAGAAGTTTGGAGGAGCTGCTGTGTCTGAACTAGGGCATTAGTACATGTGTGTAGGGAGCTGCTGTGTCTGAATTAGGACATTACATGTGTGTAGGGAGCTGCTGTGTCTGAATTAGGACATTACATGTGTGTAGCTGCTGTGTCTGAATTAGGACATTGCATGTGTGTAGCTGCTGTGTCTGAATTAGGACATTGCATGTGTGTAGCTGCTGTGTCTGAATTAGGACATTACATGTGTGTAGGGAGCTGCTGTGTCTGAATTAGGACATAGCATGTGTGTAGCTGCTGTGTCTGACTGGGCGTTACAATTATATTGCTCTTCACCTTTTCTGCAATTAATTAACGCCTTTAACCAAACCAATTCTAGACCACTTCCTGATGAACCCAAACATTTAAAATGTGAGTTAAAAGGAGGAAAAACGGTGCAGATGGGCCAAGAGCTTCAAGGAGAAATAGGTTAGTATACCTACTTTTTTCATGTTGTCTTTCATTAGTGTTTTAAAAATGGATGGTCTGAAAGATACTTTTTGGCACATATTGAAACTCAGTTTTATAAGATAGCTTGTTTAAAAATCTTGCCTTCTTTTATAGGATATATGGTCACTATTAAGGTGTGGATGAACTAAGTTGATCCCTGTCTGGTTTTATGTTTCCTTATAGCTACGAAATTCAATACTATTAAATATTTCCTTTAAATTTTAACTATGAAAAAGTCCTATGAGGTGTAGGGATGTAACTCATTTGTAGAGCGTATCTGCCCTGTATGCAGGCTGGTGTTCAGTCCCTAGCACCTCACAAATAAGAATAGTACCAACAGTGGCGTATCTCAGAAAATAAAAGATCCTTGGTTCATAGCAGTATTTAGTCATTCCTGCACAGGTAATACAGTTTTAATGATTATAAGAGGAATAAGTATAATTTTCTATGTATGACAGTAAATTAAAGCTTCAAAGTATATTTTATGTATAAGTTCTATCTTTAAAAAGATTTTAACTTAAAGATTTTTTCTTTTTTAAGTTGTTATGGTTGCAGATCAGTATGGAAATCAGATTTCAGCATTTTCACCAGATTCTTTATCTGCTTTGTCAATTGCTGGAGTTGGACTTGATAACTCTAACTTGAAAACCACTCTGGAGGTAAAACTACCTTATAAAACTGGTTTTGTATTTGACAAAAGCTGGAGAAAAATGAAGATGATAAAAGTGACTTTGCATATACTATTTTTCATTTTTCAAAACGGTGTTTTATCTGTATGTTTATATGTACTACACATGGCTAAACGCTTGACGTACGTAGCACACGTGTGACGATCAAAGGAGAGCTTATGGGATCCCAAATACTGAACTCGGACTTGGCAGCCGGTTCCCTTTTACCTGATGAATCATCTTGCCAGCCTTGACCTTGTACCTAAATTCTTCATAGAAATTAAAACTGTTATTTAAAAAATTGTAGGGGTAGCATTTGTGAGGTCCAATGCTTTCAAAATAAAGTTAATTTTCACCTTTGCAAGCAAAAGTAGCCAGAAGAGCAGATGTTTCCTCTGATCCATCATCACTTTCAGCCATCTTCGTGTTCCCATTGAACATTTCCCTTTAGAACAAGTTGTAGTTGTTACATAACAACCATAGGTGTTTAAATACACACATGTTGACCTGTGTGTGCACAGTATGTAAATTTTCAGTTAGTGCTTACTCCCTGCATTGCAACCGGATATTGAGGAGAAAACTCACTGTATGACTTTGCCCTGTGCTGTTAATTCAATCTAGCTTGAAATGCAAAGGCCCTGATAGAATAGAACTTGAAACAAGCATAAAGCACTCTTCCTAAGAAGGTCAAAGCCAGTATCAGATAAAAGAATGTTCTGGAATTAGGTCCTGACGAGACCTGCCAGACAGTGTAGGTTAGAAAAAGGAGTTCTCCCAGTTGTACTGCATCATGCTTTGTACTTGACAGGATAACCATGAGAATAGCCTCTTTTGTTGCCTTTCCTCACTAGTCTCCGCCTCCGGAGTAGTGTTTGTGTGAAGTCTGCTCTTCCCGACCTCAGAGCACCCTATTATCTCCTTTCTGTTCTGTGTGTTGGTGAGATGAGAGGATGAACGCACGACTGTTGTTGCTATGTGTAGGCAGTCTGCTTCTTGTCACCCTGTAGACACGTGTGCTGGGGTCCTCTCGTCTTTGACCTCATTGGTCCTGAAATGTAACCTGCTGTTGTATACTTTCAGTGTTCCCAGGCCATTAGATTATTTGCATCAGCACATAAGCATGCTTGTAGAGTCGTCCATATACAGTGCATAGGGGAAATTGGGCCCAGTAAACAATTAACACACTGTAGTGCTGCGGGAAAAACCCCTAAGCTGTAAAGTGAGGGAAAGAGCTCTTCACACAAGCAGTGTGCAGTGAGGACAGCTAACACACTCAGAAGGCAATATTTCTTACCACCTCCTAAACAAGGGATCGCCATCAGCTGTGCATCTCTGGTGACAGTACTCCTCATCACCTTCTGAATGAGTCTGTCCTCCATGAGATAAGCATCTCTGATGGGTTGACCCCTGAAGTACGTGCTGAACTCTCACTGCATATCTCTGTGGTCCCTAGCAGTTTAGGACATGGGATCATTAACAGCCACTATTCAAATGTGAGTGCTTCTGTGTTCTTTCTGGTCTAGAACCAGTTTAGTGCAAAGGTTAATAGCTAGTTTTAGTGACTAGTTGGGTGTGGTAACCATTATTGTGAATAATTGGTAAGCAGCAGCAAAAGCCCTCGTCCATCTACAAGTCAGTGCAAATATCACCTTGACCAAGGGGAGAGCATGTAAAAAACTAGTAAAGACAGCAGTATTTTACTATGTAGGATGTTCAGAAAAGGCCATTGTTGTTAAATTAAGATATCATCTATAAAAATATCTAAAGAAAAGCCATGGAAAAAATTACAAACTGAGACACAAACACAAGAGCCAAGTGCTTGCTTTAAAGAAAAGCACAAATACAGATTGAGTATCCCTAATAGAAAATTTGAAATGTTCTGAAATCCAAAGAATTTTGACTACTAAAATGACACTCAAAACATTGCTGGTTTTTGGAGTATCTCATATATAGAGATTAGAAATATTTTTGGGAGGGATTGGAGAGGTGCCAGACAAGGTGTCTCTGTGTAATAATGCTGGCTGTCCTGGAACTCACTCTGTAGACCAGGCTGGCCTTGAACTCACAGAGGTCTGTCTGCCTCTGCCTCCTAGTGCTGGTATTGAAGGTGTGCACCACCAGTGCCTGGCTACATTAGGAATCTTAACCAATTCATGCAAATATTATGAAATTCAGAGAGCTCAGGCCAGACTGGGTGTAGCGTAGTGGCATATGCCTTTAGCCCCAGCACCAGGGAGCACGCATAAATAGGCAAATCTGTTTAAATTTGAGGAGTATGTGGGAATCTCTTTGCGTTCAAGGCTAATTTGGTCTATATAGTGAGGTTCCAGTCCAGATACATAGATTCTATCTCAAACAAACAAATAAATTTTGAGAACTCCAAAATCTGAAATATTTGGTCTTAAGCATTTTGATCAAAAGATACCTGTACAAGAAAAGAGGAAATTAGGAGAAGATAAGGTAAAAAGTCATATTCACAGTGTTTTAGATCTTTGCCACTGATATAAGAGAAATAGCAGTAGGTAAATGATGCAACTATTTTTTTTTTTAAACTAAGCGACAGCAACCTGTGTTTTCTCACTGTGTTTTTCTTCACTAGACCAAGACACAGAGTATAATTGTACGAGGCATCAGATTCGTTCCAGGTCCTCCTGGACATAAGGATCTTTGTTTTACTTGGCGAGAGTTTTCTGACTTTATTCGTGTCCACCTCATTTCTGGACCTCCAACCAAGCTGCATCTTATCGACTGGCCAGAGCTAAAAGAGGTATGCACTTTATGTGTCTTTATGGAATAGTTAATAGTGCAGGCTCTTTGCTTTCAGAGCCTTAGTGGACTAGAAGAGAGAGATGTTATTTTCAAAGAAATAATAACTGTAGCTAATAGTAGCAAAACAAGTTAAGTATCAGTTAACTGATTTTTGCTAAATTTGTTTCTTTGTCTTATATAGTAATATAAATATTTTATTGCAGGTTTTTTCTTCCTTTGATGATTAGTCTGTTTGTGTGTGAGGTTGTTTGTGTGTCTAAGTGAATGTGCACTGGTATGCACATGTGCTAGAGTGTACACACGGGACAGAAGAGGTCAGCATGGTTGTCCTCCTCTGTCACTCTGCCTCCTCCTTTTAGGGTATGGTATCTACCTAAACCTGGAACTTGTCTTTGCTAAGCTGGAAGCCAGCAAGCCCCAGAACCATCCTGGCTCTGCCTCCCTCATAGCTGAGGTTACAGGCGTGTGTTAAACCCCCATGTGGTTGCTGGGAAATTAACTCAGGACCTTTGGAAGAGCAACCACTGCTCTTAACTGCTCAGCCATCTCTCTAGTCCCTAGCAATGTTCTTAATAGTTAGCCATCTCTCCAACCGTGTTGAAGTTTTTGTAAATCATATTTGAAAAGTCAGATCATTGGACCAATACAAATGAACTTTTATGAAAATACTTAAGTCTTAAATACTCATTTTGCAAACATATTTACTGATAATTTCAGAATCCAGTGAATTTGGCCTGTTGCATGGTGGCACATAGCTCTAATGTCAGCACTCAGAGTTAGAAACAGGGTGACTTCTGGGAATTCAAGGCCAGCCTGAATCTAGTTTTAAAAATTTAATCACTTTTTTTAAAGATTTATTTATTTATTATGTATACAGTGTTCTGCTGCATGTATGCTCGCAGGTGAGAAGAGGGCACCAGATCTTACTACAAGTGGTTGTGAGCCATCATGTGGTTGCTGGGAATTGAACTCAGGACCTCTAGAAGAGCAGGGAGTGCTCTTAATTGCTGAGCCATCTCTCCAGCCCCAAATTTTGAACATTTTGTTGATCAATAAAAATTGTACATAAAATGTTTAATGTGAAATGACAAAGGGGATTTAATGATAGTATATGTACTAGCTTATGTGCTGTTTTATGGTGAGGACATTGTTAAAATGCAGTGGATTTTTTTTTGAGGGGAATTTTCTTTACAAAACATTGTGCTTTTAATAATTTATGCTCACTCCCTTTAACTCTGTAGTTTTCAACCTGTGGGTCGCACCACCTTAGAGAATTGAATCACCCTTTTACAGGGGTTGCCTAAGAGACCAGAAGACATAGATAAAGTTTATATTACAATTCATAAGTAGCAAAATTACAGTTATGAAAGAATTTTATGGTTGGGGTCACCACAACATGAGGAATTATATTAAAGGGTAGCAACATTAGGAAGCTTGAGAGCCATTGATTTAACTCTTTGCAGATCCATACGCACCTCCAACTTAATATCCTTTTTTAAGAAATAGCCTACCACCAGCTCATTTTGTGCTTCCCATAGACTCACGTATTTGAATCACCCCTGGAGTGTGGTCGACCTGCCAGGGGCCTCATCCTTAAAGAAAACTTACTTTACCTCTCCCAGAAGCTGTCTGCTGTCAGTAGTTCCTTCATCGGTGATGGAGGCACATGAGCCCCTCTCCTCCACACTGGAATATCGACTGGTTTGGTCTTTCTCAGCTTTCATGCTGGCATCCACAGCTGCTTGAGTTCATGAGAATAACAGTCCTGTCAAGTTCAGAGGATACTGTTCCACCTAGGTCCTTCCCTGGCTCTGGCTTTTATTTAGTCTTTATGCCCTCTTATCCATAATGGTTCCTCAACCTTGATGGGGAGGGAGTATGGAATAGAGATGCCACGATTATGGCTGAGCACTCCACAGATACTTTATCTCTGTATTTAAACCGTTTGTAAGTTTCTGCAGTAAAATATCATCCACAAAGAAATTTCTCTGAGTCTGAAAGCTACACTAATAAATGAGTTTGAAGATAGGAATGTAGAAGCCAGTTTGATACTATGTCCATTTAGCAGAATAAGAATAGTAGTCTCACCCCTGTGGCCCATGAATGAGTTCATCAGCCATGGATTTCTTTTTATAACTACTTAAGTTTAGTTTTATAAAAAAACAAAACAATTTGAAAAAAAGAGCCATGTAAAAATACTGCAATAATTTCAGGGTTTTAATTAATGAGAATAGAAATGTTATAAATAACAAGAACAAGCATATGATTTAAACAGACTTGAGCCAGTGAATTGGATGGTAAACATTAAGAATCTCCCAAACCCATCCCAATAGCAGTCTAGACTCTAGTAGAGTAGAGATGTTGGCTTTGAGAGAACAAAGACACAACATTCTCTAGAACTCAGATTCTTGTCCATCAGTGCCTTCCAGTCTCCCTATCTTTTTGACCTCCCCCTTTCCCATAATGCTTTTCTGTGTAAGTACTTTTAGTTTGGCACAGCTTTCTTTTTTATTATTGGGAAGCTGTGTTTAATGTTTAGACATTTCTACAGAATGCCTGTAATCAGTACTTGAGAGGATTCCGAGTTCAAATCTAGACTGAACTGTGTTGAGACCCTGTCTGTAGGCCAACTTCCTCTGTTCTGCCAGCTGGCTTCCCAAATAAACACACAGAGACTTATTGTTAATTATAAATGCTCGACTGATAGCTCAGGCTTGTTACTAACTAGCTCTCACATTTTAAATTAACCCATTCTATTCCTTTACTTGCTGTCACATGGCTCTTGACTTGTCACCTTTTTAGACACATCCTGCTTCTTTTGCATGGCTGGTAACTCTTGAGACTTTGCCCTTCTTTTTCCCAGCATCCTTAGTCTGGCTCTCCTGCCCATTCTCTTCCTGCTCAGCTGGAAACATAATCATTTAATGTCTGATCATTCTAGCAGTTCCTGACTCAATTGTTGCTCTCTCTCGTGGGTGCTAAGCAGAAAGGGAAACTGAAAGATCAGATAGTGTGGTCATTAGGGAAAATTGTGTAACTGTATTATCTTAGTCAGTGGTCTGCTTCTATGGTTGGCCACTCTCATAAAGAAAAGCATTTAACTGAGGGAGCAAGGTGGCATGTCGGCAGACTTGATGCTGGAGAAGTGATTGGACATTCTACGCCTGAGTCCACAGGCAACAGAAAGAAAGACTTTGGACTTGGGACAGGCTTTTGGAAACCTCAAAGCCCACCACAGTGATAGCACTTCCTTATCCTCAACAAGGCTACACCTCTTAACCTTTCGAATAGTGCCACTCTCTGGTGACCAAGTATTCAACTTTGTGTACCTATGGCTGGAAGGTATTCTCATTCAAATCACCACATATATGCGTGTATTATTCAATTTTATAAATGAGAAAACTGAAATATTAACTTGCTAAAATGTAAAAGTGACAGAATGTTCAGAGACATTTGATGTTGGAATTTGTCATTTTCCACTATTCTGAAAAACTAGTGTAGCATCATTTAAAGTCTTAATTAGTGAGAAGCACCCTTTAGAAGCAGTTAGGGTGGGGCTGGACTGATGAGCCCCATCTGCACTCATGTTTAGGAAGCAGAGTAGGCTGGGACTAGTGGGTACACTTGTATCCACATTTAGGAAAGCTTGCCTGCACCCACGTTTAGGATGCAGGCTAGACTACGTCTGTAAAACTATCAGTGATTTATAAATCTAAACTGTTGATCATCTTTGGTGATCGTCATCTGTAGCCTTGTAAACCAAGCATTGTATATAACCACTGTCGAGATTCTTATTTGTTTGGATAACTTATCCATAGAAAATCATTATGTTTTCTTCCAGTTTTGGCAGCCTGCAACCTAGTTTGATTAATTAGTTAGATTAGACAGGAGGGTAGAGGAAGTAAAAGATACATGGATAGGAGTGAGATCAGCTTCCATGTTTTTACTCTTTTATTTCTCTCCCACTTAAGTTTTAAAATCTTAACATGAAGCCTGGCAGTGGTGGCGTACGCCTTTAATCCCAGCACTTGGGAGGCAGAGGCAGGTGGATCTCTGTGAGTTCGAGGCCACACTGGTCTATAAGAGCTAGTTCCAGGACAGGCTCCAAAGCTACAGAGAAACCCTGTCCCGAAAAACCAACCGACAAACAAACTAACAAATAAATAAATAAGTAAATAAAATCTTACATGAGATTGATGCCTTATGTGGTATTTTGCTAAACAATGTGTCCTTTGAATATATCCATTAATACATCACTACATGGAAATCTGGAGTTGCACAAGCTTTCCATACTTGCTAGAGAGAAAACAAGAAGCATTTGTACTTATGAAATAGATTGTTAGTACCGTCTTTAATTAGGGGCTAAAAGTTATTGCTAAATGCCATTATGCAAAACCTTGAAAATTGATGGAAGTATTAAAACTACAGATTGGTGCTACAAGCAAATAATGTCAAATGCTGTTTATCTTTTTAACAGATTATTAATCTTTCCTATAAAATAGTCATTTATGATACTTAAATTGGCTTTCCAGGTTTATTTTCAATGAAGAAAGAAGCAATTTATAAATATAACATTACTATAGAAGTAATCATATTGACACATATTTGTTTGTGTTTACTAAAATGTTTGTATCTGTTTCAGTCCATGCCAGTGATCAATGGAAGACAGTTACCTAACCCTCTCGTTGTTCAACTCTGTGACCAGTGGGATAATCCTGCATTGGTCTCAAATGTTAAAATAAGTCTCATAAAAACTAGCAATTTGAAGGTAAGTTTCAAACTTCCTTAGATATCTTTCACTGAAAAGTCTGTATTTCAGGGCTTGAGCATTGGCTCGGGAGTTAATAGCAGTTGCTGCTCTCGTAGTGGACACAGGTTCAGTTCCTAGCATCTATAACTCCTGTCACAGAAGATCTGGTGCCCTCTTCTGGCCTCCACAGGCATGAAAGTGGAACATAGGCATGCATGCAGACAAAAACACCCATACACATAAAATAAAAATCAATTAAGACAGTGTAATTCAGCAGGAAAGTGATTTCTAGAGTGCACAAAAGTCTGTGTTTGATATCTAGCACCTCCTCCCCCTTGCACTCCTCAAAGATCAGCATTTTATCCTCATGATAGTATCAGGTGTCAGATTTCCTTCTCTTTTAAAAAATGCAATACTCTGTCATCTTTATTAGTGTCTAATATAAATCAGAATCTTTATATTTGATAAAGTGAAGTTTATAGTGAGGTGCCATCATTGCACTGTTAGGATGGTTCCTCTCATCTCACAAAGAGATGCCTGGTCCTGGACAGGGCTGCTAGACATGGGCTGGATTGGTGTCTGGGGTGATGGTCCTCTGCTCTTCACTCTTTACTGGAGCAATTATGAGCATAGCGCGTAGTTCACGTATTAACTGTTGCCATGTACACTGGGAGAGCCAACTGTTGAGAATTGAGTAGAAACTTCAGTCACCTTGTGCAAGCTGGAGACCCTTTTTACTCAAGGTTAAAGAAGAGAAGCTTTCGGTTCTTATACTTTTTTTTTTAATTTTTACAATGCACCAATAGATGAAGGAAGTTAATAACTCACTTGTTGCCAGTCAGTTCCAAGAATGCTCCTGAGATTATGCTCAGATAGTCTGAAGTATCTATCCAACTAAGTTTAATAAATAATAATAGCACAGCTGATACTGTACAAAACTGGCAGAGCTCTTAAATTTAATTAATTCAGACAGAATCCCAACCCACATTTCCCAAGATCTTACAAGTTGATTCTAAAAGCTGATGTGGGAAATTAAAGTACCAAATAAATGTGATATGGTATTTATGATATGTGTCCCTAGTTAAGTGATGAGAATCAAGATTTTTTTTTGTTGTTTTTTTTTTTTGTGGGGTTTTGTTTGTTTGTTTTTTGAGACAGGGTTTCTCTGTGTAAAAGTCCTGGCTATCCTGAAACTCACTCTGTAGACCAGGCTGGCCTTGAACTCACTGAGATCCACCTGCCTCTGGTGGGCACGCTTTTAATCCCAGGGAGGCAGAGACAAGCAGATCTCAGTGAGTTCGAGGCCAGCCTGGCCTACAGAGTGAGGATCAGGAAGGTTCCAAAGCTACAGAGAAACCCTGTACCTAGTGAGGGAGGGGCACACAAAACAAATGAAAATTTAAGACGTAACCATTATTAGGAGAAGTGGCCACTGACAATCTGTTAAGCATTGGTTATTACTGTGAAGTAGTCTTGCAGCAGTGATCAAAAAAGCATACATGCCCAAATGAATAAGCAGCAAGCACGGTAAAGGAAAAAGAATGAGGATAGTTTGTGATGCCCACACTTGAGTATGTGTGTATATATATATATATTTATTTCTCCTATGCTTTCTCCTGTACTTCCCAGGTACAAACAATTTATTTGACATTTAGCTGATATCAATACAACCAACATAGAATTCTGCAGCTTAACTACATTTTGAATATTTTTTAGAGCATTTGCATGTTTTTCAACTAAATTTAGGTTTAAAAATTTTACTTGCAGGCCGGGCAGTGGTGGCACACACCTTTAATCCCAGCACTCGGGAGGCAGAGGCAGGCGAATCTCTGTGAGTTCGAGGCTAGCCTGGTCTACAAGAGCTAGTTCCAGGACAGGAACCAAAAGCTACGGAGAAACCCTGTCTCGAAAAATCAAAAAAAAAAAAATTACTTGCAAATATAGCTTAAAAATAACATTTTAGAAACATGATAATAGAAAAGAACCTGATAGATTTCTAGAATTTTTCTCTTTTTTGTTTTGTTTTGTTTTGGTTTTGGTTTTGCTTTTGAGACAGGGTTTCTCTGTCCTAGAACTCTGTTGACCAGGCTGACCTTCAGCTCACAGAGATCTGTCTTCTTTTGCCCCGAGTGCTAGGATTAAAAGTGTGTGCCACCTCTGCCCAGCTGATTTCTAAAATTTTCTAATCAACCCTTTTATTTTGTCTTATTTGTAGCTAATACCTTCAAACCAGCAGCATAAAACAGATGATAAGGGCAGAGCTAATTTGGGGGTTTTTACTGTTTTTGCTCCAAGGTAAGAACTAAAAGTTTTACGGTTTTACAGAGATTGAGTTTTCTTATAATTTCTGAATTTAAGATTAATAACTGTTTAGTGTTAGACAAGAAATGTAATGGAGTAGGAATATTAATGTTAATTTTTATATTAGTTATCTGTGAAGTTCTCAGTTGTGACAATGTCATTTGAACCTTGCCCCTCTTTTTTCCCATTGTTGTTAGGGGAGAACACACTCTCCAGGTTAAAGGCGTCTATAATAAGAGTGCTATAGAAGGACCTACAATTCAGTTAATGGTTCTTCCAGACCCTGAAAAGCCTGTTCGTCTCAATGTTAAATATGATAAAGATGCCTCTTTTATAGCAGGTGACATATTCACGGGTAAGTACCAAAAAGTATTAATAAACCTTTAGTGATAATGTTCCTTATAGTATTATTAGTGGGATAAATTATGTTTGGTGTTCAGCATGATTTAAAAAAAAGACATGCGTGTCATTACCTTTAAATGAAAACACAACTGAGCAATTCTTCCCTCATCCTGTGTTTCATAGTCTTTCACTTTAAGAATGACTGAAAGTCCATGTATAAAATGGTAGGTAGTCTGAGGTATTTCAAATGGGAGCCAAAGACTGGTGTAGCACTTTGGAGCTGAGGCCAAAGGACTGCAGCGAATTTGGGCCAACTTTGTCTACAGAGTGAAAGTGTCTCACAGGAATGAAAAACAAAACAAAGAAATAAGAACTAAATGGTATGTAGCTCAACTCGGTTACATATGCTTTTATGCTATCTTACAGCCATCGATACCAGGACCATTTAGCTTAAATTAGGTAGAAATAAATTGCATCAGGTTGTATTAAAATGTTTCAGAACAACAACCATCCATTAAATAACTTCTCAGAATCTTTGTTTTAGTCACGAATATTACAGTTTTAAGTAAATACAGACTAATGTAGGACGTGACTCAGTATTCATATTCTCTGGCTATTGTTGTCAATAGGAGATTAGTATGTGCTTTATTCAAGCATTTTCTACAAAGCTTCTCTGTTCTTGAAGAGGTGAATGCCTGTATGTACTTAGATGCGCAAAAGAAGCACACCAAAAAGTTATGGTTAAAATTGTTTAACAGTAGCTTTTAGTAATTAAAATACAAATATCCATAGATTTTATACTTCATAAATTTTGTGTTCAATCTTGGCAAAATAAAACTTTTTTCTTTGAATTTATAAAGTATAACAGGTACAACATGTTACATATAGCTGGTAAATATAATGGAAATGTTAATGTTACATATAATACATTAGCTACTTTACCTAGTTAAAGCATAAAAGAAAGTAAATATACATATATGTATGTATGTAATTTTTTTTTTTGAGAGGGTTTCTCTATGTAGCCCTGGCTGTGCTGGAACTCACTCTGTAGACCAGACTGGTCTCAAACTCAGAGATGTGTCTCTTGCCGCTGTCTCCTGAGTGCTGGGATTAAAGGCGCACACCACCACCACCTGGCTAAAAATATTTTTGTTCTAGAAATACATATGGCATCCAGTGTTGTGACCAGTCGGCCTAATTTTCATGTACTAAGCACATACAGCCACACCATTCTGGTTTTCCATGCCAGATTTGCATCATGGAAAACTGAAGCTAAGACAACGAAATGCTAGTAGCAAAGATAAACTTGTCTAGGAGAACTTCACATTCAGACTCAGCCCCAGAATATTGTCTGTCATAATCGACAGTTTCCTATAATCATTTTTTGAAGATTCCTGGTTAAGTAATGATCTCAAATTACTTTGTTTTTCATGTCTTTGAAAAGTCTTATTGTCTTTGCCAGAATATTACTAATAAATAAATAAGTAAATTTTATGTTTACTTGACAGATTTTATGGTGAGTGTGATCTCTGAAGATGGTAGTGTCATCAAAAATATTAATCCAACACGCATTTCCATGAAACTGTGGAAGCTGTCTAGCGGCATGAGCCGGGCACCAACAAATGTGAGTAAAAATCAATGGGTTAAGAAACTGAAAATAATATAATCTGTTTGACCATCAAGGCATGGTGGCACATGCCTTTAATCCCAGTGCTAGGGACACAGCTCTCTGTGATGTTGAGGCCAGTCTTGTCTACATAGTGAATTCCAGGACAGCCAGGACAGCCAGGAAAGCATAGAGATTCTGTCTCAAATAACAACAAATAAACACAAAAGTGACAAAAAGAAGTAAGATAATTTAAATATTATTCAGCTAATATATCAAAAGTTACCTTCTCAGCATGTCCTCGGTATTTTGAAATTCCAGTATGTGCATTCTTTGACTAGTTAAATTGTGTGTGCATGTGTGTGCGCTACATACGTTGGAGTGCACAGACAGTGTATACTTCCATGCACACCCACGCTGGTACATGATGTCAGTTGTGTACCTTTGTTGCTCTATTATCTCTTTATTCCCGAGATGGGGGTCTGTCACCAACCAAAACTCGCTTGCTGTGCTAGCCACCCAGTGAGACCTTGGATCCCTTTTCCACCCCACCAATCCTTAGACTACAGGTACACACAACCATGCCCAGCTTTTTATGTTAGTTCTGGGATTTGAACTCAGGTCTTCATGCTTACACAGCAAGATCTCTTATGTTCCTAGCCTGATATTTTCAAAATTATTCAGTCATGAGAATGCATCTAGCTGCATTTCAGAAACCAGATTTCAGGCATGCAGTAGTCACACAGAGCTGTTGGCTCCTTGTAGTACAAATGAGAGAACTCTTAGAGTGGAAACCAGACCCTAGAACTTGTTAGAGTCCCCAACTTAATAACCCACTTCAGAGTTGATGGTTCATTTCAACATTGTGTTTTAAAAGTTAGCAGCTGGGCAAGCTGAGCCTTTACTACTTTAGGACCAGCAGTCCAGTGGTACTTGTAAATGTATAAATCCAGATGCAGTCTCTTCATCTTTCATATCTGGACATTTTCATCCTGAATATACTCTTGGTTTTTGAAGACAGTGTTAGTCTCTGTAGCTTTGAAGCTTGTCCTGGAACTTGCTCTTGTAGACCAGGCTGGCTTCGAACTCACAGAGATCCGCCTGTCTCTGCCTCCCGAGTGCTGGGATTAAAGGCATGTGCCACCACCACCCTGCCCTGAATATACTCTTTTAACATTTGTTTTCTCCTTCTTCTGTTCCTCTTTCTAGGCAGAAACATTTAGTTGTAATAAAATAAAAGACAATGACAAAGAAGATGGCTGCTTCTGTTTCAGGTACCATCTACATCATTTTATATTTTTGTGTGTGCTCAGTGTAGAATAATTCATGTTAGTGGTATTTGCATTTCTTACCTAAGAAAAAGTAGTTTATAATCAAGAAGAAACTGTTGACTTTATTTCTTAACATTCATAGTCAGAAGATATTTTTAGAAAAAGATGTTTTTCGTTTTGGTTTTTAAATGTTGCTCTGTAAAAATGGTTTTGAGGAAGGTTGTTGTGATGTTAACATTAGAATTTAGAAAATACATGAAAAGAATTTCTTTATGATATCAGAGCACCTTAGTATAAGCATTTATTTTAGTGTGTTGTATGAATGTGTGTGTAGGTACACATGAGGCCAGAAGTGTATGTACATCGGCTGCTTTTCTCTATTGCACTCTCCACCCCCCCCCACCCCCCCTTTTTTTTTAATTTTTGAGACAGGGCCTCAGTGAACCTGCAATTTCCCTTTGCCTAGGCTTGCCAGCCATTGAACAGTGCTGGGGTGCAGATGTGTATTACCACATCCTCCTTTTCCATGGGTGCTCGGAATCTGAACTCAAGCCTTCATGCTTGTACAGTGAACACTTTACCCACTGAGCAGACGCAGACCGGGCTTGACCTTTAGAGCCTCCTGCTATTAGCGTCCTTAGTGCTGTGTTGCAGTCATGTAATACTGTGCCTTCTGTTAGATATCTGTGCTCATTGTGAGGCTAGTGTTCGCACTCTTTCTGGTCTCTTGGACAGAAGTTCCAGATCTTTATGAACTCAGATGATTTGAGACTTTCTTTTATAATTAATCCTCTTTAAGTAGTCTTTATACTTGGATTATAAAAATATTCTCCTGTGTTATGGTGTCGGCAATTTATGACCAATTGGTTTGGTGATTCACTAGTAGAGGACCCACTGAACTTAGTATAATTTCACTCACTGCTGTGAGTTATTGTGGTAAAGGTCACAGAACAACATCTGCAGAGAGAAGATTCATGTAACTATGTCCAAGAGAAAGCAGTTAGAAGCTTCAAAGTGTCCTCTCCTAGTGGATCTCATAAGGTGTGCTTTAATTCTCCATTATCAAGTTAATCAGGGGAGCAGAGTTAGACTTTTATGGGGTGCTGATATAGCCAATCCCTGAATGACACATAGCCATATTTGCAGGTTTCCAGGAGAAAAGTAAGCCTTTCATAGGAACTGTGGTAATACAAGTGTGTGAAATCAGTATAACCCATGCTGACAAGTACCTCCCAGATGCCAGACATGGGCTAAGATTGTAAACAGGTCTTCCTAAGAAGAACACTTCGGATCTGCTGTGTTAACTCTCGTTATACTTAAACCTGGAATTTATTCTGCTTTGGTCTTTTGGGTTGATTTTCTGAGGTGGGGGGTAACAGGGGTTCTGGGGCGAGAAAGGGCAAATATGATTAGGTATTGAGCCTAGAATCTCAGATTCATTAAATACATTCTTTCTGAACTACGCCCCCAGTCATGAGTATTTCCTTAGAACATGGTATAAATTTAGTGACCATGATGGTCTTCCAGAATATGTAGTCAGGATTATTTGGTGAAGTGATAAGCATTCTTCAGTGATAGTTGTGTTACAAATCATAAATGCATTTCTAAATAGTTGGGTATGGGATTTTGTTTGTGTATGGCCTTTTTAATTTTGATTATGGAAATCTAGTTGGTTTGTGTCTGTTGATCTTGTAGCAAGTATCTTTGCTCAGCTCCTTAGTTTCTAGTTGTATTTGGCGTTTCTTTCAAATGTCTATAAATTGTGATTGGTTTGTTTGCCTTCTCTTCCTATGTGTACTATTTGTTGGTTGTTGTTGTTTGGTTTTGGTATTATTTTTTGTTTGTTTTTTTGTTTTTGCTATTGAACTAGGAGTTTAAAGTTTTTATGCTGATAGTGGTCATCTTATATCATTCTCAACCTAAAGGGGAACATTTGACTGTTTTCTTTGGGTAGGTATCTTTTATCTAACTCTTCATTTCTGAAGGCTGGGAATATAGCTTAGTTGGTAAAATATTTGTCATGTAAGCATGGTGGCCTGACTTGTTTTGAGATTACTAGCTAACAACTCATGTTACTATCTTGTACTTGGCACTGGGATTTTTATTTGATTACTCACGGCTTCTTGTATACATTATCTATATAGCTTTTTCCTTAGTATGTAATAAAAATTGGTATTTAAAAATGTTCATACATTTGTGTGTATGTGTTTAAAATTACCTTATAAAATAGTAAGCCTATTTTCTTTTGCTTTGATTAAATGACATGACCGAGAGAACTTACCAAACGGTTTATCTAGGTTTAAGGTTTCAGAGGGATGAGTCGTTAGTTATGGCAGCAAATGCATGGTGGCAGGCATATAGGCAGGAGAAGGAATTTGAAAGACAATATCTTCCAACACAAGCATGAAAAACTGAGAGGGAACTGGAACTGGTGTAGGTGTTTAAACTCTCAAGGCCCTCCTCCAGTGACACTTTCCAGGAAACCTGGACCTTTTAAACTACCTCAAGCATCTTCACCAATTGGGATCAAGTGTTCAAATATCTGAGCCTATAATGAATACTCTCATTTCCCTACATCTTTAGTCTTGTGTTTTCTTTCCCCTCCTTCCACTGTTCCTCATCCCTATCCGCATGCCCTCTTCCTCATTTTAATCATGCATCCCCAACGTACTGCCCACTTTCAGGCCTCCCTTATCCCCATAGCCCCTCTCTAGCTAGATTCATGACCCCTCTATACATATATATTCCAAGTTAAACACGTAGACCTAAAACTTCAGAGCTGTGACCCACATGAGAGATAACATGGGGCATTTGTCTTTCTGGGCCTAGGTTAATTTCATTTAATATATTTTCCAGCTATAGCCATCTTCTAGCACATTTAGTTTTATAGTGGAATAAAATTTATTTTATTGTCTATCTGTACCATATTTTCTTTTTTTTTTTTTAAAGATTTTATTTATTTATTATAAATAAATACAACATTCTGTCTCCATGTATGCCCACATGCCAGAAGAGGGCGCCAGATCTCATTACAGATGGCTGTGAGCCACCATGTGGTTGCTGGGAACTGAACTCAGGACCTCTGGAAGAGCAGCCAGTGCTCTTAACCACTGAGCCATCTCTCCAGCCCCTGTACCATATTTTCATTATCCAGTATTTTTTTTTTTTGGAGACAGGATTTCTCTCTGTAGCTCTGGTTGTCCTAGAACTCACTCTGTAGACCAGGCTGACCTCAAACTGACAGAGATCGCCTTGCCTCTGCCCCCCAAGTTCTGTGTATGAACTCAGCCCGGCTACCTAGTAATCATTTGTTGGACATCCAGACTGGTTCAGTTCCCTAGCCATTATGATTACAGAAGCAATAAACATGGTTGTGTAGTTACCTCTGTAGTCAGGATATGGAGTCCTTTGTCCTAAGAATCTGCCTGAGGCTAAATTCAAAAGGAATAGGCAAAGAAGAGTTCAAGACAGCCTAATGTTGACTCTGTCGTGTATGTTAGTAATCAGTCTTAGGCACATCTATAATGAAAAAGAGCGGGTAGGCCAAAAGAAATAAATACACAGTTTAAAGAGAATAAAAGCACCAGAAGATTTAATGTAGGAGTCAAGACTTGTGCTGAAAGAGAAAAGAAGGTTAAAGAGAGGCCTGATCAACAGTGGAATAAAGGGAGCAGTGCTCTTAGCCTTGGGAAAGATTGGGAGGTATGGCCTTGTTTGTGAAGGTCTTGTTAGAGAAGGTGTGTCAATAGGGGCAGACTTTGAAGTTTCCAAAAAGTCAAGTCATTCTCAGTGTCTATCCGTCTGCCATCATGGACACTAACCCTCTGAAACCATAAGCCAATTAAGTGCTTTCTCTTACAAACTGCCTTTGTCATGGTGTTTTATCACAGCAACAGAAAAGGAACTAAGATAAGCTCCCATATACCATCCTGAATACGCTCAAATCTTGGAAGCTAAGTAGGGTAGAGCCTGCCCCGTGCTTAAGTGGGAGAAAATCTGTGCCTGTTGTTCTCTGTGTTGAAGTGTACTCCTTTTCCTCCAGCATTTTCAGAGCTGCTGTTAAGGCTGGCTTTGGGTTAACAATTTCTGATGAACAGTTTTAGTTCTAGTACTTTTATTTCACTCTTCAGTGTTTGTTATTTGAAAGGTCTGTTATGTTCAAGTTGGGCTCAAGCTTCTCGACTCAAATGATCCTCCTGTCTCCACCCCTCTGAATCCCTTGGACTACAGGCATGATCAGCTGATATTCTCCCCACCTTGTGTGTGTGTGTGTGTGTGTGTGCGCGCGTGCGCGCGTGCTCACGCATGCATGCATGTGTGTGTGTTTTGCTGTATCACCCAATCCATCCTCCATTTATTTTTTTTAATGGCTTTTTAAGGTAAGATTTTCTGTAGCCCTGACTGCCCTGGAACTATTTTTGTTTATTTGTTTGTTTGTACATACATACATACATACATACATCTATGGCTTTTTGAGACAGGCTTTTTCTGTAGCCCTTCCTGTCCTGGAACTATTCTTTCCATCCATCCATCCATCCATCCGTCCATCCATCCATCCATCCATCCATCCATGAGTTTTAGACAGGGTTTTTCTGTAGCCCTGGCTGTCCTGGAACTAGCTCTGAAGACCAGGCTGGCCTCAAACTTACACACATTCACCTACCTCTGCCTCCCGAGTGCTGCATTAAAGGTGTGCACCACCACCACATGGCTCCGGCCTCCAATTCTTGTTCAGTCTCTGTCAGACTAGGACTACAGTTTGTACCACTTCTTTTATGTGTTTAGTCTTTTATGAAGGTTCACTGCTTTGTTTTTTAAAGTCTTTTCTGTTATCAGCCTGAAAAGCAAAAGTCTGTCTAGAGTTCCCTTAGGTTCTTGGGGATCTATTGGTTTTGTTCATTTTCAGTCTAGTTCGTTTGTTTCTTCATATACTTGATTGTTTTGGGGGGATTATTTTGTTATTTTGCTTAATTTTAGACATTACTGTTAAAGAGATGATTGTCTGTTGAGAGTAACAGTCTTGCCCAGAGAAGGTTTATGTTTGCTTCTCTTGTTAGAGATGAAGGTGTTGGGCTGCACCACCCTTGGGAATCCATCTGCCTTATGTTTAGCTGTGCTCTAGAATTGGCTCCCAGGAGGAATGTAAGCCTAGGAGTGAAACTCAGTGCCTCTGGGGTCCCATGCTATTGTATTATACGTTTTAGCTGTTAACTTGTAAACATCTGCAAGCAACTTTTTGATATAGCTGTTTGCTTCAGGGAAAGTTTTCGGTTTTCAGTTTTTGGTGTGTTTTTGTTTTTGTTTGTGCCCTTTGGAGGCAAATCTGTTTAATTTTTACTGTCACTTTCTTATTTTCATTATGGTTGAATATGGTTTAAATAGACTAAGTATATCTCTAGGCCCTCAATTTCTTATTGATGATTAAATCACAATAAACAAATTGAATATATAAAGTCAGACATTAAAAATACTGCCTGACTGGGCAACAGTGGTGCACTCCTTTAATCCCAGCCCTTGGGAGGCAGAGGTAGACAGATCTCTGTGAGTATAGGCCAGCCTGGTCTACAAGTGAGTTCCAGGACAGGCTCCCAAGCTAGAGAAACCATGCCCCGAAAAAAACAATAAATAAGTGAAGGAATTAATTAATTAATTAAAGCTTGAAAAGAAAGTCACTGGAAGGTTAGTAAGGTGGTTTTTTGAGACAGGGTTTCCCTGTAGCTGATCTGACAGCTTTTATTGACTTCTTCTGGTACACACATGTTGTATATACAAGCATGAAGGGGAAACACTCGGATATAATAAGTAAACCTAAAATAAATATTTCGTTAATGAAAGTATTGCAGTATTAGTAATTCTCTTATTCATTTGCTTGTTGTGAAAGGAAACAAATGTTAATGCTTTGAACTCATTCACTCTTGGTTAAATAAAGTATTGCTTTTACCTCTTTATTTTAGGGAAAAAGCAACCCCTAGCAAAGTCGGGACATACTGTATCCAGTTTGACTTTATGATTGATAAAACAAATACGCTCAGCAGCGAGCAGGTTTGTAACTTTAGTTTATGTACCATGGTGTTTACTCATTTTATAAGTGAAGTTTCTGGTTTTAAAGTGAATTAATTATTGGATACAAAATATAAATGCAAAAGCCATTTATTTTCCTTCACATGGGAGGCCTTTTAGGACTCAGTCGGTCCCTGAAACCACAAGCTAGTGCTAACTACGTTTTCTCCTGCGTACACTTTCTTATGATTAAGTTGAATAAAGTAGACACACTGTCGCATTAGCAATAACAATAAAATCAAAAGATTATAATAATATACTGAAGTAAACTATGTAATCTTATAAAATAATTATTTCTAGAATTTTCCATTTAATATATCCAGAGCAATGATTGATGACAGGTAACTGAAACCCATTGCAAGTAAAACTGGTTAAGCAAGGATTTTTATAATGTGATTTTTCAGAAAAATTAGGATAGAATAAACTTATTTTAAGAAATTAATGGAATTTTTGAGGATAAAATTTTATTTAGTATATGCAGTCCTTTGTCTCCCCCCGAAAGAGTATTTATAAGAATGCATTGTCAATATGAATGTTGCTTTTGTTTTTAAGGTTATAGTTGATGTTCTGCCTAATCAGCCTATGAAGTTGGTTCCTGACGTCCAACCTGCTACCCCAGCTGTTTCTAATGTTCGCTCTATTGCCAGCAGGACCTTGGTCAGAGACCTACATCTCAGTATCACAGTAATGTCTATGTCTTCTTCAAACACTACAGAGTTTAACAAGAGTAATTGGCTTTGATATTCAGGTTCAGAATGGCTATTACAGAGTAGTATCGATAATTCAGTTTAAACCTACAGGAAAAGCTTGAATGAGTGAATTAAATATTTAAAAGCGTTTTTATACTGAGCTCTCAATAAATAGAGAATGTGTCTTGTTTCTGATTTATTTGTGCTCTTGGTTGTCGTCTTCTAATTAGCTCTTTCCCACTGTGTATTTTAAGGATAATTATGGTAATCATACTGGAATGGATTTGGTTGGCACTGTAGTAGCTACCATTAAAGGTTTTAATGAGGAGGACACTGATACCCCACTCTTCATCGGGAAAGTTAGGACACTTGAATTTCCCTTTGTGAACGGTTCTGCTGAAATCACGGTAAGTTTCTTAGATCTTTTCCAACTTCCATAACACACCTATTTTTTGTATATAGTCCTAGGAAGATTTTCTGATATTTTATGTTTAGTGCAGTAAATCTAAAAATCAGTTGAAATATTTGTGATTTTGCTATTACAGTTGGATCCAGAACCATCATTACTCAGATCTTCCATGTGGGATGACAGATTTCAATTATTGTGCTGATTTTTCAGCTTTAGTGACAATATGTTTGTTGTTTGTCATAAGGTTACTACTATTATACAAACAGAAGCAGTAAAATAAAGGTTAGGTAAAAACTTAATAAATTATTAGCCTGTCATTTTTTTAAAAATAGTTTGTCTTATAATTTTAAAAATGCAGTACTTAAAAAACTGTATAAGTAATTATTACATTTTTAACCTTCAGAAATCATGGTATGTGGCCGATTACTGCAAAGTCATCTAAAGATATATTATGCACATTAGTATAGCATAGTGCTTTCAACATATGATGAGGGATATTAAGTTTTGAATTTTGTTAATGTAATAGGGTTATGCTTTTGCAAGAATTTTCTAGCTAGTTTACTAGATATACCAAATATAGATATATCAAAAGATATATTTCTTTGTTAAACAAAAGCCTATATCATTAATAAAGTGACTACACATATTTTTATCAGTCCTTGGTATAAATTTATTTCATTTCCAAGGTTTATTTTTTATCACTAATGTTTCTTCTATGTGTTGATTTAGAATGGTTGGTTGGTAGGTATATAGATAAATTGATACTGATTTATAGGTTGAGTTAAGAAATAACTAGAAAGAGAAGTGATTGGTCATAAAATAATACACACATTTTAAATATTGTATCATTATTGCAATTTTTAGTTTACATTTCTACCAAAACTTTGTGTTCTTTCTTTCTTTCTTTTTTTTTTTTTGCGCGGAGGGTATTCATCTTTTTGGGGGAGAGTGGCTTTCAGGATGACCTTGACCTCATATCTTTTTGCTGGGCACTGGGATTACAGGAATGTGCCACCACACCAAGTACTTCTTACTTGCAACATTGGATATAAACAGGTCTTTTTAAAATTTTAATCAAATTTGCAATTTATTTTTGTGGGCATGTTGATGTAGGCTTGTAAACCTGACAGAGGGTCAGGGTTGCTGGAACAGAAAGGTTGGCTTTGTCTGTGATACAGACTGAGGTTAAGGCCATTCTTGGGAAGTGAGTGTATTGAGGTTCTTTATCAAAATTTAAGTTTAAAGTGGGCTGGGAGTGGCTGGGGTTGTAGCTCTTGTTGGAGCACTCAGTTGTGAGGCCCTAGCTTAGAAGTATTCTTTGTTAAAGATTGGACAGTGCTAGTTTTAAGTATTTGTTTTGTTTTTAGATTTTTTTATTTGTATATTGTTGGTACATACATTGTTTTTGTTGTTTTCCTTTTTTTTTTTTAATCTTTGACTTAGGGGTGGAGAGATGGCTCAGCAGTTAAGTATGCTTACCTGATCTTTCAGAGTACTGGGATTTAATTTCAAGGTCACAACCACCTATACTCCAGCTCCAGTGCCTCTGTCCCCTGTAGGCATCTGCACTTGAGTGTGCCTACCTCCTTGCAAATGCACACACTTACCTACACATAATCAAAAATAATGTTAATTTTTTTCTTAAATCTTTAAACAGGCAAAAAAATTTCATTTTATTTTGATCCTTTTTCCAATTTGTTAATTTTTTTAGAGTCTTTATTGAGTAGTTCAGTGTATGCCAACAAGTGCCAATAGTACCTTTTCTTAGGTTTTCTTGTTGCCCACCCTTGCGTATAATTCATCTCAAATATTACATTATTTCAATACTCTAGCTTGTAAATTGGGAGTCTCTCAGCTGTCTCTATCCCAGAGACTGTTGGTCTTTTGGGCAGTGACTGGCCAAAACATTTTCATTAATTGAAGTGTTACCAGCATTCAAAAGTGTCTAGTTTTTATGGAAAGCTCTGCACTTGTAATTTTTTATTTGTAGTTGTGAGATCTAAAGAGTTGACATCTCCTTGAATCTTTTAAGACAGCCTTGCGTGAGGCTTGAACAGTGGCCGTTCTTCCCAGTCTGTTGTGTACTGTGGCGCTTTCAGTGTCTTCCTGTGGAGGACAAGTGTCGGCTGCCACTGCTGGCAGCTCTTCATAGCTGTTCTAGTGTGATGAGAGAGGAGGGTGGGCTTCTCCTACACCACAATGAAAGTTAGTCATGAAAGCCACACACCGTTTTTGGGTTTTATTTATTTACTTTTTTAGGAAGGAAGCTTGTGTAACGTGGAAAATGAGCTGGAGATGGAAGAGCACACCTCTTCTTCCCCATGTGCATTTGAAATTGTTCTGCCTGTTAGGACAGAGACTTAGCTGTTTCCCAGAAGCTACGTATAAAATGTGAACTTGATAGATACATCTGGTTTTCCCTCGCCACCAGAGGTCCTTACTGTGAACTTGATAGATACATCTGGTTTTCCCTCTCCACCAGAGGTCCTTACTGTTCCTCTAAGTAAATAGCAGAGTCTTGCCTGACTTGGCTTCCACATACCCAATACTGAATGAACGAGAGAAAGTGTTAGTTTATGTTTGTTTCAGGTTTGTTTTGGTGGCTGGATGCTAAGAGTTGAACACTGTGTCTCCATTCTTTACTACTGAATACTACTATTACTCCCAGGCCATCATTTTCAAGAATATGTAGGAAACACTGACCAGAATACAGCTAGTATTTGTATGAAATGTTCACATATACTTTGTTTGAAATAAAAAAATCTGATGTTGTAATTTATCAAGTTCATTAGTTGTATCATTTTACAGTCTATATTATTTGCCTATATGATCTGAACAAGCCTCATTTTCATTCCTGTATCATGTATCCGTCTATATGCCAAATTCCTATTCATATAGTATATTTAACTACATTACAAATTAAGCTTTGTAGTAAGCATGTCATAAACAGTTAAAAGAAGTAGCAGTGTGTTGATTAAAAACAGAATTAAAAGAGAAGTAGCAAGGTGTTGATAATTTTTGACACTAGGTCATGGGTATCAAAGTACTCCTTACCAGAAAGAAAAAGTTTAATGATAGTAAAAGAGGGTTTGTCTTATGTATGGCTAAGCGTATATCAGATTAATACGTTGAGCTTTTTTTGAAACCCGACAAACTGCAAGATCTATTTTAAAAGGCATTCTAGTATAAAGATAAATGAGTAAAAAAATGAGTAATTTTTTGATCATAGAAAATAAATAGCCTTTAAAAACAAAAATGATGGCTTGGTAATGCCCGGGAAGCTAGTTAAAGCAGTAATTATTAGACTGAAGTGTGTCCCTCACCAGGGAGATTGTATTTTTATACAATGCCGATGATGAAAAGGTAAACTGATATAGCCTCTTCCCTCTTTTTAAGGGAAACTTGATATCTAATAAAATAAACTTTTAATTAGCTATATTTCTCATCCTAGAAAACAAATTTGCAAGGGAACAATCAGTGATTTTCTTATTAGGGAACCTGTTTCTTAGGTTATTGTAAAATTTTCAAACTAAGTCTTCCCCACCCAAAGACTGAGTGCTGTAGTGTGGTTTAACTGTATTATTCATAAATATTTTAAATTGGTAACATTTTATGAATTGCCATTAACAAGTCAAGTTTAAGCAGACAAGTGCAAGTATATGTTCTTTCTTAAATAGAAACTACTTTTATATGTACTTAGATTCCTGTATATACATTGCTGATAGCTTTTAAAATCTGTGTTGAATTGAGAATTGACTTATTCGTAACTTATGTTCTTTAATTTTTGAGAAACAGAATTGTAATTAAGATTATAATTTTATGTTTTATGCCCCATAGTGTTCTATTAGTTAAGAGTGTTTTTAAATTGTATTCTATTCTGAAAAACAAAGAACCTAAGGTCTCTTTTTACAGAACTAAAAAATACATTCAAGCTGAAATATTTATAATTGCATCAGTTGCTAGTTATATGTTTTGATCTTAAGCTCAGGTATACTTTTTGTGACTTGAAAAAATATAAAAGTTAAAAAAACAAGTCTTTAAGCATTTTCAGGGGCCTCTTGTTCTGTCCCCGTGGGATTGGTCTCCCATGGTAACAGCTGTAACTTAAACTGAGTGTTGTGCTTTGCGTATTTCTTTGTGGTTTTTTTTTTTTTTAACTTTCACTCCACAAGCTGTTTTACCTCACCTTAGCCTAAAGGTTTGGGTACAGATGGACTCTTTGTTCTGATTGCCCACTCTGTATCACTGTCGCGCAGTCGTGCTCAGTGCATCACTGGGTCCAGTCATCTCGAAGGTAAGACAGTGGTAGTGATGGTCTGTTACTCTGAAGACCCAGCCAGTGTCCATGTTCGCATTGTCCTGCTTGTTTGGTAGCCGTACGGCAACACATGTAACATTGGAATGTCTCTTTTTTAATTCTTGTTTTTCTCATTCCCTTTCACTTACACAGACTCTAGTGCTGGCAGAAAACAGTCCTGGAAGGGATAGTACTGAATATTTTATTATCTTTGAGCCTCGACTGTCAACTTTATCAAGAACATTAGAATCCTATAGCCTGCCATTTATGTTTTACAATGGTAAGTCTTAGGGATATAGGTTAGTAAGCTCTGTTGTTAATGGAACTTCAGTTAACCCTGCTTTGCTTTCTGTATGCATCATATTATGGCATTGGAGAAGTCAGTTTCTAAGTTGTTTAAATTATCTGAAATTTTTTTCTCAGATGTTAAAAAGCAGCAACAAATGGCAGCACTCACGAAGGAAAAGGACCAGTTATCTAGGTCCATCATTATGTATAGAAGTCTCTTTGATGCCAACAAGCAACTTGTTGATGAAATGAAATGTAAGTCACCCTGTGTGTGCAGGCATTGTCTTTGAGCAGGTGAGGTGGGCGAGACTGTCTCTCTGTCTGCTTGAAAGAAAAGGGTGGTAAAGATAGTTGTTCCTGGGTTGTTGGCAGTTGCTAACATGAAGTGTTCCTTACTTTAATCAAGCTCGTAGCAGACTTACACATTTTAAAAATTGGCAGTTTTTCCTCTAGAAATGTGGACCTGTGGAAAGTTTAAAGCTTTTGACAATATTGATAACTAATTTATCTAGCTCTAGTTTCTGGCAAAAGATGTCACTAGGGAATTGATAAGTGATCTAATTCTTAGTTTTAATCATGAGCTCTTTGCATTTTACATACAACAGTAGCATGTGGGCCCACAAGCACTGAAAATGGAATATTTAATGTATTCTTCCATTAGTCCAGAAAATGTTTGCTGTCTTTTAAAATGATATTCGTATGCAATTAAGATAAGACATTTGTTAAGTTGTACCATGTTGCCTGTTTTTCATTTGTCAGATGTTTTGTTATAGGTTTTAACTTGTGTTAGCTTTATACCTAACCCCCCCCCGCCGCCGCCCCTTTTCCGAGACAGGATTTTCTGTGTAGTCCAGGAAATCCTGGAACTCACTCTGTAGACCAGGTTGACCTCAAACTTCACAGAGATCTGCCTGCAACTGGCTCCTGAGTGCTAGGATTTAAAGGTGTGCACCACCACTGCCTAGCAAAAGGTTTTTTATTTTGCCTGTGTGTATGTCTGTGCCTCTTGTCTGTAGAGACCAGAAGAAGGTTTCTAGATCCCATGAAACTGGGGTTACAGGCAGTTGAACTGCCATATGAGCACTGGGATTTGAGCCCAGGTTGAATGTAAGAGCAGCCAGTGCTCTTAACCATTCATGTCAGTTATGTAGACTGTTTGTAGATTGTCAACTGTACTCTGAGAGTGTATCTGCAGTTCCACATGTGCGTGTGATGCCAGGGCGTCTTCCAGTATATTCATTCTGTTTCTCTTGTCATGTATCATTGAACCTTGGGATTTATAACTTAATTGACCATGATCAACTATCAGTTTTTATTTTAATATCAAACATTAAAAGGAAAAAGTAGTTGTAAATTTTTAGAAAGGTATATTTTAAGTACTATTTAAGAAAGCAAAACAAACAAACAATGACAAAAAAAAAAAACAAAACCAAGGACCTGGACAGATAGCTCAGTCGTTATACACACTGTCTGCTCTTCTAGAAAACCCGGATTCAGTTCCCAGCACCACATGCAACTCAGAACTGTCTGTAACTGCAGTTGCAGGGGCCCCAACACCCTCATGCAGATATGCATGTGGACAAACCACCAATGCACATAAAATCAAATAAAATCTTTAAAAAAAAAAAAGAATTTTTTTCTTTTCTATTTTAGGCCAAGTTGAAGAAGCAAAATTAAAAGAGGTCCAGCTGCGAAATGAACTAAAAGCATGCAATATTGATATTCCTACAACACAACAGGTATAATTTCTAAGTGTATATTAAATTTTTTTTTCTTTTTTTTTTTTTTTTGGTTTTTTTTTTTTTGAGACAGGGTTTCTCTGCGGCTTTGGAGCCTGTCCTGGAACTAGCTCTGTAGACCAGGCTGGTCTCGAACTCACAGAGATCCGCCTGCCTCTGCCTCCCGAGTGCTGGGATTAAAGGCGTGAGCCACCACCGCCCGGCTAAATTTCTTTATTAAATTCAACTACTATCTTATTAAAAATTCTATAGACTTTTTTAACTTTATGTACTGTGTGCTGTGTGTGTACATACATGTACAATGATCTAAACATGAAAGTTAGAGGACAGCTTTGGAATTTGTTCTCGCCTTCCATCTTCTGAATTTGGGGACTCAAACTTAAGCCATCAGGCTTGGGAGCAAACATTTGTCCTCTAGTCTCTACGTGTGTACCATGGTACATATACATAATACACACACTCGGTATGTTTGATTGGTTTAGTTAGTTATTTTGTGCATATGAGTGTTTTACCTGCGTGCAGACTAGATTACCTGGAACTGGGGCCTTGAATTGATTGTGAGCCATTGTGATATGGGTTCTGGAAACTGAACCCTAATCCTTTGCAAGAATAATAAATGCTCTTAACTGCTGAGGCATCTCTTCAGCCCCGTGATGTTTTTAAGTAATTCAGAATAGTATAGAAGTCTTCTTAGCTTATTGTCTTCTGTGCGTGATTCAGTTTTAGGGAGAAGACAACTACATTGTATATTTATTTATGTATATCTTTTCCTGTGTCATGTTTGGTGGGGTTTGTTTTGTTTGCTTTTTGGTAGACAGTCTTGCTATGGTTCAGACTAGGTTCAGACTCTTTCTCCCACCATCTTGTGATTGCTGGGATTACCAATAGATCTGGCTATATTTATATTATAAATATATTGATAAAATCTTATATTTCATAAGATTTAGAAAATCATTGAATGTATAGCTCAGTGGTAGAGTTTATGGTGTATAAGAGCCTAACTTAA
Organism: Microtus pennsylvanicus; assembly: GCF_037038515.1. Taxonomy (NCBI): domain Eukaryota; kingdom Metazoa; phylum Chordata; class Mammalia; order Rodentia; family Cricetidae; genus Microtus; species Microtus pennsylvanicus. The sequence continues at coordinate 19,670,372 of NC_134600.1, read as the reverse complement.
ATCCTAGTATTGCCCTTTTTCCTCCTCAAAGAAGGCTTTCTCTCTTTGGGAATATAATTTAATAATAGAGTACTTTCCTACCATGTCATGATCTTAAGTTTGTGACCAAATATCCCTGATAGATATTTTCTATCAGTATTAACTATAGTTTTGTTGCTTATAATATATTGTCTATTTTAATAACTGGGCAGTGGTGGTGCACACCTTTAATCCCAACACTTGGGAGGCAGAGGCAGGGGGGAATCTCTTGTCAGTTTGAGGCCAGCCTGGTTTGCAGAGTAAGTTTTAGAACATCCAGGGATACACAAAGAAACCGTGTCTCAGAAAACCACCATAATTAAAGAAAAACAACTTTCTCAAGTACTCCAAATTACTGGTTTTTCACTGTCTTAGCTGCCTGTTATTTAAAAAAAAAATTGACCTTGTAGATAAATTTTCTTTAATTACAGATACCTCATATTGAAGCACTTTTGGAAAAAAAGATAGCAGAACAAAGTGAACTTAAAAAAAAGCCCAGGAGATCATGCACTCTTCCAAACTACACCAAGCTCAGTGGAGATGTTTTGGGAAAGGTTTGTGATTTAAGTTTTAAGAAATAGTTCATCGTTGTTACTTGTTTTGTTTAAAATGTCTGTCCTCCCTCCCAAGCCCAGTTCTGAGGGCTGAGTCCAGATCCTTCCATACACTAGGCAGCACTCTCCTACTGAGCTACACCGCCAGTCAGCATGTCAGTTTCTTACTTTTTCCCATTAGTACCTTATAAAGTTAGAAAACCAGGGCAGATGCTATGATATGTCTATGGTGAAATAAAAGCCTTATTTCTAGACAAGTTTGTGATACCAGGTCAGAGAACAATAAATGGTAGGCCCAATTTCACCAACACAATGCCTAGATTTTAGAGGTGTGGTAATTTCCCAATAGGTTTAAAGCAAGAATGCTTGTGACCTCAGCAAGTATTTGTCAGTAAGAAAATGATTTGTTCTGATTCTCAATAAAGCAATGCTATTTATTTGTAACATTTAAATAGCTTAAAGGTATTTTAAATAATATGCTTAATGAATCTTGAACCTCTGTTTTTTATTGCATATCTTTAAGTGTACTTCATGGTTACCAAGACCTTCCCTATTGGAGACATTGAAGTGTAAAATAAGTGTGTGTTTAATTAGTTGACAAACTTTGCATTATTGTTATTTGCTTATTTTGCAAATTTGCTATTGGTTAATCTATAGAAAATTATTCTAAAGATTTAACAGAATAGGCAGTTTGATGGATTCCAGTCAGTGTAAATTTTCCAGCTTGAGGAATCTTGTTTTTATTTTTATTTTTCTATTTGTTTTTCTTTTTGTGTAGCTTGAACTAGTCTTAACCTCTATAATCCTTCTGTCTCAGCCTGCTAATTGCTGGGGTTGTAGATGGGTGCCAAAACATTTGACTGATGTTTCTTTTATTCATGTTTCATTCTTACTGCTGTTCTCTTGTGGTAAGAGTTTTAAAAATTATTTTATTTTTATTTTTTTTTTATACATTTCTGTTAAAATGGCTTCAGATCGCACATCTAGCACAGATTGAAGATGATCGCGCCGCAGTGGTTATCTCTTGGCATCTGGCAAGTGACATGGACTGTGTGGTCACTCTGACCACTAATGCTGCACGCTCTATCTATGATGAAACGCAAGGTCGTCAGCAGGTGTTGCCCCTTGATTCTATTTATAGGAAAACTGTTCCAGATTGGAAAAGGTTAGGAAAAAAATAAGAAAGTAATGTTTTGTAGTGCTTGGGGTCAAACCCAGGGCCTCACACATGCTGAATACAAGTTAAACTACCTTCTCAGTAAGCCTTTGAATTTAAATAATGTGAATTTTATTGACATAACAGACTTGTGTTTGAGTTCCTACTTTTCTTTGACATTCTAACTCATAATCCATTACAAGCCTTTACCTACCATACTGCTATTAAATTTGTACTCATTAGACAGCATAGGAAATCAACACATCAAAATAACTCTGTTGATAAGGGCAATAATTTGTGTGTTTGGGTGTGTGCAAGTACACATGCACATGTGTGTGCTTGTATGTGTAGGCCAGGAGTGGACCTTGGGTACCATTTGTCAGGAGGCATTCATCTCTTTGTGAGACAATTTCACTAGCTTTGAGACTCACAGATTCTGCTAGATTGGCTAACTAGTGAGCTTCAGAGATCCAGCTGTTGCCACCTGACTTTACCAAGTTCTCTCTCCAACCCTAAAGGTAATACTTTCTATGAGAAAACATTTCCATTGAGGAAGGCCTGTTATATCTTTGTAATTGCTGAAGACCCAGTGGGCAGGTGCTAGAGAGATAGCTCAGTCAGTAAAGTGTTCATTGCTCTGTCATAAAGAACTGGGTTGGGACTCCCAGCAGCACCCACATGAAAACCAGATTGGCACACATCTATCTACGATTCCTTGTAAGAATAGGCCTATAGGACATAGCACACGCTGTTTGCTGGGTTGTTAAGAGAGTCACTATAGCAGATCCTCATGGCAGTCCTCATTGCTAGGGAGAATGTGTGATCATTTAGGAATATGATTTGGGTCATATAGGTGGGTCACATATCACAATATGCATATATTTATTTTTTCTAAGTGTATTTATTGATTATAAATAGTTATGTATGCTTTATTTAATACTTTTTTGTTATTTTGTTTTTGTTTCTTAATTTAGACCTCTACCTCATATCCGAAATGGTAAATTACATTTTAAACCCTTTGGAAATCCAGTCTTTGCCCGAGATTTGTTAACATTCCCGGATAACGTTGAACACTGTGAAACAGGTAAAAGACTGTGACTTCATTTTGTTCAGCTGTTCATTTGTAATAGAAATCTAAAAATTGTTAACTGTGAAAAATTACATTCTTATAAATATTACTTTCATCAATATTTATTTCTGTATATTTTGATGTTTTTAGTTTTTGGTATGCTGTTAGGAGACACCATTATTTTGGATAATCTAGATGCAGCCAATCATTATAGAAGAGAGGTATGTACTTTATTTTTTTTTCAAGTCACTTTATTTAAAGAACTGGGAAATAAAAAGAAGACATCACACAGCTATATTAGTATGGCCACGTAGCCAAGCCTGTGCTTAGACCCAAAGTCTGTGCGTCTCAGCGAGCTCCTTGCGGAACAGCTGCTCACAGGCTTTCTGCTTTCACTACCAGTTGCATTTCTATGCACATTCTCCTTTGTTTTCTTTTACCCACGCTGTACTCACACCCATATGTTCGCTTGTTTGTACACTGTAGGCTAGGGATCCACATAGACAGAAAAAATTTGTTTTATTTTGCTTTTTCTTTGGGTGACCTTGCTTAATATTTTGAATTCTTTGTAAGCCTACCTATTTTCCTGAAACTTTTGATTCTGTTTTCTTTCTTTTCTTTCTTTTCTTTTTTTAAAATTTATTTTATAGCTAAATTGTGTGCTAGATTTTTTTTGGGGTGGGGGGAGGGTCATTCATCTTTTGGGCAACATGGTGAGTTCTTGGCCAGCCTATTATGTACTGAAGAAAAACAGTGTATCATACCTAAAGACCATATCATCAGGTTAGAGCAGTGGCTCTCAGCTTTTCAATAGAGCTCCTCATGTTGCTGTGACCCAACTATAAAATTATTTAGTTGCTACTTCATAACTGCAGTTTTGCTACTGTTATGAATTGATATGTTACCACTGTGGATCAAAACCCAAAGATTGAGAACCACTAGATCATAGAGCCAAGTGCCTAATGGGTTTTAGCGTAATGACTTTGAGAGAACACGCTTCTCGTTTCTTTGGACCTTTGAAGGCAGCTATACTCACAAGCACTTAACATCTTTAGAAGAGAGGAGTTTGCCATTGTATGTGTTCTGAATTGTTGCATAACAAACATCCTTTCGGTTCATAGACTTTTGTATTAGTTAAGGATTTTTTCTTTTTGTTTTTTTGTTGTTGTTGTTTTGAGACAGAGTTTCTCTCCATAGTCCTGGCTGTCCTGGTACTCGCTTGCTCTGTAGACTAGGCTGGCCTTGAACTGTAGAGAACCACCTGCTTCTGCTTCCTGAGTGCTGGGAATAAAGGTGTGCACCACCAATACCTGGCTCTACCAATTTCTTTTTAATAAGTCATTTATAATTGTTTCAAAGCTGAGAAAAAAAGATTCATCAATATCTTAGTAACATTGTTAAGTTTCAGTAACTTTGTTATTTTTATTTCAAAATTTTTCATGTTATTTATAACATTTCAACTCTTGATATTACTCCTTTTCAGTCTCTCCAACAGTTATAAGCATTCTCCAGATTTGTTCAGTAAACAGTTCACTCTTAGAACCTGAACTCCTAACTGTATGTTTGTTGATAATAGTGCAGTGAGATAGGATCATGAAAATTGAAGAAAAAATGACGGTAATCTTTTCAAAATTGTCACAAAAGAAAGCCCAGTTCTTTCTACTTGAGACTTACAACTATCCCCTCCCATATTGTGTTTATCTTCTAATAAGGGCATAATAAGTCTGTAAACCTAGGTGTTTGTTACTGAATATGATAATATATCTTTAAAACTGGCTGAGCATTGATAAATGGATGGTATTTTGTGTGTGTGCACATATGTGCATATGTATATAGAGGACAGATGTCTTCCTCAATTGCTTCCCCACCATTTTTTTTAAAACAAGACTTCTCACTGAACCTGGAGCTTATCAGTTGACCAAAATAACTGACCAGCAAGTCCCAAGAACCCACCTCTACCCTTACAGATGTGTGCCTCTGCACCTGGCCACTTAAAATAGTCTTGGGGACCCAAACTTGGGTCCTCTTAGCACAATCTTTTCTGAGTGACCATCTCTCCAGCCCCCATTTATCTGTCTGTCTGTTTTGTGTGATGGATTGTTTTGCCTACATGTATATCTGTGTACCACTTTTATGTCCAATCCCAGAAGAATTTAGAAGGGAATGTTAGAGCCCATGGGATTAGAACCACCATATGGGTCCTGAGAATTGAACCTGGATTCTATGGAAGGACAGCTGAGCCATCTCTGCAGCCCCAATCCCAGTTACTGTCTTTTATGTTAATCATTAGAAAGCACATAAATCCAAATAAAAACCAAGAATAAATCGTAATTATTTCTTTTACCAAGCAAGTGTCTTAGTTAGGGTTACTATTGCTGTGAAGAGACACCTTGACCATGGCAACTTTTATAAGAAAAACATTTAATAGGGGTGACTTACAGTTTCAGAGGTATAGTCCATTGTCATTATGGAAAAACAAGACAGCATGTAGGTAGGCATGGTTCTGAGGAAGTAGCTGAGAGTCCTACATCTTGCTGGCAACAAGAAATGGTCTCTGACACTGGGAGTAGCTTGGCAATATAAGCAACCTCAAAAGCCAACCCCCACAGTGGCACACGTTTTCCACCTGCTTTTAGGGGACATTTTCTTTCAATCCTCCCACCCCCCAGTAACTTTGAATCTGCAAATTCTTGGCTCACTAAATATAAGATTTTTTTTCAACTAAGCCATGCATGGTAGCATGTGCTTGTAGTCCTAGCCCTCAGCTGGCCCAGAAGAGGAGTGTGAGGTCAAGACCAGTTCAGTCACATGGTGACACTACACATACACCAAAACAAAACAGAAATGAGTGATTACTTTAGTTGTTTTATTGCATTTTAGGCTTTTTTTTAAAGCTAGGTTCAAATACATACATACATACACACACACATACATACATACATACATACATACATACATACCAAAACTAAAAGTGCCAGTTTTCTGGAAGGGCTCTAGGAAGTGCCTCTGGGATTGTGTTTCCTCTCTTTTTTACTTCTATAAATTGTATATAATTTATGTAAATACTTACTGTTAGATATTTGAAATGTGCTGAATTATAGTGCTCTTGAGTTACATTTGGAGCAGGGTGCGCACACTGGCCAGAGGAGGGTGTTAGGTGTGGTGCTGCAGTTATTGACCATCCAGCTTTTCCCTTGAATCCGGGTCTCATTGAACCTGGAACTTGCTTTGGGGGGGTGGGGGGAGGCTGACTGATCAACAAATGCCACTGATCCTCCTGTTTCCGTAGCCTCTCACCCCTCGCAGTAGGGATTGTGAGTACAACCACCTTACCTGTTTTATGTGGGTGCTGGAAATCCAGACTCTAATCCTCATGCTTTTTTTTATGGCAAAACATTCTTACCACTGCACTGTGTCTCCTGCCCCCTCAGTCACTTGTTAATGTGTTCTGTTTCATTGTGTGGATGTGCTACAATGTATGTAACTTACTCAGACATGTTAGCTTACTAGATTTCATGAAGACTGTTTGAGTACACATACTTGTAATTATTTTGAGGATTTAAATGCTTGTAAGAGGAATTACTGACAACTCCTTTAGAGATCATGAAATGCTAAATACAGTGAGATATTTTTATTCTAATTGGCGAACTTAGTTCTTGGCTCCTTCTCCCCCTTGTTGTTGAAGCCAGCGTTTGAAAACTGACTGGGGCTCTGCTTGTCTAGGGACTTCACCAGTCCATTTTTACACACCCTTAGATTATAATTTTGTGAAAGCACTACTCCCAATTATGTCATTTATTTCTTTACTTGCTTTCTTGATTATTTATTGGGTTTTTTTTTTTTGATGCATTGTCTCTCTACAGAGCCCTAGCTGTCCTAGAACTCAGTATGTAAATCAGGGTAGCCTCAAATTTATTGAGAGCTACGGACCCCTGCCTCCTGAGTTTTGGGATCAAAGGCATGTGGTACCATGCCCAGCAATCCTGTCATTTATAAGTTGAGATGTGATAATTTCTCTTTAAAGCAATCGGAGTTGGTTTCTTTCTAATTAGTATCTGTGTGCCTTCAATAGGTTGTTAAAATCACACACTGTCCCACATTACTGACCAGAGATGGAGATCGTATTAGAAGTAATGGAAAGTTTGGGGGCCTTCAGAATAAAGCTCCTCCAATGGACAAACTTCGGGGAATGGTCTTCGGAGCTCCAGTACCAAAACAGTGTATGGTCTTGGGGAAAGAAATCGGTAGGTGAAATATGGGGTGAGTTTTTGTTTAGTTTATTTGCATTGTTTTGAGACAGAGTCTTTTGTATCTCAAACTGGCCGGGAATTCACCATATAATTTAGTATGGCCTTGAGTTTATTGACCTCCTGTCTCCATCTCAGGCATTTATCACAGCACACCTAGTATCTGGTGCTGGGGACTGACCTGAGGACCTCGCGCATGCTAGGAAAGCCACCTGCCAGCCAGGCTACAGCCCCAGCTCCAGAAGATAGCTTAGTTTTTCCTTTTCTTTCATTTTTTTCTTCAGATGACAGAAGTATCTCTTGAGGATTTCCTATTATTTATCTTTCTGTTTGGTTTTGTTTTTCTTTTTAGTGCTGGGGGGGGGGTCAAACCTGGGTTCTTACGTTTGTTAAATGAACATTTTATCACCGAACTACATCTGAATGAGTATCTAAATGCAATTTCTGATTTGACTTAACATTCTCTTTAAGGGTTTATGTTTTCAGAATCTAATGTGACAAATTAACCAGTAACCAATATAAATAATGTAAAATACTTTTGTTCTTACAAAAATCTATTGTATATCAAGTAGTTGAAATACTACTTCTTCCTTTGAAATACTACTTCTTCCTTTCTTTATTGAATTATTAAAAGAGAGAGGTGGTTCAGGGAGTAAATAGAGTACTTACTTATCTGCCTCTTTTTTACTATGTAGTAAGGAATATTCTGCCTTGTTGAATTAACAGTTTGTCAGACAATCATTTGTTTTTGTCTCAGTTCATTCATATAGTTAAGAGTTTTTGAGCCAGCCATGGTACTGTATACCTGCATGACTACTTGGTAGACTGAGTCAGGAAAGCTCACTTGAGCCTATGAATTTGAGATTAGCTTGGTTCAAATAGCAAAACCCTATCCAAAAACATATTTTTCTCCTAATGTATATAATATGGACCCTTCACCACTTCTATTATCTCCCAGCCTCCTTCAGGTCAGCCCGTGTATCACCCGAATCTGCTCTGAAATGCATGTATACTCAACAGGTAGTCCCTGCATGCGATTACCTTATAGATTTCCTGTTTTTAGTTTATGAAGTTGTACTGTGCTTGACTATCTATATTTACTACCCTCAGTAATTTCTTAATTTAGCCTTTTTTTATAGGTATCATAAAATTTGCCTCTCCTTTTCAGGGGGCGGGGAGCGCGGGGGTTCGAGACAGGGAGTAGCTTTGGAGCCTGTCCTGGAACTAGCTCTTGTAGACCAGGCTGGCCTCAAATGCACAGAGATCTGCCTGCCTTTGACTCCCGAGTGCTGAGATTAAAGGCGTGTAACACTACCACCTGGCTAAAATTTGCCATCATAACTTCATTGTACATAACTTCATTTAGTATTAAATACTCTAACTTTGCTGTACAGAGTATCCCCCAAAGTACATTTTGCAGAACTGAAACTTAGTGTCTTCCCATCCCTTTCTCCTTTCTGTATCATTCTACTTGGAATTCTCTATGAAATTGACTATTCTAGATAACCCATAAAGAGGAAAGTGTATGTTAATGTGAGGTCAGGGCTTATCCACTGTAGCAAGTGGTTGAGTTTCCCTTCCTGGTAACAAGGATTGATCCTCCACTGTATTATGTGTGTCATAGTTTGCTCTTTTGGTTAGTTGAGGCCATTTTTATTCTGTTGCCCTGGGTGGCTTGACCCTCACTGTGTAACCCAGGCTTTCCTAGAATTCACGGTAATTCTTCTACCTTAATCTCCTAAGTGTTGGGACTACAAGATGACACACTACCCCAGGCTACACTTTTGTTCTTGTAGTAATGTATAATACAGACATAAAAAAATACACATTTTACAAACATGGAGCTGGTAAATTTTAGCAAAAGAACACCATACTTAGAAGAATTAAAAATAAGGCTTGGGGATGTAGCTCAGGGGTAGAACACTTGGCTAGTGTTTTTAATCTGAAGTACCACACACAATTTAAAATGAATAGAATATTATCAGCTCTACAGAAAATTGCTCATTTTTCTCTTCAAGTCTCCATATGATATGACTTTGTTTACTTACCATAGCATAGGTTACTTTCATCTGTTCTTGTACTTTATATATAACTAGACTCTTAGAATGCACAGCTTATATCTGCTTTTATTCCTTCTGTGCTGTGTATGTCGATAGCTGTAGTTTATTTTCATTACAGAATAGTATTTTATTATGTAATTAGACTGTTATTTATTCAGCTGATGAACTAGGGTGGCTTCCAGCTTTGAGATAATTTGGCCTTGACAGTTTTAAAAGCACCACTAGTTGAAAAAACCATAGGAGGCCTTTAATCCCAGCACTCAGGAGGCAGAGGCAGGTGGATCTCTGTGAGTTCAAGGCCAGGGAGGCAGAGGCAGGTGGATCTCTGTGAGTTCGAGGCCAACCTGGTCTACAAGAGCTAGTTCCAGGACAGGCTCCAAAGCTACAGAGAAACCCTGTCTCAAAAAAAAAGAAAAAAGAAAGAAAAGACCATAGGAAAAGGTTCATGCATCTGCTTATTATGTTAATGACTATAGACAAAACTATCAATAAAAATTACATTAAGATCCATCTCACTCCAGTCAGAAAAGGGTGTCATCAAAATAAATGACAAATGCTGATAAGGACATGAACAAAACAGGAATTCTTGTGTACCTCTGGCCACTATTGAAACCAATATGGAAGTTTATTAAAAAAAAAAACAACTAAAAATAGACTTAACATATGAACCAACACCCCTCCTGAAGATTATCCAAGACTTCATTAGCATATTTATAGACAGTTGCCTGCCTTTGCTGCACTTTTCACAATAGCCAAGTTCTAGAGCCATCCGACCTGTCCACTGACAAAAGAAATGGGCACAGAAGAGTGAAGTCGTGTCGTTTGCAAGAGAATAGATTCGGATGGAGACAGGTAAATTAAGTCTGTCGTAGAAAATAATGTTTTCTCTCTTGTGAGTCGTAGATTTACATACAGCTGTGTAAGATCACATGGGTGTAGATAACAAAGTAGAAATGAGCTGGGCAGTGGTGGTGCACACCTTTAATCCCAGCACTTGGGAGTCAGAGACAGGCAAATCTGTCACCAGACAGACTCCAAAGCTACAGAGAAACCCTGTCTGGGGGATAGAGAGGAGAGTAGGGATAGAAGAGTCTGTGAGGAACAGAAAGAACTTAGGGAAGGAGACAGGAAACAATAAAGAATATAGCAGGGTAGAGAGCAGGATATTTCCAGTGTATTATATATTTGCATGAAAACAATTTTTTTATAACCCAGGATGATACAATTAATTAAAATTTAAAATCTGCACTTAAAAAAAAAAGCAGTGAATACCCAACGAAGCTGATAATTAGAGAAAACAGAGACAGTGGATTAACCAAACAGCCTTACTAACCCAATTTGTAGAGCTGCATTTTAAAATGGTAGTATCAACAATAAAAAAGAATTACTTAAAAAAATAGATGCTATATTTACAGAATTCCTGGAAATTTACTAATAGTAAATTATTATAATAGTAAGGCCATCTCCGTAGACCTTTGAGAAAAAAAAACATTTATTAAAGGCGTGGTCTACTTATTTGTAGATAGATATCTACATATAGGTAACATATATTGCAAGGATGTAAAAAGGTTTTAGCTGTATGTATATATTTATATGCATGCAGAACATATGGAAGGACAAATACCAATTTTTTTTCTTGTGGTTTTTCGAGACAGGGTGTCTCTGTAGCTTTGCAGCCTGTCCTGGAACTCAATCTGTAGACCAGGCTGGCCTCGATTAGTACAGTTATTGTAACATGTGTCTTATTTTCTTATTCCCTGTGAATCCCACACTGCGTACCCCAATCCCACCCACCTCCCGGTCCATCCATACCTGCTTTCCTCTTTCAGTGTCACTTCTCCCACCCCAAGAAAATAAAACAAAACATTAAATAAGCGTCTGACCTTCCCACCTGTCCATCACATCACTCCTCCTAGTGGCATTGAGACCGTGGTGTTCTAACAGCTTGACTTGAAGATGTTTACTAGAATGAGGGTTTGGTCTGGTTCAAGGCCTCTAGCCCTCACCAGATAGCCTGCTGTTGCCCCAACTCATGGACATCTTACAGCTGTGGTTCCACAGAACCGGTCCTTCCATGCCCACTCCAGCAAGTCACAGATACGATAGATGTTGGAGTGGGCCGGCTCAAATCACCTGCCCTGGGATCGCTCCCCTCAGGTGAGGGGTAGAGCCAGCTCCCCTGTGCCTAAGCCATCAGGCTCGTGTCCATGATGAGGGATGGGGCCAGATTTCCCAGGGCCAGCAAAAGGCAGGGCCAGCTCAGCTTGGCCTTCAGATTTCAACACACATGCTTCACATGGTCCCTGGTGGTAAAAGGGACACATATCAACACAGAACCCAGCAGGACCACGGATCCAGACATGGCCCTCTGCAGCCCAGGCCTGGATGTCACCATTTCTCCCTGCCTTCACCTCTGTAGTTCCAGCTCTCTCCACAGCACACGAACCACTGTGCTTCCCTCCCATTTCTCCACCAGACATTTGCTCCTCGTCATAGTGCCCGTCTGGGGCCTCGAGGCGTCAGGCGGGCCAGAGGAAGGTAATTTTTATTTTATTTTAGGTTTTTCGAGACAGGGTTTCACTGTGTAGCCCTGACTGTCCTGGAACTCACAGAGATACACCTGCCTCCCTCTGCCTCCCGAGTGCTGGGATTAAAGGCATATGCCACCAATGCCTGACGAAAATCACACTTTTACATACAAAAAAACCTTAAATCCTCATGAATGCTGGGATTAGTAATTGGTCATCAGATATGGCTCACACATAGTTTTAAAACCTCAGATAAGAAAAGAAACACCTTAGACACTGTATGTACGAGGCTAAGCAATGGGAAAAGTGATTCTAGAACCATCTAAACTGTAGCCACTTAAAACTGGACAGGGTATAGAATATAATCTCTGCATTATTTAATATCTAGTAAGTCATACAGATAGGCAATAATAGTCTCAAAGCTGAGTAAAAGGAGTTTTGTACAGAGTAAATGCTCTGAAAGCCACATGCTTTAGCAAGTGTGTAAATGGCCTGTTGGTTGAAATAGTGGCTCGGTTCACTTGCTCCCTCTTCTCTTTCTTCCTCTGGTGTACTGAGAACGTGCATGAGGGCTTACTGTCTGTGCAGCAGCAGTTAATACTGTGTTTTATTACAAGTCAGGGAGTAGTGATTTTGGGCAGTACAATTGAGTGTTCTTCCTCTTTCATATCTTCTCTGACTGTCTGTGTTGAATAATATTGAATGCTTTGTGTCAGCCCGCATGTAAAAATGTCCAAGCACTTTCATATAGAAAACTCTAAGTATCTTGGGTTGTGATTCGGTGGGGTGGCATTTGTCTAATATGTTCAAGGTCCTGGGTTCTAGCCCCAGAACTACAAAAAATGAAATAAAAAGAGAGTGGTAATTGAAAATTCATTCCTGATCCAGAAATAAATTCAGTCAAAGAAAATTAAAATGTAACTATCAGGTGTTGTCTCTACTATACTTGTTTGTTTTTTTTTTTAAAAGGCATTGCTCATGGGTTACTCAGTGATGCTGTTCTTTTTTCTAAAACATGGATTTGTTGTGACAATTAGCTTTTTATTTAAATATCTGCTTCTTTGCAGATCTTATTCAGCAGTACCGCACTGCTGTGTGCAAGCTGAACACTGTGAACAAGGATTTGAGCAATCAGTTACAGTACCTTCACACTCCTGATATGAAGAAGAAGAAACAAGAACTTGATGAACAGGAAAAGAGTCTGAAACTAATAGAGCAAAAGCTCGGTATATGTTTACTTTCTGTTACCTTCATGTTTGACAGTAGATGACGAGTCCACCGTGAAAGGAAAGACTGCAAATGGTTCAGAACCACCGCGCTCTCTGATAAATGCTTAAGACTATTCTCTCAGGAATAGTGTCTGAGTTAAGGTTTCTGTAGCTGTGGTAAACACATGACCAAAGGCAAATTGGGAAGGAAAGGGTTTATTTCAGCTCCCATCTTACAACCAGTCATCCAGGAAAGCTGGGGAAAGAGAGGCCATGGAGAAACACTTCCGACCATCTTGCTTCCCATGGCTAGTTTAACTTTCTTCTATAACATAGGACTCCTTAGGGGTGACACCACCCACAGTGGCCTGGGTTCTTCCACACCAAGACAGTGCCCTACAGACATGCCTGCAGGCCAATCTGATGGAGGAATTCCCCAGTTGTAGGCCCCTAATTCCAGATGGCTCTAGTTGATATTTGTTAGGAGATTCTTGGTATTGTTCGTTGCTTTTCATAAGTTACTGTATATGTTTGCTTTTCCTGTTCTCCAGTTTGTTACCTTTTCTTACAGGTATGTCTCCTGCATGGAAGTGTAATGACTCATTTTGTCACTCACCAAAAATTGAGTTGACGGAGTGTCCAATTCCTACAAAAAGAATGAGAAGAGAATCCACCAGACAGAATAGGTGAGCATATTGTGACCCAATTACCATTGATTAGTTTATCAAAACCCTGTGTTGTTGTACTTTCAAATCATTGTAGGTTTATTTCTAAATTTCCTGAGGTAAGATTTGTATTTTAAAAACAAAAGCAGGTTTGGGGTGATAACTCAGTAATAAAGGGCTTGCCTGGTGTGTGAGCTCCTCCCAGTTTTGATCAGTGTCACCAGGGCACAACACATGGTATTTCTGTATTATTAAGTCACAGAATCATTGTATTCTCTTAGACTGTTTGGAAATGTTACGTGTTTTTCTGTTATTGAAAGTCACTAGAGAATGAAGTTGCTTTTATATTTGGAGTGAGTTTCCGTATACTGCACTCTATTATGGAATCACCAATTTTTAAAATAGTAGTATGTGCAGCATGAATTCTAACTGGTCTTAATAAATAAAACAGGGAATCAGATATTAAGGGGTGAAAACTGAAGGATCAGAGAAGCAGTGTGGACAGCCACTAGGGAGACCTTTTACCTGTACGAATGCTCAGACTGAAGGGGCAATCCTGTCCTCAGACTGTCCTCTCAGACTGCACTGAGCTCTTGGCTCATCCTGCCTTACTTTCCTTTCTCCACCCAGCCATATCCCTCCCTGTCTCCACCTCCCTAGTGCTAGGTTTAAAGGCATGGGACTATCGAATAATGGGATTAAAGGTATGAGTGACCACTGCTTGGTCTCAAGTGACTTAACTCTACACGCTGATCTTCAGACAAGCTTTATTTGTTAAAACGGAAACAAATATCAGTCACTGTATTTCCCCTTTATGTCTAAAATTTAAAAAGAAGACTATAGCTAATATAAGAAAAACTATGTTCAAGAAATATAACTATATACAATATATACAGGCAATAATTATATCAACAATGTCTAGTCCATATGCATTCAACAAATTCAGAGAAAATACTCAATTATCTGAGTCTGTAAACAAGGAAGACTATAACTTTCTAGTCTTCTACTCCCTTAGAGACCCAAGAAGGAAATAATATTAACTGAGTAAGCAGGAAGTATGAGCCAGCAACTTCCAAAAAATGTGAGAAATGACAAAAACAGCTGACTGCATGGACAGTCACCCAAGGTTCCTCTGCAACATTGTGGGCATCCATCTTTGGCCTACCGGCCTAGAATATTTGACAGACTTTTCTGTGAAGCAGGATTTTTGAAAGACTGTTCCGCCTTGGCAAGGCTTTGGAGTCACTCTCCTTTGTGCCCTGCTGTGCGGTTTGTAAGCATACCATCAGCAATCAAGGCAAGGGCACTTTCTTGCCCAGTGGCTTACTTTTGCCACAAAGAAATTAAACTCCATGTGGAGTTTACCCAGTGCCCATCATCCTCTCTAAAGTAGGTCAGTGCTGCCAGGAGCAGACATGTCTCATTGTTATTTAAAAAAATGTTATTAAAACATCTTAGATGCCATACGCTGTAGCTCTCTGAAGTGATAACATTTCTATTTAAAATATTTCTGTTTGACTTTGAAAGCATAGCTAATATGACTATAAGTTTATTTGTAATAGGTGACTTAACCTGCACTTCCTTATTATCCTAAATAGTTGATAATAATAACTTTCAATGACTACTAGAAATTTGCATTACATTGTTAAATGAACTGTATAGGTATAGTATCTTGAACAAGACTAGAAATGTATGTTCTAAAAATCTAATCTCAAATTTGTATACAATATACAAAATTCCAATCCAATGTGAAGTATTTAAAACTAGTAGTTGCTTTTGAAAGTAGATTCAGTAATCTGCCTTTTTATCTTCTATCTATATCTTTCCTTTTTTCTTTTTCAAGTAGATTGAGTAATCTGCCCTTTTATCCTATCATATCTGTAGCCTCCTATTTTTATTCCAAATAAGAACCCTGAATCTTACCTCCTTTGCTTAGCTTTTTTTCCTGACCATTACCAGTAACAATGACAAATATCCATAACCCAATAAAAGACCAAAAGTCACCAGCCTCACCTTTTGGGAATGTGGGTGTCATGTTCTTAAATTACTTCCTGCTGTCTTGGGGCAACAACATCTTTAGCACATTCTGAAAAGAAAAATTGGGGCTAATTGTCCAATCCTGGGAAAGGTAGCTGTATCATTTATTATTCAGTCTCTTTGTATGGGAAGGTACAGAGTTTGTCTCACGTCCTGGCTAGAGTAGTCTGAAGGCTGGATCATCTCAGCTAGCCAACTCGAGGTTGCTCTGAGCAGTTTGTAGTCCAAAGCTGATCTTTCTTTCTATATATATACACATACACACATTTTTTTATTGATATTTATTGAGCTTTACATTTTCCTCTGCTCCCCTCCCTGCCTCTCCTCTTCCCCCTTCAATCCTCCCCCAAGGTCCCCATGCTCCCAATTTACTCAAGAGATCTTGTCATTTTATACTTTCTACTTCCCATGTAGATCTATGTAAGTCTCTCTTAGTGTCCTCATTGTTGTCTAAGTTCTCTGGGATTGTGGTTTGTAGGCTGGCTTTCTTTGCTTTATGTTTAAAAACCACCTATGAGTGAGTACATGTGATAATTGTCTTTCTGTGTCTGGGTTACCTCACTCAAAATAATGTTTTCTAGCTCCTTCCATTTTCCTACAAAATTCAAGATGTTATTTTTTCCTGGTGTGTAGTACTCCATTGTGTAAATGTACTACAGTTTTCTTATCCATTCTTTGGTCGAGGGGCATTTAGGTAGTTTCCAGGCTCTGGCTATGACAAACAAAGCTTCAATGAACATAGTTGAGCATATGTCCATATATATACCCAAAGTGATATTACTAGGTCTTGAGGAAGCTTGTTTCCTAATTTTCTGAGAAATTGCTACACTGACATCAAAGGAGTTGTGCCAGCTTGCATTCCCACCAGCAATACAGAAGTGTTCCCTTTTCCCCACAACCTCTCCAGCATAAGTTGTCATCAGTGTTTTTGATCTTGGCCATTCTTACAGATGTAAGGTGGAATCTCAGAGTTGTTTTGATTTACATTTCTCTGATGACTAAGGATATTGAATATTTCCTTAAGTGTCTTTCAGCCATTTTAGATTCCTCTGTTGAGAGTTCTCTGTTTAGGTCTCTACTCTTTTTTTTTTTTTTTTTTTTTGATTATGTGATCATTTGGTGCTCAGTTTCTTGAGTTCTTTGTATATTTTGGAGATCAGACCTCTGACTGATGTGAGGTTAGTGAAGATCTTTTCCCGTTCTGTAGGCTGTTGTTTTGTCTTGTTGACCGTGTCCTTTGCTTTACAGAAGCTTTTCAGTTTCAGGAGGTTCCATTTATTAATTGTTTCTCTCAGTGTCTGTGCTGCTGGGGTTATATTTAGGAAGCGGTTCCCTGTGCCAATGCATTCAAGTGTACTTCCCACTTTCTCTTCTATAAGGTTCAGTGTGGCTGGCTCTATGTTGAGGTCTCTGATCCATTTGAACTTGAGTTTTGTGCATGGTGATAGATATGGGTCTATTTTCATTATTCTATATGTTGATATCCATTTATGCCAGCACCACTTGTTAAATATGCTTTCTTTTTTCCATTTGATATTTTTTTTGCTTTTTTTTATCAAAGACCAGGTCTTCCAAGATGTGTGAATTGATATCCGGGTCTTCTATCCGGTTCCATTGGTCCTCCTGTCTATTCTTATGCCAATACCAGGCTGTTTTCAGTACTGTAGCTCTGTAGTAGAGTTTGAAGTCAGGGATTGTGATGCCTTCAGAAGTTCCTTTGTTGTACAGGATTGTTTTGGCTATCCTGGGGTTTTTGCTTTTCCATATGAAGTTGAATACCGTTCTTTCGTGGTCTTTTAAGAATTTTGCTTGGATTTTGATAGGCATTGCATTGAACAAAGCTGATCTTTCAGTGGTGTTTTTCAGCTTAGTGGTGTTACAGGTCTGGGCGAATTGTCATTGTGGGATTCCATTCTTCTTTTGGAAACTTCAGAGTCACTGTTAAGTGTGGGCATAGTTCACCACAGAAAACTGATAGAGACTCAAACCTGAAATCATATACAGAAAGGTAGATAAAGCCTTTTTCTAGAATTAGTACTCTATATATGACCATTAATTTCATGTCTATGCTATATGACCATTAATTTCATGATATAATTTGCTGTAACAAATCACGTCCCCAGAAATTCATTGCTATGTTAGCTACATATGGCTTTAATTTTTCTCTCTATTCTTCTGGCCCTATATATTCAACCCATCTCGTGCTCTCTTTTACCTGATTGGAGAGTTCCAATCCCTAAAAACTGAACATTTACCTCCTGAAGAGGTCAATTTGGATGGCAGAATTCTGGTGCAATTATTGTTACATCTGCACCTGTGCCTACCAGACCGTCAATGACAATGTCATTTATTTGTATTTTTTAATTTTGGTCTTTGTTCATTTATAGAAGTTTACCAAAATATTCACTTTATGCTTTCTCCTGAATTTTTTGTTCTCTCTTCTGTCATCCAGAGAAGTATGGTTTCCTACAATAGACATTAGGTTCTTTAATTGCTCTGGGAAGACTTGTCCAGGATGACAGGAAACAACTGAACTTGATTTGGTGTGGGGGCCTTCAAGAGGCCCTTCAAGGAGTTTCCCAACGGCAAAGGGTTACCTTGAATGGTCTTGTTGATCTACATTCATTAGTCCATTGCCTGCCTATGTCACACCTGCTTAATCCGGAAGGGAGAGGCATTCTGTTTGGATTATGCTTAGAAATAACTTCGTTTCTGGGAACACCCTGTTTACAGTCCCTTTTAAGATGACCTTGTTTGCCACAGTTGAAACCCTTGATATTTCAATTTTTCCTTAACCCTCTGGAAATCACCTCTCCTATCTAAGCATCATCATGGTCATGAGATTCAGCATACCTCACATCCACTCTTCCAAGGCCACTGATCTTGCCTTTAAAGGCCTAATTATCCTTTTGCATTGAGAATTAGCATTTTAAAAGTCAGAGATTTAATTATTATTCTATCTAGCTTCTGATTTTGGTATCATTATGTTTACTGATGTCAGTCTTTGTAAGAAATCTGTGAAGATTTCTTTGGGGCCCTGTATGACTTTAGTTAATGATTCAATCTTCTTTCCTTCTTCAGTTCTGTCACAAGCATTCAGAGCTTCTGCACAGCACAAAGCCATGATTGCCTCTCTATATTAGACTAATCTTCTCCAAGAAGTTGATTTCGGGAGACTTCCATACCTCTAGTTCTACTCCATCATTCAGTGTTCTTAACTTCTTCTTTGAATCAGGTCCTCCATGGTAATTGTGGATCAGGCTCCAAGACTGCTGTAACCAAATCTCTCCAGTGTTGAGGGATAATTCTATTACAGGTTGACCATGAGTTTAACATCTGCTTCACACAAGGTGAATGCATACTATATGAGACTATCACTTCCTTTAATCTCCTTAAAGCTAACATTGCCACAGGAGTCCATTCAGCTCTTACAGAGCCTCTATCATTTGGCAGTTTCTGTAAGGTTTCTGGATTTATGAAGGTTGGTTGTTTGAAAATCTTAAGCTGTTCCTCTCTATCTTTATGCTGCAACAATGCTGAAATTGGTTCTCCTTTAAATTCCTGTCTGGATTTGAATATGTCAGTGACCTGTTTTATCAAGTTTTTCTAAGGCCTGTATCTTGGCACGCATACCGAATAACTTTTTTGTTTTTTCAAGACAGGGTTTCTCTGGATCTTTGTAACCTATCCTGGAACTGTCTCTTGATCTACCTGCCTCTGCCTCCCAGGTGCTGGGGTTAAAGGCATGTGCTACCACCACTTGGCCCCAAACAACTTTTTAAGAGATAACAAGAATTATCAAAATGACAGCAAGGATTATCAAAATGATAATTAATAGTATGTCAATCCCAGTTGATTATCCCAAATTTAATTGTTCCATTTTAAAGATATGCATTATGTAATCATACAAAGACCTAACTTTCTCTGTTGTAATTGTGTTTTCTATTCTTTAGTGTGTATGGAGGGGGACCTCTTTAATTCCTTAATAACTTTAACAGTTCCCAATTTTCTCACCAGAGGCCAGTCCAGAATACTATTAAATGAGAGATCCTTATCTCATTTTCCCCACAAGATTTTACAATAATCTAGAAGAGATAAGGTTTAAAATTGTTTACTAGTTGTTAGTAGTCATAGTTAGAATAGTGTATTACCTTCAACCAAAGTCATACATGAATAAAAATTAAAGGTTTAGACTTACAGTGTACTAAGTAGCATAAGCCACATATGTATCTAAAATACTGTTTAAACATGTAAACATTGTAAAGAAAATTTTAGTTTTTGAGGTCTCACTATGTAGACAAGGCTGTCCTATAACTTAACTGTGCAGACCATGCTGTCTGCAAACTCACAGAGATCTCGCCCACCTCTGCCCTATATGCTGGAATTAAAGGCATGCCACCACCATGCCTTGATTCAGTGTTAAAATTATTAATGAACTATTTACATTTTGTTTTCATGCAAAGTCTTTTGAAATTCACAGGCTACCTAATCTGAGCTACAACTGATTACATTGCAAGTACAGCGTCTATGTTGAGCAGTAGAGCTCTAGAAGGAGCTTACAGTACTGAGTCATGGGCTTGTGCGTCTTTCCCATTTCATCCCTGAGATGCAGCCTCTAAGTGTCATCCTATTGTGGCCTCCCTTTTTTTTTTTTTTTTTTTTTTTTTTTTTTGGTTTTTCGAGACAGGGTTTCTCTGTGGTTTTGGAGCCTGTCCTGGAACTAGCTCTGTAGACCAGGCTGGTCTCGAACTCACAGAGATCCGCCTGCCTCTGCCTCCCGAGTGCTGGGATTAAAGGCGTGCGCCACCACCGCCCGGCTGGCCTCCCTTTTTTTAAGTTTTATTGAATTTTGTATGAGTGACCTTGCCTGCATACCTGTGTGTATGTGCACCACATGGTTGCCTGGTTACCCTCAGAGACCCAAAGAGAAAGTCAGATGCCCTGGGATTAGAGTTTACAGATGGCTGTGAGCCACCACAGGGTACTGGGAACAAAACCCAGGTCCTCTGCAAATAACAGCACATTTTTTAAACATTGATCCTACTCTCTAGCCTCTCCTTTTTTTAAAATGACCTTCTGGGGCTGAAGAGACGCCTCAGCAGTTAAGAGCCCTTGTTCTTATAAAGAACCCATGTGGCAGCTCACAACATTCTGTGGCTCCAGCTCCTGGGGATCCAGTGTCTGCTGTCCTCCACAGCCACCATGTATGCACATGAGGACACATACATACATGTAAACAAGATACTTAAAATAAGTAAATCTAACAGATGAAATAACAGTGGACTCTGTCTTTAACAGCTTTAGATAGAGCTAAGCAGATTTTGTCAGCTGTGTGATTGTGATGTCATGACCTCTACATAGGCCACCGGTCCCAAACATCAGATGGAAATAAATCTCTGTGCTCCGTCATTCTTAAAGTCCTTCTAAATTTTATTCTGTTTGTTACTTAGACTTCCTATATGCTGATTTTTCTGGCTTTCAGTTGTCTCTTTTGTTTCTTTCACTGTATATCTTGATCACATCATATTCCTCCCAAGCTAGTGCTAGTAGCTGTGGGCTTCCTGCCATGCTGTATCTTGGGAAGATTACTCCTGTGTTGAATGTCTTGGTTCTGGCTTTATCTGTCATAACTTCCTTAGGAAAAAATGTGCCAAAAAAGAGTGAATCCCTTCCATGCCTGAAACTGTCTTTATACTGCCTAAATTCAAGGAAAGCTTCCTGAAAGTAACAGCACGAGAGGCAAGGGGGGAATATTCTAGAGGCCAGGGATCAGAAAGTAGCTTAGGAATGGGAAAGAGTTTGACAGAGCTCCTCACAAAAGTGGTCCAGCCACGAGGGATAACGGGAAGAGGCTGAGAAGACGGAGCAGCAGCTGGACGGCACTGGTGACGCTGGGATAGCTTGTTCTCTGTCTCGTGCGTAAGCGGGCGGGGCCGCCAGTTAGATAGTGGTGTGGTGCCCCGGGGCAGCTGCTGAGAGACCAGAGACCGTCTGATGTTTCCTCTAGAAACCAGCTGTTGGTGATTGACTCTTCACCACGGTGAAAGCCAAGCCACAGCCCCGCCACCCTGCTCTGCCTGTGTCGCTTCCAGTTCTCACCCAGAAGCTACTGAGTGGGGAAACAATTTGGTTTTTATGGCAGCAGACGAAGTCTAAGCCAACAGCAGTCCTTTTTCTTAAGTGTAAATACAATCCAGAGTCGCTATGGGAGAGAAGCCGACAACATGAGCAGAAAAATAACTCAAAAAACAGCCCCCATGGTCATGCTGGGCAGTGGTGACTGGCCTTAATCCCAGCACAGGTAGAGGCAGGAGGATCTCCATGAGTTCAAGGACAGGCTTGGTCTACAGAGCGAGTTCCAGACAGCCAGGACTACACAGAGAAACTCTGCCTTGAAAAACCAAAAGAAATTAAAAAACAACAACAACAAAACAAAACAGGATTACAAAGTAGGAGATGGGAATGACCAGGGTACCTTTATAGAAAGAGGTCACAGTAAAAGGACTAAAATCTAAAAGCTTCAGTGATAAGTAGGGAAATATGAAGAGTTAGGAGACACCGAAAATTAATTCAGACTACTAGAAGCCCCGAAAGAAGAAAATGGCAAAGAAAAGGAAGTGTGTGCCGGGCAGTGGTGGTGCACGCCTTTAATCCCAGCACTCGGGAGGCAGAGGCAGGGGGATCTCTGTGAGTTCGAGACCAGCCTGGTCTACAGAGCTAGTTCCAGGACAGGCTTCAAAGCCACAGAGAAACCTTGTCTCGAAAAAAAAAAAAAAAAAAAAAAAGCTATGGAGAAACCCTGTCTCGAAAATTCAAAAAAAGAAAGAAAAAAAGAAAGAAAAAAAGAAAAGGAAGTGTGTATGTGGTGTATAAAGTGGTTTCCCAGGGAGGAATGGAAGAACACAGACCCTTCGAGCACCCAGCACAGTGACTGATAGAAGATGCAAAGAGGCGGCACCGTGAATGTATATGATCTCAAGGGAAGATATAAATGTTTGCATCGAGAAAAACATTTTTAAAGAACTACATTTGCCAATATGGCCTTTAATATGTAGGAAGAAGCTCATATAGAAAATTAGCCGTCCTTGTTTAACGCAGTGGTGCTAGGGTTAAAGGCAGTGGTGGAAGCTCCTCCCTTTGCATCCTTGTGTCTTTTGTTAAACAAGACACAAGGAAAAATTGTCTAAATGACTGATTAGTGACTTTGTATCCTGCCCTCAGCCTGTCCTTTCCATTTTTGTCAGTGTGAGAGTGTTTGAAGCTAAGTATTTAGAAATTCGTTTTGTTTCCTTGAACTCCATGGTTCGCTTATGCACGTCAGAGAGTGGTTTGCAGCGGTTCAGCTGCCTTCCACGGTGCCAACCCTGGGGACCAAGCTCAAGTTGTCATGTTACCTGCTGGCCCGAAATAACCTTAATAGTATTCAAATAGCAAATTGGATTTGTGTATTTGTAAATTTTTTACTTGTCATGCTAATTTAACAAAAATCCCATATCGTGTTTTGTCAGCCCCAGCATGTTATTGGCTGGAAAAAAACACTTTATATTCTATGAAACATTACAGAACTATAACTTAACCGTGGTATTTGAGGGTGTGTAGTGATATTTCATTTGTGTTTTAATAAAGAAAACAACTTGAAGGTCAGAAAAGCAAAACAGTCAACCGCTGACTCTTAGCTCTACCTCAGTCTGAAATGACAGTCCTGCCTCCAGGATCTCAGAATGAGACTTTGTGTGAGCGCTGTCTCCTCCCATTTTATAATCCTCCCTAGGGCTTGGATTAAAGGCGTGCACCACCCTGTTTCTGTGACAAACTAGTGTGGCTACTGGGATTAAAGGGTGTGTCACCACTGCCTGGTCTGTAAGGCTGACCACTGCGGCTGTTTTACTCTCCTGATCCCCAGGCAAGCTTTGTTTATTAAAATACAAATGGAATATCACTACAGAGGTGTCTGAGTTTAAAGGGTGTTAATGTGAAAGAACATGACTCCTAGTTTATACTTGAGATAGGGTTTCGTCATTCAGTAAAGGGCTTGGTGGTCAGGAGCACTTGTTCTTGAGAGCATGACATGATGGCTCACCATTGTCTGTAACTCCAGTTTCAGGGAATTAGACACCTCTCCTGATCTCTGTGATCCTGTGTGCATGTGATGCACACATGTAACTCAGGCATGCACGCTAAAACACAGAAATGTAGATACTTTTGCAATCATAAGTTAGCATTTTTTAAAATGTTTACCTCTGTTTCGAGGTACCGTCATTAGAAAATTTGGTATTCAGTTGTATCTGCATAAAAACACATACATACCAAGGCACTCGTTGTGTACGTGAGAGCTGGGGTGGTCGGAGAGCAGCTGAGGCCATTGGGCACTCTGGCCATGGCCTCACACACACGAGGCAAACCTCTCCGCACTCACCTGCATCCCCAGCCAGTTCTTGAACAGTCAGGTAGTAAATAATGTACAGTTTTTATCTCAGATTGTACTGCTCAGAGAACTGGAATTCAGATTGTTCATGTATCTATAGACATAGCATACACTACTGATTGTTTGCATGCATATAGATATGTGTGATTACTACATAATTAAAGATTGTATTAATTGTTTATACTAGGGATCAGAATTAGAGCATAATTCCGTGTGATATCTAAGCATTCTGAGATGACCAAGGAATTTAGGAGAGTAAGTCACTGGTATATAAATCATGGTTTTTGTTTTTCTGCTTCAGCCAGGATTGTAACTAAAGCAGATGCATGAAAGGAGGTGGGGAATAAAGACAGTGAGCTCACTAAGAGTACCTTGCTTCTTTATCTCTTTCAGAAGACCAAAAGGTGATGTACCAAACTGAGCGTTCCTGAAGATAGTAAAAGAATCCTAGCAAGAATTTCCTGTTCCTCCAGATGGGCCTGGAAGCAGCTGTTCAGTGACAGAGTCCCATTGGGCTGTACAGATTTACTGGAACGAGTCCAGCCATCATGTCCTTTGGGTGTTAGCTTGCAAGTGTACATTCTTAACCACAGATGGCCAAGCTGGCACAGAAGCATTTATCACCCTGAAGATGTGTAAACCTCCTGTTTCTCAGCGCAATCATGGCTGTATGAGAACTGTTTCTTAAAAATAACCTTTTTTATTGCTTCTTTGTGAACTTATTTAACAAACACATTTTGTCCTTTTGTGTAAGGAAAGTTCTAGAGCTAGATATTTAATTGTAAATATGTGTGGAAAGTTGAATCTGCATTAAAATGGAGGAAGTGCAGGTGTCTGGGACTTTACATGGAAAATGAATAGAGGGTGATAGGAGAGCCTGAAGATTGTATACTGGCTCTGAGTAAGGTGCACAATTTTTATAATATTTGAATTTATTAATACTAGAGCTATAGATTCAGCTTTAATTCTTCATTTACATTATTTTCTAATTTTTTACTGCTATTTTTAAGAGGTTAAAGAAAATATACATGAATGCAATATGAGTTTGTTAGCAAGCTGTTGTATAAACATTTAATTGTGTATTAACCCAAACTAACATGCTGTGTGTGTCTCCGTAAGTTCAAGACTTTTGGTCTGTGATGTTATTTTGTAAGGAATACTTTTGGTACAGTTTTCTGTCCCAGGAAATGTATGTTTTTTAATCCTTTTTGATTATGCAGCAAGGTTAATAAACAGTCATTTCTCTTCCCAAATTAGTGTTTTCCTTTATTTCTTCTGTATAAGCTACCTTAGTAAGAGGTATTGGCACAGCTCCTCTGTGTTGTTGGACTCAATATGTTGAAGAAAGAAATAAAACAGCAATAATAGAATCAGTTACCATGAAGACTGGCTTCCTGGCTGTGGAGGAGCACTCCTGTAATCCTAATACTTGATATTTCAAAACCAGAAGATCAAGATCCAAGGCGTTTCTCTCTGTCATAGGGAGGAATGGGCAGCCCCAGGCGGATCAACAGGGGACTCACGTGCTTCCCCCTCTGCAAACTAATTCCTGTTGGTCGGAAGCTTGGCAAAGGACGCTGCCCGCTTGGCAAAGGACAAGGCAACGCTGCTCTAGCTGAGGAGTCTCTGAATCTTTAAACTGTTGACAAGGACCAGCCTGGTCTACAAGAGCTAGTTCCAGGATAGGCTCCAAAACCACAGAGAAACCCTGTCTCGAAAAACAAAAACAAAAAAAACTGTTGACAAGGGTTGGAGCGAGGGAATTTGAGAGAAAGCTTTAGTGAATGTGGAATGGATTATTTGTCAAGAGTGAGAGAGAAGCAGAAGAGAAAAGTAATAGACACGTAGACCTTGAAGATGAAAAACTCAGAAAAGGAGTGAGAATGAAGAAGAGAAGAAGCCGGGCAGTGGTGGCGCACGCCTTTAATCCCAGCACTCGGGAGGCAGAGGCAGGGGGATCTCTGTGAGTTCGAGGCCAGCCTGGTCTACAAGAGCTAGTTCCAGGACAGGCTCCAAAGCTACAGAGAAACCCTGTCTCGAAAAATAAATAAATAAAAAAAAAAGGAGAAGAAAGGAAAGCATGACCGAAGAGATCCTTCATGAACTCTGCACCCCAGATGACCAGAAGGACTCAGTAATGTGAGAAATACACATTTCCTCAACACACAAATACCAGTGACCAGAGAACTAATAAAAGACTTGAAAATGTCTGGAATGATTGTGGAAATTCAGCCAACCTGGTTTTGGTACTCAAAGCCTTCAAAAGTAAACCTTGAGCCTCCAGGCCCACTTTAACCCTGAGCCACTTTCTTTTCTGTTTGTTTTTTTTTTTCTTTTCCTGTCTGCTTCCCACCATGATAACCATGGACTAACCCTCTAAAATGTAAGCAAGACTGTTGTAGAATATTAGTTTAAGATGTGTTACATTTGTTTATGCTGAGACATTTGTTTTAATGATGCAAAGATGTGTTGCATTCTTTTATGTTACATTTTTTTATGAATCTGAAGCTATTATTTCTTTGCCTGTTATTAGACACCTAATAGTCTAATTTATTAGGTGTCTAATAATTAATAGTCACTTTATTAGTCTAATAAAGAGCTGAAGGGCCAATAGTGAGGCAGGAGAAAGGAAGGCTGGGCCGGCAGGCAGAAATTTGGGAGGAGGAAAAGAAGGGGCAAGAGAGAACAAGGAGAGAAGGACCCTAGGGGCCAAACACTCAGCCGCACTGCAGGCTACAGAGTAAGAAATAACGAAAGGTATACCGAAACAGAGAAAGGTAAAAGTGCAGAAGCAAAAGGTGGATGGGATAATTTGAGTTAAGGAAAGCAGGCTAGAAACAAGCCAAACTGAGACCGGGTGTTTGTAAGAAAGACTAAGACTCTGAGTGTGGTTTATTTGGGAGCTGGGTGGCAGTCCCCCTCTCCCCCCCCCCCAGAAAAAAAGCCCAAAGAGTAAAAAACAGCATACACCTCCAATTAAATTCTTCCTTTTACAAGTTGCTTTGGTCCTGGCGTCTCTTGGCAGCAGGAGAACAGCATCTAAGACAATGGGTTCCGCGGAGAAGGCTGGCCCCTCTTTTCAGTAGGAGGCAAGAACCTGTCACACACCAGAGGCAGGTGCCCCAGTGCTACCCACAGGCAACAAGATGTAGGCGCATGTCATTGCCTGGTCCACCCCACCTCCAGATTTCTTTCTCAGACATGGGGTGGGGGTGGCATCTGTTTCTCTAAGAGCCGGATGCTAAGTGTCTTAGACCTCAGGGCAAAAAGAAGACTATGCAAAAATAGAAAGGGGGTGTGTTTGGGGGGGTTCTGGGATGGTGGACAGGAAGCTACACATGGGCCCCTCGCTGTTGGCTCTCAATTCTAGGCAGAAAGGACAGTGGACAGCGATAAACTCCCACCCCACAGAGGGTAACTGATAAGAATACTCATTTTTTTGGCGCCATTAGAAGGATGGCTCTCACTTTGTGATGTCCTCTTAGTGAAAGGACAGCCAAGGTCCCGGGAGGTCACCCTCCACAGCGACCGTGGACAGTGAGTTTAATTGATAAAGGTCTAAGGAGACCTTTATCACACAGGTTTAGATTGACTCCACTTGTTGACATTTGTTAAACAGTAGCTAAGGGGGAGAGCATTCACCTGCTGTTCCCAGTACTTGAATGAATATCAAACTGGTTTATTCTTCTGTTCAAAGTTGGAATTTTCAACTTGCTTTCAAGTTAGCATGCCCAGGTCAGAATTCCACCCAAATTACGTACCACTTCCCTGGATTCCACTGTGTACTCTGAATGTCACTATCCACTCCACCCCCGCCCCACCCTCTCCATACCCCACAGGCCTTGGGATTAATTGACCAGCAGTCTTTAGAGGTCTAATACCTCTCTGCTTTCTTTCCCTCTTTGAACCAATAAGTGCTAAGAACATGTATCTCTCGTTTATGTTCAAGGCGGAGGGCGAGGTTAGATACTTAGGTGCTTGTCATTTAAGTGTGAAGACGGGAGTCCTGGTCCCCAGAACCCATATGGAATATGGCGCGGTAGTCCCCCTATAATCACAGATTTAGGGGTTTGAATAAAATGGCTCCCATTGGCTCACAGAGAGTGGCACTAATACGTGTGGCCTTGTTGGAGTAGGCATTGCCTTGTAGGAAGTGTGTGACTGGAGGTGGGCTCTGAGGTTTCATGCTCGAGAGGCCCGGTGTCACTTCCTGCCGCCTGCAGATCCGGATGTAGAACTCTCAGCTCCTTCTCCAGACCATGTCTGCCTGCATGCTGCCCTGCTTCCTGCCATAATGATAATGGACTAAACCTCTGAACCTATAAACCAGCCCCAATTAAATGTTTTCCTTTATTGAGAGTTGCATGGTGTCTCTTCATAGCAGTAGAAACCCTTTAGGGAGGTGGAGACAGAACGAGACTAGCGTCACAGGGCTGGAATGGCCTGGTGGTTAAGAGCACTCGCTGCTCTTTAAGACGACCTGGATTTCATGCCCACCATCCACAGCGGGTGCCTCGTAACTGCCTGGAACTCAAGTCCCAGGGTGTCTGATGTCCTCTGACCTCTGTGGGCACTGCAAACAGTACAAACTCATGCAGCCTCACATATATAGACATAAATAACAGTTTTTAGAAATATTCTTTCAAACCCATATTGAACTCGAGTTGGAAGATACGAGTCTGGTCTCAAAACTGAGGCCCACGCTCCAAAGGAACCAGAACAGCTGAGAAAACTTTACTAGTGGTCTGAGCTTCACAACCACAGATGGTAGCTTAAGAGGGCGTTTTGAGAGATGGAGCATACAGACTGTGTGGTAGTGAGAGATCCCCAAACAAAACACTCCAGGGGCTTCGGTTTCCTGAGCCTTGAAGAGGTGGATGCTGCGGTGTGTGCTCAGCCACACAAGGTTGCTGGGCGTGTGGGGGAACCCGAGAGCCGTTTCTGGAGAGGATTCTGTAGAGCCTGGTGTCCATTCAACAGTGAAGGAAAGCTTTGTTGGTGGTATTAAAGAGGATACAGACGAACATAACCTGAGAGACTTCTTGGAAAAGTGTGGCAAGATTGGAACCATAGAACTATGGAAGCCAGGCAGAGTGGGAAAAAGAGAGGATTTGCTTTTGTGACTTTTAATGATGTCACAGTTCATTGCATAACTGTGGAGTGCGAAGGGCTCCTTCTAAACGAGAGATGCAGTCTGTGGGATCACAGAGAGGTCGTGGAGGTGGATCAGGCAATTTTATGGGTCATGGAGGAAACTTTGGTGGAAGAGGAGGCTATGGTGGTGGAGGTGGTGGCGATGATGGAGGTGATGGATTTGGAGGTGATGGTGGCAGCTATGGCCGTGGTCCTGGTGACAGCAATAGAGGAAGGAGGAGGCTATGGTGGTGGTGGACCAGGCAATGGAAACCAAGGAGCTGGATATGGTGGCAGAGGATATGATGGTTACAATGAAGGAGGTAACTATGGTGGCGATCGGATCTATAATGACTTTGGTAATTACAGTGGACAACCGGAAGGGGGCAGTTTGGGTGGAAGAAGCTCAGGCAGTCCCCGTGGTGGTGGCTATGGATCCGGTGCTGGAAGCGGTGCATATGGTAGCAGACGGTTTTCAAAAAGCAGCAGAAAAGGGCTGCGGATCTTAGCAGGAGAGAGAGCGAGGAGTTGCCAGGAAAGCCGCGGGTTACTTTGAGACAGCCGTCCCAAATGCATTGGAGGAACTGTAACAATCCGCCACAGAAGGAGCGCTGATCCAGGCAGAAAAGCCCCTGCAGCTTGAGCAGGAGACCCTTGTTGCTCAGGACCGCCACAGCCACAGTCTGCAAAAAGTGCGGTTGTTGATTAATGCGAGGCAGTGTCGAGTAGATGTGCAATCCTGAGCACTTTCATCTGCTGTAGCTTTGTCTTTTCTCTCTCTCTTCATCACAACAGGTGCATTGCCCTGGAAACTGTGTTAGTAGTACTAGGAATAAAAAATTATGAAATTTTTCATTTAAAAAATTTTTTTTTTCAAAAAAGACTAGTCACGTCGATGAGCTCTTAGTTTAACTTCAGGATCTACCTCAGCAAGCAAGATGGAAGGTGCTTGAAATTGACTCCCAACATTGACCCTGGGGCACTACACACATACACATTTACCCCCATGCACACCTACATATCTGCAAACATGCCTACACACACATGCATACCATACATATGCACGCGCATGTGCATACACACACACACACACACCTGTCAAGGGAAAAGAAAAACAAAAGTTATCAGTATGTTCAAGGTCATGACTATTTGTTTTGAAACAGGCTTTCTCTGTGTAGCCCTGGCTGTCCTGGAACTCACTCTGTAGACCAGACTGGCCTCGAACTCACAGAGATCCCCCTGCTTCTGCCTCCAAGTGCTGGGACTAAAGGAATGTGACTTTAAGAATAATGGCAACAGGAGGAGCCATGGCGCATGGGGGCTCAGTCCCCTTTCTGAAGATTTGTCAAGCTGAATGTTTATGAAGTGTGTGTGTGTTGCTGGGGATGGAACAGGTCTTTGCACATGCTAGGCGAAAGAATCCATCTCATCTAGGTCCAGGTGGATTTACACTTATTATTTATTTATTTATTTGGTTTTTGAGATGTTATTTCTATGTGTAGCCTTGGTTTGGTTGTCCTGGAACTAGCTCTGTAGACCAGGCTGCTCTTGAACTCACAGAGATCTGCCTGCTTCTGCCTCCTGAGTGCTGAGATTAAAGGCGTGTGTCACTACCACCACTGGGCTTGATTTATACATTTTTTTTATTGACAACATTACACTTAAGAAAACCCTAATTTAGGGTACTGCAGATGCAACTTAGTGAGAGAAAGCTTGTTTAGCTGTGCAGAGCTGTTGGCTTGATCCCCTATAGTAAGCAGGAAGGCAGGAGGACACAGCCCTGCTGTTTGGGTCATACCTATCATCCCAGCACGCTCGGGAGACAGGAAAGAGTGGTAAGTCACCCACCCTGAGCTACATATTAAGATCCAAGCTATTCTAGGCTATAAAGCAAGGCCTGGGTGGGGGATAGGACACTCTGTCCATAAACATCTGTCTTATCTGCTTAAACTTAATTGCTGGGTGGTGGTAGCACACGCTTTAATCCCAGCACTTGGGAGGCAGAGGCAGGCAGATCTCTATGAATTCGAGGCCAGCCTGGTCTGCAGAGCAGGTTCCAGGACAGGCAGGGCTGTTACACAGAGAAACCCTGTCTTGAAAAACAAATAAAAAGACTTTATTTATTTGCCTGTGTGTTTCCTTGCATGACTGCATGTGCACCAAGCTTGTAGCAGCCTCAGACTAGGGCACTGGATCTCCTGCAACTGGAGGCAGTTGTGAGCTACTGTGTAGGTGCTGGGAACCCAAACCCTGGTCCTCTGCAAGAGCACTGAGTGCTCTTAACCACTGAGCCATGTTCCGGCCCTGATTTACCTGTTTAAATCCCCAGTAGCGACTGAACGGTCCTTTCAGGATTGAACCGTCTGGACCATGTTCTGAACCCCCTGTTGTAAAGCTCCTCCTATTTCTCCCAGGAATTGGGGCACCAGTGTGCCCCCAACCAGCGCTTTAGAGAGGATGACCTCAGAATAGTGGAGAAACTAAACACTGTGTTTTTATATTTTGGAAAGTTGGGAGGAGATGAGAGTGTAATAGGTAATAGTAAACCAGGGTGCTTTCTTCCTTGACCCTCCATGGTGCCTGAATATTAAACGACGGTCTCACCTCCTATTTTCCATCAGTCAATAGCAATTAGAGACTTTTATGTGCCTAGAACAAATGCTTTTGTTGACTTAGTCTTCTTACGACACCAAGTGTCCTGAGATGCCAGTGGCACCACAGCCAGACCGGACGTTGAAGAGGAGCGCCGTCGCCCGGAGCTTAAAGCGCGGGAAAATGAGGCGTCTCTGAGTATTTATTTGTAATCCGATTCAATGGAAGAAAACCGGCCAAGGAAAACCCATGTAAATATCCAGCGCCATGAAGAATTAAGTAAACAAGCCAGTCTCAGGGAACTGGGTTGATTTCTTGTAGTGTTGGAGGCAACGTCTTCTGATGAAGGCCAGGCTGGCCCCGAACCCACCACCCTGAGTCAGCTCTCTGAGGGCTGCGATCACAGTTGCATGGCACCGTACCTAGTCTACTCTTTTTTTAATAATATAAATACCAACCGTTCTCAGAATGAACTAGGCAGTCAGAGCACAGGAGAACTCTTGAGTGCAAAGATGAAGCTCACTGCAGCTCTGTCCTGATTTCTGATTTCACTGTTTACACCGACATGTAAGGATGCTTTAACCTTTAAAAAGGCAAGTGTTGGACAAACATCATGTGACTTTCGGTTCATTTCAGTTCTCTTTGAACGACCATAATATAATTTATTCTTAAATCCCAAGCGCTTTGAAAGATCAAAAGAGACACTAAAAATAATTAACAGTGTTAACAGATATTCAACAGCAGCGACCTCGGACTCACACAGGCAAATCAGGTCTCTGGTTATCCTATCTGTCTTAAGATAAGGAGAAAAACAGAGTGTTGTCCCCCACAGCTTTTCCAGTGACCTCAGCCTCACCTTTCCAACCCACCTCTGATAGCTTGTCACTGAGCTATGTCCCTTTATGGAGACATTTAATGCTGGCATCTGTACACACTTTCCTCAGGCTCATGAGCTACTCAGTTGTACCAAGCTGAGTTGCATTCTTCTCTTCCTGGCTACTTAAAGGCCATGTGTTTTGGCTTAGCTAATCTTCACTACAACTGTAGGAGCTCGCGTAATCCCAGCCTGTTCCCAGTGCCTGCGATTCCAGCACTCAGGAGGAGAAAGCAGGAAGACTGAAAGAAAGCTCATGACCGGCATGGGAGCCGGAGCAGCGCCGACTCGGTGGTTAGGAGTTCTTTCTGTTGTTATAGAGCGTTCAGCAACTCACAACTGACTGTAACTCCTGCCCCAGGGCATCTGACATCCTTTCTGGCTTCTTTGGGCTCTTGCACAAGTGTGGCATATACTCTTCAGATACAAACATATACATTGTAAACAAAAATAAATCTTTCAAAAATGCTTTACAGTCGAGCATGGGATACATAGTAAGATACTATCTCAAAACAAATAAACAGAAACAACACACACAAGTTTTGGCTCTGAGTATTAGTGGGGGAGCTTCCCTAGTGTGGTCAAAACCCTGAGTTCAACCCACAACACCACAATAAATATTTTAAATGCCCATATACATTAAGTGTATATGGTCCCACTCATTATTTTTTTCTGCATTCCATCTGGACATTATGGTTGATTTAAAACAGGACCAAACAGAAGAGCAAATTGCTATAAGTTAATGCTCTTGTACACTGTTAAGATTTGTCTTAACAAATCTTAAATTTAATAAAATGTTGATTGGACAATAGCCAGACAGGAATAGACAGCAGGGCAACCAGACTAAGAATTCTGGGAAGAAGAAAGGCAGAGATTCAGTCACAGGTCAGACACAGAGGAAGTGAGATAAGAATGCTGCACTGAGAAAAGGTACCAAGCCATGTGGCTAAACATAGACAAGAATTATGGGTTAATTTAAGTTGTAAGAGCTAGTTAACAATAACACTGAGCTAATAGGCCAAACAGTTTATAATCACTATAAGCCTCTGTGTGTTTCTTTGAGACTGAATGTCGGCCAGGACAGAAACTTCCATCTACAAATGGCACCAAACATTCGGCAACTATATCCACATAAAACCTGAGAGAACTTGGGAAGGGATTCTAGACACAAAAGAACAGAGTTAAGCACAGTTTCTTGGTAGTGGCACTTTTCTCAGGTGGGCTCTGTTTGCTACATGCAAGCAGAGATGAGACTCTTTTAAGAGAGGCTTCTTGACTCAGTGTTAGCAGCAAAACCCTCACATCTCTTTTAAGAGGTCCTGCCACCAAATACTTAAATAGTGTTGGTTGTGGCATGGACCTAGAAACTCCATAGAGTTGTAGCAATAAACATGACTCCCGTCTGTACCTCTGCCATGAAGCTAGACTCTCAGGAAGCAAAGGAATGGAGTGAAACCAGCCGCCAAAGCTGCAACTTTAATCCTAGCCATGCCAGTTAGCAGATTCATGTGCTCAGAAAAAAAAAAATGATATACAGTAAAGACATATTCAGATGGAAAAGAAACCTATAAAGAGTTTATAGTTTGTTTAAAAATATACATAGGCCTTCGAGAGAAAAGAAAAAGGATAGAGAAAGTCCTTAAGAAAAGAAATAGAGGGGCTGGAGAGATGGCTCAGAGGTTAAGAGCATTGCCTGTTCTTCCGTAGGTCCTGAGTTCAATTCCCGGCAACCACATGGTGGCTCACAACCATCTGTAGTGAGGTCTGGTGCCCTCTTCTGGCCTGCAGGCATACACACAGACAGAATATTGTATACATAATAAATAAATATTTTTTTAAAAAAGAAAAGAAATAGAGTAGCAGGCATGGTGGCACACACCTTTAATCCTAGCACTTAGAAGGCAGAGGCAGGTGAATCTCTGTGAGCTCGAGGCTAGCCTGGTCTACAGAGTAAGCTCCAGGACAGACAAAGATACACAGAGAAACCCTGTCTCAAAAAATAAAAATAAAGGCAATAGAGTTTTTTTTAAGCCACATAAAGATAAAAAATACACAGGGAATCTGAATACTGCATGTTATTGTGTTGTCTTTGAATTGTTTGACTTCTGAAGAAGGAGCAACACTGCTGAGAGACACTTGATTATAAATGCTGCTGGATTGATCCAATCTATATATTTTGAAAATGACTTCACTTCATAATTTAAAGATATGTTACTTTGGAGAAGAGGTTTTGCTTTTGTTTCCACAGGAAATGAGAGGCTATGGATTCATTCTTGGTTAAGGAAAATAAGGTTTGATGGAGGAAGACCCCCTGAAAAGTCTCCAATGGGAATGGATGGTTCAGATGATCCAACACTTCAGAGCACCTCTGTTGCAGTTTCTTCTAAGTTCTACATCCAGAACAGCTTCAAGACTGCTGGCTGAGATGATCCAGCCTCACAGAATTCTCCAGTCAGGACTTTTCCATAATCCTAAATTTTCTTTGGGCTCCCTTAAGATTATCAGCAATCCCAATCAGCAGAAAGTAGCCTAGAAAACTATGCCCACATTACCCCCCCAAAAATAGATTATGGATATTTGTCTTTGTTTAGCGTGTTTGTTATAAGTTGTTATAGATAATGATCAGGAAAAAAAAGCTAAACAAAAGAGATTAGATTCAGGGTCTTGTTTTGAAACGAAAAAGGGGGAAATTCTGTGGGATAATGCTCTTCTACACTGTAAAGATTTGTCACTTGTATTGGTTTTTTTTTTTTTTTTTAATATTTTTATGGTTTATTTAACTTTATTTTATGTGCATTGGTGTGAAGGTGTCAGATCCCCTGCAACTGGATCTTCAGACAGTTGTGAGCTGCCATGTGGGTGCTGGGAATTGAACCCAGGTCCTCTGGAAGAGCAGACAGTGCTCTTAACCACTGAGCCATTTCTCCAGCCCCTTGTATTGGTTTTTTAAAACACTTACTGGCCAGTAGCCAGGCTGGAAGTATAGGCAGGGCAGCCAGACTAGGAAAATCCTGGGAAGAGAAAAGGCAGAGAGATGCAATCACCAGTCAGACACAAAGAAAGCAAGATGAGACTGCCAAACTGAGAAAAGGTAACAGGTCACATGGCTAAACATAGACATGAATTATGGGTCAATTTAAGTTAATAAGAGCTCGTTAATATTAAGCCTGAGCTAATAAGACAAAGAGTTCATAATTAATAAAATTATATTATATTATTGTGTTTCTTTGGGACTGGATGGTTCTGGGACCGGGCGGGCAGAAACATCCATCTACAGCAAATAAATCAACTTTGTCCCACTCTGGTCTTTCCTAATCAATACTCCACTCCTCAGAGCCTCGCTCTCCATTTCTCCAACAGAACCTGTATCGTTTTGTTCTTTACTATTCTATCATCTTCTGGTTAGGGGACCATGCCAATAAAGGGAAGAAGGAACTAGACAGTTTTGTTTTTCGTTTTCTTTTTAGTATCATGTTGCCTGGCAACAGCCAATGCACAAAACATCCTTCACAGTGTGTCTAAACACATATTTCAAGTGCGGCACCAAGAGCAGGCAGGGTCCCTGCGTGCCGGGCAAGTGCTCTACCAGCCCTAGGCAATTTCCCAGCTACAAGCTGCTGCGTTTCCCCGCGTTCCCTCACTGTCGTTGAAGTATGATGAGTCCTCATCACTTACAGACTTTCTCCTTGTGAACTTCATTACAGTAAAGTTTATTTGTAGCTTAAGAACATTCATTGCACCGGGTGGTGGTGGCGCACGCCTTTAATCTCAGCACTCGGGAGGCAGAGGCAGGCGGATCTCTGAGTTCGAGACCAGCCTGGTCTACAAGAGCTAGTTCCAGGACAGGCACCAAAGCTACAGAGAAACCCTGTCTCAAAAAAAAAAAAACCCAAAAAAAACAAGAACATTCATTGCATCCTAGGTCCTGGGGGCTGAGGTCTGTGCTGGTGGGGGCAACGGGTTGGAGGGCAAGAGGGAGTAGGGGGGTTGGTGTCTTGCACAGAGTGAATATGTGCTCTCCTTGGTAAATTTGGAGTCACCTTTTTTTGCACTTTTGTGCACTTTTTGCATAAAATTTGGACTTTGGAAACAAAACGAAGCATGTAAAATTATTTTCTATTACACTTGACTTTTATTTTTTTCCATCAATTCTGTGTTTTGTTAGTGGTGTTACTGTTTAAAATGGTTGCCAAGTGTGGTGCCGAGTGCTCTCTGATGTTCTCAAGAGCAAGAAGACTGTGCTGTGTCTTGTGGATGAAATACGTGTATCAGATCCACTCCATGCAGCCACAAAGTAAAATGGTGTTGGCCCTGTGCTCACTACGTTATGAACCCACAGTCTATGCTGCCTTAGATTTCTGTTGCTGTGATAGGGTACCCCGCCAAAGCAACTCCATGGATAAAATGTTTGTTTTGGTTCAATTTCAGAGGGATGGGTTTTTTTCATGATGAAGAAGACATGGTAGAAGAAAGCAGAAAATGAAAGGAAATGGAGCCAGGAATACAGCTTCTAGGCAGCTTCACCTTCTAAAGGTTTCAAGGTGTTTCCAAACAGCGCCACCTTCTGGAAAGAAAGTGGTCAAACACCTGAGCCTATAAAGGACATTTCTTGTTCGAACCACAAAATATATATCTTGTCAGCCATTCAGTGATGGTGCACTCCTTTAATCCTAGCACTCAGGAGGCAGAGGCAGGCAGATCGCTGTGAGTTCGAGGCTAGAGTTTCAGGAGAGACAGAGTAGTTGCACAGGGAAACCCTGCCTCAATAAAACAGTCTTTAGTAAGAAACAGGTTATGTATGTATGTATGTATGTATGTATTGTATGTATGTATGTATGAACTGATCGTTCAATTGATATATTGACAAGACATTGTATCTGGATATTTGTAGGAACCTAAGCCTGCATGTCTTCTAGGCACAAATGTTCAACATTTGCCAATTCAAGATAGCCGGAAACTTCATAGGTAAGTCATACAAAACATACTATTTAGCATTGCCCGGTCTGAAATAGTAGCGTTAATTTGTACATTACTATGACATGCTATTCTGAGCAGTGACAAGCCTCTACTAAAATATGATTTATTCCATAGTCAATAAACACATTACGCCCACTTAGAACATTTTGTTTATTCTAGAACAGTCAAGGCCAGTCTATAGATCAGTGATGTCTACAACATAGTTTGATGCAGCTCATTTGTATGATGATGTCACTGCCCGACTTCTTTGTACAGTGATCCACTGGAGTCTCAGAAACAGCCCAAAAAGCCTGTTTTTGTCACTTCTTATGGTAGAAATGATGTATTTAGAATCACAATGCATTGAGAATGATGGCGCATTGCCAGAGCCCAGGGGGCAGAAGTCAGAATGCTGAGGGTTTGAGGCCAGGGTGAGCCGGCATAACCCTGTCTCAACACACCCGAACATCAAACTGAGCCAGCAAAACCCTGTCTCAAAACACCTGAACATCAAACTGAACAAAACCAGAAATGGCATCTCACATGTGACATCTGGTATACAGGTATCTTTCCTAGGCCAAAGAAGCATGGGACAGAGAGAGGCCATGAAATTAATAACTAATTTCCTTTTTAAGACAGGGTTTCTTTCTCTGTATGGTCTTGGTTGTCCTAGAATTTGCTCTGTAGAGCAGGCTAGCCTCAAACTCGCCTGCCTCTGCCTCCCCAGTGCTGAGATTAAAGGCGTGTGCCATCACCGCCTGGTTTACTAATTTCCTTTTAGAGGAAAAAAGATATTTACTATTAAATGGCACAGTGTTCTGAGTTTATTTACAAAGGGTTATTAATTCTCCTAAACAGCTTATTAAATCACTCAAGAATAAATTCCTTTGCAATATGGAGCAGAAAGTCCATAAGCTGAGTGTTCCTTGGGGAGCAATGGGGAAAGAGTCAAGAGCCCAACTCGCTCGCTCTCTCTCCCCCAAGCCCGTGGTGTGTGTGTGTCTTGAGTGTACATGTGTGCATGGTAGCCAGAGGTCATTATTAGGTGTCTTTCTCAATCAATCACTCCCCATCTTTTATTTATTTGGGACAGTGTCTCATTATATAACCCCATTGTACTCATTAGATAGACCAGGCCAGACTCAAACTCACAGAGATCCACCTGCCTCTGCCTCTTGAGTGCTGGTTTTAAAGGCGTGCGCCACCACTGCCCAGTAGTCTAGTTACTTTTTGAGGCAGTCAAAAAGTCAGTGAACCTTAAGCTCAGTGAGTCAGCTAGACCGACTGGCCAATAAGCCCCAAGGCTTCTCGTGTCTCTTTTTCCCCAGTGCTGACGTAACAGGCCTGTGCCCCTGCTCCCTGTTTCTTGGGGGCTGGGGATCTGAACTCAGGACCTCACGCTTGCACAGCCAACACTGTGCTGACTGAGACAACTCTCTCGTGCGCGCGTCGAAGAGTATGTACACGCTTTCCATACCTCGTGTTTGCAAAGGTGGTTGGCTTTACCAATGGTTGACATAAAAAAAGAAAGAATGTTAAAGCCGCTAGACCTTGTCACATATATGCTCCACTGTCTGATGTGGTGATGCTGTTCTTGCTGTCCACTCTGGCTTTGCATATGATCGATCACGAATACAGAGGAGGAAAACTGAGGATGGAGACTTCACTTTGCAAAGTCAGTGAAGATGAATGGGATGCTAACTCTATTGCGTGAACGACACATATCTTTCCTCTTTTCAGCTTCTCATGGCTTGGCTTTCCGAGGGAACAGTGTAAATGACATGAGGACACACACCCCGAATCCATCTTTCAAAGTTTCTCCTTTGCTGTGTAGTCTTCAAGGACCTGTCTTCCCATCATTAGACGAGCAAAGCAAAGACATAGAAATGACACCATCAAGACGACCAAGAAATTCAGACAAAAAAACAAAATCAAACAATATTGAGTTCTAGCAAGCATAAAGAAACATCTGGGAGCCCGGGAGCTTGGCAGTCTTAACCATATCCTATGTACAAATCAGTTCATCTCATTAAATGTCCCAGGCTCTGATGACTGGGATGGGATGGGATGGGATGGGGTGAGGAGTGTACCAGCCTGGTGTTGTTGGCGTCATCCTCGTCCACCTCCTCCTCCTCCCAGGCAGATGAGTGTCTGGGTTTGCTGGGGGAAGTTCTGGCAGGCCCTCTGCTTCCACAGACTGTCCCAAACACGGACCCGATGAGTGTCTCATTTCATTTTATTTATTTAGGGATTCTTTTCTTCTTTCAAGACAGGGTTTCTCTAATGGCCCTGGCTGACCTGGAACTCACTTTGTAGAACAGGCTGGCCTCGAACTCACAGAGCTCCACCTGCTTCTGCCTCCCGAGTGTTGGGATTAACAGTGTGCACTAACACCATTCAGCTCCTTCCTTTCTTTCTCCCTTTCTCCCTTCCTTTCTTTCTTCCTCCCTCCCTCCCTCCCTCCCTCCCTCCCTCCCTCCCTCCCTCCCTCCCTCCCTCCCTCCCTCCATCCCTCCTTCCCTCCCTCCCTCCCTCCTTTCCTTCCTTCCTTCTTTCTTTTGAGACAGGGTTTCTCTGTGTAGCCTTGGCTATCCTGGAAGTATATGTTCTTGGACACCTTTAAAGAAAGCTGACTCTCCTTCTCCCAGAATCCATCAGCTAACAGCAGTTCCTCGGCTGCTCCCTGCTGCAATGCTGGCTGGTGGGTTCATGCACCTCTTCCCGCTCCCTGCTGCAATGCTGGCTGGTGGGTTCATGCACCTCTTCCCGCTCCCTGCTGAAATGCTCGCTGGTGGGTTCGTGCACCTCTTCCCGCTCCCTGCTGCACTGGTGGCTGGTTTCATCTTTGCAGATCTTGTACAGGCAGCCACAGCTGCTGTTCTGACGTCATGAGTTCAATGGTTCTCTCCAGCCCTTTTTTCCCTTTTTTTAAAATATTTCTTTCTTTCTTTCTTTCTTTCTTTCTTTCTTTCTTTCTTTCTTTCTTTCTTTATTATGTATATAATATTTTGTCCATGTGTATGCCTGCAGGCCAGAAGAGGGCACCAGACCCCATTACAGATGGTTGTGAGTCACCATGTGGTTGCTGGGAATTGAACTCAGGACCTTTGGAAGAGCAGGCAATGCTCTTAACCTCTGAGCCATCTCTCCAGCCCCAATGCTTTGTTTCTTAATGCGCTTAAAGCCTCCCTCCATACAAAGCTCTGTTTCTTGTGGAATGTCCTCGACTCCTGAGTTTGTGGCATTCTCTTGTCCGACTGAAAGAAAATGGAAGCTGGCCCTTGCACCTATTGTGTGCTGAGTCTTCTTAGAGGTGTCCTATGCCAGGTGTTCAGGGCCTCTGTCTAGAGAAACCTGAGTAATGAACACTGGCGTACTCACTGACTGTGCGCTTGGCTACTCACTCGCTCCAGGGCACAGGAATCGCCTGGAACCTCTTGTGGAGATACGACCGTGGCAGTTTGGACTTCCTCATGGAAACCAGTAGGGTTTTCACAATACCTAGCATGTACCAGATCCCACAGTAGCCAGGCATGTTGCCACAAGCCTATAATTCCAGTGATGGAAGCTGAAGTCACGAGTTCAAAGACAACCCGAACTTCATAATCAGACTCAGTCTCAAAAACCAAACCAATCAAACAGAAAGCCTAGCATACAACTGGAGCTCAGAATAAACCTATCTACTGAGAAGCATCATTTTTTTTTGCTGATCAAATATAGTTGTCTCCTGTGGTCTTGGGGATTGCTGCCACTACCCTTGAGGTTGCTAAAGTCTTTGAGTGCTAAGAGCTCTATGTAAAATGGCATTTGCCTATCACCTGAGCAACTGTTCCCTTACGATTCAGTAGCTCCAGATTACTTATGATATACAATGTAATCTACTTATGTAAATCTACGTGCAAGCACACACACATGTGCATGTGTATACACACACACACACACAATTTAAAAAAGGTCGGGGCTGGAGAGTTGGCTCAGGATTAGGAGCGGAGGACCTGAGGGTGGCTCCTAGCACCCCCAACTTGAGGCTCCCTGTGGCCTGTACCTCCAGCTCCAGGGGCTCTGACACCCTCATGACTTGCTTCCCAGCTACTGAACTCGTGTACACAATTCTAAACAAGCACACATATGCATAAGTATCTTAATAAAAGTTAATTCTTCTTAATTTCTTTTAAAAAAAGGAAGTTGTAGAGGAACATAATCTGTGGGTCGCCTCCTAATTTTCCCTTCACTCAGTTTCCATCTCTAGACCTCTATGACCCCATGACACCCAACGGACAGAACGGAGGTTAGAACATGAGGGACAGAGAAGTCACCCAGATCGCCTTACACAGGACAGCCTTTCATCTCTGTTATTTCTTCCCCAGCGTGGTTCTTTTGAAGGCCGGGATGACTTCAGTCCGTGATCTGCATAATCTTCCCCTGCGAAAGTTCATGAACGGATTATGTCCTCATATGGTACAGTTTGCTACTTTCTGGATTTTCTTTCTTCGATTTACAAATCAAAAGACCCAAGGAAGCCATCTAAGCAAAGCATTTGAGAAACAACCAGTGGTTTCGCTTAGTTGTGTGAAAACATAGTCGAGTTTACGGGTCTCTAAAAGCCAACAGTGTCCTGTTAGCTCACAGGTACTGCGCCCGAGCCTGCCTGCCAGCCAGGGCTTGTAGGAGCAGCAACCAGTCTCAAAGGAAGAGCTCCCTCTACACCGCTAGAATACCTCACCGCGGTGGTGCTGTGGTAGCCCAGGATCACTCTTGTGGTGATTCTCCTGCCGCAGCTTCCCAAGTGGACCGCCACACCCTGCGGCAGCTGACCTTCTCACACTCTCTGTGTCGTTACTTCAAAAAAAAAAAAATTGGCAAGAGACTCCTGTAACTTTTGATTAGGCAGAAAACATGAAAGAGGAAGGAGGGAAAGATGAAAGGGAGGGGTGGATGGGTCGAAGGGAGGAAAGCACCAGCGGTGTCTGAACTATTCGGAGCAAAGGCAAGACAATAGGATAATAAATTGCCTCAAAAAATGTTCGTGCACACATGCGTGCGTTGGGGGCGCGGGTCAGAGGTTGATGAACCGGTTTCCTCTAGTCCATGTCTGTCTTATATTTTTGAGACAGGGTCCATCACTGATCCTGCAGCCCCACGGATCCTCCGGTCTCCACCTCCTTAGCTCTGGGATTACAGATTTGTGACACCTTGCCTATCTTTTTTGTGTGAGTGCCAGGGGACTCGAACTCATGTCTTCATGTTTGCACAGTTTTGTTGTCGTTTTTAATGGACTAAACCATCTGTCTTTAATACTGACAGAAAGAGAGACATGCGAGCAGGTCTTTCAACACTAGCACGTGACAGTTTGCTGCTGCAGGGAGACCAGTTGCAGAGGCCCCTGCCCCGCTGCAGTCCGAACCTTCAGAAAGTTCAAGGCGCGCTTAACTATTCCCCCAAGTCTTTAATGGTTGTTGGGAAGGTGGCAGTGTGGCCTCAGAGGAAGAAATCCAAGCCGAGTCCCCTGCTTAGGTCCCTAGGGGAACTGATGGAGCGGTCCTGGGCTCTCTGCCGGAGGGAGGCCCCGGGGGTCTAGGTTGGGACTGTCCAAGCTCGCTGCACTTCCGGAGGGCCTGGGGGCGCCTGGTTTGGAAGGTGAGAGGCGGAGCTGCTGGCGGCTGGGAAGGGACCAAAGGAATAAGTAATTGGAAATTCTGTAACCGAGAACCCTGTGCCTAACCCTTTGGCTCTTTCCCCCCTAACCCCCTGCGGAGAGTCGAAGGGCCGAGAGACGGTGCAGGGAAGAGTCACGTTTCTGAGAGGGAAGTGAAATAAAGAGGGCGGCACCCGGGGGGACCTGTGCGTCATTGAGGGACCGCGGAGCGGCCAGTGCGGAGGCGTGGGGCAAGGAGCCGGAGGGGCAGCTGAGCGCCCGAGCCGCTGCCCGGTCCGCTGCCCCGCAACCTACAACCTTGTAGGGCGCAAGATGTGGCAGGCAATCCCGCCCCGACCCCGCGCGCCCTGCCGCTGGGCGCGGGTCCTGCTGGCCCTGCTGGCCCTGGGCGGCGCGGGGCTGTGCCACGCGAGCTCGCAGCCTGGGTACCACGCGCGGCCCAGCGCCAGGAGCAAGTAAGTGCGCGCCCCTTCTGCTCGCCTCCAACCCAAGTCCAGCGTCCCTGCCGGTCCCTTCCGAATCCGCATGCAGGCTCTGGAGTTGCCCTGCCAATGGCGACGGCCAGCAGCAGAGAGATCTTTATGGGTTTTGGGGCGTCACCATCTCCGGGATGACCATGTGCTCCCCACCAGATACCTCGAGCATCCTGAAGCGGACCAGGGGAGTGGGGTAGTGCCCTGCTGAACCCCAACACTTCCTGGAGTGCGCGGGAGTGTGGGGGCTCTTCTTTGATACTCCAAAGACTTAAGAGGCACCCTGGGGTGGCGGCTTTGGCACGCTCCAGCCTTCGGAGCGGGTGACCCTTAACTTGCTGGGTCAGCTCTTCTGTCCATCTGTCCATCCGTTAGTCTCTCCGTCCGTCGTCCCCCCCCCCCCCCCAATGCTTCATTGTTCTCCAAAGTTTACCCAGCCCTTCTCTCTCAACCCCAGGAACTGGTGCGCCTACATCGTGACTAAGAACGTGAGCTGCACAGTGCAGGAAGGAAGCGAGAGTTTTATTCAAGCTCAGTACAACTGTCCCTGGAACCAGATGCCTTGTCCGTCTGCTCTGGTGTAAGTCCTGGAGTTCGCGGGCCGAAAGGGTGGGTGAGCTGGGGCGCTGGGCTCCGGCCCTTGTGGAAATTTCTTCCAGACCCTCTATAAATCCTTATAAAGTCTGAGGGCTGCGCCAGCTACCAACCACGCTGGGCTATTTAAGAATGTGCTGTTCTGTGGGAGCCTTAAGGATGCGCAAAATTTGGGAGTTTGTGATTCTTCAGGCCACAGAGGAGGATGAACAAAGCCCCTACCCCCATCTCTCTCTCTCTCTCTCTCTCTCTCTCTCTCTCTCTCTCTCTCTCTCTCTCTCTCTCTCTCTCAATTTTATTACTAACATAAGGCAGCTGAATG
Organism: Microtus pennsylvanicus; assembly: GCF_037038515.1. Lineage (NCBI taxonomy): Eukaryota > Metazoa > Chordata > Mammalia > Rodentia > Cricetidae > Microtus > Microtus pennsylvanicus. The sequence goes on along the minus strand of NC_134600.1, from coordinate 19,625,805 downwards.
TAATTAGATCCATATTGTATGTTCTGGGGCGCACGAAGGATTCTAAAATGTTTTAGGTGAAGGATTAGCTGAGAGGTTTGACTTGTTGGTGTTCTGACGAAGGTGAGTTTTAGCCCAGCTGTCCTCTTCAGCATCATAGTTTTTTAAACTAAACCCCAGCTTGCTTTAGAACACCCCTTTCTTCTCCAGTTAGATTTGTGGGTTCACTAGGTAGAGATCTCAGAATAGAATGATCTTGAAGATGAGCAGAAAAGTTAACCATCTCTTTGCCTCTAAAACAAAACAAAACAGAAACAGGGGGAAAATGATTCGGTAGCCTACAGATTCTGCAAACACATCTGTAAGCATCAATTGTGATCAGAAAGGTCTTTGAGTTTTTGTGAAAGTCGGATCTCAGGAGATGGCTGATGTGGATAAAGGGCTGTTGAGGACACGTGATGGCAGGGATTGTTTCCAGGAAGAATAAACTGTTTGTCTTAGGGCATATTGTCAGTGCTGCACAGAATGGTCAGTGGCGGGCAGCTCTGACAATCGGGCTGAGCTTGTATTCCAGCGAGCTGCTTCAGGGGGCAGGGACAGATGAGACTGAAGACACGTAGGGAGGAGGTGGTCACTGGGTTCCACCCAGGCTACTTTGGGGAGCTGCAGGGACTGAGAGTTCCTGGGAGGCACAAAGAAAGTTGTACAAACCTGAGGAAACACAGGGCGGTCTCTACTTCCTAACACGTGGAGGAAAGGCTGATTTAGAGTCCCTGGTCATCACAAAGACTCAGAGTGACCTTAAATTAGCCTGTATTTAGATTTACACCGCACAGCTCATGGTCCGCTGTTGGTGACAAGAGAACCAAGTCAGGTTTTTACACTGTGACCAAAACACAAACTGAATATTCAACACAATTTGGAAGAATCTTTGCTTGAAATTAGAATTGAATTGTCAACCAAGGCAATTTCATTCATTTTATACAAGAACTATATTTCATGTTTTTCTATAATGTTAAGGACAATTCAGAGATGAACAAATTTTTCATTAAAAGTAAAACTTAAATGGGGGGGGTTGGATGGGGTGGGACCATGGCTCAGTGGGTTGCTATGCAAGCTTGAGGACCTGAGCTCGAATCCCCAGCACCCACATAAAAAGCTGGGGACGGTGGCTGCCAGATAATCCCAGTGCTGTAGAGGGGTAGGGAAAGTAGGGTGGCTGCTTCCTGCTTGTCACCAGCCTGGCTCAGCGAGAAACCTTGTCTCAAGAGTAAGATGACGGCGGTAGTTGATTCTGACATCTCTGCCTCCATAAACACCTGTGTCTGCACACATGTGTACACACACTGAACACACCTACACACACTGAACACACCTGCACACACCTACACACACTGAACACACCTGCACACACCGGCACACACACTCAACACACCTACACACACTGAACACACCTGCACACACCGGCACACACACTCAACACACCTACACACACTGAACACACCTGCACACACCGGCACACACACTCAACACACCTACACACACTGAACACACCTGCACACACCTACACACACTGCACACACCTATACACACTGCACACACCTGCACACACACTCAACATGCCTGCACACACTGCACACATGCGCGCGCATAATGAACACACTGCAACACACTGAACATACCTACACATACAGTGAACACACTTGTACACATTGGAACATACACACATGATAACATGCTTGCACACACACATAAATACATACATAGAAATTTGCATTTCTGGAGGTAATTTTTTTTTTTTTGGAGACAGAGTTTAACTATGTAACCTTGGCTGGCCTCAAACTCAGATACCTGCCTGTCTCTGCTTCCAGAGGTGCTGAGATTAAAGCCATGTACCACCATACTTGGTGGTAAATGTGGTTTTGTTTGTTTTTTAATTTGGCTTTTTGAAGCAAGTTTTGTTATGTTGCTATGTGGAAACTCCCTGTATTCACCATGCTGGCCTTGAACTCGAAGTTATTGTGCCTTGGCTTTTAGAGTGCTGGAATTATAGACATGAGACACCACTTCCAGCTTTTCTTTGGTACTTGCTTGGCATGCGCAAGTCCTTGGGTTCATTGCCAGCACTACACACTCCAGCCATGATGGCACACGCCTCTGCACCTCAGATCTGGGACTCTTACAGTGTGGAAAGGCTCCTTCTTGGTCCTACGCTGACTTTGGGAACACATTTTGGGAGACACGAGAATCTGAGTGACAAGGAATTCTTCCTGTGAAGTCCCTGGAACTAAGGTTGACTTGCACGCTCTGTATTTTCTATTTTTATAGCAACCCCCAAGAGCCATTAGAAAGTAGCAGAACCTACATCTAAGTACAGGTCTTTTCTTTCTCAGTCTCAGTGTAGATGGAAGTTTCAATCTTGCCTGATCTCACAGCTGTTCAGTCTCAGAGAAACACATAGAGGCTTATACTAATTATAAACTGTTTGGCATGTTAGCTCAGGCTTATTATTAACTAGCTCTTATAACTTACATTAATCCATAATTCTTATCTGTGTTTAGCCACGTGGCTTGGTACCTTTTCTCAGTGACGCTTTTTCATCTTACTTCCTCTGTATTTGGTGGCCCTGCCTGTATGTCCTGCCTGGCTACTGGCCAATCAGCATTTTCTAATACATTTTTCTTGATATTTTTTGAGCTCTACATTTTTCTCTGTTCCCCTCCCTGCCTCCTCCCTTCTCCCTTCAACTCTCCCCCAAAATCCCCATGCTCCCAATTTACTCAGGAGATCTTGTCTTTTTATACTTTCTACTTCCCATGTAGATTAGATCTATGCAAGTCTCTCTTAGTGTCCTCATTGTTGTCTAAGTTCTCTGGGATTGTGGTTTGTAGGCTGGCTTTCTTTGCTTTATGTTTAAAAGCCACTTATGAGTGAGTACATGTAATAATTGTCTTTTTGTGTCTGGGTTACCTCACTCAAAATGATATTTTCTAGCTCCATCCATTTTCCTGCAAAATTCAAGATGTCATTATTTTTTCTGCTGTGTAGTACTCCATTGTGTAAATGTACCACATTTTCCTTATCCATTCTTTGGTTGAGGGGCATTTAGGTTGTTTCCAGGCTCTGGCTATGACAAACAAGCTGCTATGAACATAGTTGAGCACATGTCCTTGTGGTGTATACCCAGAAGTGGTATTACTGGGTCTTGAGGAAGGTTGTTTCCTAATTTTCTGAGAAATCGCCACACTGACATCCAAAGGAGTTGTACCAGGTTGCATTCCCACCAGCAATGCAGGAGTGTTCCCTTTTCCCCACAACCTCTCCAGCATAAGTTGTCATCAGTGTTTTTGATCTTAGCCATTCTTACAGGTGTAAGATGGAATCTCAGAGTTGTTTTGATTTGCATTTCTCTGATGACTAAAGATGTTGAACATTTCCTTAAGTGTCTTTCAGCCATTTTAGATTCCTCTGTTGAGAGTTCTTTGTTTAGGTTTGTATTCCATTTTTTTTATTGGATTATGTGATCTTTTGGTGTCCAATTTCTTGAGTTCTTTAATTAAACCAATATGAGTGACAAATCTTTACAGTATACAGAGCATTCTCCCACAGCACCTCAGCCTCCTCCTCCTGCTTCAACTTCATAATCCCTGCTGTCTAGCCCCAACTCACCACATGCGTATGCATGTGCAGACCCCTGGACTTATGGTCAAGTTCTTGCTCTCAGCTGTAGTTTGGACCTTCAAACCTTGACTTTTGAGATGGTACATAGCCCTGCTGGCCTTTCTGTTGGTGTTGCAAGCCTGACTTGAACCTACTGTTGAGTCCCATCTGTTCTAGGGGAAGATTGTGACAGATGACATGATTCTGCACTCAGAGACTAGAGTCTGGGTCTCACAGCGGGGAAGGCACATACAAACGCTAGAGCCAAGCCAGGCATGATGGTGCATTTGGAGGGCGGAGGCAGAAGGTTCAGAAGTTCAAGACCATCCCTGGGAGTTTGAGGCCAGCTTGAAAAATATAAAAACCATCTGAAGAGATAGCCTCAAGCAGTGAAGAGTACATAGCATTGTTGTAGGGTACCCCAGTTCAGTGAACGGCACATAGCACTATTATAGGGGACCCCAGTTCAGCGAAGAGTACATAGCACTATTGTAGGGGATCCCAGTTCAGGGAACGGCACATAGTGCTGTTGTAGGGGACCCCAGTTCAGTGAAGGGTACATAGCGCTGTTGTAGGGGACCCCAGTTCAGTGAAGGGTACATAGCGCTGTTGTAGGGCACCCCAGTTCAGTGAAGGGTACACAGCACTGTGGTAGGGCACCCCAGTTCAGTGAAGGGTACAGCGCTGTTGTAGGGCACCCCAGTTCAGGTCTCAGTCCCTGTGCTGGGCTTACAAGCATCTCAAATGTTTGCCCTAGGGCTCGGCGCTCTCTTCTGACCTCCAAGCACAAGGGCACTCCCGTGCAGTACCTCCGCACAACACACATGCATACATAGACTTCAAACAACAAACACCAACCAAAGAAACAAAACAAAAGCCATATTAACCTCCAAATACTGCAGCTTCATCGCTGAGATTTCTGGTCTCCATGCTGCCCGCTCCATAAGACCTCAGTCTGCGGGACAGATTAGGATCAAGGCTGACAAGCAGGCAGGAGCATGGGTCTCAGGCAGCGGTTCTAACCTTCCAAATGCTTCAACCCTTTAATATAGCTCCTTATGTTGTGCTGACCCCAACCACAAATTTATTTTTATTGCTCTTTCACAACTGTGATTTTGCTACTGTTATGAACCATAATGTAAGTATCTGCATTTTCCAGTGTCTAGACAATCCCTGAGCAGGCTGAGAACTACCAGTCTGAGGACTCTGATTCCAGAGCACAGCCTGGGTCAGTGTTCCTCTGCCCAGCTTCTGCCAGTCTGGCGTCAAGGGAAAATGTCGTTCCAGAAGATCCTCCCATTCTGCCATCCAGTATGGCCACTGATGTCTCACAGTAAGAGACACTAAGGAAGATCCTGGTCTAGCCCTGGCTAGAGTGGGGGTTTCTCAGGGACTGTAGTTAGCTGCCTAACTCACTGTCTATTATGAAGGGACCCAGTTGCTTGAGGCCTGTGCTGTCAGACTCCCCGAGGGCAGCAGTACTTGCTTCCCCAGGGGCTTACACCTCCAATTTGGGAAGCAGTTTCTGCCTTTATGTAACACAGCAGCCTTGCAGTGCCATAGGGGACTGAGGATTTCCAGCTCCCTGGCTTGGGTTGCTCCAGTGAGGTTCAAAGAGCCAGGAGAGAGTCACTGAGGGTAAGGTCCTGGGTCACAGGCCTTTCTCTTAAGGAAACGATTGTGGTCACCGGTACTCTCTGCTGCTGGCTTCTGCTTCCTGCAGTGCATAGGAAGTAAATCAAAGATCTGAGAGAATTCCTACCTTGGCCAGTTTCTCCTTCCTTCCTTCTTAACTGTATGTATTTATGTGGGGTGTGTGAATGTGTGTGTGGGGGGGTGGGGGGTGGTGGCTGTGTGCCATAGCGCTGTGTCAGCATCAGAGACAACTTGGAGGAAGTGGTTCTCTCCTTTCAACCTGCATGTGGGTACTGAGGGTTAAGCTCAGGTCATCAGGGTTGGTGGCAAGTTCCATTACCTTCCTGAGTCATCTTAGCCAGTCCTAAAGCATTTCTCCGAGAACCCATTCATGGATGTTCATGACAGCTGAGGGGTTCTGCTGCTCTGACTTTTTAAAGATTTATTCTTTTATGTGTGGGGGAGCGTTTTTGCCTGCAAATGTATATGCGCACCCCCCTCGTGCCTGGTGTCTATATAGCCAAAAGAGGGAACTTGAGTGATGGATAGTCAGGAACTGAACCTGGGTCCTTTGTAAGAGCAGCTTATGTTGTTAACCACTGAGCCGTCTGCCTGACCCTTGGTTCATGTTTTGCTACCGCTGCTTTGTTTCCTAGCCTGGTCTTCTATTTGAGGTCCTCCTCCCTTGGTCTCCTGAGTGCTGGGGTGACAGACATTGGCCCCGGTGTCTGGGGTGCTGTAGCTGCTCTATCTCGCCACCCATTCCGTGAGGCCACAGTCCCAGAGTGCTGCCAAGAGAAGGATAGAAACATTCTTTGTTCTTATGAGAATGGGATGAGGGTGGCGTGGGGCGTGCGGCTGCTGTGCAGAACTCTGTCAGAAGGGCTGGCCTGGGAATTAGGACCCAGGCAGGCTGCAGAAAAGGGTCCTTGCTCAACACTTTCAGCTCCTGAACTTCTGGCTGCACCACTCCCTTGTCTGCCTGACGTTACCAGACTTCTTTCTGACTTTTCTGTATTTCTCCTTCTGCAGCAATACTTGTCCAGTTTAGTGTTCTCTCTCTCTCTTTCTTTCTCACTCCTCTCTGTAAGGATTGGTCCCAGGGCCTTTCTCTGGTTAGGCCAGTATTCTACCACTGACTACCTCCCCTGGTCAGCCCTATTAAGAAGACAAGCCCCATCCGGGTGGTGGTGCATACCTTTAATCCCAGCACTTGGGAAGCAGAGACAGGAGGACCTCTGTGAATTTGAGGCCGGCCTGGTTTACAGAGCGAGTTCCAGGACAGGCTCCAAAGCTACACCGAGAAACCCTGTCTTAAAAAACTGGAAAGAGAAAAATAAAATAGAAGATAAGCCCCAAGAGGACCTGGGTGGGGTACACTCCGAGTCTGTAGCTGCTGGGAAAACGTACATCAGCAGGTGTTGGTTCTGGGTCAAGTGCCAAGACCACTCTAACTTCAGATTCCAAAGGGAACAGATGGTCATCCAGTTGGAGAGAAAGTTGTCTATTAAGGGCCAGTCCTCGCCAGGAAAAATAGTTGGTTTTTTATTTCCCTTCCTAAGTACATAATGGTTAAGGCTAAAACAAAACCCCAAGGGCTGACATCTCCAGTCAGCTCCTCTCCCGGCATCTCCAGGAACCGAATCCCGTCCAAGACTTTCGCCTTCTAAACAAACACTTCGTACACAGCTGGCTGGTTGGAGCCTTACTCCTTAGCGCTGAAGGGACATCAAACCACCTGCTGAAGGCTGAGGTGGTATCAGGGGACACCTGCCAGGCCGGCAGAGAGACCAAGCGTTTAAACCTGAACGTCACGTGGCTACTATGGAGTCCTTTGGGTGGGGGGATTCTCATCCTCTAGCCCTTTGGGGCTGTACCTTCCTATAGAACTCAAAATTGTCTTCCACGCCTCTAGTTTGTTTTGCATTCTAGGTTGCTGTGTTTGGGAAACTCTTTCCAGAATATTCCCCTAGTTACTATTTCATTTTTGTTACTAGTTCAGCTAGGATCTGGGGTAGGACGGACACGGGGCTCAGAAAAATAACTTCACCGTGTATGGGCCTGAATTCAATTCCCAGCATCACGGCAAAACAAGACCCCACACTTTTGTGTTTTCCTTCCTAACTTTTTAATCTTGGAGATCATGAATACAATTTAAATAGAAGCCGTGGTCTTAAAAAAACAAAAAGAAAAAAAAGCCCAGTTGCTTCTTGTTAATATGTGGTTTCTTACCATTAATTTGTCTTTCTCTGTCGATCTTTCCCACCTGCGTAGCTTGTGGTACTTGAGTTGAAATACTGAGGTAGTCAGGAAAGGGGAGCTGGGTGTGGGTGGCCTGGCTTGTGGGGAGCGGTGAATTGATAGGTCACCCAGATCAAGCTCCCTTTGGTGACTTCAGTCCAAGCGTGTGGGACAGCAACATGTATGGGCTGAGAAGATAGAAGGCTTGGCAGTTGGCCTGGACTCTCAAATACCACCCTCCCCACCTTGCTGTGAGACACGCGTCAGTTCACCAGCAGCTAGGGCACAATTTTTTCAGGGGTAAAAGGCAGGGGGTTGTGGGGAGGAGGCCGACAGGAGGGTAGCCGGACTGACTGAGAGGATTTTGAAAGCCCCCTGCTCCAAGAATGTGAGGCGCACCTGGCAGATCACCTGGCGAACACGCATTGGCTCCGTGTGTCCCAATGCTGCCGCCTCGGGAGTGGTGCTGTCTTTGAAGGTCTGAGAGTTGAAGGTCACGCTGAGGTGTTGGAGGAAAGATTAGAGTACTAAAGATAGAGAAATAACCCAGTGACCTGAGATAATGAGAAAATGGCCTGGTTGCTGAGTGCAAACAATTTAGGTGCAGAGTATACCGGCCACGCCCTCCTCCCAGGAGGAGTTTTAACCCTTAGGCTGACAAACTGCCAGTATGCAGTCTGCTTCCAGTCTGTCGGTGTCCTGACTTAGGGCTGCTAGCCTGACTTTGTTTTTTTTCAACGTCCCAGAATTAACTGCTTTCGGTCCTTTCAAGAAGCGGTTTCCTGGAATTAACGTTAATAGCGAACAGCTGATCAAATAGTGTCATTTCAATGACGTCAGGCTGGGGTGGCACTCACCTTTAACCCCAGCACTCAGGAGGCAGAGGCAGGCGGATTTCTGAGTTTGAGGTCAGCCTGGTCTCCAGCGTGAGTTCCAGGACAGCCAGGGCTACACAGAGAAACCCTGGCTTGACTCCCACCCCCACCCCCCGGAAAAAAAGAGTAATTATCATAAGGACTGGTTGTGCTGGGAGGAACCAGGGAGCCATGGGAGTTTTCGATGTGACAGCAGTTCACATTGCAGGGAAACGGCCAAACTATTCAATTAAACTTGCCACTACCGTTTGTCCCTTTCTTATTTAAAGAAGCAATAGGTGCTGGGGTGAGTGGAAGCGGGAGGGTTCAGCTGAACCCCTACTCCTGGTTCAAAAATGCCGTGGAAGGCAAACTCTTTGGGGTGTGTCACTTAGAAGGACCCAGCTGTTATTTTTTTCCCCCACTTCAGAATACTAAAAGACGAGGGAGTTCGCCTTAAACCTCGCTTTGGCCAGTGTCTTTCATTATGCCTTTGCAGAAGAGGAAACGAGTTTGGGCAAACCCTTCTCGAGCTGGTCATTTCCATGAAAGGGATCTTCGTGACTTCTCTGTTTCCCAATTTCCTATCTCTGGACTTTGCGAGCTTAACTTTTTATCCCTTTGTAGCGATTAGCTCAGCATGGTCCCTTACAAAAGGCGTGCCTTTAATTCCCAGCACTCAGGAGGCTGGGGCAGGTGGATCTCTATGAGTTTGAGGCCAATTTGCTGTACATAGCCAGGCAAGATGGTATAGAGAGACTGTGGCTCAAAAAATAAAAGATGCTAAGAGTTTCCTTCAAGCCAGAAGTGGTTTCACGGTGCGCGCCAGACAGGGATAATGAGATAAAGGCATATAAATGCCTCCTGAACCTCAGCTGAGGGAAACACTGCTTGTTTTTCTGCAAACGGAGGCTTTTCCATGTAACTGGGCAAAGAAGGTTGGGAGCCTTGATGCTGATTGCGACAGAGCTCAGGGCGGGGATGGTTACGAAATCCAGCCCTTCGTTGGAGGCTTGTCTCCTCTAAAGCCTTTCCCTGGCTCCAGACAGAGGCTCTCTCTCTCTCATGCTCTTCCTCCTTTTCTTTCCTGGTGATGGAACTGGAGGCCTCACATCTGCTAAGTGCAGGTCTCCATCCGGTCCTCTCACAAGCTGTTTGGCTGAAGGACTTTGGCAGGGCGGCAGCAGCATCCTTCCTTAATATTCCGAACAGTCCAGCCCGCCAGGGTGGCGGTGCCCAGGCCTGGCTTGCCTTCAGGTGTCTCCAGCCTTGGAGGGACGTCCTGAAGCAGCATGCAGGGGTCAGCACAAGCAGTCAGGACAGGCCACGTTCTGCATCCCATCACAAGGCATTGCGACACCGCCTGGCCTTGCAACAGAGGCGATATCATCGCATTGCATCACTGCAGAAAGCAAGTTCAAGACACACCCCAGAGCTCCCCCTCACTTTGGTACAGGAGGAAGAGCAGAACGGCATTTGTTGCTTGTTCTCTGAACCAACTCCCCCCATCAAAATCATTACTGGAAAGTCACTAATCCTGACAGGCACTCAAATTTTCCTTTTTATTATGTTTTGGGGTGTGTGTGCCATAGCATTCTTGTGGAGGAAGACAGCTTGTAGGAATCTGTTCTTTCCTTCCACCATGTGGTCCTGGGGATGGAACTCATCAGTCTTGGTAGCAGGAGTATTACCAACTGGGCATTTCATCAGCCAATTTTCTGCCTTTTTTTTTTTTTTTTGGCTTGTTCAAGACAGGGTTTCTCTGTGTAGTCCTGGCTCTCTCTGCAGATCAGGCTGGTTTTTCACACTCTGCCTTCCATGCACTGGGATTAAAGGTGTGTGCGTGTACCATCACCTCCCTGCCCTTAGTTACTTTTCTATGGCTATGATAAAACACCCTTACCACCAAGGCAGTTTATAAAAGAAAGCTTTTAATTGACTCAGAGTTTCAGAGGGTTAGAGTACCTGGCGACAAAGAGTCAAAGCCACACGGCAAGCTTTGAGCTCACATCATCCCTATCCGCAAGTAGGAGACAGAGCTGTGAGTGGTGCCAGTCCTTTGAGACCTCACTTCCGCCTGCCTCTGCAGTGCTGGGATTAAAGGGGTGCCACCCACCGGCTCATGTTCTCGTGTGTGTGTGTGTGTGTGTGTGTGTGTGCACGCGCGCGCGTGAGAGAGAGAGAGAGAGAGAGAGAGAGAGAGAGAGAGAGAGAGAGAGAGAGAGAGAGATTGTGTACACCGGGTTGGCCTTGAGCTAACAGTTCTCCTAAAGTCAGCGCCCGGGTGCTGGGATTTCAGCTGTGCATCTCCAGGCTCGTGTCGGTGATCACTCTTTTGCAAAGCACAGTTTAATGAACCTATGAGAAATATCATGTAGAAACTAAAGCCAGCATCACTGGGTCACTTTCAGAGTTTGTTATATTTTCTTTTCTGGTTCGAGGACTTGAATGCAGGGTCTTGTACATACTAGACATGAGCTTTGCCACGGGGCTATACCCTCCTTTGTATTTTCAAAAGCTAATATCTCTCTATATATATAGATATGGATATATAGATATTATCTCTCTATATACAGAGAGACATAATATATAGATATAATTTTTTACATCCTGGCACTTTGAAGGTAGTTATTTAAAGTCCTATCTTGACTGTCAGAGATAAGATGCAACCTTGACTAAAGCAGAAATTGGTATCAAGATTGTGCGGTGTTTTGTGACAGGCCTGATCATGTTTTGGGGAGGACTGTGGAAGGACATTGGAACTAGGGACTAGAAGAGTCCCTGAGTGCTGGTCCATTCTGTGGGAATTTGGAAGGTCAGATGAGGGCAATGCTGATGATGGAGGCCAGACTGGTGAACACTTAGAGGGAAATTGAAGTTCATACCCCGGAGGCATTTGCTATTTCAAATTAAGACCACACAGTGCTTGGTCAGCTGCAGCTGAAGAGTCCGCTGTGATTAACAAGAGACCGGAGTAACAAAGTGAAACCTTTGCTTTGCTGGGATAGTCCACGCTGGGCAGCTGGAGCTGAGGAGTCAGAGATAATTAAGGAGAGACCAGCATCACTGAGGTAAAATCTCTGGGAAGTGTTCCCTCAGAGTCAGCACGCAGAAGCTGCGTGCCAGAGGCGGCCAAGGTCTCACCGAGGGCCGGCGGGGGAACTTGGTGGTGTAAGCGTCACCCAGGTGGTACTGATGTTGAAGTCTTGCAGGGGTCACGGAGAGCAGTGGAGGCTTGGCGCTCTGTGACAAGGTTGTCCCCGAGGAGAGCCCAGGAAAGGCTACTGGTGAAAGTGCAGCCTAGCTGCAGGAAGAGACCCCGCCATTATGGATGGACACCAAGAACAGCAGTGGTAACAAAGCAGAGACTGCCAGAACCCAGAAGACAGGCGGTGTGTGCAGGAGAGGGTAGATCATGAGGGGATCCCGGACACTGGACGCTCAGTTATTTACACTGTTGGAGTTTGGTTTTACTTTGCTCAGATGGTGACTGGGCCCTGGTTCTTCCCTCTTGAAGTAAGAAAATGCTGAACTTATTTTTTTCTATTTATTTATTTATTATTTATTGTTTTTCCAGACAGGGTTTCTCTGTAGCTTTAGAGCCTGCCCTGGAACTAGCTCTTGTAGACCGGGCTGGCCTCGAACTCACAGAGATCCACCTGCCTCTGCCTCCTGAGTGCTGGGATTAAAGGCATGCATCACTACTGCCTGGCTGAAAATTTGGAGTTTTTTAAGATTTTTTTTTCTCGAGACAGGGTCTTTGACTGTCCCTTGAGCTTGCTGTGTAGACCAGACTGATCTCAGAAAGAGTTTGGATTTTAAAAGAGACTAGATAATTTAAAGAGGCTGAAATTTTTTTTCTTGGTTTTTTCGAGACAGGGTTTCTCTGTGGCTTTGGAGCCTGTCCTGGAACTTGCTCTGTAGACCAGGCTGGTCTCGAACTCACAGAGATCCGCCTGCCTCTGCCTCCTGAGTGCTGGGATTAAAGGCATGCGCCACCACCGCCTGGCTGAGGCTGAAATTTTTTGATTCTTCTCTCATACATTACATCCCAACCTCAGTTTCCCCTCCTTCCACTCTTCCCAGCCCCTCCCCTACACTTCCCCTCTCCCCCAGATCCACTTTTCCGGTTCCCTTCAGAAAAAAGCAGTAGGAGGAAAAGGGTTCCAAGCACAGGCAAAAGAGTCAGAGACTCCCCCCCCCCCCCCCACTGCTGGGAGTCCCACAGGAACACCAAGGTACGCCTGCAGAGGACCTAGGTAAAACCCATGCAGTCCCCGAATGGCACTTCGAGAGACTGAATTTTTAAAGTGTTTAAATTTATGAAGCCTGCGGTTCCTTTTAACTTTGTAAAATGTTTTTTTTATTGTGATGTTGATATTAATATATGATTTTGGGATGAGCAAGAAAGGGAAAGTTCTGGCTTTTTAGTGATCTGTGTGTGTCAAGTTGACAAGAGGTGAGTTGTCCTGGCTAGCTTTGTGTCAATTTGGGACAAGTGAAAGTCGTCGGAGAGGAGGGCGGCTCAATTGAGAAGATGCCTCCATAAGACCAGGCTGCACACAAGCCTATAGGGCTTTTAGTGTTTCAGTGACTGATATGGGAGGGGCTGGCCCATCATGGGAGAGTCCACCTTTGGGCTGGTGTCCATTGCTTCCCAAACACCAAACCTTTTATTGATCCCTCCTCCCACTCTCGCGAACAAATCTTCAACAGAAGCTGCCAATACCTGCTTTCTTTTAGTTATTATAGCTCAGTTTGGGACCTTCTAGAGTTTTCTATACATAGTATCATATGGAATATGATACTTATTTGATCCGACTTTTTAAATTGAGCATAATTCACTTGAGCTTTGTCTGTGTTGTACTCTGTACCAGTCTTTGAAGCCTTTCATCGCTACCCGTCTTTCCACGGTAAAGACCCTGCCCTCTGTATACACTCTGGCTGCAGGTTTCCCGGGAGCTACCGAGCAGTGGATCCATTACATTGATCATGAGGTTACTTCTCGTTTTCTGAAGAACAGCTGAGGCGCTAAGCACATAACATATGCAGACCATGAGATAGAACCATAGTGGAGTTTAGAAAACACACATCACATTCATGGTCTTAAAAATATGAAATTAGCCAGACAGGGCACGCCTTCATCCCAGCACTCGGGAGGCAGAGGCAGGTGGATCTCTGTGAGTTCAAGGCCAGCGTGGTCTACAGAGCGAATTCCAGGACAGTCACCCTGTCTCAAAAATAAAGTCAAGGGGAGATGCAAGAGGATGTTTGAGATATTCAGGAAAGGAGAAGCCATGTCCCGGCAGGTACATCTGAGAAGTTGTTTGGAAACCCTGGCATCTTGGCAGGTATCTGAAGGAAGGTTCTAGCAGGATATGTGCAGATGGGAGAGAAGGGCAGTGCCGTCACAGAGAAGACATGAGCCATGAACCGGCAGTGGGGAGTGGGAAGCAGTGACGGACGGAGCTGCTCTAGGTCCTCCCTCCTCGGCCTGCTGAAGGCTGCATCTTCTCCTTGTGGCTCCTAACACATCACCTCCCTAAGGACATGTTAACCCTGTGTTTGAACCCCCCCCTTTAATGAATATGAGCCATTGCCCTAGTGACCTCACGTAAATTTGGTGACCTTGAGTTGCTATGGGTCCTCTACCAAGTAAGGTCACCTTCTGAGATACTGGACTCAAATATCTATGGGGGTGGGGCACAATTTAAGTCCATACCAGCATGGTGGTGAGATTGGGCTTTGTTGCCCACGTGATGGGAAGTTGCCAGAGCCATGCTTCCAAATGTTCATTCAGGCAACATATATAAGATGAATTTGCCTTGGGGAGTGTGGGCAGGGGCGAGAGACACAGGGAGATGGGCAGGGGATTGGCCCAGGACTCCCAGGTAATGGGAGAACTGACCAAGTTAGAATGTGCTTGGCATGACAGGACACACCTGCAATCCTAGTGCTTGGGAAGCAGAGACAGGGACCAATACATATTTGACGGCGTTTTTAAAACTGCGTAGTGAGTTCTAGGCCAGCCAGTGCCATGTAGTGAGTTCCACTTCCTATGCTCCTCAGGAAATGAATGAATCAGAATGCAGATGGGGAGCCCAGGGCTGGGGTCAAGCTGTTCTGAATGTTTATTGGCTCACTGATCAGCTCTTAGCTGGGGTCTTGAGAGAAAGGACTATATGTTGCAAGGAAAGGGAAGTGGTTTCTGGATTGTGTGGTGTTTATGGAATGACTGCTTTTAAAATGGTGTATGTGTGTTGGCAGAAGCTAACTTTGAAGTCCAGGCTGACCCCTTATCTGTCTCCCACGTACCAGGACCATAGCTGTGTACTGTAGCCACACTGGGCTTCCTACATCGCTTTCAGCCGCATAGCATGTGACGTCCCTGCTTGCCACCTGCTAGCTGGGGTTAACCCCATCATGTGGCCGACTGAAACCATTATTATGGAAGGAACCTGTATTTTTAATTTTAGAGCAAATCTCTTTATTTACACACCAAATCGGTTGTATAGAAATTTCATTTGCGTGAACCTCTCGGAGCTGTTACCTAACTCTTTCGTATTTGGAAGGCAGAAGAGGGGTAATGTGAGTCTCAGTTTGTGTTCGTGGCAGCGGCATAGAGAAGTGTCCTGATTGCTCTGATGCAGCGACCTTTGGTGACATTGGAACAGGAAGAGCGTCTGATGTTTTAGGTGGCAGATTTTGTGTGTTTCTTGTGCATAGGGTTTCCAGATGGATAAAATTTTGCATATTGGATTCTGGTGACTCAAAGAATGACATGGAGTAAGCCTGGGTACCCTGGTACCTATCTTCTGGTATGGAGGCAGAATGTGTATTTTCCTTCTCTTGTTAAGACTTAAATGAACCGAGTTTGGCTTTTAATTATCAGATATAGAGACTTGTAGGCAGACGAGTTTTTCTTTCCCTCCCACCAGTTCCCAAATAACCAACACAGAGTTTCAATATTAATTATAAATGCTTGGGCGATAGCTCAGGCTTGTTACTAGCTAACTCTTATATTTTCAACGAACCCATATTTTTATCTACACTCTACTATGTGGCTCATGGCTTGTTACCTCATTTCATACACATCCTGCTTCTGGGTCTGTCTGGTGATTCCCAAGACTCCACCCTTTTTCCCAGCATCCCCCTAGTCTGGTTCTCCTGCCTAAACTTATCCAGCTCTTGTCCAGTCAGCTTCTTTATTAAACCAACCGCAGAGACATATATTCGCACAGTGGAAAGGACTGTTCCACAGGGACTGTTAATTCGAACAACTATCCTTGGCTTGTTGGATCTTTGGGTTCTACGGTAGGTCTCAGACCCACACTAAGTAGCTCTAGAAATAGTCCCCGTGCCTTCAAAGTCTCTAATAAGAGTCTAGTTCCCTGAGTCCCATCAGAGTGAGGATGCTGAAGGATATAGAGCATATCCCAGGTGTCCTTGGACTCCAGTGCCACCCTGCCATGAATCATGAGGAAAGCCTTTACTTACTTCTTTTCTATGGGCCCTCCCTCATTTCCCTCTCACTAAGAGTCTATAAAATTGGGTGGAAGAAATGGGTGCGGTGAGAAGGAGGAGGGGAGGGAGTGGGAGCTGGGATTGGTATGTAAAATGAAAAAAGATAGGTTTTTTTCTTTTAAAAATAAAACAAAATGATTCTTTTTATGTGTGTGCATAGATGTATGTGTCTGTATGCATACATGACCATGTCTACACATACATGTGGGAGCCAATGGTACATGTTGACAATTATTCTTCAATTGCTTCCCTCCTTTTCATGTTTTTAAACATATGCCTTTCATTGAATCTGATTGGCTACACTGGCCAGCAAGTCCCAGAAATCCCCGTGTCTCTGGTCTCCTCGCACTAGGATTAAAGGTGTGTGCTATTACACCAGTTGTTTTTGTAGAGGTGCTGGCGACCCAAGCTCAGCCATCATGCTTGCATGCCAGGTACTTCACTGGCTGAGTTGTCTCCCCAGCCCCTGAATTCTTTTTGTCTTGCTAAGCCGTGCCCTCCACCCTTGATACTTGTTATATACTTAGAACCTGGCGTGGAGGTCAGGCTGTGGCAGCATGCTTCAAAAGAAAAACCTGCTTTCTCGGCGGAGTGCCGGTGAGCCGAGAAGGGCGCCTCCTTGCTGTGTTACCTGCGGGTTCCTAGGCGGTGAGAAACGCCAGACTCCTCAGTTCTAAGGTCTCTATCCTTCTTCCCAGTGTGCTCAGGATTTAGAGAACAAATACAGGTGCTCTTGTGTTTTCAGTTCTTCAGTTCTAAGGTCTCCATCCTTCTTCCCAGTGTTCTCAGGACCTAGAGAACAAATACAGGTGCTCTTGTGTCTTTAGTTCTTAGATAATGAAGACATTGGCCCTCTTGTATCTACGGAGAACAGAGGAACCGCTTGTATCTTCAGAGACACTTCTTCAGTCTCTAGAATTACCATGCTGCTGAGTGATTGCCGCCAGGTTACAGGTGTGGCCTGAAGCTGTGCCACAGGTCAGGGACTTCACTGAAAGGCCCGGAAGTGTTTAGTGGTGGGATAGCACAGCCAAATCTTGTATAGTATCCACCATTCCAATGAAGTTTGAAAACCATGGATGGGGTGCCTTACGGAGAAGAGGATTGAGCTTTTGGACAGAGCTTACAAAGCCAGGAATCTGGGTCGAGTGAAACAGAATTTTGGAATTGTGGTGTTTTTGTAGGAGATCCCGGGTGTTTGCCACTACTGCCCACCACTCAAATAGAGGTCTTTTCTTTCTTTTTTTTTTTGAGACAGGGTTCCTCTGTAGCTTTGGTGCCTGTCCCAGAACTAGCTCTTGTAGACCAGGCTGGCCTCGAACTCCCAGAGATCCGCCTGCCTCTGCCTCCTGAGTGCTGAGATTAAAGGCGTGCGCCACCACCGCCCGGCTCTCTTTTTTCTTTTTTAAAAATGTTTTATTGAGCTCTACATTTTTCTCTGCTCCCCTCCCTGTGTCTCCCCTCCCCTTCAACCCTCTCCCATGGTCCTTATGCTCCCAGTTTACTCAGGAGATCTTGTCTTTTTTACTTCTCATGTAGATTAGATCTATGTAATTCTCTCTTAGTGTCCTCATTGTTGTCTAGGTTCTCTGGGAATGTGGTTTGTAGGCTGGTTTTCTTTGCTTTATGTTTAAAAACCACTTATGAGTGAGTACATGTGATAATTGTCTTTCTGTGTCTGGGTTACCTCACTCAAAATAATGTTTTCTAAATCCATTCATTTTCCTGCGAAATTCAAAATGTTATTTTTTCTGCTGTGTAGTACTCCATTGTGTAAATGTATCACATTTTCCTTATCCATTCTTTGGTCGAGGGGCATTTAGGTTGTTTCCAGGTTCTGGCTATGACAAACAAGGCTGCTATGAACATAGTTGAGCACATGTCCTTGTGGCACAATTGAGCATTCTTTGGATATATACCCAGAAGTGGTATTACTGGGTCTTGAGGAAGGTTGTTTCCTAATTTTCTGAGAAATCGCTACACTGACATCCAATAGAGGTTAAGTCAGCAAGATGACTCAGTGGGTAAAGGCACTTGCCACCAAGGCTGGCGTTAAGAGTTGGTGCCCAGACCCTACATGATGGTAAGAAAGACCCGCCTTGTGCAACTTGTCCTTTGACCGCCATACATTGTAGGCTTTAAGACTTAACAGGCAGGCACACCACCACCACCAACAACAACACACAACTAAAAATTAAATACTTCTTCAGTGGCTCCGAGTAGAAAGGCTGGGCTCATAGACCATGGGAAGCTGGGTCTGTGATGAATGCCTGCCTCCTGGCCCAGGCCAACAGATGTTCTCAAGGTCCACACTGTGGGAACACAAGGATGAGTTCATCAGGGAGGGACTGGGAGCTGCATTGCCTGTGATTCTTCTGCCAGGAATGGGGAAACAGAATGGAAAAGAATGAGAAACAGTGCAGTATAGATTGTGGCAAGAACTCCCAACAGAAACGGGCCTCCCATAGAGAGCTGGCTCAGGCTCAGCCTCCCTTCTCTTTCCCAACACCCAGTGACTTGATTTGGAGATGAATTTCCCAGAGTTAAGAAATGTGGCCTCCTTGGAACACAGCCTTAAGCTATAGTTAACTGCTGGATGTGGCCAGCATCAGATGACCTCATAAGCAGCACTTCTGAGTCTGCTCAGAAGGCAGGTCCCCATCTTTGAGCGAATCTAACGATAACAGCTCCTTTATCTGCTGCAGCTCCGTGGGGGCAGCCTCCCCACCGAGCCTCGGTGGTTTTCTTTAATCCTTCCTTTAGGAATGAAGATTGTACTTTTTTTTCCAGGATAATTAGAAATTGTGGGAGAAACCTACTCATTACTCCGCATGGTCAGGGCAAAATGCTGGTAGTGAGAAGGATTTGGGGGTTGAAATCAACCTTGCCCCTAAGTACATAAGGAAATTAATTCAGGAGGAAATAGAAACACCATCGGCTTATAATCATGGTTTCTCCGGTGATTGTATCCTTGTACTGGAACCGGACGGCCCTTCTAGAGGGACGTTTTCATTCTGAACACATTGTTTTGATCTAGGAGCTATTCCTTTCAAACACACACGAAACTCTCTTGTAATCTGACTTTAACTGAGGTTCATTAACCTGACATTTAGATTCATTATATCCAGTTTATATTTCAAAAAATATCGTGGCCTGGGCATTCTGGCTTTTTTAAAGTTTAGATGAATTTTCCTAAAAAGCCAAGTGATGTATTCCACATGTCTTTGCTCCCAGGTTAAGCTCTCCACGCAGTGAGCTGATCAAAAATGTGTAATGTAGCAGAAAAGATGAATATTTTGATTGCGAGTTTGTTCTTATGCTGTCAGAAGGGCCTTGACTTTGGAGTGGAGCCATGGAAGGAACCCAGAGATCAGATCCACCCCCTCATGTTCGTAGACCGTCTTTGGACATAGCCGTGGTGTAAAATGGCCATTTTTACTTTCAGTCAGACACGAGACTCAAGCAAGGAGTGTTTTGAAATCCCAAATTCTCAGTTTTTAAATCACTCCCAACTTCATGGCCTTCCTTGCCTGACTGCATTTGCTTTTGGCAGCGGATTAATAAACAGAAAAAGCTCATTTATTTATCTACTCACTGACCAAAAAAAAAACCTCACAAAAATAAGAAAAATATGCCAGTGGTTTCTAGAAAAATCAGTCCACTGTTTGGTCAGTTTTTTTTTAATGAGACCAATTTTTAATTTTTAATGAGACCAATGAGAAAGTGAACTGCTTGTAAAAAAAAAAAACGGGAAGGGCATTTGGACACACCCCGCAACGTGGAAGAACTATGGGGGCGTGGAAAAGTCAGACAAGTGCTCTGTCCCGTGTGTGTGAGGGACCGAGACTCAGGACTCACAGAGGAAGTGACTGCCAAGGCTACAGAACAGGGAGGGCCCGGAGTTGGTGTTCAGTGGTTACATGCAGGGTTCCCATTTAGGAAGATAAGGGCTCGGAGGTGGACACTGTCAGTGTGCTAGGCACCACAGAGTCACTCATGTAAAGATGGTTACAATGGGATGGGCAAGCTCAGGGGTGGAACATTTGCTGGGATGCATGATGCTCTGGGTTTGAGTCCCCAGGACTAATAAGTACATGAAATTTAGCATCTTAACATTTACTTCAATATTCATGTCATATGTATTTTAGTGCAATTTTATTTCGAAAGCTGTGAACTGCTAGCTGGGTGATGGGGGGTGCACACCTTTCATCCCAGCACTCAGGAGGCAGAGGCAGGAGGATCTCTGAGTGTGAGGCCAGCCTGGTCTCCAGAGTGAGTTCCAGGACAGCCAGGGCTACACGGAGAAACCCTGTCTCAAAAAAATAAAACAAGCAAGCAAAACATAAACCATTGGCTGAGACATGGCTCAATTAGTAGGGTTTGCTTATCATGCACAAAGGCCCACGTTCAGTTCACCAGCACCACACACAAAATTAGGCGTGATGGTGTATGTTTGTGATCTCAACACCGAGAAGGTCGAGGCTGGAGGGTTATTAGCAGTTTAAGGTCATGCTCAGCTACATGGTGGATGGAGTGAGGTCAAAGGGGAAAGCGTTCCTTTTCTAGGACGCTCTGGGATGAGTCATTGTGTGTGGTTCCTTTTTCCATCCTCCCAGACTCACACCAGCCATCAGTACTGGACAGAGCAAATGAAGCCAGCAAAGTTGGCTCCAGGTTTGGGAAGGTCGGTGAATGGAAAGGAAAGAACTTACTAGAAAGTGTGGTCTCTGGAAAAGTCCCAGGCTGAAGTGTATTCCCATGGGGGACTGGGCTTTTGATCTATGCCATGTTTTAGTAAATAAAATATAGGTAAACGTCAAATGCACCATGTGGATGGTCCCTTAACAGCAGCCAGTGGTCCTCTTCCGGAAGCTTCTGTTTGTGTCTACATGGTGTGTTGTACATGCTGTCTGCTCACGAGCCTCCTGGGCTCAGAAAGGAGGGTTTGATGGGATCAGAGATCTAGGTCTAACAGAATCTCGCTTATTTCTACCACAGCAAGCTCTGTCTGGTGGGTTTTCTGTGCTAACATTTATGCTGTTGGGTACTTGGAAGGTGGCTGTTGGAATTAAATATTTAATTTTATTTAGTGTAACTTAAGTAGCTTGGTGCGGCTGGTGGGCACCTTGGACAGCACAGCCCGGGGGCATCCTTGGGTGTGTGGCCCCTGTGGTTCATACTGAGCCCAGAGGCAGGCTGCTCCGTTTAACTCCGAGAAGACTGAAGAAGTCTCGGCTGCTTAGACCAGAGGAAATGATGGTCACACAAACTTTGACAAACTTACTACTTTTGTTTGATTAGTCAACTGTTGATGGAATCAGTGGTTAACAATTGTTAATTGACTTCCTGCAATAGGACACTCTGCGTTTAGGAATGATGATTTAGACAGTGAGATACTATTCAGCCTTGAAAAGAAATGTTCAGACTGGAATGTAGCTCAGTCACAGACCGCCCGCCTATCATATGGAAATCTGTCAAGCCACAAAAAGCCAGGAGGAACTAGAAACGGCCTTCATTGCAAAAGGAGGCAGGCTGCGAAGCCCAGAACCCTGTGGTTACGGCTATGAGACATTCCAGCGAAACGAGGGAGAAAGTAAAGACCGGAGTCCCTCCAGGGAGGTGGAAGAGGAAGGATAAGTAGCCAGGGGACTTTTAGGGTAGTAAAACTGCACTATGAGACACTGTGTCTCATACAGGCAACTATGTGTTTGCTCCAACCCGCAAATGCACAGCACCAAGTGTGAAATCCCTGTGTGAACCAGGGGCTGCGTGGTGGTGGTGGTATGTGTGTGTGCCTAGTGAGAACCAGGGACTGCAGGGATGGCGGTGTGTGTGTGCGCCCAGTGTGAACCAGGGGCTGGGGTGTTGGCAGTGTGTGTGTGTCCAGTGTGAACCAGGGGCTGGGGTGGTGGTGGTATGTGTGTGCCCAGTGTGAACCAGGGGCTGGGGTGGTGGTGGTGTGTGTGCCCGCCCAGTGTAAACCAGGGGCTGGGGTGTTGGCTGTGTGTGTCCAGTGTGAACCAGGGGCTGGGGCGGTGGTAGTATGTATATGCCCAGTGTGAACCAGGAGCTGCGGTGGTGTTGGCGGTGTGTGTCCAGTGTGAACCAGGGGCTGGGGCGGTGGTAGTATGTATATGCCCAGTGTGAACAAGAGACTGGGGTAGTGGTGGTGGTAGTGTGTATATACCCAGTGTGAACCAGGGACTGGGGTGGTGGTAGTGTGTATATGCCCAGTGTGAACCAGGGCCTGGGGTGTTGAAACCCCAGTGTGAACGAGGAGCTGGGGTGGTGGTGTGTGTATATGCCCAGTGTGAACCAGGAGCTGGGGTGGTGGTGTGTGTATATGCCCAGTGTGAACCAGGAGCTGGGGTGGTGGTGTGTGTGTCTGCAGGTTCTTTAACTGAAATAAATGCCTGCCTCAGTTGTAGACATGGCTCCTTCATACATACAGGGTGCTGACATGGCCCCAACTGGGCGAGACTGGGAGGGGAAGCCAGGCTGTGACCCGAGTTAGCCCAGCAGCCTTGTGCTCACTGCCTTGACTGTCCCTCGGCTGTTTCCTTGGCGTGGTTGCCCTACCCTGGGGATGTTAGCTAGCTGTCTCGTCAGCAGTTTGTGAACTCTTCCCATTGTAAGCACAGCTGTCACGTGGGGACACTAAACCATTTGAGCTCTGCTTCTCTCCCTAGTGCTCAAGGGCCCTGGCTACCAAGGAGGTGGGTGGGTTTCCTGAAGGAGGAGATGGAGCCTGGGTCTGGGGCTCCCGAACTCAGCTGCCTTCATCTCTGCTCGGGGAGTTCTGAAATGTACATGAGGTAAAAGCCTTGACTACTCTTGTCCGGTGCGTGGGAAGAAACACATTTTCATGCCAGTGAGTAATTCTGTCGCTAAGTCACACACCCCTGAAAGTTTGTAAAAGTCTGCACTTTTCTGTGTGCTGAGGGCTCCTGGATATTGTAGTGGCTCCTCCCAGCCTCTGGAGCCTCTTATGTTAGTGAGAACCCCACTTCAGGGGAGAAAAGTACAACAGGTTTATGGAGTTGGCTGGATCCTCTGTTGTGTTGTGCCCCTGAAGGCCCCTCACCCAGACCTAGGGACCCTCTACCAAGGCCCAGGGTCACCTAGGGACCTGTCACTTAATGTAGAGGAAAATTCCCCTGTGGTTTCCTGCGTCTGAAGGTGGCTGCCTGACCCTTTCCAGTTGCTGCCGCCTGGTGCAGTGACCTCCTGTTCACAGCTTGAGCTGTTTTCAGGCAGTCAACCCGAAGGGCACCACCAGACCCCTGCGACGACTAACTGGGGCCAGGTGGGTGTGGATCTTGCTGTCAGAGCAGGGTGGGAACTCAGGACTCTGCTGAGCGATGGTGAGCCCCACCCTTCCTTTACGTGAGCCTACGGGAGAGCAAGCCCTTCCTCACCCTCCAGCTCCTGGCTCAGGGAAGGCTCTAGAGGGGAAGGTGGGGATGCAGCCTACCACACTCCTCTCCTCAGAGGGCTGTAGTCAGCTGGGTGCAGCCGTATCTGGAGGGTTTTCTGCAGACTGTCATCTCTTGGCAGACCCCCACAAAACACATTTTCACATTCCATTCGAATGCTCAGAGGAGCAGAGTCTCTTCTGAGGTTACACATTCTTCTAGCGTGATGCTCTGCTTGAGTATGTAAGATGTGCAGGGCAATTGTCCCCCTGTGGGCAGGGATTCCAGGAGTGTGGGGGTGGGAGGGAGCCCACGACTGGCGTCTACCTGGACCGGAGAAGATGCTCAAGCATGCGTCTGCTGTGCGGGGAGTTCAGATCCTTTCTCCCAGGGATTTAGCGCTCTCTGGACTATTTCCATGTGGAGCCCTGATTTGAGCTGAGAATCTGCCAGAGAGTGACGGACTGGCTGTTAATGAATGCTGGGAGACTGTGTGTGGCACAGAAGGACCCAGAAGTTTCCATTCTAACCACTGAGAATGAACTTGGGCAGCTCACTTTACCTCTCAAATCTCTGTTTTTTTTTTGTTTTTTTGTTTTTTTTTTGCTTGTGATAGAGGGTAAAAATAAGTAATTTTTTTTTAATTAAAAAAGAGCCAATGTGGGCTGGAGAGATGGCTCAGTGGTTAAGAGCATTGCCTGTTCTTCCAAAGGTCCTGAGTTCAAATCCCAGCAACCACATGGTGGCTCACAACCATCTGTAATGAGGTCTGATGCCCTCTTCTGGCCTGCAGACAGAATATTGTATATATAATAAATATAAATAAATATAAAAAAGAGCCAATGTGATTCTTTCTTAATGCCTAAGACTATGTTTATCTTTCTCCCTTTTGGAATATGTATGTATGAGTGTGTATATGTATATGTGAGTATGTATGTGTCTCTGTGTGCATGTATGTGAGTATGAGTCTGTGTGTGTCTGTCTGTGTGTCTAGTGAGTGTGTGTGTGTGTGTGATACATATGTGTATGTCTGTGTGGTACGTATCCATGTGTGAGTATACTGTGTGTGGTCTATGTATTTATAGCATATATGCATGTGTGAGTGAAAAATGTCTGTGTGATTGTATTTTGATGTGTGCGTTAGTATATGTCGGTGTATATTAGCATATATGTGTGTTTGAGCATATATATATGAACGAGTCTCTGTGTGTATGCATGTGTTCTTGTGTGTATGTGTGCATGAGCATGTACGCGCGCGCGCGCGCGCGCGCGCGCGCGTGTGTGTGTGTGTGTGTGTGTACATACATGTGGATGTCAAAGGGAGAAGTGCTGAGTTGTTTGTTCTCTTCCTCCCTGTGGGTCCCTGAGGTGACACTCGGGTCATGCTCAGTGGCAGGTGCCTTTATTCATTGAACCATGTCATTGGCCCAACCAATGACACCCTGAAGAGTCTGGGAAAGAATCTGCCTGCTCTGAGCTGTCCCCACTGCCCACCATGACCACCCTTGGTTTTGCTTTTGCTTTAATTTCCCAGGCTTCCTCTTTGATTTTCCCTGGAGAGATTTTCTCAGGAGCATCTCGAGCGTACACTCGAGACCCACCTCCGGCCCATTCCAGGCTGCCTCTTAGGTGCAGCCGTGTGGCCACATTCCTTGGACTACAGGCCAGGGAAGCGGGACAGCTGAGCAGAAGCCTTCATGGGGGCTCAGTGTTGAGATTCTCACTCTCGGAGAAGATGGAAGACTGTCCCCTAGGAACATAACTGAGTGCACGGCTTCCAAGCTGGTGCTTAACCTGGAGTTGCTTGGCTGAGCCCCGCAACCCCGAGACACAAGTGTTCATTCCGAGGTCCCCACAGCAACCCCGAGGGAGTGATGCAGAGCCCGTTTCTCTCTGGAAACTGGACCCCAGAGAAGTCCTGCTGCTTGCGCTAGTGTGGAAAGGGAAAGTGAAGAGGGTTGAGAGAAGATGGCCCCAGGTCAGAAACCGGAAGCAGGGTTGAGTGTGGGCGGGCTTTCCTGTGCGGTTGGGCTTTTTGTCTGTGATGTGAGCAGAAGCCTGGCTGAATCCCTTGTCTCTGGCCGTCATGTGCGCCTGCCAAGCTGGATTGTCAGTGTCCCAGGCCCAGAAGTGGGTCCAGAGTATTTTACGGCTCCCTGGAAAGGTCTCTGATATCTATTATTATTGTTGTTTTCCAAATCAAATCTCGAATCTCAAGTCCCTGCTAGGCAAGGGCTGCCCCCCTGAGCTACACTCCCACTCCTGGCACTGGGGCTCTAAGCAAGGCCCCAGCGCCTGTTAGGCAGCTTTCAAGGAGAGAAGGCTTTGACTTAAGGTTCAGAGGTTGGTACCAATACTTGCTGGCCCCGTTGCTTTGGGGCCTGAGGTAAGGCAGCAGACCTGTGTGCAAGACGAATGGGCAGGGTGAAAGTTTCAGTGTCCCCTTCAAGGACACCCCCAATAACCTAACCCTTCCCACTAGGTCCCACCTCCTAAATATTCTCCCACAGGCTGGTGATCAAACCTTTGTCACACGGGCTTAGGGACCATTCATTTGAACCATAGCAGCTTCCAAATTTCTGTCCTTGGAAATGTGGGCTAAGACATCTTTATCAAAGATTGTGAACCACTGACAAAACTTCACAGGGGAAGAAGATGCGGAACTATGGCGACTCGCGGGGGGTGGGGTGGGGGAGGGGCGGGGGAGCAGTGGCTTCAGAGAGGTTTCTTGAAACCACAAAGCTAAAGAGCTGTGACATGTAGAACAGAGGTAACGGGAAAGCTCACTTTGACGTCTGGGAAGTGTCTGTGAACAGAGGTTGTGGGGATGGGTTGTCATCCCGAATCTAAATCTGGGAAGTGTCTGTGAACAGAGGTTGTGGGGATGGGTTGTCACCCCGAATCTAAGCTATGAAAGACTAGGTCTTATAGCATCACCTGCAATCTCCGCACTCGGGGGGTTGAGGTAGGAGGACTGCAGGTTGGGGGACAGTGTGGACTACATAGCAAGACAAACCCCAAACCATCCATCAAGCCAACGTCAAACAATAAAGAGAAGGGAGGGCTCCAAATGACCGAATTAATGGAAGGATTTGCTCTGACTCTGTCAGAGATCCGGTCTGTGGCTGCTTAGAGCCACACTCTTGCACAGAGCGCACTGTCAGCGAGAACACGTGACAGAGGAGGGTCGTACCCAGTGGGCAGGAGGTAGGATGGGCGTGGAGAGAAGCAGCAGGGTTACACTACTCCCAAGTGCCCACCTCCTCCAGCTAGGCCCCACCTAAGGCAGGCCTTCGGAACCACACAAAATAGTACCGCCATTTAAAAACAGAACCTGTGTAGGACACGCCACATCATCGCGAGGTCCAGCAGGGGAGGGCTGGAGACGCTCCTATAGCGGTCACTAACATGAGACCCCATCCTCTCTGTCTTCAGGTATCGGGTGAACTTCAGGCCCAGATTCGTCACTAGGTACAAGACAGTGACGCAGTTGGAATGGAGATGCTGTCCTGGTTTTAGAGGAGCAGACTGCCAAGAAAGTCCCAAAGACCCCCTGAAGACCCCGCGGCCCCCACCTCCTCGACCAAGAAACAACCTGAAGAAAGCCACAGGTAATGTCTCATTGGTGCCCTGTTGTATGTGGTCACCTTTGATGTTGCTGGTGTAAATGGCAGGGTCTATGACGGACCCTTGAACAAAGGTATCTGAAGGAGCAGGGACAGTAGGGTGGGACACTTCTTTGCAAAGAAATTGCTTCCTTTGGGCCACTTGTCAAACACTTCCTGTATTCTTGTCTAAATCTAAAGAAGTTAAGATTCTGTTTTTTAAAGTAGGTAGATTAGCCAGGGGTATTGCACATCTGGGATGCAGTGATCATGGACAGTCTGGGGCCAGCCTGGGCTACACAGTGAGATTCTGTCTCAATAAGCAAATGAATCAAAATGAATAAAATAAAATAGACTGATCCCTCTCTGTCTGGATGAGCTGTTTGCAGAGCTAAGACAAAGTCAGAATTCTCATGTGCCTGAATTCTCTCACGTGTCAGGATTCACTCACATGTAAAGATTCTCTCACGTGTAAAGATTCTCTTGCGTGTCAGGATTCCCTCACATGTCAGGATTCTCTCTATGTTGCTTGCCTTTGCGCTAAAGCATCAGAAAGACAGGATAAACTTCTATGGGTAACTGTTTTCCTTTTTTACTGTGTTTGACTTTATTTCCCCCTCTTTTTAATTTCAAAGAAATGAGACCAATTCTTTCCTGTGAAATTAAATGTTTAAATTGCTGTTGGTTTTTATTTTTCCCATGAGATGTTTTACATTTTAAAATAGTAATTTGTCAAAATATCTTTTGTAAAGTAATTTGTTAAGTAAATTTCATTACCAAAACAATGTACATAAATTAGGGAGTAGTTATAAAACATAGGAAAATATGTTTTTTGACTTTATGTTTTTTTTTTTTAAAGATAGGGTTTCTGTGAGTAGCCCTAGCTGTCCTGGAACTTGCTCTGTAGACCTGGCTAGCCTGAACTCACAGAGATCCACCTGCCTCTGCCTCCCAAGTCCTGGGATTAAAGATATGTGCCACCACGCATTTTGTTGTTGTTTTTTAACCTTAAATAGTACGTTTTTAGAGACTGAATGTGCTCACGATACACAAGGCAATGAATGACCTCATCTAGCACAGAACGTGGAGTGGTGGCTGCATTAAGTAGTACCCTAATCATTAAGTTAGTACGTTAGAGCCCTGGAATGTAGTCATGTTAATAACCAAAGTGGAGTGCCTTTGGTCAACACCTCTCCGCTTCCCCCAACCCCAGACCCCGGTACTCACCACTCCTGTGCCTGTGAGTTTGACTATTTAGAGTCCACGCAGAGGGACGGTCCCATGTGTTTTCTTTTCTGTGCCTAGGTTACAGTACCCTCACGCAATACCATCTAGGTTATCTGCCACATGGGGCTAGACTTTCTTTATTCTTTGTTTAATGTTCGTGTGTGTGTGTGTGTGTGTGTGTGTGTGTGTGTGTGTGTATGAGAAAGAGAGAGAGAGAGAATCTGTCTGTCTGTCTGTCTGTCTCCCTGTGTGTTGTACATGTTTAAAGAGGCCAGAGAAGGCATAGGATCTCTTGGTTATGAGTTGGAGATATTTGTGAACTGTCCTTTGTGGGAGCTGGGAACTGAACTTGGGTCCTCTCCGTTCTTAACCTCTAAGTCATCTCTCTCCAGCTCTGTATCTGAACATCGTTACTATGGTAGCTGAATTTCAATAAGATGCCTATTGTGGAGTTTCATGCCTGTAATCTCAGCATGTGGGAGGCAGAGGCAGTAGGACTGTGAGTTCAAGGACCCTGTCTAAAACAACGCCTGCCCGGGAAATATTTCTTGACCTTCTCTTTCTGGCAGGCTGGATATCGGCTACTTGGGGAAACATAACACAAGGAAGACACAGTTTCCAGCTCATTTGAGATAGTGTTAGGCCGTCATGGCAGGGCCTGTGAGGGACACTCTGGGTGATGGGAAGTAAGGGCATGCTGAATCCTGACCATTTGTCTAGGGTCAGGTTCTATTTATCAAAGTTTAAACATGTGTGTAGCTTCACAGTCGGTTTTATGAGGACTAGAGGCAAGGAGAGTGATGACATTTTTCACTGCCTCGGAGGTAATTTACTGTCAATGCTTTTTGTTTTTCTTCCTGTGCTAAGGACTGAACCCAGGGCCTTGATGGTGGGAAGCATGTGCTCTACTCCTGAGCCGTGTCTCTGGCTCATGTGAGCACTCGCTGAGTCTAGGATTTACCTCCTTATCTGGTGTCTTCTCCTTATGGGAGGTGAAGTTGCCACTCCCTTTTGTCCACGGCACAGCTGTGTTTTCCAGTTACACCATGTGGTTTGCACCATCAATATTCACGGATTAGGATGTAGTAACCATAGAATTTTATATCTGTGCCCCACAGTGCACTATGGATTGCTTAGAGTTAATGATTGTATGTCTTTCTCCTTTGCTTGGTTTTCGATGCTCTTATCCCTCCTACATCATCCCAAACTCTTCTCTGGTTATCTTTATGTCTTCTGCTCCATCAGGCACAGCAGCAGATACCCTGGCTGAAGAGATTCTTCAGGAATCTTCTCACCCACCCCACTGTGACCAGACCTCCTCCTCCTGTCACCCTGGCGTCAGAACTCTCCTCTCTGAGCTGGAATCTGGTTCATTTCTTCATCTGGCTTGAACACAGCCTCCAGTTGCTGTTTTTTTTCTTTCTTTTCCCCCTTTAAGATAAGGTCTCAGATAGCCCAGGCTAGCCTCAAACTTGCTATGTAGCTAAGAATAGCCTTGAACCTCTGGTCCTCCTATGTCTGTCTCCCAAGGGTTTACAGCCTCAAGCCAGGTGTTGCAAATAAGCCCAGGGCTTTGTTGCATACAGGGCAAGCAGTCTACCGCTGAGCTACAAATATCCCTACCCTCCAGGATGTCCACGAAGAGATTATATGGGGGTGAACTTTGGTTTTGCATATATATAACATATGTGTATTTGTGTGTATGTGTGTGTGTGTATTTGCAGAAGTGGAGGCACATAATTTTTTTCTCAGAATTTTTAAGACAGTGCTTAGTTTTCCTGTGGGTTTCAATATTACTGTTACCCAGTCTGAAAATTCTTGATTACATTTTTTTTATGCTTTGGGGGTGGTCTTTGTCCCTCCCTTTTTAATTGCCATATTGATGGGATGTTACACAAAAGGGAAGAGAATGTTTATTTCCTAGCCGCTCACTAGAAGGCGAAGCACACTTGCAACCCAATAGTTGGACGGCTTCAAGAGAAGCGTTGGAAGTTTGAGGCCAGTGTGGTTTACACAGTGAGCCCATGTCTCGAGAACAAATGCTTGCTTCTCACTTTGTGGTGTCATTCATTTCCTGGCTTTAGGGAGTACAGTACGTACGTGGAAGCATTAATCTAATTCATCTTAATCTATAAAAACCAGGAGCCAGATATCGGGGCAAAGACCTGGACGATCAGAGAACCAGAAGCAGTTGCTGGTTGCTCCTTTTCTCTTCCGGTATCCAAGAAAAAAAAGCCTGAGATCCCGGCTACTCCCCTCCCCATCACTTTCTGTTTCCATCTCCGGAGTGCTGGGATTAAAGGCATGTGCCACCACTGTCTGGCCTCTACGGTTAACTAGTGCCTTGCTCCGCCCTCTGGTCTCTAGGCAAGCTTTATTTGTCAGAACACAAACAAAACGTCACACAAGTATAACTCCCGAAAGATTGCATTTTTTTTTTTTTTGGTGGTGGCAGGGTTTGAGACAGGGTCTCACTGTGATCAATTGGCTGATCTGGAACTTCCTATATAGACCAGGCTGGCTTAGAATTCAGAGTTCTCTTGCTTCTGCCTCTCAGTGCTGAGATGCTAAGTGTGCACCGCCATACCCAGACGCCCTTGTGTCTTATTTTGTTTTGTTTCCTTTGCTCAAAAACAGCATTTAGTTAGTTTAGTGATTCTGAATATTACTTCCCCCCAAGTATCTTTATTTATTTATTTATTTTTAATTTAACTTCTTTATTGATTCTTTGAAAGTTTCACATTATGTACCCCGATTCCGTTCACCTCCTGGTTCCCCAAAGGGAGCAAAACAGAGCAAGCAAGCAAACAAAAACAAGAGTAAAACAAGATAAACCTCTTCTCTTCTTCATCTTTCCTGCCTCTCCAGCACCTCTCCATTCGTCCTGGTGCTATTGGGGACCTCCGTGTGTCACACAATCAGTTTTACTAGCAAATGTTCATGCAGTGAGTCACTGGTCTGGTTTCTGCTACCATCACTGGATTCTCACCAGAACTCCTCCGGGATGCCCCGTGGCTGCCCCTGAGTCATGAAGATCCTGTAGATATCGTTCCACAGGACTGGTCCCTTCACGACCTCCAAATGGGGTCGTCGTTAGGGTGGGCCAACCCAAGACCAGGGTGTGGACCTGGGTGGCAGTTGAACTGGTCAGTCCGGGTCCCAGGGCCACCCAGCCCAGGCGAGGGGGCAGAGTCAGCTCCCCTACACCTTTGCCCCTCAGGTTTGGTTCACCTTGGCCTGTGGTGAGGGATGGGGCCGTCTCTCCTGAGTATAGGGGCCAGCTCTTTTTCTAGTGTCTTAAGATAGAATAAAAATTCCAATGTGTTCTTCATAGTTCTCTTCCGGAAAGCACTTGCTTAGGAGTTTGGAGATTAGGTTTTAAGTCTTATTTTCCTGCTAAGTGGATTTTAATAACTAAAAGCTGCTTGCTGTTGCGAGACAAGAGACAAGACGAGATAAGGAACATGAAGCCAAAATGCCACAGCGCTCTGGATTCCAGGATCTTTCGTTGTTAGGCACACATGCATTGTATGTGGTTGCGTCCTTGTTGTTGGGTT
Source organism: Microtus pennsylvanicus (assembly GCF_037038515.1). Lineage (NCBI taxonomy): Eukaryota > Metazoa > Chordata > Mammalia > Rodentia > Cricetidae > Microtus > Microtus pennsylvanicus. The sequence continues at coordinate 19,594,108 of NC_134600.1, read as the reverse complement.
GCTTCCTTTCCGTGCCAGGTCTGCCAGTGAGGACCTTATCTAGAGTTCCTCTTCCGCCTCCTCTGCTTGCCATCCAGGGTGTGGCCGCTTTGCTTCTCACTCTTTATTCCGTTGCCATGGGTTTCTGGAGCGTCTGTCTTTTCTTTCTTGTTTAACTTCGTGCTTTCTCTATCCATGTCATCCGATTTCTAACTTAGTGCCCTCTCTCGACGATGTCATTGCACTTCGGGATTCAATACTGTGGCTATTATTCATCTTTCAGATCGTTTTCCTGGGTTCTTTTTCTCAGTGTAAGATTATTAGATGTTTATATTTTCCTCCTTTTTTTTTTTGTGCTGGGGATTGAACCTAAGACTTCACACATGCTAGGAAAACATCTCTTTTTGCATTTAGTATCCATTATCTTCACAACAAGGGCAAACAAGACCCTTTTAGCATAAGGATGCTAAGCAAAGAGAAAAGAAGATTTTCTGGAGGTGTTTTGAGGAAACCTCAACTATGGGATGCTGGTGCCCACATGTTGGATCTCTCTGGCATGCTTTGTGGCATCTTAGCACCAGCTGTCAGCAGTGGGGTATCTACAGCTCACTGGGCATGATACAGTCACATGACACAGTAGATGTTATGATATGATATATGATATGGTGGCATCAGAGTGACAGACATCACGGATTATCTTGCTTCCTGTGCATACTTTTCAGCAGAGGAAGGCAGTGTAGCTCCCAGAGTTAGACACAAACAGTAAATAGCAAAACCAAAGTAGAAAGGAGGTCTGCTTGTCTCCGAACCTGTTCTCTGCCCCAGAAGTGCTTGGAGTCAGGGAGGCTACCACGGAAGCCTTCAGGATCTCCTCCAGGCACCTTGCAGAAACTGGCCATTCAAGTCCTGCTCTTTCTTTCAGATACTGATCCAAGCCACGTCTCACAGCCTAAGGAAACTCTGTCGCCAACGGATACAGCAGAACCGGACCCGGCAGCAGATCCAAAGCAAGGTCCTCCGGAACTTAAGCAAACCAAAGTCCAGGCGCTGGAGGAAAAGGTTGTGCGGCTCACCAGGATGGTGCTGGACCTCCAGTCCTCCATGGTAGGGCTGAAGGAGAACCTCAGACACACCATCCAAGATGATGGCAGCAAAGGGCCAGCCCCGTGGCTCCCACAGCCGACCCCTGACGGCGCCTTTGCCGGAGACGCAGAGCCGAGCCAGCTGCCGGGCCTCCTCAGCAGCAAGGACTCTGGCATGAAGGACATCCAGTCTGAGCTGGCTGAAGTCAAAGACACACTGAAGACCAAGAGCGATAAGCTGGAGGAGCTGGACGGCAAGGTAAAAGGCTACGAAGGGCAGCTCAAGCAGCTGCAGGAGGCGGCCCAGGGCCCCACAGTCACCATGACAACCAATGAGCTGTACCAGGCCTACGTGGACAGCAAGATAGATGCCCTGAGGGAAGAGCTCATGGAAGGCATGGACCGGAAGCTGGCCGACCTGAAGAACACGTGTGAGTACAAGCTGGTGGGCCTGCAGGAGCAGTGTGATGAGTACGGCAGCAGCTACCTGGGGGTGGTAGACCTGATTGCGGAGAAGGAGGCGAGCCTGAAAAAAGACATCGCCGACCTTCGAGCCCGGCTGCCGGATCCCTCAGCCCAACCGAGGTGCTGTGACAGTCAAAAGAATGGTGACTTTGGCCAACAGATCAAGACATTAGATCAGAAGATCGAGAGAGTCGCTGAGGCTACCAGGATGCTGAATGGGCGGCTGGACAATGAGTTTGACCGCCTCTCCGGTCCGGAATCAGATGTGGACTTCGATGCAAGATGGACCGAGCTGGACGCGAGGATCAACGTGACGGAGAAGAACGCAGAAGAGCATTGCTTTTACATCGAGGAGACCCTTCGGGGGGCCATCAGTGGTGAGGTAGGTGACTTGCGGCAGCTTCTCAATCAGAAGATTCACTCCCTGGAGGACCGTCTGGGGATCGTTCTGCAGGTGGCCAACGGCTCAGAGGTGGAGCTGACACCAGCGGACCCTGCCTTGCCAGGGCAGCCAGGGGCAGGGAATGCGCAGATCCTCGTGGAGCTGAGTCGCCTGAAGGACAAAGTTCAAGTGGTTGAGGACACCTGTCTGCAGAGCTTGCCTCATGGGATAGATGGCAGTTTGCCGAGCGGAGAGGACCTCACACACGTCAGCCTGAGCCTTTTGGAATCCCTCAACGATACGATGTACAGGAAGTTCCAAGAAACAGGTCGCAGCATTCAAAGACTTCGAGAGGACTTCAGCTCTCTCCACTCTCAGCTGAATCCCTCGGAATGTAAGGGGACTTGTTCGCAGAGCAGAATGAGCGACAGCAGAGCCGGTGACAGTGCCGAAGCAAGTGGGTTTACCAAGACTGGGGAGCAAGAGAGGACAGTGGGGACCGTCCCGTCTCCTGGTGCCCCGTGCTGCGGCCAGCTGGAGGAGCTCTGGCAGAAGCTGCAGAGCCGAGTGCTGGCTGAGCTGGACAGCTGCAAGGAGAGTGCTCACGGGGTTCAGAGTGGGGTGTCTGCGATGGAGAGCAGAGTGTCTCAGCTGGAGCAGACCTGCAGCAGGCTAGATGCCATCTCCGGGGGTCTGCAGAGGATCAAGGAGGGGCTGGGCAAGCACGTGAGCAGTCTGTGGAACTGCATCCGGCAGATGAACGGGACTCTCAGGTCACACTCCAGAGACATCTCTGGCCTCAAGAACTCTGTGCAGCAATTCTACAGCCACGTTTTCCAGATATCTACAGACTTGCAAGATCTGGTGAAGTTCCAGCCATCAGCAAGTAAGTGGATTGGCAGCCCCATTCCGGTACTGCGCGTGTGGCTCGTGGCAGAGCTGTGCCAGCCTTTCAGACGGTTGGGGAATTAACTACGTCAGTGCTTCACCAAATACGATCCATAGGTCAGTGACAGCTTGTGGATCGGAAGCAACATGCCTAGTGAGAATATCAGCCAGCCTGGGGATGCAGAGTGAGGCCCCGAGTTCAATTCCCAGCACCACCTCAAGGGAGGTTGTAATGAGCTGCGGACTGCATTCCTGCCGCCCAGCTCCTGGCCGCCTAGCTAGCTTATGCCCCGAAATAACAACACACAAACTGTATTCATTTAAGCACTGCTTGGCCCATTAGATCCAGCCTCTTATTGGCTAACTCTTGATTAACCCATTTTTAATAATCTGTGTAGCACTACGAGGTGGTGGCTTACCAGGAAAGATTCAGCATGTCTGACCTGGTGGCTGGCTCCATAGCATCTGACCCAGAGAGGAGAGGCATGGCGATTGCCTCACTTCCCTCTTCCTCCCAGCATTCTGTTCTGTCTACTCCGCCTATCTAAGCTGCTGTCCTATCAAAGGCCAAGCAGTTTCTTTATTAATTAACCAATGAAAGCAACAGATAGATAAAAGACCCACCTACATCAGGAGGTGGAGTTATGGTGGCTAGAACTTGGGAGGTGAAGGCAGGAAGATCAGAAGTTTAAGGCCAATCTAGGTATTATGAGACCCTGTCTCAAAAGAAACACACACACTCACTCACATGCTTACGTACACACCCTACATGCATGTTTATGTGTGAGCACACACACATAAACACACTCACATGTTTAAGGCAAACTTAGGCTATGTGAAACCCTGTCTCAAAAGAAACACACATGAACACACACTTGCATGCACTCACACTCACACACACGCTCACAGACATAGCCCTCATGTGCACACACTCACACATGCATGCTTACACTCTCACATGCACACGCACTCACACATAGGCTCCCACATGGACCCCTGCACATACATGCACGTACCCCAGGCATTTACAATACAGTATAACTTCATGGCAGCATTTAGGCACATGGTCTGTGTGCTTTATAAAGAGTCAGCCTGTAACACACTGAAAGTAGGAAAGAAAATCTGATTCACCACAGACAGATGGCGAAGAAGTGATCTGTGCTGCGTGCTCCCGGCGGGGTGAGGGGACCCCGCAAAGAGAACCGGGGCAGTGTCACCTCTGCCTGCGCCAAGAGAATCCCCTCCTCATTAACCCATTTATCTCTCATTTGTATTGTTATTGTCTTTGTCACCACCGTTTCCCTTTCCTGATCCAGTACAGTTGCGGCAGATAGGGTGACGCTGTGTCATGTTCACAGATACATACAGGACCGTGACCGAGTGCGGTGTGAGGGCAGGCTTGGAGCAGGTTGAAAGCCCCGTACTTCTGTCACCTAGGAAGCTCAGCCATGGTGCCAAAAGCAGCGCCTACTGCAGTGTAGACACCCAGCAAATGCGTAAATGGCCGAGTGACAGTCTCTTGATAGTTTTGAGGAATGTATTTCATAGCGAAAGTTTTGCTTTAAGACAAACACATAATCCTCGAAGGATAAAGATGCTTTCTTCTGATCTTCTCTTGTCTACAGCCCAGGAACAAGCCAGAACTTTCTAGTCCTAGTTGGGGTCACTGTTGCTATGATGGAACACCGTGACAAAGTCACTCGGGGAGGAAAGAGGTTATTTGGCTTACACTTCACTGTTCAGCATCGAAGGCAGTCAGGACAGGAAGTCAAACAGGGCAGGAACCTGGAGGCAGGAGCTGATGCAGAGGCCATGGAGGAGTTCTACTGACTGGCTTGCTCAGCCTGTTTTCTTATAGAAGCCAGGACCACCAGCCCAGGGGTGGTCCCACCCACAATGTGCTAGGCTCTCCCACACTACTAGTTAAGAAAATGACTTACAGGTCTGCCTACACTTTCAATCTTATGGAGGTACCCCCTTTAATTAAACATAGATTCTTTTTTAAAAAAATATTTATTTAATTATTATGTATACAATATTCTATCTGTGTGTATGCCTGCAGGCCAGAAGAGGGCACCAGACCTCTTTACAGATGGTTGTGAGTCACCATGTGGTGGCTGGGAATTGAACTCAGGACCTTTGGAAGAGCAGGCAGTGCTCTTAACCTCTGAGCCATCTCTCCAGCCCTAATCATAGATTCTTTTCTCATATAATATAATCTGAATACAGTCTCCCTTCCTCCTCCCACCTCCCTTCCCCTGGATTTTTTTTCTGTCTCTCATTAGAAAAGATAAAATAACCAAACATGACAAAATAAAGGATATTAAGATAAAACCTTCATATCAAAGTTGGCCAAGCCAAGCCAACAGAAAAGCAAGAGTCCCAAGAGCAGGCACAAGAATCAGAGACCCACTTGTTCACACATTCAAGATTCCTATCAAAGTATTAAACCAAAATCCATGATATACATGCAGGGGAGCTGGTGCAGCGCCATGCAGGCCCTGTACTTGCGGCTTCAGTCTCGGCAAGTTCATACGAGCATTGCTTAGTGTTGACTTAGAGGGTTTTCCTGGTGTCCTCCATCCCTTATCTCCCCTACTCCTTCTGCTTCCTTGGGGTTCCCTGAGCTCTGAGGGGAGGGATTTGATGGAGACATCTCAGTTCGAGCCGTGTGTTCCAGTGTCTCTGCATGGTGCCTGGCTGCTGGTATCTGTTCCCATCTGCCATAGGGGGAAGCCTCTCTGATGCTCGCCGAATGAGGCGCTGATCTGAGTAGAGCGGATCATCATTAAGAGTCATTTAGTACTGCTTCCCACTGTGTTAGGTTTCCAAACTGCTCCTCAGATGTCCTTCAGTTCTAGCTGACTCTCCCTCATTCCCTCCCTCGATTCCCTCCAACCCTCCCCTTCCCCACCTGGTCCTGTCATTCTTGTCTCTCTCCCCACTCCCCTCTCCAAACTCTTCCTCCCTCCCAGGGCGACCCGCGCGCCCCCTCCCAGTCCTTTCCTCTATGCCTATTCTCCTTGGGTCTATGGATTGTAGCTAGCTTATCATTCATTTAACAGCTGTATCCAGATATAAACAAATATTATCTTTCTGTGTCTGGGTTACCTCAATCAGGATGATTTTTTTTTTCTAGTTCTATCCATTTCAAGATGCCATATTTTAAAGGGTTGAATAATAGTCATTGTATAAATGCACCACAATTTTTTAGTCCATTTTTCTAAGGATGGGCAATGGGAGCACACAAAGGTCAAGGCACATAGCCTTGTGTCTCCCAGAGCTGAATGCAGATGTGGAGGGCCCACGGTACTACGGAACACCAGTCGTGAACTGAGGAAGCCATTTCCCAACCTCCCCTCCCTTACTTTCTCTTCTCTTGTCCTCCCCTGCATCTTTTTTTCTGTGTTAACTCCGGGTGACACAGAGCTGAGCCTTCCTGGCTCCCGAGAGCCTCTGGTAATTTCTGACTGGGCCCCCACTGAGGAGGAGCTGTGGAGAGGGTCAAGGCTGAATCCTGTCACCTCAGGAGGTGAGGGGAGAGTTCATGGTAGTTAAACAGACATGCTCTGGATTTTTCTCTGAAGTACGGTGTTCATTTGTAGATAAGGAGTCACCAGGGTCAAGCAGGGCTGGAAACTGGCCACGGTTCCCAGGCTTGATTATCTGGGGACACAGCCCCACCTCAGATCTCAGCCGCTGCGTCTCTGGAATGTAGAGTTAAGATGGTTGAGTCCTGTGTGCTCACGGGGCAATTGTCCCTTGTGGTCGAAATGCTGTCTGGTCTGTGCTTTACAATAACAGATGCAGCCAGATATTTCCAGTTAATTAGCAGTGCTGGACAGCGTGGGAATCTGTGTCCGTCCTGAGGCTCTTCTCTGCAGAGCTGGAAACTAAACTCTGGAGACAGCGTGGTTTCACGCACCATCCTCCTGACCGGGGCCGTGCTGTGAATACAGACCGTGTGTGCTTGGGAGAACTTGGGATTGAGACAGCCAAAAATTAAAGAGTAGTATTCTGTGACCTCCAGAACCCTCAGACCCAGGAATCCTGGGACCTGGAGTGACTCTGGGGCTAAGGTTGAAGTCACACAAACAGTTAAAAGGTAACAGGATATTTACCGAGCAGCGACAGCAGGTGAGGCTCCGTGAGGGGTGCAGAGATCACAGGTCCCACCCTCGGTCCGGGGAGAGAGCGCACAGCCTACGCGCAGTGCAGGGGGTCTTGCAGAGATCCAGCTCTCCGCTCACACGCTCTGGCGTACCCCTCGAACATAGCAGATGGAGGCTTCACAGGCGGCAAGTGTGAACCAAAGTCTGGTGGAGAACCAGACAAAGAGGATCATGGGAATTGGCCATTCCCCAGCCTCCCAGAGGGCTTTGCAAAGGAAGAAGCCCCCGAGATGAGCCTCCAAGCTTAAGCAATTACTGAATCAGGTTGAGAGAGATGGTGAGACGTGAGGTAAGGGGATGAGAGAAACTTCCAGAAGAATATGAACAGATAATTAAGTGGGTGGAATTCAAAAGGCATTTGTGGGAAGACTTTGGGGTGAAAGGGTGTTTTATTTTGTTGCCATGTAATCTCCTGCCCCGATCTTGGTGGTAGTTATTTTCCGTTAGTCCTGTATTGGGGGCTTGCACAGGGCACAGCTGCTCTCCTGTCTAACGTCAGCCTGACTCAGTCACATACCCACTAAACTCCGTGTTGTGCTTGGCAGGAAGGTTCACGTTCACGTGGGCCACAGACCTGGGGTCCTGGTGATCCCCTATGTGGCCCCTTCCCTGTGTGTCCGTGTGGACTTCTCATACCCTGCTCCTCCCAAATAGCCAGACTTACACACGTGGCACTGGCTTCGAGAGGGAAAGCGGAGCTGTGGTCTCACCTGTGGGGACTAAGTTAGCCTGGAATCACTTCTGCCATATTCTTCTGATCACAGCAGACCAGCCCTGGAAAAGTAACATGGTTGCCATATTGGGAGACAAGGGTTCTCATGACGAGTCACTTCTCCCACGGTGAGAACCAGCCCAGAGGAGGGGCTGAGGACCTGCACAAAGATCATAACCTGGGTGTAGGTCAGGAATGTAAGCTCCTGTTTCTAACCAGTTCATTGTTAGCTCGCAGATCATATTCTTGTGAGATGCCATGCAGCGGGCTGAATTATCCATCAGGCCTCTGCTGGGTCTCCTGTATCCCATCAAGGGCATGTGCTCTATCCTGGGGTTTAGGAGGGATTTGTAAGAGTGTATGCAATACATATATGTGTGTGTTCATTCACATATATACATACATACATATATATATATGTATATATACACACATACACACACACACACACACACACACACTGGGATTCTGATGGGTACCCAGCTTCTAAAAGATGAACAACATAATAATTAATAATAATAAGTCACAGATGTGTATTGCCACACCTGATTTAGTAGTTTATTTAACAGATCTGTCTGAAGCCATGTCCTGTCTCAGTCAACACAGGTCTGATGCTCTAGGTCTAGAATCTAGAGGAAAAGACAGAACAGCCACGCTAGTGAAGGTCCACCTTAGTTACAATCAGAAGCTTGAGGAGAGATGAAACATAATAGATAATAGTCGGCAAGAATTTGTTTCAGCTGCATGGTCAGGGAGGGCTGCACCATGGGAGACGACATTTGGGATATAAATAGATTGAGGACATAAACCCCTCAGCAACCTGTGCAGGAAAACGGTCCAGGCAGAGAGAATGGTGCAATCCTGGGATGCCCTGGGACAGGGATGGATTTGTTCTTTTGAAAAACTAAGTTTGGTCAAGAGTACCAGCAAGACAGAAAGTGAGAGGCTGCGGGATGAAAGAGGGGAGACTGTTTATGCCCACCACATAGCTACGACCAGGATCTTGAAGTACTAGAAAGAGCAACTAGGAGGGCTGGAGAGATGGCTCAGAGGTTAAGAGAACTGACTGCCGTTCTAGAGGTCCTGAGTTCAATTCCCAGCAACCACATGATGGCTCACACCCATCTATAATGAGATCTGGTGCCCAGAACACTATATACATAATAAATAAGTAAATAAAAAACAACTAGGAGATGTTGGTTCTCTCCCAGATTTGAAATCCCAGCCTACCCGTACCGAAGCTCTGTGACTTTGGGTGGGTTGTTAGCTCCCTGGACACTTACCCCCTTTCTATCTGTGAGTTGGAAATCAGTTTTAATGGTTTTAGCAGGGATTATATAGCACTTGGTAACTGGCAAACAACCCCCTCGCCATTTTAACTCACTCTTAACCCAATGTGTGTAGATTCTGTTCCTGGCTGAGTTGTCTCCCATTTTCATCCTGCAATGTGACCCCCAAACCCGGAGGAGAGCGGAGCCTGGGATGGGTCAGTCCCTTCCAGGCCGAGCTGCAGAGAGCTGCAGGGTGATGCTTCTCTTTCCTTTCTTTTCTACAGTAAGGTCCAAACAGAGAGTATAGAGCATAGACAGCTCCTGCCAGAACCCACAACATCACATCCTAAGACCCTTGTTGACTGCAAGCTTTTCCTTCTGAACACATGGCGAGTTGGTCAAGCCCTTTGTTCTCTGTGCACCAAGACCTTCAGGTTGGGGTGTAGGCCTGGGTCCCCATGTTCCTAGCTCTCATTTTCTCACATGGTGGCACTGTTGGACCTTGAAGCCACAGTTCAAACACGTTTGCTTTCTTTTCCTCATGCCAATCATTCCATCCTCCTCAAGCTGTGGCTAGTCACCTGCATCCCCTCGAGCAGAAGCATGTGCCCAGTGTTAACCCTCCCAGGAAACAGGAAAGCCAGAGTCTGTCTTCCTGCCCGAGACCTAGGATAGCCCTCATCTCTAACATGAAGCCCACAGAGAGTGGGTTTGCAGGACCAGCCAGTCTCTTGCTGAGGTTGACTCTCCAGGAACCAGCACTTCCCCTCTAACTGGTGAGGAGGGCCGGTGCTGGAGTTGAGGGATGCCGCTGTGGACAGGGAAGCCTCTTCTCTGGCTTCCAGGAAGGGACAGCCCTGCCGCGACCCAAGCACAGACAGCCTTTCAACATTCTGTGGTGAGAACGTGTGGCCGTGCTTCTCGTTTTGTGGCTCCTGGTTTTGCCCCCAGGGAATCCCTCCTCTTGGAATTCTGTTATGCCACAGACTTAAGGATCTTATGTCTCCTTAAGTTCCTTATGGTAAGCTGTAACAAGGAAGCAGCTCAGACTGCTGAAATACTGGACCATGACGTCTGCTTGGGGCTGGTGGCCTGCTAGTAGTATCCTTATGGCTTTCGCCATGGACTTGAAATCCACTGAGTTTGGGGGTAGCTTGGGCTTAAGGTACAGTGGTGGACTATCAGAATTCTGTGAACTCACGTAAAATAAGTGAAGACGTGCATCAGTCAGGCAGTCAGGACTCACGGACCGCTCTCCTCTGGGGGCGCCTGGCTTCACGGACCGCTCTCCTCTGGGGGTGCCTGGCTTCACGCTCTTCTCTGGGGGTGCCTGGCTTCACGCTCTTCTCTGGGGGTGCCTGGCTTCACGGACTGCTCTTCTCTGGGGGCGCCTGGCTTCATGGACTGCTCTTCTCCGTGGGTGCCTGGTTTCTATTATATCCTAGCTGCTGTAAACAGCAGCTTTTATTCATCAAACATTTGAATTTTGGGTTTATAGAGATGTTTCAACAATTAAAACATGCGTGGCTCTTACAGAGGACTGAGTTCAGTTCTAAGACCCTGCATCGGGGAGAAGCTCCTAGCCTCCTATGACTCCAGCTCCAAGCGGGACTCCACACTCTGGCCTTCTCAGGGACTTCTCTTGACATGCATGTGTGTGCCCGCGTGTGTACACACACACACACACACACACACACACACACACACTATACAGGAATGATGTCAGAACAACAGCAAACTTCTGATTTAAACAGAGGTGTTCTGGACAGAGCCTTCCTTATGGCTACATGTGAGTCCTGTGTAACTTCCAAAGACATGGGTCGAACATGAGAGTCCCACTCAGCAACGGTGAGGTGAGCCCTGCGAACCGGCTGATAAAGTGAAAACCTCTTCCAGGGGGTTCTAGAAGTGGGAGGAAAGTCCCATCACAAGTGGCAGGGCAGACAGGTGTGTGCCCATAGTGGGTGGGACAGACAAACTCCCAAACTTGACACCACACCGCTAGCACGAAGTCAGCTCTGCGAGGGAGCCCACGTACAGACTCCGATGTCCTCCAGCTTTTACTGTTCACCTCTCTGTCGGGCTGAGGATAGACCCCGCTGTCTGTGCGCGCTCAGCAAGCACTGTACCACAGAGCCACATCCACAGCCAATGTCAGCCACGGATCACTCCTCTCTGCCGTGGATCAAGCGCTGTAATGCAAAGGGCTTCAATTCTGATGTCACCGCAGATGGTAACGTGTGTTACAGCTGTTGATGTTGCCGCAGATAGTAACATGTCTGTTACAGCTGTTGATGTTGCCGCAGATAGTAACATGTCTGTTACAGCTGTTGATGTCACCACAGATAGTAACGTGTGTTACAGCTGTTGATGTTGCCCCAGATAGTAACATGTCTGTTACAGCTGTTGATGTCACCACAGATAGTAACATGTCTGTTACAGCTGTTGATGTTGCTGCAGATAGTAACATGTCTGTTACAGCTGTTGATGTCGCCACAGATAGTAACATGTCTGTTACAGCTGTTGATGTTGCTGCAGATAGTAACATGTCTGTTACAGCTGTTGATGTTGCCCCAGATAGTAACATGTCTGTTACAGCTGTTGATGTCACCACAGATAGTAACATGTCTGTTACAGCTGTTGATGTCGCCACAGATAGTAACATGTCTGTTACAGCTGTTGATGTTGCTGCAGATAGTAACATGTCTGTTACAGCTGTTGATGTCACCACAGATAGTAACATGTCTGTTACAGCTGTTGATGTTGCTGCAGATAGTAACATGTCTGTTACAGCTGTTGATGTTGCCGCAGATAGTAACATGTCTGTTACAGCTGTTGATGTTGCTGCAGATAGTAACATGTCTGTTACAGCTGTTGATGTTGCCCCAGATAGTAACATGTCTGTTACAGCTGTTGATGTTGCTGCAGATAGTAACATGTCTGTTACAGCTGTTGATGTTGCTGCAGATAGTAACATGTCTGTTACAGCTGTTGATGTCGCCACAGATAGTAACATGTCTGTTACAGCTGTTGATGTTGCCCCAGATAGTAACATGTCTGTTACAGCTGTTGATGTCACCACAGATAGTAACATGTCTGTTACAGCTGTTGATGTTGCTGCAGATAGTAACATGTCTGTTACAGCTGTTGATGTCGCCACAGATAGTAACATGTCTGTTACAGCTGTTGATGTTGCCCCAGATAGTAACATGTGTGTTACAGCTGTTGATGTCACCACAGATAGTAACATGTCTGTTACAGCTGTTGATGTCGCCACAGATAGTAACATGTCTGTTACAGCTGTTGATGTTGCCGCAGATAGTAACATGTCTGTTACAGCTGTTGATGTTGCCGCAGATAGTAACATGTGTGTTTGTGTTACAGCTGTTGATGTTGCTGCAGATAGTAACATGTCTGTTACAGCTGTTGATGTCGCCACAGATAGTAACATGTCTGTTACAGCTGTTGATGTTGCCGCAGATAGTAACATGTCTGTTACAGCTGTTGATGTTGCCGCAGATAGTAACATGTCTGTTACAGCTGTTGATGTCACCACAGATAGTAACGTGTGTGTTACAGCTGTTGATGTCACCACAGATAGTAACATGTGTGTTACAGCTGTTGATGTTGCTGCAGATAGTAACATGTCTGTTACAGCTGTTGATGTCGCCACAGATAGTAACATGTGTGTTACAGCTGTTGATGTTGCCACAGATAGTAACATGTGTGTTACAGCTGTTGATGTTGCCACAGATAGTAACATGTGTGTTACAGCTGTCGGTGTCACCATAGATAGTAACACGTGACACAGCTGTTGGTGTTACCGCAGATAGTAACATGTCTGTTACAGCTGTTGATGTCACCACAGATAGTAAGACGTGACATGGCTGTCGGTGTCACCGCAGATAGTAACACGTGACACAGTTGTACTGGATTCCTGTTTCCACTGGTTTGAACCAAGCAGAAATTAGATCCTGTTCCCATTTTGTCCTTCTGTGGGTTCCAGTCTTTCTCTTCTGACTCCTCCACTGGAGTGGCCGCGGGGTCTCTTGAAGGCCCCTGTAGTGTCCTCTGCGCTATAACTCAGACCGTCTTTCCATTCTAACCTGAATCCCGAGCGAGTGGTATGGTCAGAGCAGGTTTTCCATCCCCTAGGTGCGTTTCCGCTTCCATGCTGCCAAGAGAATAGTTCAGACTGTGTGACGATTGCCGGTGAGATCCGAGCAGGCCTTTCACAGGCCCGCCAGCTGCATGCAGTACACCAGCCTCCTGTCTCGCTGTCAGTAGCTGGGCCCTTGGGCTGCGGGGCTCTGGAGCCCATGTTTCTGAGCTAAGGCCATGGTTCATCCCGCTTGAGGATGCAGCAGTAGATGCTTCCCCAGGACTTGGGCCCTACTGCGTGGGCACATCTCATGGTCAGCACTTAGCACTTGGCGGTGCCATAGCTTGATGGGTTTGTTTTCCATTTTATTTTTAAATCTTAATTATTAAAACGGGGAAGAAGGAGAAAGAGTATGTGTGCATGTGCCATAGCATGCCTGTGCCATAGTGTGTGTGCCATAGCATACATGTGCCATAGCATGTGTGTACCATAGTATGCATGTGCTATAGTGTGTATCCCATAGCATACACGTCCCATAGCATACATGTGCCATAGCATACATGTCCCATAGCATGCATGTGCCATAGTGTGTGTGCCATAGCATGCGTGTACCATAGCATGCATGTGCCATAGCATGCATGTCCCATAGCATACATGTACCATAGCATACATGTCCCATAGCATGCATGTGCCATAGCATACATGTCCCATAGCATGCATGCGCCACAGCATGTGTGTGCCATAGCATACACGTGCCATAGCATGCATATGCCATAGCATAATATACCATAGTGTGTACCATAGCATGCATGTGCCAAAGCATAATATGCCATAGTATGCATGTGCCATAGCATGCATGTGCCATAGCATGTGTGTGCCATAGCATGCATGTGCCATAGCATGTGTGTGCCATAGCATACACGTGCCATAGCATACACGTGCCATAGCATGCGTATGCCATAGCATAATATACCATAGTGTGTACCATAGCATGTGTGTGCCATAGCATAATATGCCATAGTATGCATGTGCCATAGCATGCATGTGCCATAGCATGTGTGTGCCATAGCATGTGTGTGCCATAGCATGTGTGTGCCATAGCATGTGTGTGCCATAGCATACACGTGCCATAGCATGCGTATGCCATAGCATAATATACCATAGTGTGTACCATAGCATGTGTGTGCCATAGCATAATATGCCATAGTATGCATGTGCCATAGCATGCATGTGCCATAGCATGTGTGTGCCATAGCATGTGTGTGCCATAGCATGTGTGTGCCATAGCATGTGTGTGCCATAGCATGTGTGTGCCATAGCATACACGTGCCATAGCATGCGTATGCCATAGCATAATATACCATAGTGTGTACCATAGCATGTGTGTGCCATAGCATAATATGCCATAGCATGCATGTGCCATAGCATGCATGTGCCATAGCATGTGTGTGCCATAGTATGTGTGTGCCATAGCATGTGTGTGCCATAGTATGTGTGTGCCATAGCATGTGTGTGCCATAGTATGCATGTGCTATAGTGTGTGTCCCATAGCATGTGTGTGCCATAGTATGCATGTGCTATAGTGTGTGTCCCATAGCATGTGTGTGCCATAGCAAGTGAGTGCCATAGCATGCATATGGAGGTCAGAGTGCAGCTTTCAGGAGTGGGTTCTCTCTTCTCCCATTGTTGGAGCAGGGTCTCTTGTTTCTTTCATGTCGTGTGCTCCAGGCTAGCTGGTCCTCCAGTTTCCAGGAAGTTCTGTTTCTGCCTCTCATGCTGCTATAGTTCTGGGATGCTATCGTGTCTGCCCCTTAAAATGTGGTTTCCAAGGCTGGGATTCAGGCTGTCACGCTCGGATAGCAAGCACTGTTACTCACTAAACCATCCTGCTACCGCTTTGGGCTTGTTTTTTAAAGACAGTCTCTTGCTATATAGCCCTTGTATCCCTTGTTGGCCAGGTGCTTCCAATGGAGCCCAGGTTAGCCTTGAACTCACTGCAGTTCTCCTGCCTCACACTTCCAAAGGCTGAGAGCATAGGGTAAATGCAGTATGTCTAGATGGTGAATTTTTAGAGTTTACAATCTCAACGAGTAGATTCTCCAGCTTCAGTACATGGCTGAAAGATCCAACCCATGAGCCACAGGCCACATGCGATTGGCCCAAAATAGCTACAAATATGGCCCAATACATAACCATAAACTTAAAACGTGATTTTCATGTGTGTGATTTTGTATGCGATGTATGTGTATGTGCATGTATGCATGTGTGTGGAAGTCAGAGGGCTCCACCTTTCTCTTTTTAAGGATTTGATATATATATAGGTGTGTGCACATGAGTGTGGGTGCCCACAGAAGCTAGCAGCATCGGTGTCTGGGGCTGGGCTACAGGCAGCTGTGAGCCTCCCACTCTAGGTGCTGGGAACCGAATTTGTGTTTTCTGCATGGGCACCCTGTGCTCTTAACCAAGGCGTCGCTCCATCCTTCTACCGTATTTTTTTGAGGTGGAGTCTCTCTCTGAGCCTGGAACTTAGTTTCTCAACTTGCCAACAAGCCCCAGGGATCTGACCGTCTCTGCCCTGTCTCAAAGCACAGGGGTTACACATGTGCCCCTGCTCCTAGCTCTTTTGCACAGTGGGTGCTGGGGTCTAAACTCGGGTCCCCATGCTTGCGTGGCGGGCACTTTTCTGAATGAGTCGTCTACCCTGTTAGTGTCCCCTTTCATTCTTGAGCATATGTTTGGATACACCTGCCGGACCCAGGGAAACCAGATCTCACCACCATCTTGACTGCACTTGACATTCATGCAGGGTGCTACAGTCAGCCCGTCTGGTAGGTGTCAATTTCTGCCTGGGTGAGAAGAGGGGCCGCTGCAGAGTCCGAGGCTGAGAATTAGGAAGGCTTTGCTGACTTCCCACAGCCAGGCCTGGAAGGCAGACCTAGCAGTAACAGCGAGGGTCACCTTCTCAAAGTCTTTCTGTGACTAGGTACCACCCAGCCGCAGGTGCATGGTGATACCTGCCTGCCGGGAGCTCAGCCCTGCTGTCCCCAGGGTACGGAGGCAGCAGATAACAGCCTAGACTCCTGTGGGTGGATGGCGTCAGCTCTGCAGAAGACAGCACCATAGCCCTGCAGCCTCCTAAGGAGGGCCTTGTCTTAGTAAAGCTGACATTGGCTTCTAATCAACACCCTCCACTCCTCTTTGAGACAGTCTTACTCTCTATCCCAGCCTCAGACTCATAACAATTCTCCTGTCTCAGCTTCCTAAGTGCTGAAGCCATTTAAAGCTCATCAGAACTTTGAAGGACAGGGTGGGGCCACCCATGGAGTGAACCTTCCTCTTCTCTCCCACCTTCCCGGGGCCACCTGTTTGCAGGTAGGCCCGGTGCCCTGGTGGCTTAGTGTTCCTTACGCTCCCTCCTCAGGTGATAACCCTGGCTCACTTTCTGAATGAGAAACGTGTGCGTTCAGCAGGGTTCTCTCTAGCTGACGGGAGGGCTGCTCAGCTGTTGCTCGGACTTGGTAATAAATATCTGTGGAAACACCACGTGGCACTGGGCGGAGCCCAAGCTGGATCAGAACCAGCCTTTTCACCGTTATCTCCCTATGAGGTGGTGACAGTTTCCCAGCATGCAGCTCTGCTCGCCCCTAAAGCCCTGACTTCCCCAAGATGAATCGGAGGCATTTGCTCAGACAGTATCTTAGATGTTTTCCACTTGTTATGGTGTGTCTGGTGTTGAGACCTAAATTAAAAAGCCATCATGGTCCCGTGTGCCCAGACCGCTCAGTAGGACCCTAGGATGGCAGTGACTTGTGGGTAGAATTAGGGTTCCTGGGTGAAGTGTCATAACTCCCATACTTGGAGAACCTCTGTCTCTGTCACGTGCTTCGCCTATGCCCAGTACTGGGGATCGGAGAAAATGAACCCAGCAGGAGATGGAAGACAGATGAAAATCAAAAGGTGCCCAAGTTCCTTCCTGCTTCAGAAGCAAGATTGCTCAAGCCCCCTGGACAGATCTTCTGAGCTTCGCAGAGGTGGTGTTTGGGCTGGACTTCAGGGATGGATGCTGAAGAGGTTTTAGGGGACAGGCGCTGCTAAGCAAAGGCGCCAAGCCAGGGAGGCTCAGGTGAGAGCGTGCGGCACTGGTGATGGGGACGGAACCCGAGGAGGAGATGCGGTGGGTTTCTAATTAGTGTATATGAGTTGTTACAATAGGTTTTATGACATTTTCATGAGTTCCCAATGCGCTTGGGTCTTTCCTCTTCCCTTCTGCTGATCTCCTCCTCTGTTGATTTAAAATTTGATGTGTCTATCTGCACATCATGTGTGTAGGTGGGTGTAAGCATGTGGAGGCTAATCGTCTATTGCGTCACGGGTGCCTGTGAAACTGGCTTTTTGCGTGGGTGCCAGGGCTGGCACTCAGGCTCTTGTTTGCCTGGCAAGCACTTCACCTGCAGAGCCATCTCCCTTGGACTCGGTGCCTTTAAGAAACCCACCTCATTCATTTCTTACCCTCCTCCCCCTTCCTCTTGGTACCCTTTTCCCAAAATAGTCTCTCTACTGTTTTAGCATCCTAGTTCCTTATTTTGTTTTTGAGAAAGAGTCTAAGTGATCCAGAGCTTGATCTGTAGACCAGGCTGGCCTCGAACTCACAAAGCTCCTCCTGGCTCTGTCTCTTGAGTGCTGGGATTAAAGGAATGAGCCCCCATAATTGGCTCGTGACCTTTAAGGGAAAAAGTCCCTTTTTACAAGGGACTGGGGAGAAGGCTCAGAAGTGCCAAGAAACGTACATAAATGCCAGATGGGTGTGGAGGCCTCAGAAGGCAGAGACAGAGGATTCCCAGAGCAAGGTGGGTAGGAAAGCAGCCATATCAGTGAGCTCTAGGTTGGGTTGAGGGAGCCTGCCCCAGTGAATAATGGGTAGCCATAATGACGGGTCTCACACGAATGACATTAACGCTGGCCTACCTCTACACATGTGTACCGCACATATACAAAACATGCATACACGCACATCACATGTATGAAAATAGATTTCAGATACGTAAGGAAAGCTGCTATCTTCTCAGCTTCCAACCACCCTCAACACAATTTTCTACATTATAAGATGTATCCGGACACTTTTCAGTTCCATGTTTAAAATATTAGCAAGTTTTCGCTGTGAACTCTCCTCCTTCCTGATACGCCTGGCTTTTTATCTGTGTTCTCCCTCACCGACCTTTAACCTTTGTCCTGAGCAAGACCCTTAACTCTTTCATGGTTTCCTCCCTCATTTCCATGGAACATATGCCCCGTAGCTTTTAAAGAAAGAATGCTTGTGAGTTTTTATTTTTCTGAGAGGAGTTTTAGTAGTGCTGGCTGGCCTATTATTTGGTGTCCTCCTGCCTCAGCCTCTTGGATATGCCAGGACAGTCACCCCCATCACATCTGCTCACTGCCTGCGTTGGCAGTGGGATTATCTTGATGTTACCTTCGGGAGAACTGAAATGGTGCTTACTCGAACCATTTTCTGTGGGGTTTATTCTCTCATGAAAACTGGGCAGAGAAGGCTGAGAAATAACTTTTTGGGGTGCTCTGGCTACTTATTCTTGCGTGGAAGGGGAACTACAATACGTATTTTGTCATTGTAACTGTCCTGGGGCATGGCAGACACCAGTATAATAAAGGAGGTGGACGGTCTTTGCATTTGCAAGTGGTACGTTTTCAGATGCTTTGTGAGCAGTAGCCAGGGCTGGCTGAAATGCCAGTTCCGGGAATGTATCCAGAGAAAGGAAGGGGTGGCCGTTCTTGGCTGAGTCATTGTGGTGGCCACTCAGAGAGGCATGAAGCAGGAGGTTCCCCTCCTGGGAAGTCCCTCCACTGGTGATCTCAAGGCCTGCGGAAAGGGTGGTGGTGATGCTTCTTTGGGGTCAGTGACAACTACGGGGGCAGGGAAAGTTCCGGACACCTGCCTGGGTGGCCCCTCAGGAGCCAGCAGTGAGGCCACCAGCCTGGCACTGGGGCTGGCTTGCTGTTGAGACTGTGGTAGCCAGCGGTATGAAATCCTGGTGGGAAGATGTGAGCATGCTGTGAAAGGCCATGGCGTTGGAGCTGGGATGGTGCAGTTCTGGAGTCAGCACCTACAAGGAGGCCCCAGCTTCTTCCCAGCTGATTGGAGGCAGTGCGGCTGTAGTTCCTTCAGAGGATACCAGGGGAGCATCCGAAGCCATGGTGTCCTTTACATCCTGTGGAGGACAATGCCTCAGCTACGCAGGCGCGGTTGTTCGTAGCTAATCAAGGGTTATGCCATGGAGGCCTCACACTGCGGGCCTGGAAACATTTTAACTCTGGTTTTCTCACTTCTTAGCAGAGGAACCCTCAGAATCACCCCCGCCATCATCTGAGAAGACCCCACTAGAACCCACCGGACCTTCAGAGGATGCCCCCACTGAGCCACCCCACCTGACCCCGCTGCCAGAGGACCCTGCCAGACCGCCACAGACAGGCCAGCGGCCAATACTGCCCCAGAAGCCCCTGCAACCACCACCTTTGCCTGCCTGGCCTCGCCGCCCAGGGCTGCCCTTCCTGCCTGGCTCGAGTGGGGTCAGCATGGAGACGGGAGAAGCTGGGCCTCCAGGCAGGATGGGCGTGTCCGGAAGGGGCCTGCCCCAGGGAGTGGATGGACAGATGGGGCAGGGGCCCATCCCTAGCTCAGAAGGCTATGCAGGGGCACCAGGTGAGTCTGCCCTTCAGAAGGCCCAGAATGGCCGACTGCTCTAGCCTATGCCTGGTGCTGTGTGTGTGCACTGTGGTGAACTTTCCACCTTTGGGGTAAAGTTCAGAAGGGTAGCTTCCAAGGACACTAGAGTTTGGAGGAACCACATTTTTTCTGATCTGACATGTAGATATTGAGAACACCTCAGGACTGCAAGAGAAATAAAAAGGTAACTGTCCCTGTCGTGGGTGAGAGCCATGACTTAGCCCGAGTCAGTCCCTAAAGCCATCTCTGTCTGTGGCCATCCCAGCCGCACTCAAGGTACATCTGTGTCCCAAGCACACCTACTGGGGACCATGCATAGTCCCTTTCCAATCAGATTCGGTTGGCTCCTCCCAGTGATCTGATACACCAATAACTGGTTTAGGACTATGGCTGTCTGGTAAGGTGGGACACTGGAGAGGAGACACCTGCTCTTAGTCACCGTGGCTGTGGCCATCACAGTTGCTTTTTCTAGAAGGAGTCCATCGTGTTTCCGTTCCAGGGATGCTTATGTTCTTTTGGGCCGTTTGCACATCTGTCCCACCATGCTTGTACACACACCCCTAACGAATGCTGTGTGTGTCGTGAGGAAGGCGCGCGAGGCTGTCGGTGGGCTCTCCTTGCCTTAGGCTGGCACTGCTGTCTAAGCGTGAGCTGGCAGGTGAAGAAGACATCTCTGAACTTGTGTTCTTGCTCTGTTTCCAGAGCCCAATTCAAGCACTTAGGTGAAGGAAGCATTCTGGAAAATACCAGCTCAGGATTTAACGCTTTTCACTCTCTTCTTTTTCAGGCTACCCCAAGTCACCCCCTGTAGCTACCCCAGGTACGTCCTGATTGGAACTGTTTTCCTTGGCGGTCTCTGCCCTGCACTTCCTGCCTTCTTCCCTCGGCACTGCAGGCATGGGTGGAGCCTAGAGCCTAGCCCTTCCACACCCAACAGCCCCGCCCTGAGGTCCTGGCCTCTAGGGACTGAAACCCTAGAGAGGCTCGGAGGCAAGAGTTTTCCTCCTACGCTGTCTCTGTTCATGTTTTCCGAGGGGAGCGCTGGGTGGGCTGGGCTCTGTGTGGTCCTGATGAGCTTTCTGGGGCCCAGGCTTTATTGGATCAGGCAAGCAGCTCCCTAGATGATTCTCTTTATGTACCCAGCACCACACAGCGCGTTCTTCCTTACACATACATTCAGCTTTCTGTGTGTTCATATGAAGTGTCCACGTGCCTCATCCCTGTCCAGTTCAGCTTCTCTGTACTAGTTGTTGGTCTATCGAGGGCAGGCTCCGGACCTTTAACATAGCTTGTACCCCAATCTACATCAACACTTTCAGAAGACAGGCTGGTCCATGTGCTCTTGCCTCTCTCTGCCCTAGGGGTGCCACTGCCTGCCCTGGTATCCTTTTCAGCCGGTCTCACCCAGAAGCCTTTCCCCAGTGACGGAGGCGTCGTCCTCTTTAATAAGGTGCTGGTCAACGATGGAGGCGTATACAACCCTGCCACTGGTGAGTGCGGGGGGGGGGGGGGGGGAGGGGGGCTTCCGGCTTGCTTTATGCAGATGCAGGTACCCCCACCTCATCCTGTGTTGGTCCTCTGAAGCAGCTCTGTCACCGAACCTCCAGCTCCTGGGCTGCAGGTGCAGAAGGCCTCATCACACACAAGCTGTGCTTTCTCCAGAAGGGGCCTCACACACTGAGACAGAACTGCACCGTGAGCTTTGGCGTCTCCGCAGCACCTACGCCTGTCTCCAGGGAGTCCTGTGCGGAGTGTGGTGGAAGCTGGTACAGCTGTGACAGCACAGCCACCTTTCCCTTCTTCCAGCTGGCACTGTGTCACACACCTGTTCTAGGCCACCTCCCGATGTGCTGTCACAGAGTCCTTCCGGACAGCCAGGCTTGGGGCTTTCCCTCCCCCGGGATGCTTCCCGTCTGGACCGTGGGCACTGCCTCCTTGCTCTCGCAGTTACGACTGCTGTTTATGTAGGCAGGGTCCTCAGCATCTTCCGGGTAATTTTTAGCCACTCTCTCCACAGTCCCCTGCCTGGTTACCATCTGGCTAAGTCACACTGGTTCCGAAATGTCAGGCCTCAGTGTCAGACAGAGAAAGAATTCAGGTATCCAGACTGTTTACAGCAAATCTCAGCAAGCTGTCTAAATCTGTGCTTAGAGGTTTGGTGCCAGAGTTGGGGTTGCTTTCCGGCTATGTTGGCTGTAGGAACCCCTTATTCTCACACAGGCTGGTGATCTTCGCAAGCAGGCTAACAGCCACATTTTTCTCCTTCGGAGAACTAGTCTCAACAGCAGGTCAGTGCTATCAAGGAAGTTCTACGCAATTTTGAGCTAGACTTGCCCCCACCAGACAGGCAAATAAAAACTTGGCCCAGCACCTCCTGAAAGATTCTAGGAGTTATAAACAGGATACAATTGAAATAGTAAGCATGGGAGGGGAAAGGAAAGCCTCAGTCAGACTTAAAGGCTAGGTTCTGAGTATAACGACCTGGGACCCGCCCCCCCCGGGATGGAGGCTCTGAGTGGTTCCCCTCTAGCCTGGGACCCGCCCCTTCTGGGATGGAGGCTCTGAGTGGTTCACCTTTAGCCTGGGACCCGCCCTTCCTGGGATGGAGGTTCTGAGTGGCTCCCCTCTAGCCTGGGACCCGCCCCTTCTGGGATGGAGGCTCTGAGTGGTTCCCCTCGAGCCTGGGACCCGCCCCTCCTGGGATGGAGGCTCTGAGTGGTTCCCCTCTAGCCTGGGACCCGCCCCCCCTGGGATGGAGGCTCTGAGTGGTTCCCCTCGAGCCTGGGACCCGCCCCCCCTGGGATGGAGGCTCTGAGTGGTTCCCCTCGAGCCTGGGACCCGCCCCCCCTGGGATGGAGGTTCTGAGTGGCTCCCCTCGAGCCTGGGACCCGCCCCCCCTGGGATGGAGGCTCTGAGTGGTTCCCCTCTAGCCTGGGACCCGCCCCCCCTGGGATGGAGGCTCTGAGTGGTTCCCCTCTAGCCTGGGACCCGCCCCCCCTGGGATGGAGGTTCTGAGTGGCTCCCCTCTAGCCTGGGACCCGCCCCCCCTGGGATGGAGGTTCTGAGTGGTTCACCTCTAGCCTGGGACCCGCCCCTCCTGGGATGGAGGCTCTGAGTGGTTCACCTCGAGCCTGGGACCCGCCCCCCCTGGGATGGAGGTTCTGAGTGGTTCCCCTCTAGCTACTTCCCAGAGCATGTGGACACCGAGTTAGTGGATAACAGGGCTTCTGGCCATGAGTGAATAGCACCTGTATCCAAGAGGCTGAATCTTCTAGACGAGGAGAGTTAGCCTGGCCTCCTAGGGCTGGGTGGTTCAGTATCTGCCTTTTCTTGGGTTAGGCAAGTTTCATTCTCATCAGCTGTCTTATGAATGGGGTCCAGCAGCCTAGCTTTTGGGTATACGCAATGAGGAGAAATGCCCCAAGAGACAGGCAGGGTTTAGGAAGATGGTTTTTAACATGGCAAGGGCTGGGTCTTGGGCCCAAGTCTTCAGGAAGCACATGCCATTGTACACGGCAGGGCGGGAATGTTGGTGGAACTGGCTGCCTGTCCCAGCAGGGTCAAGGCTGGTTTGTCTTCTAGCCTTCTGCTATGGTTAGATGAGGAGAATCACACTACTCCAAGTCCCGGGTTATTGGAGCTTTCGTTCTGGTCGTTACAAGCTTAGGACGGTGGGCTATGAAATGAGGACCACACCAGCATGCGCTGAGTGGCCTGAGTCTGTGGGTGCAGCGGGAGAGCCACACCGGGGTTCATCTTCATACTGAAAAACAGGTGCGGCTGGGTGGCACCATCTCCCAAGCAACAAGCCTTCTACAAGTTTGGTGACTAACTATCCTGATTTGTCCAGGGCTTCGGGTGCTAAAAGCCAGGGACAATTAGAGGCAACTTGAAGTGGCCTCGTACGGTGAATGGGCGGCGGAGGCACCAGATGGGCTCACCTGTCTGCCTGCATTTTCCTAGGGATCTTCACGGCGCCGTACGACGGGCGCTACTTGATCACTGCCACCCTCACCCCCGAGAGAGATGCCTACGTGGAGGCAGTACTGTCTGTGTCCAACGCCAGTGTTGCCCAGCTGCATACAGCTGGGTACAGGAGAGAGTTCCTGGAATACCACCGTCCCCCTGGGGCTGTGCACACCTGCGGGGGCCCAGGCGCCTTCCACCTCATTGTGCACTTGAAGGCAGGGGATGGGGTCAATGTTGTGGTGACTGGGGGCAGGCTGGCTCACACAGACTTTGATGAAATGTACTCCACCTTCAGTGGTGTTTTCCTGTATCCTTTCCTTTCCCACCTCTAGGGAGGCCAAGGGAGGAAGGTTGTAAAAACTCCAAAGCTTTAATATATTCAGTGTGTGTCACTGGCGCACGCCCCACCCGCCCCCAGGATAAAGGTCTTCCCTCACTGTAGAGACTGCCACCCCTCAGGCGTTTCCAGACAGCCTTGGAAGTGACACATGGTTAAGGAGGCCCCCATTTTTCTGGAACTCTAACTGGGCAGCCAGAAGACTTGGCAAGTCCCTTTGGCTGCAAGCCGGCTTCTGGACTGGGCCTATGCGGTGCTACCTGTGGAGGCTGCAGCTGCTGCCCAACTGGGCAGGGCCTGCTGCAGCTGGACAACCTGTAGCTGGCCTTCCCTGGAGGACACTGGAGCGGGTGCCTCTCCCTAGGCTGCACACAGGAGAGTTTGAACACTGAAGTGCTGAAGGGGCCTGGGCCCAGAGTGGAATCTGGGCTACCCCACACTCGGCTTTGTTACCGCCTGGGACTCATCTCTCATCACCTGGGCCCTGCTACAAAGGGGGGGTGCAACAGACATTATTTATGAAGCTTGTTGGGCTCCTTAAATGACTTGTACGATATAAGTGCAAAGACAGGGAGCGTCAATAAAGATGTCACTATCACCTTATGTTCCTCTTCTGTATCTCAGACCTTATGGACTGGGGGGTAGGGGGGGAGCAACCTAGAAAACTTTTTATGGCTGTAAAAAGTAATCTTGTGTGTGAATTAATTCCAGCCTCTAAACTGCTACCTTCCGGCTTCCAGGCTGTACACATTTGGGTTCTGATTTTGGCTGCTAAACAGGGACCAGATGTCCTTGAAGGTCAGGGCCTACTGCAGCCCTGGAGCTGAAGAGGGGACTGTAGGGGAAGTGGTCTGCTTACAGGCGGACGAGACTGCTCACTGGCAGAGACAGCACTGTGGACTCGAGTTCCTAAGCAACACGAGGCCCCGATATAACCCAGATGGCCGACTGGAAGCTGAGCTCATCTGAGAGGGCAGGCACACGGGTCTAGGAGGCCTAGCATCATGGTCCTCTCCCAGCAATCCAAAAGCTCTACGTACATATGGGACATTTAGCTCGGCGGCTTTTGCTAACCAGCTTTGGGGCAAGCACCCGCAGGGAAAGGCAACTCCCCCAGGTCCCTCGTAGAAGATACAGACAGGGAAACCAGGGTGTCAACAGTTGTATTCTTAGCCCAGTTGGCACAAGAGGCCAATGCTATAAAAATGCCTTGGGTTTCACGGGTTGTTGGAAGGACGGGCCTGGACTGCGGTTTTTAGAGCTCCCTGTTTCTACAGCTGGGGAGTTGGCTACAGAGTATCCTTGCCTGTCCTAGCAATGACTAATGGAAAAACCCACAGCAGCAGTGTTTTTCAGGAAAACCCGGCTGGCACACGGGCGTTTTCGCCCTTTCCTCTCGCACTCTTCTTTGACCTTGTTCAGTGCCAAACTGGCCAAGTGCTCAGTGGCCCAAGGCAGGGACCTGACACTAGACGCATGGCCACTGTATGCCCGGCTTCCACACAGGTCTCTAGAGCATCAACTAGAGCTCGGCCCGCCAGTGTGTGTGACTTACCTTCCTGGACCCAACAGGCAAAGTGGAGCGAGCCCATACTCGCTGCAGGACAAAAGGGAATGAAAGCCAGACGCAGCCCATGCAGGATACAGGTTTAAAAGGGTAGAACCTATCTTTTTTTGGAGATGGAAAATAGAACCTAATTTTTTTTTTGGAGATGCCTGTCTGTGGGAGGAGAGTTTGGAGCAGCCCCCCTAAGTCACCACACCCCTCAAGTCATGTGCCCATGAGTCATCGGTAGACACTGAACTGAAGTACTTAGGCTTATGGTTTCAATGGCCTATAAGACATTTTGAGAGTCTAGTTGTCACTCAGCTGGTCAAGCAATCCTCCCAAACAGGGACGGGCACACACCACATGGCCACGATGATCAGGGTACAACTTGTGAAAGGAGTTCTTGATTACTGAGAAAAAGGACAGTATTTACGAACGACTGGGGCTTTCTGCCGGACATGCACACCACCAAACAGGACCATCTGAATGACTACCCAGGAGGACCGCAAGTCTGCTCCGGGCCGATTCCAGATCATTCCCGCTGACAAGCATTCTGTTTCCCCACATTTACAACACATGGACCCTGTCTGCCTCCTAAACGTACACTTGTTTTCATACGCCATCGTATGATGGGAAGGAGGAACACACACAGGTCTGCACAGAAGGGACGGACAGACCAGGTCCTCTGGGCTCCACACTCAGTACTTCAAACTGCTTGAGGAAAACCCCAGTTCTTTATAGCCAGACTCTTTCTAGGCCAAAGGATACTACCAGAAGACCTGTGGCTTCTCTCAGCCCAGCCTCGCATCCCAGGAAAGCAGCATCAAACACAGAGTTTTTATGATATGATCTGGACCTGAGGGGACAAGGACACCACTCTTGTCATTGCCTATGTGACGTGGGTTGGGACGTTCACTCTGTTGTCTGCTGGGAACATCAGGATGGTAGCTGCCACATACCTCAAGAGGGGCTTATAAAAAGGTTGAGTGGACCCCTAGGGGGCTCTGAGGGCTGGTGTGCTAGCCACACTATAGGGGAACTGACACAGGAATCAATCACTACTCGGCAGAACCTACAAGGCAGAGACATCAGTTCCTGTGGCTGGAGCTTCACTTCTGGAATCAGGGTTTACATGTGAGCAACAGGAAGAGGTTCCTCCTTTAGACAAAAACGCTATTCATATAGAACTGATAATTATAATTATCAATCTCTGGCACTAATACAGATAAGATGGTCAAACATCCTCTAAAGGAAAGAGCCCAATGCACTCGGTTTATGTTAGTTTATTATTGTAACATTTTGTTGTGAACATCAAACACTGCACCAAAATATGAGCCATTCATCTGAAGACATCTTTACCATGACTGAGGCACTGCGCTGGGGTTTACAATTACACAACCTAAACTGCTTAGTGACAATGCTGTCTGATTATCAAATGTCATCGGCTGAACACAGTTATGAAAAGAGCAATCTTCCCTCTGCCTTCAAATCAAAATGAAAGGTTTTCACCTGGAAAGAGCACTGACTTCACCCGGTTTTAAATAAATCCCAGCATGCTCAGAAACGAGGTGTCCCAGAGCTACGCAATAACGCTGCAAGTTCCCTGCAGCAATCAACTGCAAGAGGAGAAGGTGTTCCCGTCGTCCTAACCGTTCCTTCAGCAGCACTGCAGAAGGGCAAAGGGGCTGCAAGGACAGAGCCTCCCCGCCACTCAGCTCTGGTCCTTGTCCATTGTTTTTAGCAGCTTTAGTTTTGGGTCATCACAATAGTACGTTTCTTTCCAACTGAAACTATGCAGATGGGTTAGACCACAGGAAGTGCAGTCCTGATCACAGGGCTAAGTGTGCATCCTACACAGCCTGATGGAGGGAGAGCAGCCATCAGTTCTACTACAGTGCTTCAACACTCGACATCAAAGCCAACACTGAAGTTAGAGTGAGCTGGAGGACAGAGGGCAAGGCCGACAGCGACTCTGAGGCCAGTCTGCCAACAGTGCCCCGGCAGCATCACCTGCCACTGGCAACAAGGGAGATACTGCAACAAGCCATCTAAGGGTTTGTGTGCAAACACACTCGAGGGCATCTCTCTTTCACAGAAAGAACAAATGTCATTTGTAACAAATGGCAATGGATTTTCAGCACAAACCTAATACTTCAGAACACTACAGCAATAGTAATCATCTACTTTTAGCAAGAAGACTCCTTTAAATAAGGAAAAAGAGTTACATTCATTAGCCTAAATACCCACTGATCAATCTGTAGTGACAAGTGCAGGGCTAATGGAGACGGGGAGAAGAGCAGCACAGGCCAGGAGCCCCACAACCTAAGCTGGGCCCTCTGAGAAGGCCCATGTGTCCAAAGAAAAGAGTGTCAAGGAAAAGGAAACAGGCTGCTGAGGCAAAGACTCCACAAAGGACAAACTGAAACTGTCTGAGGAAACATGATGAGATTTTCTGTACCATAGAGATTCTACTGAGCTCAGGGTAAGCGCACACAATTCTTACTCCATAAACCAAAGGGTGCTAAATCCCAGGCGGTGCTGAGACCTTGACAGCATCATGTGGCCACGTGGCTGCTCTACAAATCTTACTTCACTGCCTGGGAAGAATTTCACATAAACAACTGAGTTTCCCTATACCTAACACAAATAACTCATGAAGGAGACACGGGCTATTTATAGTGAGGCCAGCACTGTGGAAGCCTGCATTGCCCCCTCTGTGAGCACTGCCTCCAGTGGTTCTGCCACCGAAAACTACGCTCAAAGGTATTTTTCTTCTATTAAAGAATGTTACGTGGTCGCTGCATTCAACTGCAATACTGAAACGAGGCAGGGACACTCAACTCTCCAATCTGGAAAATAACCTCCCTTTCTAAGCCAACTGGGCGAAGCAAACTGAAACACTGTGACAGGGCCAGCCGTCCAGCCGCAGGGTGCAGGGCTGACGTGGGACCATCTTTCCCCGCAGTGCCCGCTCTGCTCAGCCTTCATATCCACCATCCAAGAGGGCTGTACCAAGAACCAGTGAAGGTCCTGGGACGCCTTCCGCCAACACTTCTCTTGATGTTTGCACTGCAGTGACTGTCCACACCCTGTTGATCAGAGGCTGTGGAGAGTCCAGGACATAACTCCCTGTCACATCTGTCCTGACATTTGACAAGAGAGCGTAACTAGGCCAGTGCATGCTGCTGCCAAGAAAATGCAGGGGTACCCACATCCCCACGAGGCTTCATCTGCAGTATCAACTGTGTGAACTAGACGATGGACTGGGGCCACTGCTGCGGTGCTGGCTCTCCACAGGCGCTCCATGACCCTCTCTCCCATGCCTCCAGGGACTCATTACATGGTTGAAGTCCAAATGACTGGTCAATGCTGCCAGCCAGGGGCTTTTCCCCTGGCAACTCTGAAGCCAGAACTTCAGAAATCCTTTCCTGAAATACCTACTCACCAGGGGCCACTTCAGCCAGAAGATAGCGTCAGAGGAAAGGGTGACTCCCAGGACCCAGCGCAGCTGCCTTTCTATGCTTGTGAGGCAAAGCTGCTGCCTTTTCTGTATTCCAAACCAATTTCTCAGGATTACTCCAGATATAAAATGTGCACTTGTTCTTCTGGCTAGGGCAGAGCAGTAACTCAAACGGCTTCTTTCTCCTTGGGAAGCAGGCACAGGAGAGGAGAGGATGATGCCAAGGTGCTCTCTCCTCAGAAGCCCACGCTGCTAGAGTTGGGATCATGGCGCTGCACACAGTTGCTGGGGATGCCCATCTTGGCACACGAAGCCGTTGTCCTAGTTCAGGGACCAAGAGCAGAAGTGTCCCGAGGGGACATGGACACGTAGCCAGCAACACTAACAGACTTCTGGAGAAAGCCCTGGTTACAGAGAGAAACCATCAACCGAGCAGTGGAAATTTTAACTCTTTACTGTGTAGTAATGTGCTGGTCGTTCTTGTTTAGTTTCTGATTTCTGCCATTCTAAGTCTTGCAGCCGAGGGGCGCAGCACACGGGCTCCACAGAAAGCATGAGAGGAAGCCCAGGTGATGGAGCACAGGCTTGTACCTCAGGCTAAGGCCCTTAATCCTCTGTCCAGGTGCTGAGGGCGGCAGTACCAGCTTCGGGGACCCTGTCCCTGTTCTGGAAAGCAGGTTCCTGACTGCAGGCTCCGGGGTCTTCATCTCTAAGAGGCCAGTTACTTCCCCTGTTGGGAGGCAGGTGAGTGTCCCCACCCTGCTGTATAGGCTTCGTTCAAGCTAGGTCATCCAGGTCCACATCAGGGATTGGGTCTCGCCAGTAACAGAAGGAACTGAACTCTGGGCATGGAAAAGCAGAATTCTGTTCCTTACTGAGAAGTGGGAACACGTGTTCTACAAGCTCACTCAGCCTGTGATACCTGGAAGGAAATGGGAAGACATACAAGCTGTTATCTAACAACTCATGTTTAGCAAAGACATGGGTTGTGAGGCTGGCTATTCAGATTATACGAAAGGGCTGCTCAGTACTTACTCAGAGCTCGGCCCCATCCCAGGGTGCACACTGTCTTCACACATAAAATAACCAGAGACTCCCTAAGCCACTACCCACAGAGAATGCTCACACAGGTACAGCTTTACTCCTCCTGGCTGGGCCCCGTCTCAGTTCTTATGTGTCCTCAGCTGTATATGGCTGCAACACGAATGCACTTACGATGACTTGTTTCCTTTGGTCCTTTCTTGTATTAATTCCCCCTTCGGATTCACGGTGAATATCCTACAGTCTGGAACTCCGACTTGTGTGTAAGCATAGACATCCTGCAGAAGACACCAAAACTTAGCTGGCTCCTCATAGGCCAGAACCACTACATGGGCTGAAGACGGGAAATCTTGAGACAAATCCAGAAAGTGCACAGGGAGTCAGAAATGGGCAGCAAAGAGCAAATCAAGATCCTCCGAGAATACTGCAGTAACACCTTTAGTAGTCCAGATATGGAGGACTCCCCTCCCCCATAAGATACAGTACACAAGGCAGGGTGAGAATTTGCATCATGGTTCTGGTGTAGACCAAGGGCATGGCTTCAGACCAGTTAGAACACAGGCAGAACTGACTGAGGAAATAAATTCAAAGGGGTTTGGGGGTGGGGTGGGCGAGGATATCCTCTGTATACATTCTTGGGGCCAAAAGGTAACTATAGGACTTTCCCAACTTCTAGGGAAATTTGAATAAGCCTGGCCTCTAGTGCAGATCCTGGCTACTCAAGCAGCTGAGGCAAGATTTCAAGTTCAAAGGCTGCCTAAGCTACAGAATGGGTAACTTACTGAGATCCTGTTTCAACAAAAAATGTACAAAGGGACCAGAGGGGTACTCATGGCTGAGAGCACTTGCTGCTCTGCAGAGGGACCTGGTTTGATTTCTAGCACCCACATGGTGGCTCACAACCACCTGTAACTCCAGTTCTAGGAGATCTGATGCCCTTGCTCTTCCACTGGCATCAGGCACACATGTGGTTCTCTCTATATATGTGTAGACGAAGCACTCATACACAAAAAATAAATGAAAACACACTCCAAAGACACTTACGTTAGGACGGTTTCCAAAGGCAGCGTAGAAGGGCTGCTTGGACGGGGCAAACAGGTTCTTAATATCATTCAGACACTCGATTTTGAACTTCTCTGGTTTCTTCTCTATCACTTCCCTAAAGAAGAGGAATACAACCACCAATTGGAAATGGCAGTTTCTACCAGAGTCTGTTCTTAGATCTTCACCTTCACGTCGCCCCATGTTCCTAACAACCCGCAGGCACCGTCAGCATTCTTCGTCTTTTGCTAGTCCATCCTGCGATGGAGTATTTGGGTAATAACACTTTCCCTTCATCATCTTAGAGCACTTCAGGGAGCCAACAAATGACAAAACACAGACACTCTACAGCCTGAGGGACCGGTTAGAGTTCTGTCTCCACCACTCCCCCAGCCCCCAGTGGAGGAGCCCAGCACGCCCAGCCCACGGGAAAGTTACCTGTGGAAGGCAGAGAACAGACTGCTGGGAGACAGCATCAGAGGGCCTCGGGGCAAGATGGTGCCCTTGTCATTGACCCAGTGCAGATAACCTCGGGTCATGTCGGCCATGCCAATGGCGCGAGCAGAACAGTATAGAAACTTGTAACCGTTCCTAACAGACAGACAAAAACAGCACAAACGCACACACAAACAATCCGGTTAGCCATGTCCTGTGGATACAGGAAAACTTTTTTTTTCTTTTAAAATATCCAAATAAGTTCCTCTCTTTTACTTTGAAAATGAAATTACTGAACGCAGAAGGAAACCAGTTAGGGTTAGAAACCATGGACAAAACAGAGGCATATGTAAAAACAGATTGTGTTAAACTGCAAAGTGACTTGCACTGATTTAATACATGCTGCACCTAGTTCAGAAAGGTCCAGAGTGGACAAAACTGGACTATATGTAAGGTATTTGCTGTAAAGGATCTAAGGGGCCTTATTTAGTTTGTAGGTCACAAACCAATCTATAGGACAGGAGGTATAATTACACCTGAGTAACTGACATATTCTGACTTTCATAGCATTTTATTCTCAACTCAAGCTGAAGACGGAACTGTATCTCAAGATCAGTGGCACGCAGACATGCTAGGATCCCAAAAAGGAAGGCATGGCTTCCCTTGAGGAACTGTTTTCCACGCATGCTTATGCTACCAGTAAATAAACCAGACATTAAAGTCAGCTCTCCTGATAAATCCTAGCTACAAATAGTTACAGTTCTGATGACCTAGGAAAGTTAGTGATTCCCAGAACTTAGCTGAGTTATGGCAGGTAAAACACAATAATAGGATACCAAGTACACAACACTTTTGAAAACAAAACCAAAAAATACCTAGCCATAAACACACAATGTATACAGATCTGTATTATTTTTCTCTAGTTCTTGGTCAAAACAAAACTGGGAAGAGGACACTCAGAAATGGGTACTCACTCATTGATGGAATGGTAGAGCTTCGCTATACCCTGATGAGTCCAGTCTTTACCCAGCTGTGGGAGAATTTGTCCCAAAGCATCAGACCTGGTAAGAGGGTAGAAATAGAAACAGACACCAGAAACCAACATAGAGAGCTGAGCATTTTCATACTGGCTGCCAGTAAGCACTAGAACTGGGGACACTGTCTCAAGGTGGTTTCACCTGACTTCATGTAAAGGCAGGGCAGCCCTGCAGTGACATACCCTGAGGTGCTCCCACAGGGGAGTTACAGGAACGCACAGTATTTATTTTCAGAGATAATCCACTAGCACATCTTTTTTCTCTCATTCCCTAAAATCTTAAACAGTTTGTCTTCACTGAATATTAGAATTTGGGGACCAAGTGGCCAAATCTTTCCAAGTTACATTTGAGAAATCATTTGTACGGTTCCACACACCTCCCCCTCACCCATAAAAAATGACGCCATTCGGGCTGTTTTTAGTATATCTCAGGGCATATGGTTTAAAAGACACTCTCATTATTGCTGGGTTCTGACTGCTTCCCCAACCCATATCCTTCCTGCTACCCACAATATGCTCCAGCTTACTTGGTTATTGTTCCATCAATGTCAGAAATGATGATTTTGTCATTCCAGTTCCACAGGTAGATGGTACCCGCACAACGACAGGTACCCTGATACTGGGTTGTAATACTGAATACAACGTCATTGGGGCCGTCATGGAGCTTCAATTTTGCCTTTTATAAAAAGCACAACATTAAAGAAAGCTGAAAATCCATACTTTGGAGCAGAGTTTAACTCTTTAAAATGAAACTCAGAGCATGTGGTTTCTCTGGTGTTAGCTAGCCCCGACTCATGCATGGTTATAATGGTTGAGGAGACACATTGCTTGAGTACTGTTTTCCAGTCCCAAGGATTTCCTGATACCCTATACAAAACAAAACCTCCCTATCGTCCATCACACCTAAAATCACTATTCACTGCCCTGGTCACAGCCTCATGCTCAACCCAGGAAAACCATTTCACAGGACAACTGCGTCAAAGTGAGAGGGAAGAAATTGCATTTAAGATGTCATTGCTCTGCTGTTATGAATGCCAAGCAGCAGCATGTGGTCCTGCGCTGAATGAGCAGTAAGATTCACCAGAGAAACCCAGGTCACACGCTCCTTGAGTGGTCCTAACTGCTCACCAGGACTTGGGGTGCTGTTCTCCTAGAGAAGCACATATATAAGCACAACTCTACTGCGTAATACTTACTATCTGGTCCGAGGAGAGTCGGAGAGACTTCTTATATGAAGCTGTGCTACAGTGACTCAGTGTCTCCATGGAGATGGTTTCAACTTTGATTGTTTCTTCCAACTCCTGCGACCCCTCATCACTAGAAGAATCATTCTCTGCAGGCCTAATCAACAAACTAGTCACAAAGAGCCAGGCTACTGACAGATGAGAGGGCTTATAATTTAGGACAAGAAAATAAACAAGTGTTACATAACCATAAGCCAAGTCTCCACAAGACTGAGGCAGAAGGATCTGTTCAAGCTTTGGCTATATTAAAACATCATTGGACATAGCAGGAAATATTTCTAAATTTAGAAAATTCCCTTTATACTTCCTTTCCGAGAGAAAGTAAGGAGAGTGAGAAGATGAACCCCAGACTAGGATTACCACTGTGGGAGTGAGATCAAAGGACAGGGTTGGAATGTAAGCACACACAACACAACCGAGCCACTCAAATGCCCAAATCCACCCTTCAGAAGCTTTTTAATATCCCTTCTGCCACTTGAAAAGCAGGGAGTAGGGGTACCAGCGGGGCAGTCCTGATTATGTCCGGGATCCCTTCCTAAAGTTCTGCCTTTCCTAGTAGCCTGGCTCTGTGATGGGCGCAGTATTAGAAGCAATGCTGTGTATTTAAGGCCTGCAAACTGGGAAAGGCATTCCTTATCTACCAAGTGCCACAGACAAGCCACTTACTGTCGTGTCTTTCTACAGGAAAAAGGTATTATGGCTAAAATTCAGCAGAATTGCCAAGATCAACTTTGATCTTATACCCAGGCAGGATTGCCAGTGCCGTGAGCTAGGAGAAAGGACAGGGCACCCACCTGGCACTGGCTGGCTCCTCAGCACTGGAAGGTAGGTCATTTGTTGGCGGGACCTCAGATTTTCCCTCCTTGGTCTCTGGTAGCTGGACAGAAAGATGATAATGTCAGTGTACAATGTTTTCTCCAAACTTCGGCTGTAATCCTTGCTAGGAAACGAAAACCTCCATCCATGACTGCAAACTTGAGGAACTTTTTCCACTTGAAGTTGAAGGGCAGAAATCACACACTGCTTGTAAAAAGCTATTCACAAAATATAACTGGCCCAATGGTCAGGTATCTGGTTGAGACATCTGGACTGCACCATGGAAGTAATTACTGGTGCCTTCTCCTGTCTGTCACCTACAGAAGGGAGAAAGGCAGCCCGACCACACTGATGTGGACATGAACTTGGTAAAGGCAAGACCACCCTCTGTTATCTGAAAAACAACAGTGAAACTCCCAGAATTCCCTTCTTTAGAAGGCTCTCTGGACAAACCTGCTCTCCTGCTACTTTGTTAAAAGGGACATTCTGCATGTTTGTATGTGGATTGTGCATGATATAACCTCTGTTCACACCTGAGAGCTAACAAGGAAGCAGAAAGAGTAGTGTTCTGGAGTCAAATTCAAGTTCCGCCCCAGCTCCACCCTCACTACTCACAGGGCTTCACCCAGCTCTGCCTACAAAGTCCAAGCTTCCTAAAAAACCAGCAGCTCAAACATCTGTAGAAAGCAGCAGCATAGCACCTGCATGCAGCAATGCCTCAGAACTGCCATGCAGTGCCCGTACCCTGCTTTTATGAGTGGTAGAGAAAGTGTTATGTTAACACAAATCAGTCATTACCTGTTTGGTCATGCTTTCTCTCTTACGCCAAAACCACCACCGACCAGATTTCTTTGGCATCTTGTCTTTAACCCAGGACTCGACCGTGGCCTGCAAACAGTCAGTGTGGGTAAGCACAGGCGATCTAGCCGTTGTAATCACCGACTCCTCACTACCATTCTATAGGACAGGGCTTTACTACAGAATGAGAGACGCTCTACACAGCTCAGGAGGAAAGGCCATGCACTCCTTGGAAATGACAAGGCTCCAGCACAGGTTTGTGTGAGGCCCAGTGGACCTCAGGGTTCGGCAAGCACACCTCTTATTCTTGGAATCTGGGGCTTTTATGATACAAAGTCTGAGAAGGAGTGATCTTGTGGTGAGCAGAAAGTTCTCTGTAACAGACATGCCACCTGCAATCTAACTCAGCCACATGAACGTCACCTTTCGGAAGCCCACTTCTTGCTGTTTCTCCCCATATTGAGAAGAATTTTTAACAGATGATGTAGTAAGACTGGGGACTGCACTCAGACCTTCACACGTTCACAGAAGTGCTCTACCACAGAGCACTCAGTCTGCAGCTCAGAAACTGGGATACATAAATACTTAACAAAAATGGGGACAAGTGGTAGGCCAGGTGGTTGCCTAGGATTTAGTGAATACAGCAGTTTGGATACTAAACTCAGAACCTTGACTAGAATCCAGTAATAGAGAATATAAACTTTTGGACTGCTGTATGTTAGATACTTTGAAGGAGACTTCAAATGCAGATCACTCACCTTAGGTAAACTCTTCTGGAATACTTGCAAGCTAAGGATCATGGGAGCAGCCAAAGCCCAGTTGTAGTAACTATGAGAAATAAAAATTGTGCAAACCCATCACACAGAGAGTCAGAAGCAAAAGCAGGGTTTAGGGGCAGGGCTGGAGCCTAGAGAGCGTCGGGGGACCAGAGGAAAAGTGAAAGAATAATCTTATCAAATTGCTTATTCTCTCCAATAAAGAGATGAACAACTAAATTGTGAAGATCTGCTTTAAGCCAAACTTTTGTGAGCCGAGAAGCAGTAAGACTCATAAAACAGAGACAGTATCGCACCAGCTCAGGTCAAAAGGTGAAGGTTCAGGCTCACTTGTAAATCATTGTGTTCTCATTTGTGTGATAACAAATCTTACAGCAAGGAAAACAATGGCAGTTGGAAACTGTGGAGTACTTAGCAAGGATCAAGGCAATGGTGTTTACCGGTTATATATCCGTATTACAAGGTTCGGGTTGTCGATAAGGCCAGGGTTTTCTGCAAACTCATGGTAAGTGATGATATGCTCCATGAACTTTTCTGTAAAGTAAAGCAGCCATCAGCATGTGAGAGGCACAGATCTCTGGACGGTCACAGCACTCAGCACTAAAGGACTTGTGGGCTTAAAAAGGCTTTTAGAGGAAACTGTTTTCCACGTTTATCAAAAGACACTTTCATAGTTTTAGGACTCAAACTAAACCCCAAACCAAAATATAATAAACCCCCACCCCCTTTCTAACACTCCGTGAACCCTGCTGCCATCTGAAGCAGTTCTGGGGAGAGGGGACAAAGGGCAGCGCTAATGTGATGTGCCAGTCACGGAAGGAGCGCTGCCTTCCAGGAAAAGCAAATACAGGTAGGGGCCAAACCCAGAAAAGTTGTAACTTCAAGTGAATACGAAGTGGGTAAAGGCAGGACAACTGAGGGGTCACATCTGCCTGGACTGCAAAGGTCAACCCAGGCAAGCTGATCCAGTGCTGTTCACAGTACAATAGCGGGGGTCAGGTGGAGCTAGTGGTGCACTGGCAGTTAACTCTTAACACAGGAGGTGGGGAGCAAAGGCTGCAAGAACATGGGGTGGACATCTCTCAAGCCTGAAACAGAAGGCAATCAGACTGTTTACTCAGTGGACAGACACCGCCCCACAGCTTCAGTCTTCCCTTATTGAGTCCTGAGCTTGTCAGGAAGGCAGCTAGGCGCTCCCCACAGGTTCCTCAGCAGTTTCACACACACGCAACATCAATGGGACGTGATCCTACCCTGCCGCTCTGCAGACAGAGCAGCCCGTAAGTTATCAGTTTCCGAGTGTGAAATTAGAGTCTCACAAAAGAGGTCCTTACGGAACTACCCCCTACACACAAAGGCACTGTGAGACTCTAAGACAAGGCTTTATGAAAAGGTACCCACATGCACACAAAGCCAGTCAAGAATTTATGGTAACTGAAAGTAGATTTCATTAATATCTTCCCCTCATGCCAGTAATTTACTGAACAGAGGTCTGGGCACAAATCAAGCCATGACCAGGCTTGCCCTTCTGAGGTGAAGACAGGCATGGCTGTCCAGCATACCTTTAGAAATCTCTCCATTCTCACTGAGGCCTCCACAGAGGGAGAGAGTGACATCAGGCAAGTCCATGGCAGAGTCTGAGAGGCACTCGGTGCCACTGTCTGCAGCTGCACTTCCCACAGACTGTGGGGACTGAGAGCCAGAGAGTGTGTCGGGTTCAGGCCATTGCCGGGAGCCGGGATCGGTGTCACTGTGGCAGACACAAGGAAGGAGAACAAGGATTTATTCCAAATACATGGTCCTCTCGAATCCTACGAGGAACAGACGGGAAATCAAACGTAACTTCTGGGGTGTATGAGTGCATGATGTATGCATGTAAGTACAAGGTAACAAACACACATGAAAAGGTCAGAGTATGGGGTTAAGCCAGGTGTTTTCTATCACTCTGAGACTTACCTGCTGTAAACATGTAAGTTCAGGCTTCCTGAACTGCAACTTGCCATTTGGGCCAGGCTGGTCGACGACAGAGCTCCTGGGATCTACCTGTCTCTACCACTCAAGGCTGGAGAGTTAGAGGTACATAAAGTGCTATGCCCTGTTTATG
This sequence comes from Microtus pennsylvanicus, assembly GCF_037038515.1. Classification (NCBI taxonomy): domain Eukaryota; kingdom Metazoa; phylum Chordata; class Mammalia; order Rodentia; family Cricetidae; genus Microtus; species Microtus pennsylvanicus. The sequence goes on along the minus strand of NC_134600.1, from coordinate 19,555,713 downwards.
TGGGGGCTGGGGATCTGGACTTGGGGTTCTTATGGTTCTCATAGTTAACTGCTCTTATCCACCAAGCCATCTTCCCAATGACCCTGCTCCACAGCTTTTTAAAGTAGAGTTTAAAAATAGCCGGGTGGCAGTGTGCACGCAGCACTCAGGAGGCAGAAGCAGGCGATCTCTGTGAGTTCGAGACCAGCCTGGTCTACAAGAGCTAGTTCCAGGACAGGCTCCAAAACCACAGAGAAACCCTGTCTCAAAAAACAAACAAACACAAAACAACAAAAAGCCTCACATTATAAACGACAGCAGCAGGAATCTGAGGACTGAGAGATTAACTACAAATGTAGTAAACACTTCTCATGGTGCCAGCGTTTCCACTGGCCTTCCTGACTCTAACTAAAGGGGTAGAAGAGCTAAAAGCACTTACTCAAATTGCCACAATGAAATAACAGGACAGTTAAGAAAAATCTGACATTTGGAAGCCCTTTGATCACTGCCTTCCAAGAAAAAGGGCACGGTAATATACAGTCTGTAGAAAATTACTAAGTCCAAAGCTGTGTTCTGAAAACAAAACCCAAGGCTTTCCTGAATTCATCTTAATACTATCCCAAACTAGCCTAATTTAAAAGCAGAAACACTCAAGGACAAAGTACTCAGGAGGCCTGACCCTCTAGAACAATGCAGACTGTCTGTATAGCAGCGAGGCCTGAACCTCACTACCCTGAGAGTATTTTGAGACAAGGCACAGAAAGCCTGGTGCCAGACGGAGCGCACACTGGACGTTTGGAACGGAGCTTAAATGTGAAGTAAGGAGATGGCACGTCACGTTTCTCGGTCACAATGGAAACTACTCTAATATTTGAGATGCTCGGATTGCTCACCTAGAAGCCAGCTCGCCCTCCTTTTTTGAGAACTGGGGATTGAACCCAGGAGCCTCATGTGTGGCGAGGCAGGCACTGGGCTGCTAAGTGACACCACCAACCCAAGAAGCCAGGGTCTTTCACCAAACACGGCACACCTGGTGACATGAACGTGTACTCCTGGAAACATCTAAGGGCTGAGGAGCAGGTGGCAGCAGACTGTAGAAATGCAGGCGTGTTCTCACGGGAAGTTGTTTATGTGTGGGAATTCCCTCTTATAGCAATGCACGCCTTCAAACTAAGGGGAAACTGACAGAGAGGTGGGCTCCTCACAAAAGCCACGCCCACTGAGATATGGCAATGCAGCCACTCATGCGGCGAGAGAGGGAGGCACAGTCACACTTGGAGAAAACTTTAACTCTGTCAGCACCTGACTAAGCTGCGGAAGTGGGAGACAGCGGTCTCACACTCCTCCCGTCCCCATCTGAGACAGAGGAAGGCCTGTGTGTGGGCCTCCCAACACTAGTGACGGAACGCTAGCCCAACAGTAAGACATGGAGCTTTATCAGTGACGGCAGCTGGTGTCATCCAGCCAGAAGGGCATGTCAACATGCGGGCTGCCTTCTGACTCAGCACGCTGCCAAACCCACAGGAATGATGGGACACGTGTGAACATCAGCTGTGAAATTCTGACTATTTAGTAATATAGAGTGCCGGTCACAACAGAGCACACTCGTATGCAGTAAGAGAGCCTATGACATGCCCCAGTTTTCAGTCCTTCCGCTACATGTGGCTAATCAACAGCAAAACTGTAACCAAGTTCCACTGCATTAGTGACGATTTCCTTTGTTCTATTATGAACTCCAGCTGGCTGCCCTGAAACTCGTTATGCAGACCAAGCTGGCCTCTAACTCACAGAAATCTACCTGCTTCTGCCTCCTGAGTGCTGGGTTAAATTGAAGTGTGTGCCAGCATGTTTGGCCTTGCTCCCTATTTTTTAATAGGGATATTTTAAAAAATCCAATATAAAACTAAAGTAAAAGGACTGGGAAATGAGAGAAAGCCATAATTCTAACAGATCACATTTTAATTTTTTCTACCCTTAAAAAAACTGGACCAATTTCAGTTTTTTCATCTATAAAAACCCATTACTTCAAATAAAGTATGTGGGTATTTTAAGATAGTCTACTATACAGAGTTACGAACAAACTTTAAGAACCTCTCAAAAATATCTGTTAAAAATCTTAAATATATGTATATCAATCTCATTCCAAGTAAAAAATGAAGTAGGTTTTCCCAATAAATCATATAAAACAATGCTTGTATATAGTGCACAGTAAATTCAAACCACATTTTCTGAGAATAAAATTAAGTTTTATAATCAGTATATTAAGTAGTAGTTCCTTTTAGGATAAAATGAACTTGGGAACACGGTTAACATACATTGTGTTTGAAGTTCATGGATGAGTTACCTTAAAATAATGAGGGATAGGAAGAAGGGACTATGGGCATTAGGGGGACACAGGGTCCCCGAGAATGGGGCCTTAGAAGACTCAGGTTCAGAAGTGGATTCACATTCTTCAAAGGAGTGAAGAAATTCTTTGTAAAATGTTTGTAAATTAAAAAGTGCTGTTTAAAACACACAAATGAAACAAATGCCAAAGAATTCCTCAAGTGTATTCAGTTTGTTATTAAGGACTATAAAGAGCACTAAACTAGGCCCGCAGGATGGCTGAGCAGGTGGAGCGCTTGCTGAGAGAGCCTGACAGCCTGTGGAGCGCAGAGAGGACGGACCCCGCTGTCCTCTGCCTTCCACAAGTGTGCACTGTAGCACCAGCATCTCTCTCTCTCTCCCTCTCCCTCTCCCTCTCTCTCTCTCTCTCTCTCTCACACACACACACACACACACACCTCTTACGCAGGTCTCTCTCCCTCCTTATTGTACTAAATGTTTCATAAACAACACATTATTTTCAAGCCACTGCACTCAAAACAACACACACTATCTGAGAGCTTCCCCAACCCGAAGCATAAGCAGATTTAGCTAAAGACCATCACTCTGTTCCTCTTGCTCAGATGAAACAACTGGGGTTTCTCAAGTTGTTCACATCTCACCGCACAAACACACACTACCTTTTAGGGAAATAGAGAGCTGCCACTTCAGGCTCAAGAGCCTTTAAGTCATCAAGGTAAATGTCGTCAGGGCCCTGGTGCTGACTTCTTTTGTGGACACCTGTTATTAAAAGAAAAACACACCAGAGATAAGAATTTGTTCTCTATTTACCAACTCTGCAATAGTACCAAGTTTTCTAAACAGAATGGGCCACTATCCACCTAAAGCAAGGTCCAAAGATCAATCCCTAGAAGGGTTCCTGCCTTGCCCTTGTCCTCACTTTGGCCCTGCTTCTTTCTTTCTATGTGTGTCTGTCAATAGTACTTTAGTTCTACAGAGAATATACTTAGGTGGCATGTCCTGGGGTCTTTAATGGAGAAATGTCACAATGTCTAGAACTTGCTGGGGTTTTTTTGTTTTTTTTTTTTTTTTTTTTTTTTTTGTTTTTCGAGACAGGGTTTCTCTGTGGTTTTGGATCCTGTCCTGGAACTAACTCTTGTAGACCAGGCTGGTCTCGAACTCACAGAGATCCACCTGCCTCTGCCTCCCAAGTGCTGTTTGTGAGTCAGGAGATGGCAAGGAGACACAGCTGTGCACCGCACCACATAAGGATACTTCAGTAGATGCACATATAATGGTGGTACCCAGTAGTGTCTTAGGGGAACATACCATGTTTGTAATGATAGTGGAGTAAATGAACCTATGGCATCGCTAGTCCTGTTAGTACAGCAATCTAATGATGTACGTGATATAATGCTTGATAATGATGAAAGGGACTTACTTATATATTTACTATTAGTGTAGGGCATACTCCCATATACCTACTAAAATCTAAAACAGTATGTCATCATATACTAGCAACAGCATCCTGGCACGTTTCCTGCATCTCCTGACTACACCAAGAGGACAAGTCGATTGATTTACACCGAGTAAAAAACAATACTAAATTGCTTGATGACATACTTCTCAGACAACAGCTCTGTCACTAAGTGATGTACCACGGTTATGTATAAAACTTTCATAATCAAGTGGGGAGGGGCGGTGAAGAGAATAAAGCTAGACAACAGTAGGAATCTTTCTCCTATCCCTGTGAATTCCTACAGTGTCTTAGACCAAACCAAAGCATCTACCATACAAGACCTGGTCATGCCCCTTAACAGTTCTTACATCAGAATACTTGGTGTAGATTTCTGAGAGTCACTGTCAGCTAGTCATCAGATTTGGTCACAGATCCCCTGACAGCCACAGTCTTATTTTTGACAACTCATTTATGAATGATCTGAGTCTGTATCAGTTTGTCAAAATGGAATGTTCCATGCTCCTTTCCTTTTTGTCTTCAAAGTGAAGCAGGCACTCAGCTAATAAGACAGGCGGTTTTAGGTAAGGTTTTACTTCCTTAGATAAAGGCTCCAAGTCAGCATTCAATGTGTGTAGTTTCTGACTCTTACTGAGACAATTGTTACAGAGTAAGGAGTTGTGCCAAGGGCTGGGCTCATCCACATCAATTTAGGAGGGAAATTAGTGAAAGAAAGCACCAATAGTTAGTGGACACTTAAAAATATTTCTATTTTAGGTGTATGGTGTTTTGCCATATGATATATGGCCATGTGCTTGGTGCCCAGAGACCAGAGGAGAGCACTGAGTCCCTGGAACTGGAATCACAGATGACTGTTAGCTGCCATGTAGACGCTGGGAATCAAACCTCGGTCAAAGTACAGCCAGTATTCTTACCCATCGATCCATCTCTCCAACCTCCCGTAGGTATTTATTTTTAAACCATACGAAACCTACAAAAATTTCCTTTAGCTAAGCAGATGTCTGAGAAAATATTTTTTCTCCATTCTACTTTTACTTTTATTTAAGCAAAGGCCATTTAAGATTTTACTTACTAGCATATTTAGTTAATAATCAAAGACAGCACATGAATCTTGGTAGAACCTTAGTTTAAAAGCATAGCACAGGTTGGGCGGTGGTGGCGCACGCCTTTAATTCCAACACTTGGGAGGCAGAGGCAGGCGGATCTCTGTGAGTTCGAGGCCAGTCTGGTCTACAAGAGCTAGTTCCAGGACAGGCTCCAAAGCTACAGAGAAACCCTGTCTCGAAAAACAAAACAAAACAAAAGCATAGCACAGACACTTAGTGTACCTGGGGAATATACATATGATTTCTTCACGCCGACAGTGGTACTGTCACTGTACTCACCAACTGATTAGAACATAATTCATTTACTTTCTTAGTAAGCACTTCTTAGAGGTCCACTGAGTATTGACTCAGAAACTAATAGAAGGACACTTACCATCTTGTTCGGAATTTAGAGAGTAAGAGAAGTAAGAGAAGCCACATGGGTAAGTCATCACCATGAAGTCTGGGACATGTTCTGACTGGAGATCACAAAGACAGCTGTCTCACAGTATGTGAGACACTGAAATAATACACCATCATCCACTGATGCTGTGTGATGTCAAACACACAATTACCTTTCTTCTTTGTTGGTGAGTCTACTTTAGCAGCTGGTTTGGATTCTGAGGGAGCATCTATTGAGGATGGACTGGGAACATGGTCTGCATCTAACATAGATGAAGTCTGAGGAGCCTCGAGAGGCAGTTCAGGAAGTTGAGCAGAAGCTGCATCACTCGGCTGCTTACACAGGGCTCTGGGTTTGGGTTTCACTATGGTACAGATAGTATCTTCAACAGTAGCATCCTTCTCGACTTCTCTTATGAGGCTGTCTTCACTGGGAATGACCCTAAAATGAGTGTTTTCCGACGGTGTAATTGTGGCTGTCCTCGGATGACAGTCATATCTTTCTCTTTTGCTGACCTGCAAATATGAATTGTTTAAAAATGCTTATCTTGAGGGAAACAGCTTATAGCACACAAAAAAACTTCATTCACGACCCTACTGCTCCTTAAGGCAACTTAAAGCACTCAGTAATATAAACAAGTCAATTTCTGTTTTTACAAAACTGAATTCAACATGGGATTTAAATGATTTTCTTCCAAGAAATGGATCTTTCAGTACATTATTCCCTCATCGTGAGCAGCTGAAAAGTCTATGAACCTCCTCCTGCCCACTGTCTAGAGCACAGCAGGCAAACCTTCACCAGCTGAGTGAGATCCTACCCTAACTTTCGGGATTTAATTTTTCAGTGTGGAAACTCTAGTTTCTTTTAGGTATCTTTAAAATTTTTTAATCAGCATTATTTGTTATATGTAGAAACACAAAAGATATTATTGTATTAAGTTATAAGTAAGTGTACAATGGAAATTTTATAAAGAAGTGTTAATTTTTATTTATCTTTCAACCACAAGAGGGCAATGCCATCATTATGCTCTGAGCTCAATAAGAAATTGCTTCCTTCGTTTAACAGCAAAGGCTCTTTACTGGTGTTTACTCATCATGTGGGAGCCCCCTCTGGGTGCTGCTTACATTGGTTAATAAATAAAGAAATTACCATGGCCTGATAGGGCAGAACTTAGGTAGGCGGAGAAGACAGAACTGAATTCTGGGAGGAAGAAAGCAGAGTCAGAGGGACGCCATGGATCTGTGGCTGGAGGTAGACGTGCTGAAACCTTTCTGGTAGGCCACGACCTCGTGGTGATATAGAGATTGTCAGAAATGGGTTAAATAAAGATGTAGGAGTTAGCCAATAAGAAGCTAGAGCTAATGGGCCAAGCAGTTTTAATTAATACAGTTTCTGTGTGGTTACTTCAGGGCTAAGCTAGCCAGGCGGCTGGGATAAACAAGTGGCCTCCTTGCAACATACTCAGACACATCCTAGTCTTTCCAGTAAGTCCCAGTACCTTGGTAGACTCTGGGAACCCGCCCCACGTCCACTCCATGTGAGACTCAGATCTGAGCAGGCTCTCGGCAGGCTTCACCTCCAACTCTGAATCACTCTTAGGACACATAGCCTGGGAGTAAGTGCTGCAAACACACAAGAACAAAGAAAAATAAGGCTCAGTGTGTAGAGAAAAGTAAATGTAAGTGTGAATATGTCAACTACAAGTACAGACACTCCACTGAGGGAAACATCAATTGCTTATTCCACTTGAGGTCTTTACTAAAGTAAAAATGACAGTGATTATTAAGGATTTTCCAGGTCTCCTGTAGGCCCTCCATAATGTTTGCGTCTCACAGGAAACCAATGATACAGTTAATTTTGTAAGACAGAAAACACACAGGAAGGACGATTAATAATCAGTTAACATGGGCTGCAGAAATGGCTCAGTGGTAAAGAACTGGAAAACCTGGGTCCAGTTCCCAGGAATCCATGGCAGCTCGCAATCATCTGCTAACTGTAATCACCTGTAACTAACCTCCTAGGGGATCCAACTTCCTCTTCTGGTTTCTGTAGGCACCATGCATGCATACGGTGCACAGACATATATGTAGACAAGACAATTTTATGCATAAAATACATAAACTTAAAAAATCATTTAAATTCTGAAGGTTTGGTCACAGAAAATGAACAGTATGACCATACATTCTTTCTCTACATTATTTATTTGACACCAAATAATAGAATTTAAAAGTAGGAGAGCAATTTCTATCCTAATTATTCAGATTTACAACTAGCAAACACCATCAGAGTAAGATTAAATTTAGGAACAAAATGGTTGTTAGAAACAGTTCATATTCATGTTAAATTTTACCTGACGGTTACTCTACTATTATATAAACAGAAAGTGTTATTACTATCAAATAACATAAAAGCTACTAATATGTACCCCCCTCTTCCCTTAGGAAAATAGAAATTTCAGAGATACTCACGTTTCTAATGGGGACCAATCTCCATCAGATAAGGGATAGTGATCCCCGGAATGGAAGAGTGGAGGCTCCTTATAGTCTTCTTCCTTTAAGGAAGCATTTGAAGATCCTCTACGAAAGGGAAAAAGAGAGCAAAAATGAGTACCAACAAGTCTCTTATCAACATGATTAGCAGCGTCTTCTGGAAAAGGCTAACATGATCAAGGAGGTATGACCAAAGCCACCCACCATATAACAGGAGGATAGCCAGTAGCCATATCATAGAAGGATATAAAATAAATGTGATTAAAAATTTCTGATAGGCTAGGGATGTTGCTCCATTTAGTACAATAAATTGTCCAAAGTAAACGCTATGACTTCACTTTTCATCATTAGGGAATTTATCACATATCAGTATGAGGTTTATATGGGGTAGCATGTGGAAATCTCTGGAAAGCATAAGGCACAATCCCGCAGGTTTAAGAGCTTCTTATAGAACACTCAAGATAGTGTGTTGAATGTAAACTGGAATCACACCACTTAATTTGGTGGGCTAAGAGCACAGAAAGAAACTGCCATTTGTTCTTCATCAACTATCACATGGATGTCCTTCCAGTGCTTGGGTCCAGTGCTCAGTCAAACAGGTGGAAGAAAATTCTAGCTTAAGTGAGAAAACAATGCACACTCTGCCTTAAACTGCTCCCTTGAAATTTCAGGTAGTTGATTTGAAAAGTGTTACAGGTTTTGAGTAATTCTACTAACTGGTATGTAAGTGGTGATTAGAAACTCCCACTTAAACTGAAACTCCTTTAACTTATAAACTCAAAACAAAACTCTGTTTCCCAGGAAAAGGTCTGATACCAAATACAAGAACCTGAGAAGGGATGCCAGGTGTATTGGTATATACCAATCCCAGTACTCAGGAACTGGAAGCAGAAGGATTATGAGTCTGAGGCCAACCTGTGCTCTACAGTGAGACCCTGTGGAAGGAGGGGGAAGCAGAAAAGAAAAGGGGATAAGGAAGAGAATGGGATAGGAAGGGAAGGAAAGGGGAGGAGGGAGGGATGGGGCAGGGAAGGTGCAGAGGAAGGGGAGGGGGAAAGACCCTAGGGTTGGAAAGCTACACAACTGGATATAATGCTCCCACTTGAATCTGCGCACTCCCAGCGAAGTGCTCAGTAAGAGCCGACAGTCTCTTTCCTGAAACGTGCTCAATGGAACGAGGCACGCCTCCAGACTGTCCCGAAGAACACTACCTGCACACCAGATCTGACAGGAAGTGGGATGTGATGCTTCCTTCACTGAGCCACAATAAACAGTTGGGTGAGGGCATCAGACTCACACTACACACCTCCAAGAGTAGCAGCAGCTACTGGGTGCACAAGCCCCTGTCCAGACTGGGAACCTTACCTTGCTGTCTGGGCTCCCTTCTCATCATCAGAGCTCACACCCACATCACATACGTCTTCTGCGACAGGAGAAGCCGCCTGTTCCTCCTTCCTATTGTCCTGTTTGCACTTTTTTCTCCTTCGTTTCTTCTTTTTCACAGAGCTTGGAGCGAAAACTGTCTCTGTTTCCAAGGTGTGAGAAGTATCTGGGCTCTGAGATGGCCTTTCATCTCTGCTTGACTTCACCAAAGGGGTGTCAATATCTTTAAAGAACTGGTCTTCAGTAGGAATTGGCGAAGTGGCAAGATAAGCAGGTAGTTTCTCCTTAAAGAATAAAAGAAAAGTTATCTACAGCAAACTGGACAGTTATCAAAACAATAATTAATTTCTCAAGTATACAACTTTTCACAGGGGTAAGAGAGCATAGTCCATAAAGGTAGACTTAAATAAACGTGAGTTCATTTCAGTATGTAACTGAGTCTTCCTCAGAGCCGCACTGAAGATGAAAAGCCTGCAATTAAATTCTGAGCCGATTAGTTAGGCGGTGGGGGAGCACGCCTTTAGTGCCAGTAAGAAGAAGGCAGAGGCAAGAGTATCTCCTTGAGTTCAAGGCTAGCCTAGTAGCTGAGTTCCAGGACAGCCAGGGCTACACAAAGAAACCCTATCCTAAAAAACAAAAACAACAAAAAGAATCTGAGCCGATTAAATTCTGTACAAAGAGCTATCACAGTGGCAGCAGTGTGCTGAGTATTACAAGGACTGATGCGATGGTAAGAGCCTGGTGAAGCAGAGGCCAAGGCCAAGACCACATCTGACAAGGGCAGCGGGGCAGGATTTTAGAGCCAAGTGAGGAAGTGATCATGACAGAGGCAACATCCGACAATGGAGGAGATCAGAACACTTCAATCCAAGTATCCTCTCAGGAACTCAGAGGAAGAAAAGGCAGCCTGATATTCAGAATAATTAAACTTTTCAACTTAATACTGAATAAATGAAATCTAGTGAACTTCTCAATCATTTATTTCAATCAGAAGAAAGGAGAGGTAGGCAAGCACAAATTAACTAGCCCATTGCGGGCAGGTGGTCCTGGCTGGTGTAGGAAAAGAAGCCGTAAGGAACACGCGGGTAAGCAGCGATTCTCCAAGGCCTCTGCCTCAGTTTCTGCCTCCAGGTCCTGCTCTAACTTCTCTTAATGAAGTAAGCTGTAGGGTGAACTTCATGGTTCACACAATAGATCACAGCAATAGAAACATAATTAAGACATCTACCAATAAGATGATTTGATAAACCAGGCAAATCTACACCTTGGAAACCGTTAAAAAGAGGGGTTGTTTTGGAATTGCTGACTGAAAAGGAATGTTGATAATGGTCAAAAAGTCAGATAAACAAAAACTAAATAAACAGCACCTATGGGGGGGGGCACACAGAACAAGGAGGTTCTCTGGGAGTTCAAGGCCAGCCTGTCCTACCAGGGCTAGTTCCAGGACAGGCCCCAAAGCTACAGAGAAACCCTGTCTCAAAAATCCAAACAAAATAAAACAAAACAAAACTCCACCACCTAATAGGGTTTTTGTTAACTTTTAATCCCCTTTAAAAGCAGGTCTTGGGCTGGAGAGATGGCTCAGCGGTTAAGAGCTTTGCCTGCTCTTCCAAAGGTCCTGAGTTCAATTCCCAGCAACCCATGGTGGCTTACAACCATCCGTAATGGGGTCTGGTGCCCTCTTCTGGCCTGCAGGCATACACACAGACAGAATACTGTATACAAAATAATTAAATGTTTTTTTTTAAAAGCAGGTCTTATTTTATTATTATTTATTCATAATAGAAGAGTAATTCTAATATTTGTAGGATGAATTGGGACTTTTTTTGCTGTATTATTTTTATTTTAAAGAGGCCCTTAGTATGTAGCTCTGGATGTCTTAGAATTTACAATTGTATAGGAAAATCTAGTCTATGTTTTGCAAAGTTGATGCTCTTCGAGTTGACCTTGCTAAAGCAGGCTCTAAACAGAACTGCTGGCAGACCCTGTAGCAGGCAAAGGATCACCGGTTTACATAACGATCGTCAGTGATAGGGCCTACATCTGATGTTCAGAAACATCAAAAACAATTATGCTTATGATGCCTTACTCTGCTCTTTGCCTTTGCTTCTGAGGAGGTGAAACTGTGTTTATTATAAATGCAAATGAGGTACTAAAACACCAGTAAGATGTCCAGGAAGACAACAGGATAAGGTTCCTTTGTAAGTTGCACTACCTCAGGGCTACCCCACAAAACAGTGCCTACACTGGCGCTCTTTCCCAAGCTCAGAAAAAAGGCAACCAAAATAATCTTGTTTTGCTATTTGTTATTTTTGTTGTCATTTTTCTCTTTGTGAATTCACAACATCAAATTAGTAGTTCACCTTCAAACCCCCAAAGTCTCTGTATCCAAATAACTTGAAGCTTCTTATTTTTGCTTTAAGATTTAATTTCTTATGGAAAAAGATAGTGATGCTTCTACAGGGTTTTTAAAAAGAGCCATATTGACTACATCAAGAAGAGTTTGTTCTTGTTCCCACTCAGGAATACCCAGACTGCACAAGGACATGGGGCTGGTACAGAGCTGTCTTATAGAAGTCACATGTACACTAATATGCAAGATGACATAGGCCAATTGATTTAACTCTTGACATCATAATTCAGTGGCTCTTAAGGTCATGGGTATAGTATTCCTAAACAAACAAAAGAATCATTTTTTAAAAAAAACCTTATTAGTACGGGGGGGGGCAGGTGGGTGGCACAGCATCAGTACGGCATCAGAGGACAACTTTCTGGAGAAGTTCTCTCCTTCCATCTTTATATGGCTCTAGATACCAAACTCACATTGTCACACTGCCTATCTGGAATGTGTCTTTACCGGCTGAGCTATCTCTCTGGCCCTGTACACATGTCTTCCGAATTTAAAGGTCACATATGTACATACTCACACACAGTTTAAGAGATCCATCTCGAGGCAGAGCTGAATGAATTCAAGTCAAGTCATAAGCTTTAGTGAACAAGAAGTAGGAAAGCCCTTTGATACTAGACAGTCTCCAAACCCTGAAAGCTGGTGTCAGCTTTTTTTGGGTTTAGTTCAACATGTAAAGAAAGCCTGTTAGGCAGTAACAATCATCCACACAAGCATGGGAAGAGCTGAGCAGTTGTTCTGAGACGTGTTCTAGAAGCCGGCACAATGTGACCTTCGAGACTTACATATTCTTCTTCAGTCTCCTCCACAAAGAAGGCTTCTCCATTATCACCCAATTTCATATGAAGATCCACCGCACTGCCGTTGATCTCTATATCAATCTAGGGAGGAAGCACACACAATTCAGCACAAAGAACCTTTCATCTAGGCTAACCTAAACCTCAATTCTTGGCTCACACGCCAAATGCAGCACTGGGTTTCTAGAGATATAGCCCAGAGAAACACTGTTACCAGCCCGAGTCCACCCCTGAAAGAAATAAACTTGGGTACTGGGAGAGAATCGAAAGAAATGTTTTCACAGCACTTTAAAATTTATTGCTTAGTCTCTAGATTTTCTTTTCTTTCTCTCTTTGGGGGACAGGGTCCTGCTAAGTTGCCTATCCTGCTGTTGAACTCACAAAATTCAGGCTTAGATTTTTCAAGTGCTGCAGTTACAAGTCTGAGCCACCACGCCCAGCTTAACCTGCCGAATATTGCAAAATGTGAGAAATATTGTTAACAAACATCTCTGTGTTTCCCAAGTTATAGACAGCATAATAGGGCTTGTCTCACAGAATTCAAACATTAAAATGTTTCAGTACCCTCGTATTGAGCTTTGTGTGAATTCCCTGCTAGGTTTTTATCCCAGGTCACTATGCAACAACAGATGCTGTAAGGACCAATGAGCAGTCACTGGTCTTCTGCGAAGTCTGCTGGTGACTGGCACTGCGCTTTGTTATTCAGGTCAGCCACAGAGCAAAGCTTGGGGGCATGTGGTTATAGCTATCTAACTTTTGTATATGTGCGTACATGTATGTATATCTTTGTATGTGTGGTGCATTTGCACATGTGTGTGCATGGAAGCCAGAGATCAAACTCAGGCTGTGAGTCCGTTAGGCACTGTTCATCTTTCTTGAGACAGGGCCTCTCACTGGAACCTGGGCTTGCCTGATCAGGGCAGGCTGGCTAGGCAGAAAGCCTAGGAATCTGCTTGTCTGTCTCCCCAGAGCTGACACGAACAAGCACATGCTACCATGCCCAGTACTTACACTGGTTCTGGGGAATCAAACTTGGCTCCACATGCTTGTAGAACAAGCACTTCACTGACTGAACCATGTCTCCAGACCTCATGTAACAGTTTATAAAAATGAACAATTCAAGAAGGAAACTATTGGCCAAGATAGAAAACACGGGGGAAAAAAAAGAACTGATAGCGATGTAAGAAAAATTCAGCTTTCCCAAGGTCTCACCTGGAAAGTGAGTCCATATCAAAGAAACGTCCACAACCTCCCAAATGCAGAGCTGTGGAGCCCAGGCCCAATGTATACACAAACTCTTGCACTCAGGGAGCATTGCAGGAGAGGGGCAGGGAGATTGTAAGATTGTGCTTCCTGGGAATGTTAGAGGTGACATGAGGCTCACCAGCACAAGATGAACAAAGACAACAACACTGTAGTATGTGTACATGCTAATGTGGGTGTGGGCGGGGAGACGAGAGGCTTCAACCTGCAACAGGCAACTACAGGCAACTACGGACGCTAAGTGTGAGAAAGTCTTCTCCAGACTTATCATGATCTGTCCTGAAAACATACACACAAATAACATTATACAGACTGTTTCAGATCACACACACACACACACACACACACACACACACACACACACACACACACGAATTTAACAATGAGTGAATAAAGAAATCAAGAATCAGCCAGGCAGTGGTGGCACCATGTCTCTAATCCCAGTACTCAGGAAGCAGAGGCATGCAGATTTGAGTTTGAGGCCAGCCTGTAGTTTTGGTTTTTTTCCCCCTCTATTCTCTCGGTGGTGGTGGGGCACCCAGTTCCCTAATAATCACATGGAAACTTATTCTTTTTATGAATACCTAGCATTAGTTTGGCTTGTTTCTAGCCAGCTTTTCTTAACTTAAATGATCCCATCTACCTTCTGTCTCTGGGCTTTTATCTTTCTCTATTTCATATACTTTTCTTTCTTACTGTATGGCTTGTTGTGTTATTGTCCCTGATGTCCTTTTCAATCCTTCTCTTTTTCTCCTTCTACTTAATCTCTCTGCTTGGCAGCCTCGGCTAACCTTTCTCCTGCCTATTTATTGGCTGTTCAGCTCCTTATTAGACCAATCAGGTGTTTTAGACAGGCAAAGTAACACAGGCTTACAGAGTTAAACAAATGCAACATAAGAGAATGCAACACATCTTTACATCATTAAACAAATGTTCCACAGCATAAACAAATGAAACACATCTTAAACTAATATTCCACAACATCAGCCTAGTCTATAGAGCGAGGTCCAGGACAGCCAAGGGTACACAAGGAAACCCTGTCTTGAAAAACCAAAACGAAAAATAAGTCATGAATTTGAAAGAAAGCCAGGATGGGTATCAGGGAGGGTTTGGAAGGAGGAAATGATGTTAATTATAATTTCAAAACAGAAAATATAAAAAAAGAGAAATTCAAATGAAATTTGAACATTCCAGAAGAAACAGCTCACTACAGGAACCATAAGCTTGGGTGAAATATGCGCGTGTGTGCCTACATCTAGACTGTTTTCCTGATTTGCCACCTGAGACATCTTAGAAGTAATGAGAAAAATCTTAGAAGTAATGAGAAAAATCTGTGGTCAGATTATTGCTTTTAAATACTAATTGAGTTAAAAGCAACCAGAGCACTTTGGACACGTAAAATGAATGATTCTAAGGCCAAAGCAGGGAAGATTTTCCTAGACTACCATATGGAAGAAGGAACAAATATGTCAGTTTAAATAACTAAAATTATAAGGATAAGGCAAAAGCTATATTGTAAAACTAATACTATGGATTCACATGGAGAGCAATGGAGTAACTGAAAAATAGACATAAAGATAAAGATGGCCCTTAATATAAAATTTAAATTAAGAACTGGAATAAGAAAGGTAAAGATAAATCACAGGTACACACATTAATAATTCTGTAGATAAATTTTATCAATGTACGCTAAAATTTATGTGTTGAACGATTATGGGAAATGTGAATATTTGTGCAGTAAGCCAAATGAGGAGAAAAACAGAACATTTTCCTACAAGGGGCTTTGTGGTGGAGCAACCCTAGCAGACACCGTGAATCAGGGACGCACAGTGAGTGTCGACAGTAACGAGACACGCAGTGCAGAGGAGTGTGCTTTAGAAGAGTAAGCATCATTCTGAACTGATATTCCAAAGGAGCATCTCCACAGAGAGCTCTGTGTCCCTATATTCCTTACTGCACAGTCTCAGGGAAGGACTGAGGAGCATCAAGGACATGCAGTACAAGATCAACACTGGAAAGGACAGTGGAGCAGACAGCAGACAGTCCTAGAAAGCCCAGTGAAATCCGGGTGATGGGTCTGGTTGACAGCGTATGCTGGCACACATTTCTGGTTTTGGCACAAGTACAATGGCCATATGAAGTACTAACATTAAGGAAAATATATTATGCAGAAGAATCTTTTAACTTTTATTTCTTAAAACTGTTATATTTATTTCTGAATATTGGAGGTTTAAGAACAACTTTCTGGAGTTGATTCTTTTGGGTCACCAGGTTCCGCGGATGAACTTAGGCTTGAATGACAAGCACTGTCACTACTGACCATTCTCACCCACCTAAAAGATTTTTTTTTAAAAAAAATTAATTTTGTGACTTGCCTGGAAGCCAAAAATTAATTTAAAAAAAAAGGATTTAAAAAATTAATCATTATCACTTGGGAGGCAGAGGCAGGTGGTTTTCCATGGGTTTGAGGCTAGCCTGGTCTAAACAGCAAATTTCAGGACAGCCAGGGTTTGTTTGCAAAATAAGACCCATCTCAAAAAACAAACAATAAATAACTGAATAAATAAATGAAAGTTGAATAGCATGACACACCAGGAGAACGAAGAAGGAAGAGAGTAAATTTGAAGGTAGCCCAGGCTATATACAGAGCTACTAGCCAATTGGGATCACATAGTGAGATCCTGTTTCAAACATACAAACAATGTTATAAAATACCGTAAGAAACAAAGGCATGGGAAACCACTGGAGACTAGAGGAGACTAAGGAGACAGGACAACAAAACGTTTCTCATCCTGGTTGTAGAGATGGTTTGCATGCTAAAAACAGAGGTTAAAACGTGTCATGAATTAAGTATATGTAATTTATCATGTGTTAATTAAAAACAAACCCAAAAAGGTTAAATATCACAGACAGTTAATAATACAGTAATTATCCTACACAAACACATTCTCTCTTTACCTCTTAAAGGAAATGGCCACATTTGCGTGTGTCTCTGTGTGTGTTTATGTATACATACACTAGTGAGCCTCCGTGAAGAGGCCCAAGGTTGACCTTGTGTGCCTTTCTTGGCTGTTCTACACTTTATAAACTGAAGCAAGATTTCTCTGGAACCTAGAGCACTTTGATTAGTGTACCTAGACAGCTTGCTCCAGGGATTCCATCTGTACCTCCAGTATGCTGGGATCACAAATGGGCCATCCACCACTCTGTACAGCAAGTGCTTTTACCCACTGACCCAATGTTTAGTCAGCTTTCTTAACATTTTATATTACTGAGAATATTTACTGCCAAGAAACCAAGGGGTGGAAGTATGTTTCTGAGGTCCTCGCAGCCTAGCAGCTTCCTCTACAAGGACAGAAGGATGATTACTAACTTAAAACACTGTAACAACAGTTGAAGAGACAGCTCAACAGGTAAGGCACCAGAGCAGTGGGATTCCCAGCACCTAGGTCAGACCGAACACAGCTGCTTTAACTCCAGCTCCAAGCACACACCCTCTTCTGACTTCCTCAGGCAGCTACACTCACAAGGTATATATATATATACAGACACATATATGCATTAAAAGTAAAAAAAAGGTAAATATTTATTTAAATGAAATTACTAATACTAATATCGTCTTTAATAAAAATAATTTACATGGATATTCTTCAAATTTTTCATTTCTAGATGCTATTAATTTAACCCAAAGATAGGAAATGAAATAATTATTTTTTAATATTCAAAGTCTTAATTATTTAGGTATCATCTTAACACTTCACAGCCATTATCTTATATTTCAAATACATTATTCTATATACTCACTATCTAACTCTCTTGATTTGTGGATAAATGAAGCTTTGTCTTTCCAAAAATTTAAATGTATATAAGATTGTGCCAATATTGAGTGCACTTAAATGAATATGCAAAAACTTTTTAGGCAAAAAAATTTAATGCATTTGCTCATGTGTATGTGGGTGTGTGCATGTGCACTGTTCCCAGTTGGTGGAACCATTTAGGAAGGATTAGGAGATGTGGCCTTATTGATGGAGGTGTGCCACTGGGGGTAGGCTTTGAGGTTTCAAAAGCCAGGCCAGGCCTCTGTCTCCAACTTGTGGATAGGAATTCAAGCTCTGTTCCAGCGCCAGGCCAGCCTGGCTGCATGATCCCTGCCATGATAGTCGTGAACTCCCCCCTAAAAATGTGCCACTAATTAAATGTTCTCTTCTTCAGTCTCTTCACAGCAATCAACAGTAACCAAGAGAAGCACTGAGGTAGAACAAGTGCTTACCAAGGTTCCTATTTTAAAGAGGACTCTCAATCTGATAGATCAAATTCTAGTAAAACTGTCTGCTAAAATAATGACTTTCTTTCTCAGAGTTATATTTCCTTACAGTGGTTTAGTCTTGTTCAATGTATATAACTGGTGTTAATATGGAAAAGATACACACAAGTAATGGATTAATAACTAAATATCTGTTTTGGCATGCTCTCTTTGGGTGAGAATATCTCTAAATATCTTTTGGGAATCTGTCCACCCTTATTTCAGACTCTACATTTCAGGTGGATTCTGGTGACGGTGAGTCTGTGTTCCCAGCTCAATCAACATGTTCCATTCCCAGTTGCAGTGACAGGTCTGTGATGGATGTGATTCAAGTGCTCTCATACACTGTAAAAATTTGTCACTCATAATGGTTTAATAAAACACCGACTGGTCAGTAGCTAGGCAAGTACAGGTGGGGCAACTAGACTAAGAATTCTGAGAAGAGTAAAGGCAGAGAGATGCAGTAGTCAGCCAGATGCAGAGGAAGCAAGATGAGAATGCCTCACTGAGAAAAGGTACCAAGTCATATGGCTAAACAAAGATAAGAATATGGCCAACTTAAGTTGCAAGAGCTAGTTAATAATAAGCCTGAGCTAACAGGCCAAACAGTTTATAATTAATATAAGCCTCTGTGTGTTTCTCTGAGACTGAATGGCTGCAGGACCAGGCAGGACAGAGACTTCTGTCTACATCCAAGTGCAAACACCAGGACTTCTAAAGGAAGGATTTCTCCTGTGTCTGCTGAGCTAATGGAGGTAAGGTTGGAAGCACTGGCTGCTCTCTGGCATAAAGAAAAACTCACTCAGAGGCAGCACTCTGAGGTGGGGAATCGAATTCTGGTAGCAATTTTGAAACATTTCTAAAACAGCACTGACTGAAGTTGATGCCCCTGGACTTTGGCTTTTCTGCTTATGAGAGCAGGAGGCAGTCTCTTATCACCCATGTTGGGGACAGTTTCAATACACTGGGTATTTTCCTTTGATAAATAACCATGATATTGACTTTGTGAAAGGTCAACACAAAGTTTGCTTTCTTAAACTCTTGAGTTCTGGGATTAGTAGAAGTGCTGGTGTTCTATCAAATGCCAACAAATCATGGAAAATGACTGCCTCCCTAGGTAGTACTTTTAAGGTCCTTAGGATTTCAGGTCCATTTCTCAGGTGTCACCATGTCTGAAAATTTAGAGTCAGTTTTTAAAAAAATAAATAAATAGCTGACCCTAATCCCAAAAGACGTGAGACAACAGGCTAATACAACAACTAGTGCGTCTTAACACAGACATGGCTTATGTTTTCCTGCCATAAGAAGGCTGTTTTATGATAAATAAAATGGACAGATTTCTTCCCTAATATGCCCCCTGAGATTCTGGGATATAAAGGAAGGAATAGGATTGTGCCTGTGTAGTATGCTCCTACAAGTACTCGGGTTTTTAACTTTGACTGGGTATTTAATAATGGAATTAACTGTGTGGCCTGGTAAAGAAATCAAACCCCATGAGAAGGCACGCAGAGAATGCACCCATCAGTTCCTCATCACTTCCAGGGGACACTGCTTAGACACATCTTCTGCATCTCTGCTCTGCTAGGCCAAAAACCAAGGCAACCTATCAATTAGAAACCTGGTTCCAGGGCGTGTTGGGATGGAGTGTGGTTGGGGAGAATTTGCTGGGAAGATACCCAGAGAAATTTTACAAACAGATCCTTGGACACCCAATGAGAAACTTCAGGGCATAAACGAATGGTCTGAGTACCCCCAAATAGTTCCAATCTGAAAGCACTAACAGTGTCACTACAAACAAAACAAAGAAACCAACGGTTAATCCCAGTTCTTAATCTCAGCATTCTGAGGCAGAGGCAGGTGCACTCTGTGAGTTCAAGGCCAGCCTAGGCTACAGAGTGAGTTCCAGGATAGCCAGAGCTACACAGAGAAACCCTGTCTCTAAAAACAAAACAAAACTACAAAGAAAACAAATATCAAGGCACTAACTATGGCTGGACAGTGCTGCCCTAGAGTGGAAGCTACCAAGTCAGGAAGTAGAACTGTAGCTGCTTTTGCTTTCCAAAGGTGATCAAGCAACGGCTGGTCTGCAAGGTATGGTGGAAAATAATTCTGTGACACTCAGAAAGGACTTTTTTTCTGGGGGGGGGGTTTAATTTTGGGACAAGAAAAAAACCTAAGCTTAAGCAGAGGGAAATGTGTACCCAAAAATTATCAACAAAAACCTCATCACTCTTAACTTATACATGTTAGTCTTTAACACATGCATTTCCCCCTGCACCAGGAAGAGGGGCAGGGTTCTCACAGGGCTCCACAACCTTAGTGAGAGCGGCTGGCGTGAGCCAGGTGGATAGCGTGGGTGTGAAGAGTTGCCGACTCCATACTCTGAAAGTTTTATAATTAGCTCAATTTTAAAACTTACAACATACGCATTGAAACAACCTCCCTAGTTCCCGATACTCGAGGCAGGGAAAGGATATTGAAAAAAAAAAACAAAAAAACTAAAACAACACTCCCCCCCCAATAAAAGCAAAAGAGGAAAAACACAAACATTCAATTGGGGAATTAAATTCTTTTAAACAAGTATAATCTACACCTGATTACATGAGCTTAGTCTACTTACTCATACGTACCTATCTCCCTCCCTCCCTCCCTCCCTCTCTCCCTCCCTCCCAAACAACAATAGGTTTTCTCTCCTGTTTCTCAAATTCGCTTTGATCCTCACCTTATGGTCCTTCTGCATCCATGTCCTCAGTGCTTAGGTGACAGGCACTGGCCACTTGTGCAGTGACAGTGACTGAACCCAAGGCTTTGCATATCTATGCAAATACTACACTGACTGAGCAGCTAGCTCTCTAGCCTGCACTATTTTATTTTCTTTTATGAAGATTTTAATGTAAATGTGAACCACGGGGCACACGTGGGGTACAGGTGAGAATAACTTTTCAGTATGCTTTCTTGTTCTACCATGTGGTCTCAGGACTGATGGCAAAAGCTTTAACTCACTGAATCATCTTACTGCTCCTATACTATTTTAAAGTGCTGTCTTAAGTCAAGGAAATAATTTCGTTTTTGAAACAAGCCCAACTTCCTTGTTTGCACATAGCTTCAGTTTGGTTCTGAGTTTCAACATGTAGGATTATCTTCATAATTTCAGTTTCTTTCTCATTTGGAGAAACTTCCTGTAACAGTCTTCTGAATTTACAAGCCACTTCAAAAGCAATGTTTCCTTACCACTTTCTTCAATAGCATTTAAGTTTAAAAAAAGAAAAAAGAGTAAGGAGGGGCAGCTCACGGCTGGGCCTGCACTCACCACTTTCTCCTTGGACCTCAGGACCCCCAGCTTCCCGAAGCGCACGTGAAAAGGTGAGCACTGATAGGTGCCATCCTGCTGCCGCACCACGACAACGTCGATGCACCCCGACAACGTGGCTTGGTTAATGCCCTTGTAGAGTTCCTTCACAGTGACGAGCACCTGCCCAGCCAGCTGGCCCACATAATTCATGGTTTGAGACTGCAAGAAAATGAAGATGATGTCAGCACTGAGGTTGACAACTAATAAAATGACCAAAAAAAAAGTTTTAATTAAACACACACTTGTTTGCTATTCCGGGCCCATTCCTTTCCTGCTGCTGCTGCTGTGGGTCACACATCACTAGGACAGACTTCTGACTGGGAGCCTGCCTCTAGGTGGGGCTGCGGAAGTTCCATTTCCTTTTACACTCCCAGGGTGGGGCCCGCTGTCACCAGGGAGCCCACCTGTTCTATCTCCTTCCACCAACAGCTCAGGACCAGAAGAGAAGCAACTGAAGAACAGTCACAGCTGCAGTCTTGCCACGCACGGTGTTGGACCCTGCTGCATCCACTCTGACCACAGCAGCCAAGCAGAAAAGGCCCTGGTTATGCATACATCAAATACACAATTTTTAAATTTTTACTTTATCGAGACAGAGTCTCATTGTGTAGTCCTGGCTGGCCCAAAACCAGAGAGATAGATTAGGTAGCTTTTGAGCTCACAGAGATCTGTGAATGCTCAAGATCTGCCTGCTGAATGCTGGGATTAAAGGCTATGCCACCACGACTGGCCAATCTCTCTCCAGGGTCTCATTTTGTAGCCTAAATTGGCCTAGAACTCAAGGCCAAATAAAATCCTATTTTAGCCTCTCAAATGCTGGGCTTACAGGTGTGTGCCACTGTATCTAACAGTAATTACTTCTTGAACAAAGAAAGAAAGAAAAAAATCAAACGAACTATCAATACATAAGCTAGACCAATCAATAAGCTAAAAGCACGCACTGTGTGTGGCAGAAACATTGCTCCATCAGAATACTCACAGATCATCTCACTGTATCTCTTTCTTCTTCATCTTTTTTATTTTCTTTGACATGGTTTCACTATGTAGCCCTGTGTGTCTGGAATTCACTCTGAGGACCCTACTGGTCTTGACTCAGAGATTCACTGCCTCTGCCTCTTGATTTCCACCAGGCCCGACTGATTATACTTTTAAAAATTAGCCTTTCTAGATCAGAAGTTCAAGGACAGCCTGAACTATCTCCAAAACACCAAATAAACAAATGAATTAGCAAACTGTCTTCCTACTGTGAGACCAGTGTAGGTTGCAGAGTTTTGAGAAAGAACACAGCAAAACATCACAACCAGTGTCGTCTTCTCCCCAGTTCCTAGCAACCATTAATATGTTTTCTATTTCTGAAATGTCTGTAATTTTAGGAAGGAAGTCATATAAATAGCATCATAAACTATTTAGTCTTTTAGGACTGCCTTCTTTCCCTCATATTTTTTTGAAGACTTATCCATATGGCTGCATCAATAACTCATTCAATTTTCCTGCTACATAGCATTTCATGGTATAAACTTATCATGAAAACAAAACACAACAAAACCAAATCAAACCCCTTTAGTTGTCGAAGGACAGGTAACTGTGCTTCTGGCTATTACAAAGAAGACATAGTTCTAAGTATCTGCGCACAGGTCTGTGTGAATGTGCGTTTTCATATTCTAGGGCAAATGCCTAGGACAATTGAGAGCAAAGCAAGTGCAGGCTTAGCTGTTTTGGATCTGTCCGACTACTACTTTCCAGGATTACACTACCATTCACATTCCCACCAGCAATGGGAGGTGGGAGGTGAAATTATCTGGCATCCTCACGATACGTGGCATTACTGCTTACTCTAGCTTTAACAACATATAATGACTCGCATTTCTTTAATAGCTAATAATGCTGAACATTCTTTTTGTGTACTGCTCCACCACTTGAGTGTCTGTCTACAGTTTGGAAGAGTCCTTGTCTCACTTAGAGGGAAATGAAATGCAGATCTTTGTTCCACTTCTGTGGGCAAAGATTATCTCTAACCAGAACCGATGAAGTTCACTTGGAGGTCGTTCATCATATCACCTCCTTTCCCAGGAAGAGCTTCTCTGCCTCCTGGAACGCTCTGTGTTGCCCTGTTCTGTAAAGCACAAATGTTCAGGACATGCTCTTTGCCTGTTGCAACATATTAGCTGGGTGGCACACAGAGTCAGTATTACCTGACTGACTGAGGATGGCAATGCTAAAATGTTACAATTTGTAAAACAAACAAAAAACCATCACACTATAGACCTTAAAAAAGAAACTGAAAACAGCAAATTTTAAACATCAGCCATAAACCACCATGTTCTAAATGTAACAAGCTTACATCAACTAGTACATACAATCCATAATTAAGTGTAACAACATCTATTCAGGACGACTTTAATTACTGTGGTTAAGAGCTGTGCTGTTATACATAAAGTAACTATTGTACAAAAGTTAGTTGCTAAATGTAGAAAAATACAGGCTGTCAAGAAACTCATTTTCTCTTGGAGGACATGAAGCCACTGGGTTTATATTTTGTAGGCTGAGAAAACAAAAATGTATGGAGGCCAGGGCCCTACCATGTACTACACCCCAGAAATGGCCAGGAACAACCTGTCAGCTACACAATACATCTAATAACACAACTTTCAGAGAGCTCTCTACACCCCAACGTAGACTATTTTGAGACAGGATTTCACTGTATGGTCTGGACTGTCCTGGAACTATGTAGACTAGGTTAGCCTCAAATTCACAGACCTGCCTCTGCTTTCAGAGTGCTAGGATCAGAGGTGTGCACCACCATGCCTGCAAATAAATTTTAAAAGATAAGGAAGCTCAAACGTCAGAGAAATAGGTGATGTTATAGGGTGGACACTTATGTGTGTCTCCTTTCCACCCCTACTCCATGTACTGAGGCCCTCACCTCTCAAGTGAAGGGATTTGGAGATGGGCCTTTAGAAGGTAACCAAGGTTAGGTGATCAGAAGTGTCTCACCCTCACTTGTGTCCTTAGATACACAGAAAGACAAGAGTCAGCATTCTCTTTTACCCTGCCACGTGAGGACATAACAAGATATCGGCAAGACTATAAAAAGGTGCCCCCACTCCAACACATACACTGAACCTCTCAGCAACTCAGCCTTGGACTTTAAGCCACACCAGATTTGTAATAAATGTCTATTGTGTAATCCACATTAGTTTAGGTCAGATGCTATCCATGACATTCTGTTCTAACCATCCTAAGTGTCTTCTTAAACAGCATATGCGGCAATCACTTCAGCTCCGAAATAGACAGTACCAGCTACAGAGACCACTTTCCCAAACAGCTCTACCTACTTACGATACACAAGAAGTCACACTAAACACTGCCACCCTCCAGCGACACAACTGCATCTCTAATGGAGGAGGGTCATCTGTCTATAGGTTAATAAAGAAACTGCCTTGGCCCTTTAATAGGACAGAAAATTAGGTAGGCGGAGAAGACAGAAGAGAATGCTGGGAGGAAGAAGCAGAGTCAAACAGTCGCCATGATTCTCCCACTCGAGACAGGCGCAGGTTAAGATCTTTCTTGGTAAGCCACACCTCGTGGTGCTACACAGATTATAGAAATGGGTTAATCAAGATGTGAAAGTTAGCCAGTAAGAGGATACAGCTAATGGGCCAAGTAGTGTTTAAAAGAATACAATTTGTGTGTTATTTCAGGTGTAAAGCTAGCCATGCGGGCAGCCGGGTGCCAGGAACACAGCCCGCCGCTCCTTCTACACATCTCAGGGGGTTTTCTGAGCAGTCACAACTACGTCTCACTTATCATTCTGGCTGTGCACCCCTACTCTTTAAAGAATGCCTCAGTCTGCTCTCACTTCTATGACAATCTAGACACAAGGGTTCAATAACAACCTGAATCATAGATTAGTAGGACTGCCCAAGAGGACATATTGTTTGATGACTACTTAGTACTTTTTAAGATCAAACACACCTCATTCAATCTTTAAAAATAGGACATGGGTTTGCAAGGGCAGCATCACTGTATTTTGTGAGCGAGACAGAGACAAGTTTGCGCCCTACTACTGTTCACTAAAACCAGTTCCACCTCAGCTCAGGGTCCCAAACCGTGTTCCTAAGGCTGAGTTAACCTTGTAGGGTAAAAGGGGCCAGTCAAAGAAAACCCTGGCCCCAAGACCAGGGCCAAAGAACACACCTTGCCCCTAACCAATCAATCCCAGAGCACAAAAATCAACCGATTCCTGGGCATGAAATCCAACCAATCTCTGAGCTTGTCTCAAGCTCAGGAATTGAAATCCCACTAATCCACACCCTGAAAATCTCCACCATAGAAAGTTTCACCCCTAAGAAAGCCTATATAAGCCCTGTACCTGTTCAGTTTGGGGATACCTTTTTCTGCTCTGGCAGGGCGGCCAGTCTCCTGGAGCAGAGCGGAGTGGTGGGTGACACTTCCCCACAGCAGAGCAGTGCAGAACTCTGACGACCTCACGGGGGAAGCCTCCCCTGCTGGGGCAGAGTTGCTACCTGTGTATTAGGGAAACTGTCCCCCACAGCAACAGTGCTGTTAGGATACTGTTCCCTTCCAAGCTGGAGGTCATCCTTGGCTTCTGGCTGCCAGGATCCCTTTCCTGTAACATTAAATCCTGGCAGTTTTTCTCCAACCCAGGATAACATAAAGGTGAGAATAATCTATGAATTTGATGATAAAAGGGAGCAGTGGCAAGGGTGCCCAGAGCGTCATCTGCTGCAAGTTCCTCTCTGCCCTTTCCAGAACTGGCAGGGAAATCAAACCCCAGGGACTTGCCCACGTCTTGTAGGGACCTGACTTGAGTTGCATAAAATGTTTAGAGTATAAGCAGCTGGTACGGCAAGGATAGCAAAGGAGGAACGAGGTGACAAACTGAACAGAAAGGAGCGAGCGCAGGCAGAGTCAACAGCAAGCAGCACCACTGATAGCAGAGAGCTTGACAGAGCATCTGGCCTCCTGAGAAGCTGCCTCCAAATAAGGGCCTCATTTTGCACTGCCGTTTAATTCCCACAATAACTGCTAGTTTATTTCTTCAATTTTCATTATTTTATAAAACAAGAAAAAGGAATAGCACAAGGATGATCCAAGTCTAGTTTACCACCACCCCACCCTACCACAAGGAGCACCACAGAACAGATGTCCATGAACATCATTTAATCTGGAAGCAATATTGCACAAGAAAGACAGGTTGCACACGTAAAATCTGCTGCTCTCAAACCCTCAAGCGCTCTTATTCTGCCTGCACAGCATAGTGTGGCTGAGTGGGGCTCTCTTGCTATAGGAAACATGTATTCCCTGTGCACAGCATCTAAGTTAAACCCAGTGTCTTCCAGTAACTTCCTGAACACAAAGTTCCCAAGACCAGCCATTCTCTCACAATGGAAAAGGAAGTCTAAAAGAAGCCATGCCCAGGATAAGTCCTTCTATGTAAACCCTGCAGGTTTAACTTAGAAACTATTATGGACAGCAACTGTAATTCCTTTAAGAAACACATGAGATTTACAGTTGTTAACTAAACACCTGCTCTACCAGCCCGTTCCTGGAAAAAGCTAATTTTTATTCAGTCAAAAACCTGAGCACTCCCTTCATTCCAAGGCCTTAAGATTCAAAGAGAACCCCTCCCCCCACAGAGCAGGCCTGGATCCCCTAAGAGAACAGGACACACAGTGTCTCAGCTTACAGAACACCCTGTGATGTTGCTGTAGTGGTCTTGTTTTCCTTCTAACGGTCTGTATCAAACCATGTAAATGAGCATTAGAAGGTAAGGCTGTCTGCACTGAGTCATCCCCCCCATGAGCATTAGATGGTAAGGCCTGCACTGAGTCACACCCACCCCCCCATGAGCATTAGATGGTAAGGCCTGCACTGAGTCACACCCACCCCCCCATGAGTATTAGATGGTAAGGCCTGCACTGAGTCACACTCCCCCCCCCCCCCCATGAGCATTAGATGGTAAGGCCTGCACTGAGTCACACTCCCCCATGAGCATTAGATGGTAAGGCCTGCACTGAGTCACACTCCCCCATAAGCATTAGATGGTAAGGCCTGCACTGAGTCACACTCCCCCATGAGCATTAGATGGTAAGGCCTGCACTGAGTCACACTCCCCCCCCCCATGAGCATTAGATGGTAAGGCCTGCACTGAGTCACACTCCCCCATGAGCATTAGATGGTAAGGCCTGCACTGAGTCACACTCCCCCATGAGCATTAGAAGGTAAGGCTCTGTCTGCACTGAGTCACACTCCCCCATGAGCATTAGAAGGTAAGGCTCTGTCTGCACTGAGTCACACTCCCCCATGAGCATTAGAAGGTAAGGCTCTGTCTGCACTGAGTCACACTCCCCCCATAAGCATTAGATGGTAAGGCCTGCACTGAGTCACACTCCCTCCCCTTCACTGACTATGTTTGTTTGTTTGTTTATTTTTGAGACAGGGTTTCTCTGTGTAACAGTCCTAGCTGTCCTGGAACTTGTAGAGCAGGCTGGCCTTGAACTCCCAGAGATACCTGCCTCTGCCTCCTGAGTGCTGGGATTAAAGGCATGCACTGACTTTTAAGAAGATTAGAAAAGAGAAAAAAAAATATCTGCTTGGCAGAGTGAAAAAAGATTTCAGGATGAAAAAAGAAAAACCCAAGAAATAAATCCAAACTTGTTCTAGGTGTGGAAATAAATCTAAGGGGCTAAATGAGTGGGAAAAGAGGGGGTCCTGGCAGGTAGAGACAACAGCATGTGACAAAGAAATAGAGTTTGAAAGGCAAAAGTGAGATGGCACATGACCTCAGATCTAGGACAATTTAATTCCAAGGGTGCTGGGTGATCTGGTGATGGCAGCAGATCGTACTGGAGGATGACTCGGAAGAGAGAAGCCACAGCAACATAAACAGGAGACGAGATCCAAGCATGGTGACATGCCGACACACACCTATAATCTCAGAACTTTGGAGGGAGGGGTGAGAAGATCAGGAGTTCTACGCTATTCTTGGGAGACATGGTGAGTTTCAGGCCAGCATGGGCTACATGATGCTCTGCCTTTAAAACAACAACAAAGCAAAACAAAACAAACAAACCATCAAACAAAAAACGGCCAGAAGATGGAACAGCTCTACTGTAGACTGGATATATCCACAGGGACTAGAACCTATGAGAGCTGCTGCTGGCTCAGGGCAGACGCTAAGGGAAAGGATTATGACCCATCTAGACGGAGGCAGGAAACCATCCAGCACATAGTTGGGATGCAGTAAGCATCGATGAGTGACCCAATCTGATTAGATGGGCAAAAAAGGGGCAGATGTGGCCGGGAACTTCCTGTTAAGGTTTAACTTAAAGAATTACTATACCTGATCAAAATTCTTACCATTTATACTATTAATTTAAAGAATTACTATACATGATCAAAATTCTCACCATTCCGGCCGTTTTCTAAAATAGAACTTCCCTTCAATCACAAAAGCACTTAATGACTAAGAAGGTAAACCAGGTTAGGGAGTCAGCCCCATGTGAATGCCAAGAGTCTCTGCTAATCTTTGCTGCTTCTGCAATTAGTCTGTCATAAAACTGACAACAACATGTACAGCCTTAGGCACTGTTCTGTGCCTTTCTCACGGGGAGCTTTAGAATCCTTGAGCTGGTGTCTGGGGCTCCAAGCACACCTCCTGGGAGAACAGGCTTTAGCCAGTTAGAGGCGCGCTTAAAGGATCTGTGCAACTTTTTGCCCTCTCAGCATCTCTCCTAAATTTCTATTCACCTGGACTGTTGGGAGTCCGTTTCTAAAGTCTGTCAAAGATATGCACATGCCCACACTGTTATAGCCGAGGTTTCAAAAGCCCAGGCCTCTGTTATATTCCCTTCAAAAACCAACTGGTAAAACTAACATGCAAACAGCTCAATTGCAACCAGCAGAGGTGCTGCCTACTTAAAAAAGTTAGTTGTGTTGGAAATTGAAGCCAGGCCCTTCATATGCTAGACAAGCAACCTACCACTGAGATAGCTACCAGTCTGTCTGTGTTTTTTCTTTTTTTTCTTTTAACGAGAAGACAGAGGGCCTTAGGCAAAGTGATAAACTATGGTTCCATCAAAGCATATTTTCTACATGTTCTTTTGTTTGGAAAGGTAGGGTTTATACTGACTAGGTTTATGGTATAACTTAATTTGGGATTCTTCTGCTGCAGCCTTGAGTGATGAGATTACAGTGTGCAACATAACAGTCACTACAATGTATTTCCTTAAGGGAGTAGAAGACATTACTACTGAGGTCTATCTTCTATACTGACCACTTTCACTATCTATAAAATAAATTAGCTAGGTTCAGTTGAGTAAAAGCGGTGGTTTGAGTAAGAATGCCCCCACAGGCTCATAAATTCGAATGCTTGGTCACTAGGGAGTGGGACTACTTGAAGGATTAAGAGGTCTGGACTTGCTGGAGCAAGTGTGACCTTGTTGGAAGAAGTGTGTCACTCCATTTTTCCCATTTCCACCTGCAGAACAATGTCTTATAATTTAGTTCGAATCTCTCAACTTAAATATTCCTGGTCTTCACGTCCACTATAACAGGTTACCAATGCTGTTACAGAGAACATCTAACTTGGCTAATAATAAGGAGAAATGTAAGAAATAAAATTACATACCAGGTGGCAGTGGCACACGCCTTTAATCCCAGCACTCAGGAGGCAGAGGCAACCGGATCTCTGTGAGTCTGAGACCAGCACGGTCTACAGAGCAAGTTCCAGAAATGGCTCCATAACTACTTGGAAATGCTGTCTTGAAAAACAAAACAAAACAGAAGTAAAATTACTAGGATATGTAATGGATTTTTAAGATTTTTGAAAGCTATTATTATCAAATTATTATTAAATTGGCCAATGGAATGATTACCTGCTTAAGAAAAATTTTAGCTAAATGTTTATATTGAATCTGTTTTGAAACATATTTTAAGATTTTAAACATCTGTACTTGGGACTATTCAAAATGAACTTTACATGTAATAAAATTCATTCTTTCGTAATACTTGTTTATATGTGTATAAGTGTCAGTATGGAGTGTGCAGAGGCCAGAAGAGCGTGTCAGGTGTTACGTGGATGTTGGGATACTGTGCATTTTAAGAAGGCACTTATATAATCATAGTGATCAAGATATAGAACAATCAGAGTGCTGTCTCCTCTACGTCCCCTCTGCCCCTCTGTGGTAAGCCCTCCTCCTCCAACTTCCCAGCATGTTTTCTGTCCTCAGTCTTGTCTTTTCCTGACAAATACACAAATACAATCATGGAATATGTAGTGATTTCTTGTATTTAGCACAATGCACCTAAATTTTTTTAACAGTGTTATATGCATTAGTAGTTTATTGTTGTGGGTTTTATTTTATTGTTTTTTTCAGAGACAGAATCTCACTTTGTAGTCTTGGCTGCCCTCAAACTTACTGTGTAGAACTGGCTAGCCCAGAACTCACAGGAGAGCTCCATCTGCCTCTGCCTCTGCCTCTGGAGTGCTGGATTAAAGGCGAGCTCAGCTAGCTGTCTGTTCCTTTTACATATTGTTCTGTGGTGTGACTATACTCTAGTTTATCCTTTTCCCCTGGGTGTCCCTGTTCTTGACAATTACAAGGTAAAGCCAACACAAATATTTGTGTAAAGAGTTTTATTTGGTTACACACTTAGGAGTGGGACTGAGCTGCTTAGAAGTAGGTGTGAAAACAACTTTTTGTAGCAACTGTTAAGATTTCCTTAAGATGCTCTGTTGCAATTTATAGTAAAATAGTCCCACACTAGCCTAGAATGGAGTATAATAAAAGTTTATTTACTTAGGGGTGGACTCACATAAAAAGCAGTGATCAGCAGTCCCCTGTGTGAGCAGGGAACTGGAACCAAATCCAGGAGCCAAGGGGTCGCGGCATGCTTTTCATCTGCATTTATAGTTCATGAGACCACGCCCAAAGTAGGCCAGTATCTTAAAATCTCAGGGGAGTTTCTTGTTAAAGAAATCTCTTCTCAAATTATTTTCAAAATGAGTTTACTTGTTTAACTGTACTTCATGTTCCTATGCGAGATGCGCACCTAATGGTCAAAGCGCAAATTCTTCATTTACTCACAAGTCATACATACTTCATGTACATCTATGACAAATCACATATGACTCAAATGAGTATTTTACTCTCACCATCAGACAAGGCGTTATGTCATGGACTGTATTAGGTATGAAAACCAGGGCCCACAGAGGATAGGCATCCTACCTGAAGAAAAGCAGCTACAGAGAAACAGGTCCAGTCAAGTGTCCCGACATGTCAACCACTATCTTTTCACTTCATCTAAGAACTTACTGAGATATGTGTGGGAAGAAATGAAGATTCTCCACATGGTAGCACATATTAAAAGACAGGCCTTTTATTACCAGTAGGCTTAGATATAATGTTATGATCAGAAATATAAGGTTTATTTGTTTGTGTGTGCTTTGTTTTTCAACACAGGCTTTTTGTATGTGTGTGTAGCCCTGGCTGTCCTGAAACTCACTCTGTAGACCACGTGGGCCTCAAACTCAGAGATCCACCTGCCTCTGCCTCCCATGTGCTGGGATTGAAGGTGTGTGCCACCACTGCCAGGCAGAAATATATGTTTCAAGGCACAAGTTCTCAACTTTCTTCCTCGGCACCCTATCTTAAACCTTCTACTACAATATGATAATTGTACAACTAACCTATTTTTGTAGTGGTCATTGATAACCATAAGATCTCCAAGATAAACACAGAAGTCCAATCCTTGGCTTTCACATAAAGTCACCCAATTTTAGTAAGCTATTTCTGCACCCATATCCTCTACTTCAGGGATAACTACCAAATATGCTGGTAGTATAATTTACAATTTCTTTTGAAACATCCTTCTCTATTGGAAATTCTATTTATGCCCTGACCTTTAAGTCAAGAATCAATACGATTCTTTTATAGTCAAAATACAGTCTCAGCCTAGGTACAGACTAACATTCATGTAGGCTGTAGGCCCAGGAAACGATACATTCAATCTCATTTATCTTCCTGTCTTCATTTTCTCACCCTCTCTCATCCCCTTAAAAAGAGCCTTAGTTAAATACTACAGCTAAGTGAAGCTGACACTGAGAAAGTGTAAACTGTGTGAATTCTGTGGGTTGATAGCCCTTCCCCTGAATCTGATGGGAGCCTGAGAAAGCTCAGATAGCAACGCGCTACATGAATTACCAATAGGGTTTAACAAGTACATAACACTTCCACTAACAAGGCAGCTAGAACACTTGCAGGCCCAAAGTTCAGTGACATTCTCAAGAGCTCGGGATTGTATTATCAATAAGTCTGAAAGAACGGGGTCTGCTTTAGAAAGAAAGCGACACTTAAAACTAAAACTCAACTGGTTTTGGTGAAATTCTGAGTTTGTTATTTGTTTGGGCAACCTGGCTGTATTTTAAAAACAAGTTTAAGGGAAGCAAACACCTGAACATTCTCTGAGTATCATCCCCAAGCCACACTTTACATAGAGGAAGACAACTGTTTTATAGTGCAGGGCTCTGCAGACACTACCATCAAATAATCAAGAGATAACTCACTAAAAAGATCAATCACTTCTGCGGTGTTTCTGTCAAAAACGTATGCCCACAATCTAACACCAAACAGCATGTCTGATCAGCGCTCACTGAACAAGAATCTATGCAAACTGGGGAGAGTAGGAAGGCTGGAAGAGACTGAGGACACATGGCAACCAGACAGGGGCTTCTGAAACAGAAAATGTACTTTTTTGTGCTAAAAACAAAACAAAAACTAGTTCTCAGACTCCCTACTGTTTCTGTTTGATAAACCCACTTATGCATGTAAGCAAAGGAAAGTGCAGCAGAACTCAGCAGGGATCCCGCGCCCTGGGTTCTGGCTCTGGCTGCTCATCAGGAATGCTTGAGGAGGCCTAGGGCCAGAATACAACCCCATTACAGGGACAGCACTGTGCACTCTTCATGTGACTCGAAAATGTCACAGGATTTCAAGTTGAGGATCGGAGGCAGTTACAGTTCCCAAAGTTGAAGGGGACACTTCCTGCTTCACTGTCCTTAAAGAGAAGCTTTCTTCCCGTATAATGTCAGTCTGTAGTGGCCATGGGCCATGCTCTGTTAGCATGTGAGAGTATAAATGGCTGATGGCTTCTTCAATCTCATTCTCTTGTGCCCTTTGACCCTTCAGGTCAATCTCTGCAGGTGATAACAGTTCTGAGGTTACACAACTCTCTCTTCAGGTTTGCCCAGGGGTAATTCTAAGTGATTTTTTTTTCTTTATCTGTTTTTTGTTTGTTTTTCATTTTGAGACAGTTTCACCAGGTATCCCAGGTTGGCCTCAAACTCACCATCTTCTGCTTCTGCATACCATACTTGATACCAGATTCTAGGTAAGCTCCCTTCCAGATGCAAAGTTGCTAATGCTAAGATGATCCACCAAAGGCAACGAGGAACAAACAAGACTTCATTAGAGCTAAGATGTTACCCTTAAAAAAAAAATAACATCAGCAGGACTGCTTTACCATTTTTTGGAAGAAAAAAAAAAAACTTTGGCCAGGATGTTACATAAGAAATTTAGATAATGCCTCTGAAGTACAAAACTGGATTCAAGAAAGAGGGAAAGAAATGTTCTAGAATACGATATGAAACAATGAAAAATAACAAAATCTGCCCTCTTTTCAATTAGGTAAAATGCAATATCACACACAGAAACTCTATGTAAGCCTATAGTTTCCTTTTCCAGAACTTTGTAGATTTTGTAACGTAGTAGAATTATGCTAGAATACGTAAACACTGAAAAATAAATGTCTTCCTAAAAGGGTGATATTTTAACTTTGGACCCTTCGGAGTGTTGTGTCCAATTCTTTCAAGACCAAGCTAGCAGCCTGAGGTTTTGTCACGGCACACTTTAGGTAAGTATTCTCGAATAGTCTCTCAGGTGCAAGGACCTCTGCTGGGCTAGCAAATACCTAGCACTAGTTCTAAAACAGAAGGGGTTGAGGTGGAGAAACCTCAGCTCATCACAGGACTGGCTGGGGAGAGAGAGCGCAAAGGCCACACTTATAAAATGGAACTCCAAACCCACTTCCTCAGTAGTCTGGTAGCCAGGAAAGGGGGACTTCTTGTCTTATTATCCATCCATTCATATGCCTGGTTCAACACTTAGAGCTCGGCTTAGTTTAAAAGCCAGGATTCTTTACTGCACACACCCAGGTTCATACGAAAGTCAAACTCCTAGATAATCATTATAGCTTACCAAGCAGATAACAAATCTAGTATGCCAGCAACTGGCCATTAAGAAAATTCTCTTGGGGTGGGGTGGTGACTCAGGGAACATCAATGGCAAAGGGGACTGTTAAGAAAACGCAGCCTAAGCAAATACCTTTGATTTCCCTTTGAAACATACCAGCAGCAAGACGTCTAAGAACTTGTACTGTAACACAGTCAGGTCTGTGTGCTGGTTAAGTGACTTTTAGAAACACTTCACAGAGAACTAAGTCTGGTCACATTCCTTCCTGTGATGTTTGAGACTAATGTGCACAAATTCATATGCATGTATCCTTTATATTACAACAGGGAGTTCAAAATAAAGTTGTCCCCCACAGTAGCATCTGACTTGTATTCATATTCAAATAATGCTGTTACAAGCAAGTGAAACATCTGCATATGGACACCAGTGATCTCAGATCCAGAAGCAAGTATCACACAGTAAAACCCCTAACGGGACACAAACATTCTTATAGACTTTTAACACTAAAATCAACTAGGTTAACAGATTTCAGAAGTAATCTGTTTTTTGTTTTGTTGACTTCATGCTACATATGCTTTTTTAAACAAGAAATCAAGGTAATTTAAATTAAATGAGAAGACACAAGGCAACATCAATACCTTCATTTGGAGCTTCCGAGTACCTGAATCTAAAATTAGCTAGCCCCGGCTTCACTTTAAAATAAGGATTTAAGCCGGGCTTCATGGTACTCAGAAGAGCTAAAGCAGGAAGATGGTAAGTTCAAGGACAACCTATGGAACAGTCAGCGTGCCTGCACTATATACTAGGATCCAGGTGCAAAACGAAACCAAAATAATTCAATAAACTAAAACTGAGCATTTAATTGCATCACTTTCTAAGGCTCCATGGGCAGAGTTAAATGATATTAGCTTCATATCACCTAACTATTTCCTTAAAGCAGACTCTTTTAGAACTCAACTTTACAAGCTGTGTTCGAGTTTGTACCTTGTAGCAAGAGAAAACTAGACTAAAAACATTCAAACTTACCTCCCCCTTCAGCATTTTTTGTTTGTTTATAGTCACAAGAGGGAAAGCCTATAGTCACTCTTGTGTATCACATACCCAAACAAAAGCCAGTTTCAAATAGTAGCTTAGCCTACAGGAGATTTGACCAGGACACTGAAGTGACTTCTAGTCCCTCAACTACCACCCTAAGGTGCAAGAACAGAGCTCAATACATGTCTTTGAAATCTAGCTGTAAGTGAGTTCTCAGTTTAAAGCAACCACATTCTTCTCTAGGCAGGAAGTTACTAAACACCAAGAAACAGAGTAAGGATAGCATAAAGGCAAGAGGGAGAGCGGGCAGCCAAGCACTCTGTGCTACAGAACACTTTAAAGACACATTACCACAGCAACATATCTTCCAAACAAGAAGTAGCCACCACTTTCACTTAGTGGGTGCTGTCCTTCTCAGGACTACCCAGATTCAGCTTCAAGCAAGGCAATGGAGGCATGGGTGAATGGAACTCACCAGAATGCCAGGAGGGGCCTTGTCACGATAAACACCTGCGGTTTTACTGAATGAGCTTTCCTGAGCCTTCTCATCTTCACTGTTATCTTCTAAGTAAAACATCTTAAAACTGAAGAGGCTTATCAAGCATGGCCCCACAGAGCTGAAGGCACCAACAAACAGAAAGTTATTCTGTAGACCATCAAGTGCTAACTGTTGCAGACAGGGATGTAGTTAAAACTGAAAGCAAACAGGTCTTTTAAAAAAAAAAAAAGCAATGCACACACTACTTTACCAATGAGATTTGCTCAAAATGCCTCAGCTCCATCTCTCCAAAGAAGATAAGCAGGGGCATGGGGCAGGCTGTGCCATGTGTTTACACTGATAGGTACCAAGTCCTGCCCAATCGCAAGACAGTCAACTACAGCTTCCGTCACACAGAACAGGGATTGAGTTAATGATTCCCTAAGCCAATCACATCTTCATCTGTAGAAATAAAAACAGCTACCCAGGGAAGAAAACACTCATGCAGTCATGTAAGGATATGATGCACACCTGCTTGGATGGCATCACTGTGTCTCCCGCTCAGCCAGACTTCTACAGTCCAGCTACTAAGTAGTTTTATTTCACTGTACGGGCATGACCCAGTCTTTCTCACAAATCTGGAAGATGCCCTGGCTTGGCACTCTATAAATAACAAAA
Organism: Microtus pennsylvanicus; assembly: GCF_037038515.1. Classification (NCBI taxonomy): domain Eukaryota; kingdom Metazoa; phylum Chordata; class Mammalia; order Rodentia; family Cricetidae; genus Microtus; species Microtus pennsylvanicus. The sequence continues at coordinate 19,518,985 of NC_134600.1, read as the reverse complement.
CTAGACTTCAACAGTATGACAAAGCAATATTTAAATTCTAGTATTCCCTGGCCAGCTCTCAGGATGTCACTACAAAGTAACCTCATTCAAACTTTTCTAAAACCCTAAAACACGTAACATAGACAGACACACGTATAAAATATACTTGATTTTTAAGTTAAAACATTTTATTAAAGCCATTTTCTAAGACTCTGGAGTTTATTATAAATAGCCTCCTGCCACATATGCCTACTAAGTTTGCAAACAGGTGAGTACTAAGTGCTATAATAAACTAGGAGTGAAGGTAGCCACTAGATTTGAAAGATTTGGTATTAAAAAAAAAGGTGGTGAAAAATTGTGGTGCATGTGTATTGTAACGACAGTCCATATTCTGCATGGAGTATTTTTATTGATTCTGTGGATTTTTCTACATCATGTAATCAGGTGCACATGCTTAGATGTGCACAAACGCAACAGACTAAGCAAGGTATCCCGCTGTATTACTCTGCTCTTCCTTCTTTCTTTGAGGCACGGTCTCTCGCTAACTTAGAGTTAGTCTGACACTAAGCTCCAGTGGTCCTCCTGCAGTGCTAGTACTACAGATAGGTACATACAGCTTTTGTGTGAGTGTGCTGGGACCCAAACTCAGGTCCTGGTGTTTGCGCAGCAGGCTCCCTCTTACACAAAGAGACATCTCTCCAGACCCGCTACTTCTTTGTATAATGGGACTCACAGAAAATTTAAAATTACATATATAGCTCACATTCAATTTCTGTTGTATGCCACTGGTTTTTAGGGCTGTAAGACAATTATGAGAGGGAGGAAATACATTTTACCTAACATGATAGGATTTCTAGGAATCCTATGCAAGTATTTAACTAATCAACTAGCGGATACACATACATTTAATGAGCGTATTACATTATTAAGCCTTTCCTTTTACCTTAAAACTTCAACTAAAACAAAAATTTTGACCAAGAAAGGGATGGAAATGCTAACTACAGCAATACTCCACCAAGATCCATACCATGAAGCTACAGTAAATAAAAGGTTAAGAGATGGAGGCGGCTCAGTGGGTAAAGGCACTTACTCACTAAGCCTGACAACTTGAGTTCCATCCCCAGAACTCACATGGTCAAAGTTAAACATAACTTCCATCAACCGTCCTCTGACCTTCATGTATGTACCATGCTACTCTGCCCACAGAAGAAAACGTGAAAAATCAATCTCACCAACATGAGAAATAGGAAAGCCCATCATATATTCAATTCATTCCCCAGCTGCTGTCAGGACAATACGTCCGCATTCACCTGCCATTTAATTGTACATCAGTACACAACTTCCTTCCTTCACAAGAAAAGTGACAAGAGTTTTGATGGCCGGAATGTTATGGCATGTGAAAAATTCCAGTCTCTTCCTCCGCAAAGGGCAGCAGCTCCAGGGCCCTAGCATCAGTAGGAGAAATAAAACCTCCCTCTGAGACGAGGAAGACATGAGAGGCCAGGGAGAAGAATAAGGCAAAACAGAACAGGGGATTAAGGAGAAATCACCTAAGGTGAGGAAAAGTCAGAGGCAGAGGAAATAGGATATGGGTAAGAAAATACGTAGAAAGAAAGCAGAAAAGCAGAAGGTGGTGTGAGGTGGAAAAGAGAAAAACCATCTATTCTAAATACGAGGAAGCTAAGGCCCAGAAAGAGGTCAAGCAATTAGCCAGACGTCACTCACTCAAGGCATAGGTACAGAACATGACTCCCTCAGTTTCTCCAGTTCTTTGTTTGGTTTTGTTTGTTTCGATTGCCAAGCTGAGAGCTGGGGGCGGATGAGAGCAGCTGACCTGACACGGGGGTGAAGCTCAACAGAAGAAGAGCAGGGAGAGTCCACAGGGCAATGGCCGTGGGTGTAACAACTCTGTCTGGGCAAGGTTCACCTCACAGGTCCCCTTTCATAACAGAGCAGCCGCTGGCTTTCCGGCCCACCTCAGTACTGTGTGTCACTGTTTTGATGAATAACTCACAGACTGTCCTGGCTGCAAAGGAACATGTACCGTGGACCCAACAGAGATAAGCTATGACACCACAGGCACACACACCTACAGTTTTCCCCAAGACTGACCTGGTGACACTTTCCATCAGTTTGGTAGGAGTGCTTACCTAACTCTTAGGAAACCCTGGGTTCAATCCCCAGCAAGCAGTCAAACAAAGCAGGTGGGATGGTGCATGCCTGTTCTCTCAACACAGGTGAAGGGAAGGAGATCAGGAAGTCTAGCACCATCCTCAGGAACATAGGGAGTTGTGAGGCCAGCCTGGGCTAAAGGAGATTCCTCTCCCCCACTCCCCCATTTAAAACACAAACAGCTGAATCCTGAGAACTTTCCTTTTGCACAGCATTTTTACGAATTTTTACTTCCTGGAACTGGTATCCTTAGTTTGCCCAGGCCGGGACTATAGGGAAATGCTACTATGTTAGCTCTTTAGTGATTTTCAAAACAAAAACGTGGGGCGCAGGATGTGGTGGTGCATACCTGCAACCCCAGCATTCAAGAGGGTGACTCAGGAAGGAGGTGAATCTGGGCTACACAGCAAGTTCAACAATAGTCTGTGCTATACAATGAGACTGTCTCCGCGGAAAGGGTACGAGGAAGGGACAGGAAGAAAGCCTCTAAGACCTTTTTTCAAAGATTTATTAATTATGTATACAGTGTTTTGTCTGTATGCCTGCCTTTAGGCCAGAGGAGGGCACCAGATCTCATTATAGATGGCCGTGAGCCACCATGTGGGTGCTGGGAATTGAACTTGGGACCTTTAGAAAAGCAGCCACTGAGCCATCTCTCCAGCACCTAAAACTTAATTTTTCAAAGAAACAAAGTTTAAAACAATGTCCAGAGACTCAGAATCCTGTTCCGATTCCACAGGCGATATATGATGCTAGGTAGCATATATACATACATATTATTAACCCCAGAGGTACATGGGACAACTAGCTCTAGAAGGCTTTTTTCTTCTTCCTCTCCTTCCCCCTGCCCTCCACCTCTTTTTCTTTATTTTAAAGACAAGGAATCACTATATATAGTTTTGGCTGTCCTGGAACCCACTACATAAACCAGAGATCCACCTGCCCCTCTACTTCCCAAGTGCTGGGATTAAAGGCAGTCACCACCATGACTGCTGTCATGTGCTTAAGCAAGAATAAAGATTTATTTGAAACTTCAAATGATAAAATTTCAGGTAAGGAAATTTTATTAAGTTGATGCTACAGAAATTATTTCAGGCTACAACCTAGTCTTCCTTTCAATTTATAACAAAAATGACTGAACTCCCTCTAGTGTTCACACTGGAGAACAACAATCCTTTCCTTTCGTATTAACAAGGAACTAGAGAATATTGCATTTTGATTAGTAAAAAATCATCATGAGAATATTTTTAAACGGCAATTACAAAGAGGACCATAAATCCAAGGCAAATGTGGTGATGCATGCCCGTATGTTCACAATGAAGCTGGAGGAAGTACTGCCTTGAATTTGAGGTTAGACTAAACTACACAGTTGACACCATGTCTCAAAAAAAAAAAAAAAAAAAAAAGAGAGAGAGAATTCCATAGCCTTCACTTCAATAATTCTATGGCTTCGAGATCACTCATGACAAAGTGACTCACATGAAAAAAGAACCACAGCTCACCTGAAATAAGGATTTCCTTATTCTGAAGAGATCGTCGATACTAAAGCAGTTTCTTCATACAGCTATAATTAGCTACAACTCCCTATTTAAACTATTAAAACAACCTGAAGAGACTGATGGAGAAATTCCTCTAGCTACCACTCTCAGGGTCAGCCAACATCTGTCACCTGTGTAGCAGGTAACAGCTGTATGGTACTCAATTTCGGTGTTTCCTAATACTCTCTCTCAATCTCTAAACTAAACAGAGCAGCATCAACTGTGAATGTGTAATAAGAACACAAAGCAGAAGCCAGAGGGTCCCCTGGTCTTTATGTACCTCTGGAGTCATCTCTTTAGTTCCTAGTGTATTTGTTGTTTGAGTAAACTTTATATGGTAAGGTATTAGATACCTGGAGGAGTATTAAAATGATTCCCAAAGACTAAACAACTTCTTTCAAGACTCCTCATTTACATATAAAATGAACACATTCGGGGTTGAGGAGGTAGCTCAGTGGTACGCATGATGAGGCCCTGGGTTTAACACCCAGTCTGGCCAAAACAAAATAAAGCACATTCTACATTTTGCTTTGCTGTCTATTGGTGAATAAAAAAGTGATTGCTCAATATTTTCATCTACTATATTCAAGGGTTAATAAATTATTTCTTCTAAGGTGTGGAATACCCTTAGAAAATTGCATGTCCATACCTCAATTTGGAAAGTCTGAACCATGCATGGCTCTGAACTCTAATCCTTCTTGACCAATGGTCTTGGTCATGCTTTCTCTGGATATTTTTGAGGAGTGGCCTGGCTGCAGCCTACAAGCATGTCTGCCCATTAAGAGAGGGAAGCTGGACAGTCCAATTAAGGATCAGAATTATGCTCTCTGGCTAGAGTCTCTAGCCAAAGCTACCATAAAATAAAGCCAGAAATAATGAAGAAAGCCTCTACCCAGGGAAAGCAAAGTGTGTGTGTGTGTATGGGGTGTAGGAGGTGTGGATGTGTAGGGGGTATTGTAGGGTGTAGGAGGTGTGGATGTGGGGGGCTTGTAGGGTGTGGGAGGTGTGGATGTGTAGGGGGTGTTGTAGGGTGTGAGGATTGTGTGGGGAGTGTGGGGGTGCATGTCCGTGGGAATGTACGGTGTATGTGGGGGGCATGAGGGTACGGGGGTGTGGGGGGATGTGTGAGTGTAGGGGGTGTGAGTGGGGTGTGTTTGTGGGCGGGTGTCCTTGGCTCTTTCCTAGACACACAGCTTATTTACTATATAAAATTTTATTTCAATGTCCTTTAGCTCTTTCATTTCAACTCAGTCTGCACACTGGTGCACAGGAATGACGTGCTAAGTACTGCTGTCATCCCATTTCTGCAGAAACAGGCAAGATGGCATATGATCCACCAGTCAAGAGACTGAAGTGTCTTGAGTTAGGCCAGCCTGGACCACACAGTGAGTCCAGGCTAAAGAAAAAAAAAAGTATTGAGATACAAGTCTCATTGTCAAATTTTAAAATATAATTTTTAAAGTGTGCTGGCCAAAGAAAACATTCCTGGACTCCCTGAGAGGACTTTCCCTTCCCTGATGGTTCTCCACAACACTGCCATCTCGAGAGTCTCTGGACTCCCTGAAAAGCTGGTGACTGATAATTTTGTTCCTATGACTTCTTTCACTATGTTCGAACAATTAAGTTTTTAAAATTTAAGAAATACTAGTAGTATCAGGCACCCTCCTTTTTCCACCTATGGAAATGGATTGCTGCTGTAGTATAGACAAGAACTTAGAACCTGGAAATCCCATTAACAACCTTTCAGGTCTGTGGTTTCTTGGGAAGGGGTACAGTAATTCTTTCAGATACAAAGTGCATTTGAACAGTAAACACAGAAGGAACTCAAAAGAAAAACGTGTGAAGGGCACAAACAACTGATAAACATAACTAAGTACTATCAGCGAGGCAGTACTGGAGCTAGCTGCAGTGGTGAAGAAGATGGGGATGACATCAGACCACCTCCAGAGCCTGCTTGCAACCACACAGTTTGCTCTTCATTGGATTGGGTGGATCTTCTCATCTCAGAAGATCTGGATTAAAAGTTAGTCTTCCCACTCCAAAGGATTTAATTAAAAAAATTCCTCACAAGGGTTTTCGTTAAGTCCAGAAGTAGTCAAATTAACAACAAAGAATAGCCATTACATATGCTCAACCTGGCTTTACATATATGACAACAGTTCTTAAAGTAGCACAGCATATACACACATGCAAGCCTATCACTCAAAGATGTGGATATGGAAATAAAATATTCACGAACCAAACAGTTCCTTCTATAGGCCATTGCCTCTAAGCCTGGCCCCTGCACGCTAGAAAGTGTTACAGCGTCAGAGTATCCAAAATACAAAATCTGTCTGCTTTTTTCTTTTCAGAGTTCCCGGATCTTTTCTTTTCTTTTTTTTTTTTTTAACACATAATCAACATGCCTAAGAGAACCGGTGGCTGGCATCAGTGAGATTGCCTCTTATCTGTGTCCTGCATGTCCTGAGCCACACCAAACAGACAGCTGCAAACCAACAGAACAGTGGGATGGGGTGGTCAGTGGAATGGAGGCCAGGTCATAGGAGTAGTGATTGGATTTGTCGCTTTCAATAATTTAAATTTGGGTGTTCCAATCTTTGCATATGGGGTCAGATAATTCTTTGGTAATAAAAAGCCTCCAACCACTAGATGTCAGCAGCACCCTCTCCGAAATTGTGACAATCAAAAAAAAAAAAAATCTGATCACTTTGAAAGTCCTCTATTGGCAACTACTCCATTTGGGAATCACCAGCATTCAAGTATTTAGTTAGTTCTGTTTATTTTGTTGGTTGGTTAGCTTTGAGACAGGCTTTTACAATTCAGCCCGGGCAGAATTCACGAGGCAGCCTAGGCTGGCCTCTAGGAGGACAAAACTATCCATCGAATAACCCCAAGACCTATCCACAGTCAGTGCTTAACCAATAACTGTTGGGGTTGGAGCCCTGCCATAAGGGAGCTCACGATTCAGAAGGGAACACAAGAAAGCACACGAATGATTGAATCTAATTTCTCACTGACATCAACAGCTCTCTGAGTCTCTTTTAGCTTTACAAATCATTCTCCCATTCCAAGGAGCTCGATCAATCATACTCCACTCTAGCTCATCGTCAACAGGACAGATGTAATTCACATTCCAGCCACAAACAGGCAGTATGAGATTGAAAAGGGTCAGAATGGCTGTAAAGGTGAAACTAACAGCCTGGGCTCTCTCAGGCCTGTATTAGACAGTTGAGGTGCTCTCCCCAGAGGATTCCTTTCTTCCAACTTGTAGTGCGACACTCTTCAATCACATTTACATCTCAGCAAAATCTGTTTAACATGAACGCTGTGTTTGAGTCAGCTCTTAAAGTTGTGATAAATCAATGAACCATCATCTAGTACATTATCAGTTCCTCTTTGCCACTGGAAAAATTCTTCCTTTTTCAAAAATTTATTTTTATTATTCTTACATTATGTGCATATGGACTGTGAGGTTACAGGTACTTGTGAGCCGTCTGACAGGAGCACTGGGAACCCAGTGTGGTTCTGAGAAGAGCACTCAGCACGCTAAACCACTGGATCATCAATGCCTAAGAGCACTCCTGCAAATTAATTAAGTCATACACAATACTTATGAGCCAAAAAATTAATTCATTACTCTTATATGAATGATTAACTGTCTTCTCCCTCACCCCCCGCCCCAGATAGGGTCTCTCTTTGTAGCATTGGCTGTCCTGGAACTAACTCTGTAGACCAAACTGGCCTCAAACTCAAAGACGCCTTGGCCTCTACATTTTGCGTGGTAGGATTAAAGGCATGTGCCATCACTGACCTGGTGAATAAGATTTTAGCTATTTCCAAAAACTTGAAAAGTAAAAAATATATTCTACCACTGACATTAAAAAAATAATTTAGAGAGGTGTTTTCCAGAATGACAGTATAAATGAAATTTATATACTGGTGATAACATGGGCAAAATATGGGCCAGGTATGTCACTCGGGGTAGAATGGTTGCCTAGCATGCCCAAGGCACTAGGTATAACGCGTGCGCGCGCACACACACACACACACACACACATACACACACGAAAACCACAGCAGTCTTTGTACATTTGGCTGTGTTTTTAATCCTCCTCTTCTACAGTTACATTTTTATTAATAGTACCAACAGTTCCTTATACTACATGTTTAATAAAGAGTAATATTAAGAACCTGAAGTAATTTGATATAAATTGAGGTTTAGATTAATAGTGTTACATGATATCTGTAAAATGGCTATCAATACCCCCCATTTCAACAGGTAGAGAAGATGCAGAAATAACTGTTGTTTTCTCACATCCTAGGACAGTGTGCCCTCCCCCACACATATTTACATATATCTCCCCAAACAGAACAATGCCTCCCCCCACCAAGTATTACTTGGTTCTCCAAAGGTCTTCCTTCAGCCATCAGAATCTCTGTGCCTGCTAGAAACCCCAAAAGCAAACTGCACATCTTTGCACAGCAGGGTCACTGGCAACACTTCATAAATGTGTACACTTCTTTGGAGGCTTGTACTTCTCTAAACCTAACTCAAATGCAAAGGAACACTAGTGAGGAGGTCAAAGCTATAGCAATCCCTTTGAGACAGCATCCTAACGCGCAGCCACTGTAAAATCCAGACATGGGTAGCTCTGCTAAAACGGTGGCTTCACACACGCTCTCAATCATCACTTAGTGACTCCTGCAGGTGGGAGAGACCTCCAGGGGTCGTTAGCAGCACAGTAATCTCACGGCACAATAAGCATTGAGTCAGCAGTTTGTTTAGTTGACAGCACAGAAGCAATCAAAACTCCATGTCCCCTTGATACACATTCATTTCTTTTCCCAAATATCTCCAATTTTTTCTGCCTTTTGATCTCAGAACCCCAGCATCCGAGAGGAAAGTCTGCTACCCCTCCCTCCAGATGGAGCTGTAAGAGCAAGTTGTCAAAGGTGGGCTCAACAAGAGAGCAGCAGGTCCAAGAGCAACAAGTTGGTGAAGCACCAGGGATGCAGCAACTTCAAGGCCTTTCACTCCCTGACAGGTTCCACACACACCATTCTCTGTAGGCTAGGATCAAGCAGTAACCCTGGCGGACAAGCCACCTCACTCACTTTTGTGTTCTTATGCCAACAGAAGGCAACAAGAACAGTAAGTCTCATACTAGGACAGCTAGAAAAAAGAAATGAGGGAGGCGGGAGGGAGGGAGGGAGAGGAGGGGAAAGAAGAGAGGAGGGAGGGGGAGAGGCTGCTTTAGGTGAAGGCCCTGGAAAGACCAAAGTAAGAAAACATATGGCAGGGTATTTTAAAGCACAAGTCCAGGAAGGCTGCCACCTGAAAATAAAGACCCAAGGGAAGCACAGGGACGAGCTTTGGTCACATGACTATCCTGTAAAAGAGACAAGATTAATTCTGTAGAACCAGGCCCTGATGCTGTTTTCTTCAATTTGGCTACCCTTTGAATTACTTCAGAAAGAAAGCAAGAATGAAGCACGCGGTGACTGCAATGCTCAGCTGATAAAATCTGAGAATCAGCAGAAATGTTAGCAGTTACACAAGACTGAACAAAAATCTCCAGTTAAAATCTGAGGATCATTTCCTAAGGGCTTTCTTTCTGCTCTTCCTTGTAAAATATTCTTGTTACTAGACACCCTGCGAAGCTTACACAGCAGCACACCTATCCTTCCGTGATGCTATCAGGGGTCGGAGTGTGTCCTCCGAAACAGGAAATCTAAGCTCTGAGTTCTAGTTGTTAACCTTAACTCAGTAAGAAGACTTTTACAGATAATCAAGACAAAATGATGTTTCAGGGAACCCAACACCCTCTTCTGACTTCCACAGGCACCAGGCACACACATGGTGTACACACATACATGCAAAAAAAATACACATACACATAAAATAAAAAATCTTTTAAAAATACAGATTAGGTTTTCAGTGGAGAAAAATCTGATAAACATAACCTCAGCATGGTGACCAAGGCCACGGTCATTATTAAGTCAAATTATGGTACTTTACTCTCCACGGTCTTCCTCTTAATAAGTCATAACCTATCCTACCATGAGAAAACTGTAAGGCAAACTCTAACAATGAAGCATCCTACAAAAGACTGACTAGCTCTCTAAAGGTGCTGAAGTCAGCCAGATGTGGTATGCACTCCTGCAGCCCCAGCTACTAAACATGAAGATCACGGAAGCCCACTGAGCTCAAGACCAACCTAGTCTAGAACATAGTGAGACAGCTCTTGTCCAGTCCTCATCTCAACAATGGTAATAACAAACTGAAATTGTCAAGGTCCTTGAAAATGGAAAGTCTCCACAAAACACCGAGTCAGAGGATGAAGCTGAGGGCTGCACCAAAGGCAATCATAATAGAACATGCCAACAGCCTCGGGAATCCCATGTTCCCAGTCAGAGGAACAGAACCTAGTGCCAGCCAATCACCTCAACTTTATGAGGACAGTGCAACAGAAGATTCTCCACAAAGGGAGACGCCTCCGGGACTAGCAGGCACCTGGATTCTCTGGTTTTCAAGCCCTCTGGCCTCAGACTCTGGTGACATACCTGCTTCCTATTCAAGTGTGAGAACAAACAAGCCAGGAGTGGGGCAGGTATTTCCCAGGTGTTCCAATTAGTTCCTAACCCTGCCTGGTCTGAGGGCGCATACACACCACGTCATAAACAAGACACTTCAGTAATAAAGAAAAAAATTGCTAAATAGTTAAACATTTTTAAAAGGGATGAAGTAGGAGGAGCAAGAAAGAATCAGAAGGAAAAAAGAAAAACACAAAGTTTAAAAAAAAACAAAAAAACTAGTTAACTTCTCAAAAGCAGCAATTCCAAAAAGTAGAGAGAAAGCGAGCAAAGAATTAGGACAGAGCCCCAGCAGAGGAAAGATGAGAGACACTCAGGACAAGACAGCTACTCCACGGGCAGCTGGATATGAAAGCCAGCATACACTCTTCACGCCAGAGTATTTACGTCATGAGTAGTAAATAGTAAAACCACTGCACACACTTAGTTCTGAACAATATTTGGTTATGAAAATATAAGTAGAAGAAATTGAGAAAATATTAGACAGCTTCATTGAGAAGTTGTCACCCTGACACAGTCCATGGCCTCACACTAGGGGATGCAGAGTCCACTTTCAGGGTGGGTCTTCCCACACCAATTAAAGCAACCAAGACAACCCCACAGACACCCCCACAGGCCAGCCTGATGCAGACAGTCCTTCATGGAGATGCTCGCATTGACACAAGAAGGTCCAGGAAGAAATTCTATGCAAGCACACAAAATGGTTACATTACAATACAAAACAATCCTTCAAATAAACACTTGCACATTAAAAAATATAAACAGCACTCTCTCCAAGATATTTCTTTTGCTTTTCACTTCCCGTCTCCTAAACTGAATCCCATTCCTGATCCCCGATACCCAGTTTAGAAAACTGCTTTGGGTCTAAGATGACTAGCTCAGTCCCCCAACTACACGGCAGGTTACTCTCAGACAAAAGAAGCAACTTCCCCTTGCCCCGTGACTCTCAACCCTGGCATCTAGTCCAGCTGGAGTTCTCAGCCTGCACCTGGCCTCTTGACTTCTATGTAGGTATGGTCTACCATATAGACTACCATATGGTCTAACACATACCCTCATCTACTCATCAGAACTAGCCAAGCAGCTCTCCAAAGAGACAACTGAGTCAACTAGGTAGCAAAAGTATGCATGAGAAAATGCCATAATGAAATCAGTTATTTTGCACAATAAATATATGCTAAAACATTTTAAGTGTAGTCATAGTTTTGAATATATTTCTTTTTATTAAAGGTTCTTAGGTCATTTATTCTATTATATGGAGTAAAATTCCACCACAGGGACCTTACCTGCACGTGTAGGTACTGAGCAAGGCAAACGATACAGTGAGGAAGTACCATTTAAAGACAAGACTGTAGAGCGTGTGAATACATGCTCCACTGTATTGAGGTCTCAGCTGGGTACCCACGTGATGGAACCAAGATTCACTCTATCCAGTGCTGACCTTTACTACTTCTCCTGCACAGTGGGGACCCAGAAAAGAAGGGGCAACTCAGGGACAAACTTACTTCAAGGCAGCAGCATAGTGGCTACTCAGAGCCTGTCTCAAACAGTCTAACAACCATTTCCTCCTTCCCACCTCCAGTGTTTGAATTTAGAGATCCCATTTCTTGAAAAGTAGCTTTCATCTGGTGCAGTCTCCGCCCAGTGGTCGGGAGGCAGGGAACATCAACTCGTTCCGGAGCAGGAGCAGGTACGAGCAGGCATGGCGACCTCTTCAACTCCACTACTTTCCCCACTGTTTTCTCTCCCTGTCTCAATCATTGCACACACAAATGCTTTAGAGAAACCTAAGGTTCCACAGCAGACGCGTGCTTGCTATTACCATTTATAATGCTGGCATTAACAAGTTTCTTTATTCTATCAAATGCAAATAAAAACAGATTCCTAAAATTGATTAGGGATGTCAAATAAATGCTTACGAATTGTAAATCCTCGGGCAGTGTGGCCAGGAGACAAGGGCAAAGGAGGGTGGCTACTGCCATGGGGAATTGCCTGGCCTTCCGGAAACCTCTTAGCTCCAGCATTCTCCCATAGAAAACAGGGCTATTATCTCTGCCTAGCACGATTGTTGTGACTCCTCAGACATAATCAGTATAAAGCTCTTGGCACAATGACTCCCAAAGAAGGTGCTCAATCAAGAGATTACAGTAGCAATCACAAGTTTTTATAGACACCAAGACACAGCCTTAGAAGAGACGAAGTAGCAGGCATCTCTACCGCCTGAAGACTACGCTTAGTGGACAGACCATACTGAAACCTCACATTCCGAAGTCCTACCTTTCTGGTCATGCCGGTGCAGTAAGCTACTATGAACTAGGTAAGCTGTGAACCATTAGAAAATCCTACAACTGAAAAATCAATCCTTCCTAATAAGCACTTGCCCGAAATAATAGTAAATTACAGTTTCTTTTAAGTCGTCCTTCATATTTAGTTGGATGCTATGGCTATAATGTCACATAGGTGCCTCTTATTCACTGAAAACAAGAGCAAGACATTTTAAAGAAACAATGTGTAGACAGACGCTTTGGTGTGTTTAAAAAGGAAAATAAAGACTAACGCCATCACTTTAAACAAAAGGCTGATCTCCACAGATACTTCATGGAGCCCAGACATTCCTGACTTACAGTCACTTCATTTCATAAAGACCAGGAGTTTACACAGTCAGCTACTGGAGACAATGTAGCACAACTCAAGGAGCTCCGATCCAAGCTTCAATTCCTGTTAACTACAGACATGGCGGGAAATCAGATCACAATTCATTTCGATCCTCATCAATGAACTTTTTGTTTGAAATTTTAACTTTTTATTTTTTTTAAAAAAAAAAGGCATGGTGGGACACATGGGAGAAACCACTGTACTATAGGCTTAAAAGCAGGTACTTAAATAAATATTCTTGAGTCAACTATTCCTTCCATTACATTTCAGAAATAGCTAAAAGCAAAAATTCAAACAGCCACTAAATCTACTTTCTCTTCCTGGACCAATCTTAAAACTTCTGAAGGATGCTTTTCCCACCTGAAGCTCCTCTTCTTTATCTAATAAAGAAGACTAATGTAAGCCGGGTGGTGGTAGTGCACACCTTTAATCCCAGAACTCGGACCTCTGTGAATTCAAGGCCAGTCTGGACTACAAGAGCTAGTCTAGGACAGGCTCCAAAGGTACAGAGAAACCCTGTCTCGAAAACAACAACAATAACAACAAAAACTAATGTAACCACTAAGATCAAATACTTTTTTCAATCTAGAATCTTGTTGGAATCTGCTCTTTAATCATGTTCCGTAAATTTTACAATTCTTGCCTCTTTAGGCCCCCACTACATACTTTAACTATTACTCTAAAAATAATGAGAGAATACTTCAAGACTTAAAAATCCCCCAAGGCACTGAAGTTACAGCAAGTGCCTCTGCTCCCGGCCAGCACTCCCTGTCCATCCCCTCTGAGGTTGAAGCACATGCAGTTGACAGATTCTGTCTCCATACACCCACTCCACAGGTGTCAGCCCAACCTGCCACCAATCTGAGTCTCCTACTTTCTCACTAGCCTATGCTCGACCCTCAAGGACTAACGCCCCAGAACTTAGACTCAATGTTACTTCTCCTTTTAGGTCAATGTCTACAGAAAGCAAAAGAGGCAAAGGGGCTTTGCCTACCCAGACTGTCAGAAAGGTTAAGACGACCAAGTTATTCACCCTAACAACTACAAAAAATCCACAGCTGAGTCCAGAGAAATCCCGAAGCAGTACAGGCACAGAGTAACAGATGTCACCCCGTGCGAAAGGGGTTAATGCTGGAAGCAGAAGAAAATACAAGGAGGTGGGACACTGGTATCTGGGGAGGAAAAACTCAGAGAACTAAGATGAAAACTAAGAATCACTGTATATTCTAGAACAGGAAAGATAGGCGCTGAAAACAACTAAGAATTTATAAACCACTTAACACTTTATCTACACTTCTGGTTGATACAAATGAAAACTCGAGACAATACACATATTACTAAGCAACACATGAGGCTAAGGAAGTCTGGTGTAAGACGCAAGTGACATGAAATGAGATAGTCAGTGGTATTTAACTTAGTCTTCAGTGAGGGCTTTTGGAGAAACTGGATAAAGGCTGGGTGAGAACAGGACCCACTGGCTGCCAATGCCTACCAGGTCTGTTCTTCTGAAGGCAGCGTCTACCCAGCCAAGAGACAAAACCTACACCAGACAGCTCACAAAGTGTGTGTCACGAGAGATAAGTACCAAACTACACAATTCTAAGCTCCAGAGTAAGAAAAAGTGCCACCCTGCAAACAATTTTTAAAAGCTCATGTTCTCAGAGCTGTTATCCGCCACCACACCACCTTTCTCAGCGGTGACCCAAATTCAAAAGGAATTAGCAATCAAATACTACCTTGGCTTTGTGCAGAGGTAAAATGGAGGTCGGAGGAGCTGACAACAGAACCGTGTTGATAGGCTATACAAGCCAGAATTCTTTCTCTCCTCATTTCTTAGTGACATCATTAACATCTAAGTCCACATGTTTAAAAAAATCGCTGAAAGTTAATATCCAAAGGCTTTCAAGGCAAAGGTCTCTAGGCCTGGGAGATGGCTCAGCAAGGCACTTGCTAGCAAGGCCCACAGCCTGAGTTTGGTCCCTAGGAGCCCACACGGTGGACTAACACTGGCTCCAGAATACAGGCACACAAATAAGCCAATGTAAATGGTTGTTTAAAACAAGACTCAGCTGTAATCAGTGATCAAATTAAAACGTGTTCATGTTGCCCTGAGTCACATCACAAGGTTACAGGGTAATACAGTTCATCGCCTAGCACATTCTTCGTTGGTTTGTTTTGACATAAGGTCTCACTGTGTATCCCAGGCTACCTGAGCCTGGAACTGGTGCTCCTTCTGCCTCAGGATCACAGAGTGCGGGGATTACAGCTGTGGCAATCTGCAGGGCTTTCTTCTTTTCTTTCTCCCGTCCTCTATCTCCTGTGACTGTGAGGAGAGCATCAACTCGAGCTTCCAGCCATAAATGAACAGGGGCGAGGAGAGGGTAACAGACGAGAATGGCAGGGCAGTCTTCTGGCCAGCTCACCACTGTATCCAGGTTGTTACCAGCACTTGGGGGATCCCTACTGATTTCCTGTGCTCCCCAAGAGTGAGCCATTTTCCCTCATATGTTCATCTTGAAAAATATAGAACCTAAATGTGGAAAGTGCTTAGTTATTAAAGTATACTGCTGGGGCTGGAGATGGCTCAGTAGCTAAAAAAGCTTGCTGTACAACCATGAAGATCGGGGTTCAGAGCCCAGCACCACTGGTCTCTCACACACCTACTAGCCTAGCACGGGGGGGGGGGGGGACAGGCAGAAGAGTAGAGACAGACTTGGGGCTTACCAGTGTAACTGAAAACATGACCTCCAGGAGAAACCCTGTCCCCCAAGAATATGACATAAGGTAACAGCTGACTCCTTTCTCTGTTTACACGCACACAAGTGCACACATTCACCTATGGCAATGACAGGGGAGGTAGATGCCATCAACTGTCAGCAAGGCGAATCAGAAAATTTATTTAAATACTTTATTACAAGAGACTTGTGATATAGCTCAGTTGGTAGAGACCTTGCCTTGTATGCACAAAGCCCTGAGTTCAAGTCCCAAACCTCCTAAATTAACCATGGTACCATATAATGCAAAGTTCAAGGCCTGAGCTACCTGTATAAGACTGTCCCCCAAAACTATTATCCTCAAGGTATCACCAGAGAGCAGGCATTCCACATGGTATCTTTAAGCTCTTCCAATGTTTACTGAGACATAATTTTTATAGAATTCAGGCAACCGCAGGCCCAACTACAAAACTATTTCACCATGAAGGCAAGCCATAGGTCCAGAGATCCTGCATCTAAGTCAAAAGTATTAATTTAGCAAGGAAGGGAAGCAGAGACAGCTAAAGCAAAGTTCCAAATATACTCCTACAGCATCGCCTACCAACTGAAAAGAGCACGTACAGGTCCTACAGCCCCTATGCCCAAAAAGACACAAAAGTGACAGTCCCTAGGGTAAGTACAAAGGATTTAAATTAAAAGACACAAAGACTTAAGATTTAAAAACTTGTCGACAGACTGCTAGGCAGCCCAGTCTACCTCCTGGCAGGAATGATTCCAGTTCAATGTTCCAGATCTGATGTATATTATGCATTCAACGCTGAAGAGAAGAGCTGTTCACACAGTGACCTGTACTATATTTAAGTTGAATATTAATATTTAAACACTACAAAATGTCCAAGGTAATGTTCATTGGCCTAACTTAACCTCGGACCACCTCTGACCTGCGGCAGCACCACCATTACCCATCCGTGGCATGCCATCCAAGAAAATGTGATGAACTCATCATTTAGGGAAGATCCACGGGCTCCCAGTGACCTACGAGGGCAAACTGCTTGCTGCCTCCTATGTTCAACCAGCCCCACCAAAGCTCTTCTAAAAGCCAGCCTCTGTACTTGGTAATGAACAGCTACTGGAGTCTTGACAGCAGAGATTCTGCGCCCAGTGCAGGATATGGCCCAACCAATAAACCAAAATTCACAATGCCAAGTGATGAGAGCAAGCATACAGCCATACAAGAAACAAAGCCCGGGGCACCCTGTTATCCACTTCTTAACTGCACTTGGCGCCTTCAGGGGCTTTCAAAGGCTCCCATTCCCAGAGTCTCTAAGTACAGGACTTCTCTCTTGAATCTCAACTGTGCCAAATAGAAAGTGGAACCAACCATTTCATTTCTAGCGTCCCACAGCTATGCCTGCTACCACTTCAACAAGAAGACCCTTGGGTCCGATCAAACACAACCAAGATCTCATTTAACTGGGAAGAAGAAGCCACCCACAGCGCCCGACACTCACGTAGCTTTGTTCTTTTCAATTCCGGTTGGGTCTGGCCCGCAGGTGGCCACTCCGTCGGTATTGTGAACGTGCTCTGTGGGCTGGGCAGCCCAACAAGGGCTAACAACACCTGTCTCCTCCTCCGCCTGGTGGCTTGGCAGTGCCACACTTCTGGGTCTTAAGCCAGTGAAAACAACCAACGTCAGATCGACGCATACTCTAAATAACTGGCAAATGATCCCAAAATAGACTTCAAAACTGACCGTGTATTAGCAAAATACTGTTAATTAGTGAGCCGAGATTCAGTAACAACCTAACTTGGATCCCTACTGTTGGGCAAAATAGCTTTAGCACCGAAGCAGGAGACTCGGTTTCAATTTTTAATTTTTTGAAGTCTCAGATATGCATTAAAAATACGTGTGGCCGCTTGTTTAGTAATCCCAGAGCCTCTCCAAGTATCCAGCGTTCCAGTACTTTCTGAAAGCGAGGGCGATCTTCCTAGTCTTATTTTGCATAATTACGTCTCCGAAAAGCCATCCTAAATTTGAATGAAAATAATTTTCTTATGCTGGGGGTGGATCCGCGGCGCTCAAAACTGGGCCGCGGAGCTCCGGCTCCCACACCAATCAGGACCTTCCAGGGCCCCCAGGGGCAAGGGCAGCAGGCTACTCACATCTGAACCTGGTCCACGGCCTGCAGGAGCCAGCGGCGGGCGAGCCAACCGCCTGGGGGAATAACAGCACCTCGCCAGCCCCGGCAGGGGGATGGCCGCGATCGCGAGCCGGTGCCCCCTCCCCCAGGCCCGAGGGGGGGGGCGCAGACACGACCTCGGCGGCCATCCCCCTGCCGCGCCGCGCTGGGCCCCGAGGACCGCTGCTAAGGTGGTAGTGGGGGGTGTCCCCTCAGACGCCCGCGCGTCCTCAGGAAGCGCTGCAGCGGCTACGTGGCCCACGCGAGGCGAGGCCGCGAGCGGGGAAGCAGCCCCCGAGAACCCCCGGTGCTGTCCCCGGCCCGCTTACCTGCGGCACCGCGCGCGGCAATCACTCGGCGGACGGTCGCTCGCCCCGGGCGGGCTGCGGCGAGAAGCGGGCGAGCAGGGGGCGGGGCCGCCGCCTCGGGAGCCGCGGGCCACAGCCGAGCCCGCCGGGCCTCATGAATGGGACGCGGCCGCGGCGCCGGCCGAGCTGGCGGTGGGCTGCGCGCACGCCCCGCCCCGCCCCGGCCACGTGATGCAAGCTCCGCCTCCTCCGCGGGACGCGCGCCCCGGGCCCCGCCGGGAGAGAGCGGCTCGCTGCTCGCGAGGGCCTCGGAAGAAGCGTTTGAAAAGTTTCCTCTGGTCCCTATGGCAACCTTGCGGCGATGCGCGGGGTTTCAGAGCCCAGCTGCCAAAAAGAGTGCAACACGGTCCGTTGCATGATGGTGTGGAAACGCTATGCCCATGTAACACGAGTGCACGTAGATCTGATCACTGCAGAGCCTGTATCTTTGCCTATTTCCCCTCTAGGCTCAGTTATAAGACCTCCTATTTAAAAGTACACTTTGCAAAACGGCTGCCACAGTGACTATTAGGAGTGTCTGCTGCCTTTTATCTTGTTTTTCTGCAGTCGGTTATTTCGTTGGAAGTAGAGATGGGAGCCTATGGCAACACTACCAAATGTCTGTTAATTTCTCCGTGCGCACGGTGAGCACATTCATGCAGTCTCGGGGCCAGAGAGACATACATTTATACAAACTCTCACCGGGATGGGCCGGGACACATCGGTGTCCTTACAACAACACAGCGTGATGGGCATGGGCTCTGCTAGGGCCCAGGAAACCAGTTCTCTGCACAGGCAACCATTTCATTCGAGTACCACGGTGTGGGATTCTACCAGGTTTCCTCAACTAAGGCCCGACAGAGACACCCTAACCTACTAGGAATTTTTGCTTCATTGCGGCTTTTCATCTTATTCACCGGCAAAATTTTTTTTTAAAGATTGAAACTTTCCGGTCACTGTTAGAAGGATCTTACTCCACTGTGGAGAAGTCCAATTAAAAGAGAAAGGACCCTCTCCTCAATATCCAAGCCAATACACAGGAAACAGAGACACCTCCCTGATGGGCGCCTTGAGTCAATGTGGTTCCCATGAATCGGCCGATGTGGCTTACAGCCTGGTCTGTAGAATGCGCTGTTACTATTTGTTTTCCAGCTGTTCTTTCTCCAACTCGACTTTTCCTGTTTCTCTCGGGTAGGTCTCACTACCTCCTACCTTGGGAGAGAAATAGTCTCAAGCTTCCTTCCTTTCGTCATTCAGGAAGCCCTAGACAAGCCGCCCTTCCTCTGCCACCGCCCCCTTGGGGTTTGACAACTTACTCAGGATTGGTTCACGTTTCTAGTATTTTCCTCCTTCTCTGGGGGGTGCCTGACTTATACTACCCCTGAGGCAGAGCAGGGAGTAACTAAACATCTGTTGAATGTCCCTCGACTTCCTGTACCTGACACCTGTGAAGTTGGGGCACACCCAGCTCCCATCTGCTTCACGCTCAAGTCTTGTCTGACCTTCTGACCCTACCACCTTCCGGTTCCATAGCCAGGAGCCTTTCCCCACCAATTGTCCCACTTCTAGTCTAGATGGAGCTTAGTTTTATTTTATTTGTTTTGTTTTGTTTTCATCTGATCAGTCTTCTTCCACTATTTCAAACAAGGGAGGCCTTCTTATCCCTTACGTAGAAGATGTTTTTCCCTTGGGGCTTGTGTTTTGTGCTATTTTGATGTTTTGTTTAAGAATGGACATTATGCCAGGTGGTGGTGATGATGCATGCCTTTAATGCCAGCACTGGGAGGCAGAGGTAGGGGGATCTCTGTGGGTGCGAGGCCAACCTGGTCTAAGGGTGAGTTCCAGCACAGCCATGGATACACAGAGAAACCCTGTCTTGGAAAATAGCACTAGGAGGAAATAAGAAAAAGAATGGACATCTCTCCATGTGTTTTCCGGACTTGTTGGCTGTGGCAGCCTCCCATTACAAGCCATGGAACAGCATATTCTTCCAAGATCAGACGGGATCGGGCGCGTTCAGGGTGGTATGGCGGTAGACGGAACAGCATATTCTTACTGATTGATAAAGCTGTCTCTGTTTACTCAGTGTCTGTTTCTTATTCGCCCAAATAACATCCTTGATGATTAAGAAATGGAATGGGCATGCTTGCTAAACTATTCTTAAACCGTTTCTAGGTAGTACCTGAACTCATTGCTGTTACATGATGAAAAAAAAAAAAGTCAATGTATCAAGAAAAGCAAGGTGATGGTGGCTAAAGTGTTTCCTAGTATCTTACAATGCTCTTCAATTTACATCTTGGAAAATGGTTGTTTTGAATATCAATAGGCCATGGTTTTTAATATAAGCTTGAACTTTCTTTCAGCTAGTATTCACAAAAGGTTTGTGTGTGGGCATCTTCTCCAATCCCATCTTCAGTGAACTCCCCCTTACTCCCAATTGTGTTCCTTAACTTACCTGTGTCCCGCATATGAGTTACTGACCTCAAATAGTGGACCCCAAAATACATGTAAACGGCTCATACAAGGACACCTCAAACTTTAATTATGCTTAATTTCCATAAAGGCATATCTCATTCTAATCAAATATCTGGGGCTCACTCATTAATGCATATCAGCTATCTTTCATGTGAGGTTAATTTGTCTTTTTTTTTTCTTTAAGCTTGGTAAATCTGAGAAGGATTTGATAAACCGTAAGATCTGTAAAGATGAACTTTGGACCATTCCTTTTTTTCCAGCTAAGCCAACAAAACCCTTCAGGCTTTCTGCTTATCTCATGAAGGCATTATCACCAGACCCAGCTACCTGGAACCCCATAACTGAAGCGTCTCCTTCCTTTGGAAGCCTGTCCCTCCTCCACTCATGATACTGCCCAGGCTAACGTCACCAAGGTCCCTCTTGCTGCCAAACATGTTGGACTCCTTTGGGACCTGCATCTCAAGAGACGTTCTTGACACCATTTCCTTCTTGAAGCTTCCTCCTTCCTCCTACATGCATCAGCTGAACACCTCTGAAACGTATATGCTCGAGCAGGTGGCTTTCACTCTCCCATCAAAGCCCACAGTGACATCAGATTCTAGCCCATCCTTTGCACTCCCCTTTCGGCCCGGTCCAGAATTTCCTATCCCGGTAGAGGCACTACCATACCATTTAGTGATCTTCCTCAGCAGCCTAGGGGAGAGTCTCAACCTGCTACTCCCGTGACATATCCATCCTGCCTGAGTATTTCTGTCTAGAGTTCTCTGCAGAACGGCCACAACAGCCATGTGTCACATCCTCTTCATTTGCCCGATATGTGGCCTCCCTCTGGTTGCAGTAAATCTCTCCATCCCTCTGAAAGCAAGGCAAAGGAGCTTTCTCCCCATCCTTGCAGTCAGTAATTGATTGCCTTCAATGAAAACTCTGACTTCCAGAGGAGCACGTCCAGAGAGTTCCCTTTCGCCCCAGTGTTCTCTCCTGTGCATCTGCTCTGCGTGCTCAGCCGGCCCTTCTGCAATGTGATAGCCTTTCCAACAACGTTCATTTCCATATTCCTTGCATTTTCCTCTTTACAAGAAGTCAGCAGGCTTGCTTCTCGCTCAGAGAAGTCTGCTGGCAAGATGAAAAGCAGAAGTTGTCTGAAAGACTTTTCCTTCCTGCCTTTTATTTCCAAAACTCCAAAATTACCAAAGTCAAGAAGGAGAAGAGGTACCTTTCAGGAAATCCTGGAAGAGAATCTTTCTCTGGAGTCAGGAGGGGAAAATCGTACGCACTCCTGTCTGGCAGTTCAGAGGGCAGGGCGGGGTGGGGAGTGAAACTTTCGAAAGACAACTTTGCTGTTTCTGGCTTTGGCATTTCCTGGGTCAAATGACAACCCGCATTTCCGTGCCATCACCGTATGCCCAGCTCTTTTTGAAATTATATCCAGCCCAGACTGAGACGGGAGTGACTCAGATCGGCTCCTGCAGCTTGTAACTTAGAGATGCGGAAAATTGTCCCCAGGCCTCCAAGACTCTGAAAGCTAGTTTTGGAAAGAGAGACTTCATTTTTAACTGACTCACAAGAGTGTAAGTTTTTAGGTGACATAGCATAGCATGCCATTTCAATACATGTTAAGTAAAGTGTAATGATTAAACCAAGAAAACTGGCTTACCACTGAGATGTTTAGATTCTTTGATTTAGGAACATTCATAATGTCCATGGGTAATTTTATATGTGCGATTAATTGATGTCAACCACAGTCATCCTCTTGTATCTTAGAGCTCTACAAGTTCTTTCTTCTCTCTGTTATATGCCTGCCCCTGTTAGCCCTCCTTCCTCTTTTTCCATCTCTCACATACTCTTCATAGGTTCTGACAACCATTCTGTCTGCTTGCTCTCCAGTCCTGAAGAGCTCAGCAGTAGCTTTCAGGTGTAAATGAGAATGTCCCCAGTTTGATCATCCTCTCTCAATGGCTTCTACTGCCCTCCCCTAATCAAGGACTTTTTTTCCCTCAGGTACATAGGTTGACCCCGTCGGGGTAGCAATCATAGCTCTTCCTCAGTGCATACCAGGCAGTCAATAAACACCTACTGAACAATAAAGATGGATTTATTTTTCTAGGAATATGCTTGTCTCGGGGTCCAGATCATCTCTCCCACTAAAAAGAAAAATACAAGGTTGCTGCATGGTTATAGGGAGTGAAGGAAAGACAAACACAGAGAGAAATCTGAGCCTGAGTGATCTGAGCTCTCAGTGGAGGAAACTGCAGCACCCAGGAAGCTCAGCCTGCTTGTTCTATACAGTTGAATATGGAGGAGGGTTATTTCACGCAGCTGAACAAAGAGGTGGGGTTGTTACACACAAGTAAACAAGGAGGCAGAGTCCACAGCTGGATAAAACAGGCAGGTTCAGTCTTCATAGAAGAACCCTCTGGAGGGGCGCAGCCAGTCTTCGAGTCCTGAACATCTCAGGGGAGAAGTTATAATGGATGTCTATTGCAGACACTGTCAGCATCCACACAGACAGAAGGGAAGGCTTCCCATTTCCCTCAGGTCTGAGGCTGGAGTCCTATCTACAGCGGATCCTGTAACAACAACACACATTCATTCAGGACCCCACACACTCAGGGCTTCCTCCCCTACCCACGCAAGGCAAAATGTTTAAAATACATTCTGGAAAAGTCTATGAATTGGCAAGAAACTAAGATGTAGAGTAGCCGGAAGACAGGATGAAGGCCAGAGCCAGAGAGAGCAGAAGTCACCCCTTGGCCCCAAGGCTATTCGCTAAACCTGAATCTGGACATTGCTTTCTGCAACCCTGCCTGAAAGGGCAGAAGGAAAAGATAACATCTGCTTACTAGAAGACCAGTAAAAATTGGACCCCCCCCAGAAGCAAAATAAAAAAATGAGGAAGAAATAACAGTGTTTTTGAAAGCCCACTCCCAAACTCACCAAATCTGACACACGTAAGCCAGAAAGCAGGTCTAGAACCATTTTGGAAAATTTGGAACATACCAACGAGAGTCTGTGACCATAATGCAACTAAGACAAGGTTTAATTTCGGAAGGTAACTGACCTGGTGGTACAGACAGGGCTATAATCCCAGTACTTGGGAGGAAGAGGCGGAAGATCAAGAATTTGAGGCCAGCTTGGGTATAGAATAAAACCTTATCTCAAATGATAATAAAAAATAAAGTAATTAAAATTAAATAGGTAAAGATAACTAGAAAAACTGATAGGCTAAGAGAGTTGTGGTCAAGAAACAAGGCTGTGTGGAGATAGAATAAAGCTGCAAGGCTATGTATTAGATATTTGATACTAGGTATTAAAGCTTCGGAAGCAACGAGTAATTAATGAGAATTGTAAGAGAAGCCTTTTGAGATGTAAAGAGCTTAAAGGTTAGAAAAAGAGGAGTGAAATAAATGCAAATGGAAGAAAGTAATAAAGGCAAAATAATAAATCTGGAAATGAACACACAGCTGAAAAACACCTGCCCAAGTTAATCTAAGACTCGTAAATGTACAAACCTTGTGGAAGACAATGTAGAAAAAAAAAAGGAACCCACCTATGTAACCAATATAAAACTATAATCACTGCCAGGCGGTGGTGGTGCACGCCTTTAATCCCAGCACTCGGGAGGCAGAGGCAGGCAGATCTCTGGGAGTTCGAGGCCAGCCTGGTCTACAAGAGCTAGTTCCGGAACGGACACCAAAGCTACAGAGAAACCCTGTCTCGAAAGACCAAAAAAAAAAACCAAAAACTGTAATCACACACAATCTACAGATTACAAATAGATTGTTGTTTTCATGCTAATCAATTTGGAAACTGAACAAGACAGTGAGGACAAAGTCATAATCATGCAAGAACTTATTCCAATGTCACTCAGTATAGATGCAAACCCCTAGATGGCATTTTAGCAATTTCAACCTGGCAAAATAAGACATCATAGCCAAACCAGCTTACTGACGAATACAAGTTGGGCTACCATGAGGGAAGCAATTAGGGGAATTCACCACGTTAAAGACCTGGTGGTTATCTGAACATATGCTGCCATCGGCCATCCACCCGAAGTTCACGGACAGTTAAGAATGCTTCTCTGTGTGTTTGTTTTTTAAAACAGGCTCTCACGTTGACACCTGGCCAGTCTGGAACTTTCTGTGTAGACCAGACTGGCTTCACAGGGATCCATCTGCCTCTGCCTCCCTGAGTGCGAGGATTACAGACAATTGCTATCACACGCTTCAGGAATGCTTTTCTTGAAGAAGGGAATTGATAGAAAGCTTCAGAAATTATTACAAGCTACGCTTCCTCAGAAAACCGAGCCCAGTGTTGTGTTTGCTGCGTATTTGCTCAGTACTGTGTGAGGACCAAGGTAGTAGACGATGGTAAGAAATGTATATCCAGATTGGCAGCGGGGAAAATCATAAGAATGTGATAGAGGATGTACATAGTCAAAAGAATATTTAAAAGTGTATAGAGTGTAAGCCTTTATAATGTTGCTGGATGCCAGAGTCAGCAGACAAAATCATTAGGACTTAAAAACAGTGACAACAAAGAGGACCTTTTTGTTGTTTTGTTTTTTATCTGTGTTTTTAAAGATCCTGCTGTATATCAGTATTCTCTGAGACACACTGCTATCTTCATCAGATCAGCTGTGCCCGCTTGCAAAGGTTCATCACAGGTGGGTTGTGGAAGGTTGACTCTCCCTCATAAGAGGAAGGGCAGAGAAGGCCATGGAAGCCTCAACCAAGCATCTAGCCTCACTTCTCAACCAGTTAAGTGCAATCCTGCTCTAACCTCACATGGCCTTGAGAAGGGGCAAGGAAAGACAAGGCGAGGGGTCTCCAGCTTCAAAGCTGGCGGGAATCATCTTCCGTGATACATGCAGACCTGGTGTGGCTGCTTAGAAACCACCCACATTCCTGCCCATAACCCCTTGCCCATAGCTCTGTAAATAAGTCTAAGAAACTCATTGGTTCCCCCAAGTGGAGGGGAAACCATACCTTAGCTTGTGATTGGGAGCTTAGAGGAGGTAGACATCGTTTAAATCTTCCTCAGGTAAGAAACTGTAGCAACAGATCTATTATGAATGATACCAAGGAACAAGGTACTAAGAGACAAATCTAACAGAACACATGCCTGACCTTTATAAAGATCATTCCAAATTCTCACTGAAGGATCATGAAGAAGATAAAGAGGAATGATGTGTGTGTGCATCTGCGTGTCTGTGTGTATAGACTAAAGGTGCTGGGGTGGAAACGAAAGCCTTCAAGCTCAGCAAACACTGTGCCAGTGAGCTATACTCCCTGCCCTTGATCTTATGAAACAATTTTTCTTTTCTATCTCAGGCTGGCCTTGAAGTCATGATTTTCCTGCTTCTGTCTCCTGAGTGCTGCTGCAGTTATAGACATGTGTCATTATACCCAGTTAGAAATAACAGACAGAAAGATCTCTATAATTACCTAGGGAGTCAGTGCAATTATACAGAGGCCTATTCTTCTAGAAATTCTTAAAGAATATGAAAGTAACTACCAAAACTCTGATAAGAAGGCCAGATGATATTGGTACATGGATAGACAAAAAGATTAAATAGTGTTAGGGAAGGGGAGTGAGAAAGGATATGGGGACTGAATTTGACCAAAGTACATGACTTACATGCATGAAAATGTCATAAAGAAACCTGTTTTGTACAATGACTATACAATGACGAATAAACACAATAGAAATGCCCACGACGAACATGGAGCAGGTACTGGGCATGCAGCTCGGTTGGTGGAGTGTTTGACTAAAATGCAAGAAGCTTTGGGTCCAATCCCAGCACTTCATATACGGGAGGGGTGAGGGGTGAATGCCCATGATCCTATCACAGTTCTAAAGCTTAAATCATACATTAAAGCCCACACACCAATAGTGGGAGACTTCAACACTCCACTATCACCACTGGATAGGTCAGTCAGACAAGAAACGAACAGAGAAGTAAGAGAACTAACAGATGTTATGACTCAAATGGACTTAACAGACATCTATAGAGTATTCCATCCAAACGAAAAAGATCCTATCACTTAGAAAGCAGAAAGGCAAGGATCGGGAGTTCAAGGTCATCCTCAGCTACTTAGTGAGTTTGAGGCCAGTAAGCTACAGGAGAGGAAAGGAGGGGAAGGGAGGGGAGCGGAGGGAAGGAGAGATTGAATTTTTAAAAAGGCATGTATATGGCTATGTTAACTAGCTTGATTTACTAAGGGGAGCAGAGGAAGTTCTGAGTGAGTGATGTCCCGGATGAACATGTATTGTTTGACATGGACACGGCCATGTCAAGGAATTCAGCCTTAAACCTATGGAAAAGTGGCAAAGCCTCTCTTTTAGGGCAGCCAGTGACTCTCAACCTGTGGGTCATAATCCCTTTGGCAAACCTCTGTCTCCAAAAGTATTTGCACTGTGATTCAAGCAGTAGCAAAAATACAGTTATGAAATGGCAATGAAAATAATTTTATGGTTGGGGTCACCACATCATGAGGCACTGTATTAAAGGGTCGCAGCATTGGGAAGGCTGAGAACCGCTGCTCTAGAGTGAGGCTCAGAGAGACAGTGAAGCCTTCCGTGTGTGGATGTTGATAATGTGTGCAGAAAATGACCACCACAGCTTTCCCTCCACTCCCCTGTATTTTGACCTGAAGACTGCACCTGCCAAGATTAAACTAAACTTGCCTCCTGGGTTCGGCTTGTACACCGTAAACCCCGCCTCCTTCCTTATCTGTGTGCGACAACCCTGCCACCTTGTTCATCTGTACACAGTAAGCCCACTTCTCTGTTCAACTGTATGTAAATACACTCAGCTTCTGGGCGCTGAGGCGTCTCCACCAGCCCCACGCCAGCTTTCTGTGTGTCTGCGTGTTTGTCTTTTCCCCTCCCTCACTCCTGCGTGGTTTGAATGAGAATGGCCCCCACAGGCTCTTTTGTTTGAAGCACTGGGCTCCCAGTTGGTGAAACTCTTTGGGAAGACTCAGCAGGTGTGGCCTCGTTCAAGGAGGCACGATTTGAGCTTGAAGAAGCCTGGCACCATTCCCAGGATGCTCTCTGCCTGGTGCTTCAGATCCAGATGTGAGCTCTCAGCGGCTCCGCCACCATGCCTTTGCTCTACCACCGTAGACTCTCCCTCTGAAAATGTAAGCCCAATTAAATGCTTTTTTTTTTATAAGTTGCCTTGGTCACGGTGTTTTATCGTGGCGACTGCAACGTGAGCGACCTAAAGGTAGTACCAGGAAGTGGGCTATCGCTGTGGCAGGCCTTACCACGTTGGTGTGTGGAGGATATTGGGACTTTGAGTTAGGAAAGTGAGTGAGCACTGTAAGAGCTTACCAGGCCATTCTAGTAGGAGATTAGAAGAGAGTGGCAGAGTGCTGAGGGTAACGCGGACTATGGAGGCCCAGCGCAAGACCGTTTAGAGGGGAACCATATTAGCAACTGAGCTAGAGACCATTTGGGATATCCTGGCAAAGAATATAACAGCTTTCTTCTCTTGCTAAATTGAAAAGCAATGGGCTAATTTCTTTGGTGGTGGAGATTTGAAGACGGCTGGATGTCAACTCTGCTGCGTGGTCATTAGTAACCACGCTTACGAAGCCGTGCAATGGAAAAGAGCAAGGAGAGCAAAAAGAAGCACAGCACACACAGCGTAAAGAGAAAAAGAGCACAGGGAGATTTAATATGGATGCCAAAGCTTGTGCTGAAAGAGGTAAGATTAAGGAGAGGCCTGATTGAGGACGGAATAAAGAGAGGGCTCACCCCACTTATCTAAGCTTCCAACCTGTGAAAGGAAAAGGCCTAAGGCAGCAACATATCAAAGCTGCTACAAAGGAGATTCACGGGGGGCCAGGGTTCACCCCAAGTTGGTATTCAAACATGGCAGCATCACCCCCATGGTTCTGACTTTGGAGTTGTGATGAGACACAAGTGAGGGGGTTGTGGAGTCTTTCTCTGTGGTTAAGGAGAGCCACTGAGACAAGGCATACGGCAAAGGAGTGCCTGCATGGAGTTTCCCAGAGCCATTGCACGAAGCCATGAAAGTGAAGCCTGGATTATATCAGACACCCCAAGATGTTGGAGGTATCAGAGCGCTGGGACATTTGCCAGCGAGAGTCACATACATGGAGAGAACCAGCAGACCCCTCACACTGTAATAATTTTAGAAAACAGTTTGGTATTTCCTAGATAGCAAGTTAACAGTCCACATCCGCAAGCTGTTCCAGAGCTAGATTCCTGCCCTGGGGAACAACCGTGCGAAAGGACACAAAGACATGTAATACTATAGTAGGACCTCTCATAAGTCCCAGGAGCGGGAAGCAGCCCATTACGGTGGGACATTCAACTGCTGTATCATCACATCGCCAAGAACTACCTGATTCTATCAGCATGGATGAATCTGGAAAATACAGTCTCGAGCAAGCAAGCATCAAAGGTTAGCATTTCATCCTGCCAATTCTATCCTATGATACGTTGTTTAAGGATAAAAACAAAGGCAATAAACAGCAGAAAGGAAAACGAGGAAATAAATAACAGCTTTCAGGAAGAGGGTCTGTAATCCCAGCACTTGGGAAGAGAGATGAAAGAATCAAGAGTTCAAAGATAGCCTTAGCTACACCGTGAATTTGAGGTCAGCCTGGTCTACATGAGACCCTGTCTCAACAAACAAACAAACACAAATAAATAAGTAAGCAAGCCTCAGAAAAGAGGTCCGGAGAAACAGAGAGGTTGTTGCAATCTCAGAGGGACACACAGAGCATCTTTGTACGAGCCATTTAGCATTG
This sequence comes from Microtus pennsylvanicus, assembly GCF_037038515.1. Classification (NCBI taxonomy): domain Eukaryota; kingdom Metazoa; phylum Chordata; class Mammalia; order Rodentia; family Cricetidae; genus Microtus; species Microtus pennsylvanicus. The sequence goes on along the minus strand of NC_134600.1, from coordinate 19,489,545 downwards.
CTTAGATGTGCAATACTGCATCTTTATATTACAATAAAAATTTAAGATAATTGGAAGACAGAAAATTGAATTAAATCAGTACATCTCTTTTTTCAAGTTATTGTGCACGTATAAGTTTTATTAATATCACTTACAAGACAAAAATCAGATTATTTAAGAACTTCCCTAACACCTTGTTTTTTTAATATGGTGTTATACAATTTGTTTTTGTAAAAAACCCTTCTCTTTTTTGTAATCAACATCACTCCTATTTTATAAATAGTAAACTGAGACACGAAGTGAGTCATTGTGCTTCAGTTGCTTATTCATATAGCAGCAGGTGGACCCAAAAAACTTAGCAAGCGTACGTATTGATAACTTCAAAATATCTTGGAAAATCTGAATTCAAATATACTTTTTTTGTTCCTTGCTATATTTATTAGCTTATTTTGCCCCAGATTTAATCCTTGTAAACCACAAGAAACCTTTCTAAATGATGAGGGGTTATGTAAAACGGGTCAGACAGGCAAAGAAGAAATAGCTGAAGTATAGGAGCTTTTTTTTAACAGGTCACCTGTAATTTACATTGCATGTCACTAGTGCGGTGCACGTTGGTCTTTCTGCATTTGCTCTTCTGCTCTGAGAGTAGAGCCCTACAGCCTTATTCTGAGAGTAGAGCCCCACCCCCACCCCGGCATCAGTCACACCAGATGAGCACATCGCTCTGAGAGTGGAGCCCCACAGCGTCAGTCATGCCAGGCAACCGCATCCAGGTCCTCTGGAAGAGCGGTACCTGCTCAGTCCGACCCAGGTCCTCTGGAAGAGTAGCGCATGCCCAGTCCGACCCAGGTCCTCTGCAAGAGTGGCGCATGCCCAGCCCGACCCAGGTCCTCTGGAAGAGCGGTACATGCCCAGTCCGACCCAGGTCCTCTGCAAGAGCGGTGCATGCCCAGTCCGACCCAGGTCCTCTGCAAGAGCGGTGCATGCCCAGTCCGACCCAGGTCCTCTGCAAGAGCGGTGCATGCCCAGTCCGACCCAGGTCCTCTGCAAGAGCGGTGCATGCCCAGTCCGACCCAGGTCCTCTGCAAGAGCGGTGCATGCCCAGTCCGACCCAGGTCCTCTGCAAGAGCGGTGCATGCCCAGTTCGACCCAGGTCCTCTGCAAGAGTGGTGCATGCCCAGTCCGACCCAGGTCCTCTGGAAGAGCGGTACCCATGCTCCTGACCATTGAGCTGTCTCTTCAGCTCTACCTAGGTACTTTTGAGATAGCGTTTCCTATGAAGCCCAGGCTGGCCTTGAAGCTACTACATTCAAGTCCTGGAACTCATGATCCTTCTTCCTTAGCCTCTCTCTGACTGCTGAATTTAGACCTTGCCTCTTTTGCTTTCTTTTAGGATGATGGTTATAATTCTTTGTCCTGAGAACTTCCACCCTTTTAGTTATTTTCATTGACATCTTCTACCAGCTCATAAAATTGGAGCCCCCGGGGACCAATGTGTTAGAACCATTGCTGGAGTTGAAATATCTATGGAGAGCTGATGTGGGATTCCCCTCTGTATGCTGTGAATACCATTGGTTAATAAAGAAACTGTCTTGGGCCTGTGCAGGGAATAGAGGTAGGGTGGGGGAAAACTAAACTGAATGCTGGGAGAAAGGAGGCAGAGTCAGGGAGAAGCCATGTAGCCCCACCAGAGACAGACTCTGGAACTTTTCTCAGTAAGCCACAGCCTTGTGGCATTACACAGATTAATAGAAATGGGTTAAATGAAGATGTAAGAGTTAGCCAATAAGAAGCTAGAGCTAATGGCCCAAGCAGTGATTTAATTAATACAGTTTCTGTGTGATTATTTCGGGGCTAAGTGGCCGGAGAACTAACTAGTGGCCTCCTCCAACAGATAGCCAGCTTGTCTAACTAAATCTCTTGGGGCATGTCTGGGGCAACTTATGACATAACCATCAGTTAGGAATATTGCACTATGCAGTAGACAGATCTATCAATGGAAGACTGAGTTGGAATCTCTCAAAAAAAAAAAAACATTAACTATTTGGAATACCTGCTGCCTCCCACAGTTTTCAACCAGCCAGTGAAGAGAAAAACATGTGTTACTGATTCTGCATAAAGACTAGGCAGCAGAGCTGTGGTGACGAGTCTGGGCCCTGCTCTGAGTTAGTTCATACTACAAGCAAGAGTGTCTTTCAGGATGCCCCTTGCCCTAGGTAACTCCATTTTGGGTATAAGTATTGAGACAGAATGACTCAGCATCTCACTGTGACTCTGCGAGTAACCAGCCATTATCTTTCCAGAACAGACCACTGGGTTCAGACAGACAACTTATTAATGTAAATAAAATTTTGCTGCCAGCAAATTTATAAAGTTAAGTCAGGAAGACATGGACATATGGGCTTATCAGAATCGTATCACAAAAGACAAGCCTATAAGCTTATCAAATATAGCAGATATAATCCCTTCACCCAGGGCTATCGAAGAAGGAGCACCCCAAAGCTGAGTCACGGCAGCATACTGACCCATCACCCATTCACTCATGATAAGTCTTGGACAGGAAAATTGCTGCAACCAAGGACCTCTGCCTCATTTCCTGGGCTCCAGCTCAAATTCAGTTTCTCCTGCCCAAGACATTTAGCCTGCTTCATACTGCCTACTACCTGGACATCACACTCTGATGCCCTGATCAGTTCTGTGTCTGTGGTTCTTCAAGCATCCCAGCTGGTCATATTTAGGGGCTTTTCCTTGTGGAAAAGAGTTATAGCTCATTCTCTCTCTCTCTCTCTCTCTCTCTCTCTCTCTCTCTCTCTCTCTCTCTCTCTCCCTCTCGGTCTCGGGTGTGTCCCCCCCCCCCCCCCAGGTACAGCTCATACGATACCCAGACTTTGTTTTAGCTGAGAATGGAAAAGATAAAGGAAAAAGTGTAAATAGAAAGGAAACAAGGAGAAACAAGCTTAAAAATCTACTCAGACAAACCATCACATAAATAAGAAAAAAACATTTGTGGCCGTTCTGTAGCTGTATGTGTGTGGGTGTGTATATTTCTGGTGTATTATTAATAATTAAGAATGAATGGAAGCCCATGTTGACTGACAACCATGGATAGCAAGGGAGATCAGGAGTTCTTGGTGAGTGTGCTGGTAAGTTTTTGTCAACTTGGCACAAACCTAGACATAGACAGAAGGAGGAATCTTAATTAAGAAAATACCCCATCTCAGCCGGGTGGTGGTGGTACACACCTTTAATCCCAGCACTAAGGGAGGCAGAGGTAGGCTGATTTCTGAGAGTTCGAGGCCAGCCTGGTCTATAAGAGCTAGTTCCAGGACAGGCTCAAAGGAAGAAAGAGAGAGAGAGAGAAAGAGAGAGAGAGAGAGAGAGAGAGAGAGAGAGAGAGAGAGAGAGAGAGAGAGAATGCCCATCTTGACCATCCCATTCCCTCATGTTCTTCTCCCCTCCCCCTTCTCTTCTCCTTCTCCCCTTCTGCCTTCTCTTCTTCGCCTACACCCAAGGGGAGAGCAAGGAAAGAGCTATCTTGATTGAAGGAGCCATTAGGGGGCTAGCAAGAAACCTGGCATTAGGGAAATTCCCAGAAATCCACAAGGATGACTCCTAGCAATAGTGGAGAGGGTGGCTGAACTGGCCTTCCCTGTAATCAGATTGATGACTACCTTCCCTGTCATCATAGAACCTTCATCCAGCATCTGATGGAAGCAGATGCAGAGATCCACAGTGAAGTACCGGGCTGAGCTCCCAAAGTCCAGTCGAAGAGAGAGAGGGGTGATAATATGAGCAAAGGGGTCAAGGCCAATATCGGGACACCCACAGAAACACCTGACCTGACCTAGTGGGAGCTCACTGACTGCACACTGACAGTGGGGGGAGGGGGGATCAGCATAGGACCACACTAAGCTGGTGACAGTTGTATGGCTGGAGCAGTCTGTGGGGTCACTGGCAGTCGGCCAGGATTTATCCCTAGTGTTTGAACTGCCTTTTTGAATACCTTTTTTCATACCTTTTTGAATTCTGGAAGAATGCCTTGCTCAGCTTACATATAGAGGGGAAGGGCCTTGGTCCTGCCTCAAAGCAATGTGCTAGATTTTGTGGACTCCCCATGGGAAGCCTTACTCTCTCTGAGGAGTGGCTGTGGGTAGGGTCAGGGAGAACGTAAAGGGAGCAGGAGGAGGGAAGTATGTATTGGAACTGGGATTGGTATGTAAAATGAGAAAAGACTGTTTTTTTTTAAATTAATTAATTAAAAAACTTAAAAGATGCTTTTATAAGATTGACATTTTCTTAATCAGCATTGATGTGGCAGGGCCCAGACTGTTGTGGGTGGTGCTATACCTTAGGCAGGTGGTCTTGGGATCTACAAGAAAGCAGGATGAGCAAGTCATTGAAAGCAAGTCAGTAAGCAATGTCCCTCCATGGTCTCTGCTTCATCGGTATGCCTGCAGGCTTCTGCCTTGAGTTCCTGTCCTGACTTCCTTTGATCATAAACTGTGACCCGAGACTTCTCAGCTGCAATAAAACCTTTCCTTCTAGAGTTACTTTTGATCGTGGTGTTTATAGCACACCAATAGAGAGCCAAATTAAGAGAGTGGATTAAGTCAAAAATAAAATAAAAATTACCTAGCTTGGGAAGTTATTGTTACTCAATAAACTTTGACAATGTAGAAAGACACGAATGTGTTTCTTGCAAAGCTATTCACATCAATAAACATCCTCAGCAGGATCCTGCTCATTCAAAAGAGTGCCCAGGACTAGAGGTATAACTCAGGATGAAGTGCTAGCTTAGTGTCCAAAGCCCATGCCTGTGTGTGTATGTGTGTGTGTGTGTGTGTGTGTGTGTGTGTGTGTGTGTGTGATGGAGGAAGGTCATTGGTTAATAAAGAAACTGCCTTGGCCCATTTGATAGGCCAGCCCTTAGGTGGGTGGAGTAGACAGAACAGAATGCTGGGAGGAAGAGGGAAGTGAGGCAGTTGCCATGCCTCTCCTCTCTGGGTCAGATGCGATGAAGCTCCAGCCCAAGATGGACGTAGGCTAGAATCTTCCCAGTAAGCCAAACCTCGTGGTGCTACGCAAATTACTAGAAATGGGTTAGTCAGGATATGAGAGTTAGCCAAGAAGAGGCTAGACATAATGGGCCAGGCAGTGTTTATATGAATACAGTTTGTGTGTTGTTATTTCAGGGCATAAGGTAGCCAGGTGCCTGGGAGCCGGGCAGCAGGAACGCAGCCCCAGAACCTTCTACATGTGTGGGCACGAATATACTGCTCACAGGAAAAGTAATTAGAAATCTATATTTTTTCAAATGAATTAACCATTTGGTAATCCGGATAATGTTTAGTCCTTGTTAACAGAAACAGCACTTGCTTGTGAGGAGCTTGGTGTGATTTTTCTGCCCCTTGGCAGTGGATGTTTGTGCTTACATAGTCCAGCAACAGATGGCCAAATCATTTGATCATCTGCGAGTGATGGGAGTTTTGAATGGCATTCACCTCAGAAGGAGTATGCCCCCAGCATGCGTGGAGGCTTTTGGGGGTGCAGCTGTAGTACAGCCCATGGTTCTGCGGGAGGTTGGCCTAGAAAACCTGATACTGAGTTTTAACTGTCCTGCTCTTCCAGACTGCCTTTATCAGTGGCTGATGTCTTCATTTCGTTTCAAAACAGCTCCAAATTTGAACGAGATGCCTGGACTGTTGCAAATTGTTTTTGAGACTGTGCTATGAGAAGATGGACATCTGGTCTCTCAAACTCTTCCTCAGGAAGCTCCAGAGACTCCTTTCTTCCTGCACAGAGCTGAGGCGGATGCTGACCAGGAGAGAGGCCTTGCTGTCTTAGGGATGCCACTTTGTCAATTCAGTAGTTTTTCTCCTCTTCCTTCTGTCTCACCCTCCTCACTTCTGTCTCCCGAAAGTCCATGATTCTTATCCATGATTCTCCCCTCTCCCTTATATTTCTCTAGATGGCTTATTAATGTTTGACAGATGTCTCCAGACAGAGGAGGTGTGCACAGCCTTGTAGGTGATTGTCTGCTCTGTTGACTTCATCTCCTTTGCGAAGAGACTTCCGTTGTTAATATTCCCTGGAGTTCAGGAGATAAATATGTTCTCATCTTACAGTCCTGTGTGAGTATTAACCGGTCAGCGAATCTGCGGGGCACCCCCTGTACTAAGTAGTTCACTGCTCACCATCCACAATCTTTTATGAGAAAACAGACCACTTTGGAGCTCAGGGATGACCCATTGGGCCATCAGCTCCTAGGCACAGAATTAGTACAGATTTGTCCCAAAGAGCACGGGAAGAAGGAAAGAGGCCAGCTGGGTGGGGAGGTCCCAAGAGTCCTTGTTGAACAGCCGCTGTCGCCACCTCCTTACTAGCAGACAGCACACCCTTCTCCCACAGTGTCCTCCCCTCCGGACACAGCTCCACAAGATACTCGGGCTTTGTTCTTGCCTAGAAAGGAAAAGTACAAACTGGGGAGGGGCAGGGAGGAGCAGGATAAGAAAGCCCAGGCCGGCTGTGAACAAGAAAGAACATTTTTAGATTTGGGGAGAGGAGGAGGAGGACCTTCCCCAAAGCTGAAGGTATCTCCCTCCAATAAGCAGTTTCTTCCCAAACTTGATGCGTTGAGCATTTTATTTCTCTTGGATTTCTCTGTGATCTGCTGCCAGAAAACACAGCTCTGTATATCAATAGCCCAGAAGCAGATGAAGTCCGGGAAGGAAGCTTCTGGAATGATCATATAAAAGACTCAGAAGGGGATGTGGAATTTGCAGAGGAAGGGCATTTTGCTCTGAATGGAGTCTAAACTTAGGTCCCATATAAACAAGTGTGGCAGGCATGAGAAGCTTTTCATGATGGGACAGAATCTTTTCCCTTGTCTGTTTTTAGCATCCTAGAGGACATTTTATGTTGCTCCTGCTGGGGTTTGAAGACAGAGCTCTTGAGAAGACAGGCCCAGGCCTCAGAGTGGTTTGTCAGCTCGTCCATGTTGTACTCAGCGAACACTGCTAACGGTGTCTACTAACATGCATTTGAAGGCGTTCTGGATGAACGATCTAGCATCAGGAGCCAAGCATTCACACCAAAACTTAAAATCTCAATTACTATTCGCAACATCCATTCAGTACCAAACCTATGTGAATTTTCGATTTCATTTGTCTTTTTATATACATGGCTGCTTTATCCAACTTATTTGTAACTTCCTCAAGAACCAAAGTATGTCCTTCAATTATTTGCCGCTCTGTTATGAGTTTAGGAAATAATAGCAACAGTGATTATAAGTGCCTGTCCCTGTTACTGCCTTCTGCCACAAATACCTATTACATTTCTGGAACATTGTCGGTCATGGAAGACTATGTATCTGAGATACACAGATACACCACACACATATATACATACAATACATCACATACACACACCACACACACATATACCATATACCATACACATACACCACACATATACATACACACATATATGGCATACACACACATATACCACACATACACTACACACACATACACACACCACACACACATATACCATACACACACCACACATATACATACACACATATATGGCACACACACATATACCACACATACACTAAACACACATACACCCACCACACACACATATACCATACACACACACCACACACACATATACCATACACACACACCACACATATGCATACACACATATATGGCACACACACATATACCACACATACACTAAACACACATACACCCACCACACACACATATACCATACACACACACCACACACAGATATACCATACACACACCACACATATACATACACACATATATGGCATACACATACATATACCACACATATACTACACACACACACACACACAAGTCAGTCTCCTACCCTTTTCCTTATGTGTACCCCACAAGCTAGCCTTCCCTGGAGCCATGCTCAGATCTGAAGATCTTCTCCATTATGCGTGCGCTGCTTTAGGCTCAGCCTTCAGGTTGCCTCTGTCAGACAGCCTGCCCTCAGGAAGCTCCGTCTCACCATCCTGCTTGTCTTCCCCTGCAACCATCACCCCTGCTGTGCGTCTGTGCAAGGCTGCACTGGCCATTCCCCTTACTCCCCGTTCTCCCTCTGGCACACAGCACAGCATCTGGCATCAACTACTCAATGACTGTCTATTAGCTCAATAACCTAAGCCCTAACATCTCAGGGTACCTTCACCTCTGCGGATTGAGCAGAATAAATCAGTAGCTTGTTGCTAAAGATCTTATGCTTTACAGAAGGATTCGAGACAGATCTCAAAAAGAACTGTTTCCCTATCAAAGATTTCTTTTGCATCTCCAAAGTTGTTCAGGAACGAGGCAGCAATATAACATGAGGTGAAGAACATCTTACTTACACACACAGGGTTTAATTGACAGCAACTGCTAAGGACAACACTATGTCTTCTAAATTGTGGGCACTTCTAATTAAAGCCTTGCTTGTCTCATTTCATTGAAATCAGACATAAAACAGCAGGCAGATCAATAAAGAGCAGGGGCCGTTCTTATAAGCACAGCCTCGCATCGCACATCGCATCGGGTCTTTAGTCTGCTGTGGTTAGTGGCTGTGCATTTACGTCAGTATCGGGAATGAGCGAATGGAGGTTGGGGACTGGTTCTGGATGGGGTGGATGCTCACGTATGAGAAGGAAAGAGGGACTTCCTCAGCCTTACATCTGTGTGTTGAGGAGGGCTGGAACCGGAACCAAGCATTAGAGGAAACAGAATTCACACTCACAGATGTAATCCCTGCTACATAGGTAAGGGGAATTTCCAATCCACATTTCTCAAGGGGTGGTGTATCTATTACAGAAATGGGAACTATGGAAATTAGCATGAAGGATTCTTTTTAAAATTTATTTCTAGTGCATTGGTGTTTTTGCCTAAACATATGTCTGTGTGAGGGTGCCGAATCCCCTGGAACTGGAGTTACAGACAGTTGTGAGCTGCCATGTGGTTGCTGGGAATTGAACCCAAGTTCTCTGGAGGAGCAGTCGGTACTCTTGACCACTGAGCCATCTCACCAGCCCCAGCGTGAAGGAGTCTTTGTTTTTGTTTTTTGAGACAGTGTTTCACTGTGTAGCCCTGGCTGTCCTGGAACTCACTCTGTAGACCAGGCTGGCTTCGAACTCACAGAACTCCACCTGCCTCTGCTTCCTGAGTGCTGGGATTAAAGCCGTGTGCCACCACTACCCAGCATGATGGATTCTTAAGAAAAAAACAAAGCAAAATAAAACAATTCCCCCAACAAATAAACAAACCAAGAAAGAAAGCTGCTTCTACCTCTCCTGTGCACACACCCGATGGTTCCTTTTCTACCACAGAGATACCTGCACACCACTGCTGCTACACCCGTGATGGTTAATGGGCCCAGCCTGGGTGCACAGCAACAGGTAAACGGGTAATGAAAATGTGGTACACAGATGAATGGAGTTGTACTATCTGTGAGGAAAAGGGATTGACAGAATTTGGAGAATAAAATCCTCATGTTCTCCCATGTATATATATGTGGGTGAAGCCTAAAAAAACTAAAGGAAACCGAAAAGAGGTAAAAAGAGATGTGGAGGATCTAGAGAGAAGGCTAAGCAGTCAAGAGACCCGGCTGCTCTTCCAGATGACCCGGGTGTTTTCCCGGCATCCGTATGTGGGTTCAACTGTCTGTAACTCCAGCCCCAGAGGAAAAGGCACTCTCCTTTACCTCATGGGGAACCAGGCATGCACATGATGCCTAGAACATACATGCAGGCAATACACCCACATATATAAAATAAATTTTAAAATAAAATAAGAAAGAGAGAGGCTGAGGAAGAGGCAGTAGGGGTTGGGGTGGGGGAGGCAAAAGGACTCAAATAGCAGGAAAGCTGGGAAAAGATGAAGGGAGGGTAGAGATGGGAGCAATAAGATGGGGAAGAGGAGACGGGAGGAGGAAGACAGCTAAAAGAACAACGAAAACAAACTACACTTGCAAACAATGCAATGCCACCCAAGTCTTTGGAGGCCAATAACTTTAAAATATGGGAATGGAATTAATAGACGCTCCAAAAAGGAAGAAAGAGTATGTAACAAAAATAAGAGAATAGGAACTGCAAAGGCTTCGTAAAGAGGTTTCTTTTGTTATTTTAACTCATGTCTCTGTGTGGGTGTGTGCACGCGACTGCAGTGCTGGGGAAAGCAAGAAGCGTTGAATTCCAAGGAGCTTACAGGGGGTTAGGAGCCATCAGATATGAGGCCTGGTGAACTCAGGACTCCTGCAAAAGCAGGATATGCTCTTAACTCCCAAGCCATCTCCCCAACCTGGAATTTATGCAATTTTTATTAAATTAAAATAGTGCCAATTAGTCCATAAATTCCCAATTAAAGAAAAGAAACTGTTAAGGAAGATTTCCTAACTATAAAAAAACCCTTGAAATTTTGGAATTTTGGGGTATATGTCAGAAATTGTATTTTACTGTATAATTCTGCTAAGAATAAACTAATTAATAGTTATAATAATATACAGTATAGAAATTGCTAGGAATTCAACTAACCCACTCTAAAAATATTTGCAAAGTAAACAATTTTACAGTTTTAATGTGTAATGTAAATAAAGTTATATTTCCGGTTGTTTCTCACTCACTAATCTTTGTGTTGGGCCCAGTTAGGTCAGCAGGTTTGTTTCCTTTTGATACGTGCTGATGCAGACAGCAGCAGCTGAGCGTGCGGTATGACTCGCTCAAATTACCCAGCTAACCATGTGGAGCCGGTTGGGAATGGAGCAGAAAGGCCTGACTCACTGCCTTGTCTTTCCCGAGTTGCGAAATCTCCCTTCTTCCTGTTGACATAGCTGGCTTACCAGCACATCTTCGGTACCTAGCAGAGTACTCAATATGGCGCCCGACAGAGAGAAATACAGCCGGGGCTCCTATTAGCTCCCACGCCCCCACAGACACAAAGCAGGGTCTTCCATGAACACCAGCAAGTTAGAGAGACCTCACCAAGGCCGTGCCTACTGGCCGATGTTGGAAGGTGAAAAAAAACCCTTCTTTGTTTCTTAAAAGGGCTATTTATTAGTAGTATATACTTCCAAGCTACTTACAAAAGAAATTATTTTTTCGTGTTTTTGGCGTGTGTGCTGTGGTACACATATGTAAATGTCTGTTTGGACATGTGTACATGAATTCCTGAGCATATGTACATGTGTACTGAGGCTAGAGGTTAGTGTCTGTGTCTTCACTGACTAATCTCCATCTCATCTACCGAGGCAGGGTCTCTCACTTGAATCCAGAGCTCAGCAGTTCCACCAGTCTGGCTAGCCAGGATCCCCAGCCTTTGCCTGCCGAGTACCATAAGGACAATTGACCACCATATCTACCTGGCTCTAGGAGGAGGAGGATGCGGATCTGAATTCTGTATTTAACATCTCACAGGACAGTTCCGTAAGAATCAAACTAGCTGACTATGGTGGTTCATGCCTGTAAAGCCAGCACTTGGAAGGCTGAGCAGGAGGCCGTAAAAGTTCTAGGCCACTCTGAACTTCAGACTGGGACCTTGCCAATAAATAAATAAATAAATAAGAAATGACACACCCAAAAATAACCCAGAGGAGTTTTTCAAATCTAAATTTAAAATAAGACCCCCCTCCAATAAAAATAATAGATTTTTTTTCAAAGGCTAACACTAATTAGATCACACCCGAACATCGATTGCTGCCTTGTGTAAATCGGAAAAGTCAAAGGGGCCAATCAGGTCAACTTATGCTGATCAACTCCTAGAGAAACTGTTCTGGTCAATCATTTTATTTTCTTCTTCTTGCCCCTGGCCTTTGCTGTCTGAAAGCTGCCACTAACTATGTTCTATATGTTATATACTACACAAATTATCTAAATATATAACTATGTTTCCATATAGCCTCCTCTTGATACTTGTGCTTGAATTTCATGCCCTTTTCTCAATCATTCACCAACTTTGTGCTTGCCTGGCTGAATCCCAGCCATCTGTGATACGTTGGCCCCAAAGGTCACGGTTCAGTATGTAAAAAGACAATCTTGAGAGCTTGTCAGTGAGCGAGGTTTATATCAGATTATTTGCTATTTCCGTAGGCAATCAGTCGGCTCAGTCAGATCAACATGGCTAGAAATTCTGAAATATCCTACTCTGCTAAGATGTCATCCCTATTAGGGATTCTGAATTTGAGCGTTAGGCCTTTGCTAACATTAACCATGTATTTTCATGGCTCGGGGAACATGGCTCAGTTGGTAACCATCCAGTCTAGCACAATCAGCAAGCTCAGTAAGAGACCCTGATTCAAAAAGACTAAAGTGGAGAGCGACTGAGGGTGACATGATATAAAACTCTTGTCTCCACGCATACCTGCACATATGTGTGCATACACACAGAGACATATACATACGGACACATACACCTACATACAATAAAAATAAAATGTGTATTTTCAAAGGGTATTATTATTTTATTTTTGTTTTTTTTTTTTTTGAGATAAGGCCTTCTTTTTTGAGATGTAGTCCTTGCTGACAGAACACTAGCCCGGCCCCAAGCTCACAGAGACCCTTCCGGCCTCTGCCTCCTGCCTGAGTGACGCAATCACACCTGTTTGGGGTTATTCTTTTACAGCACAGTTTGAAGGCCAGTGAGGGAATGGAGCTTGGTCCAGGATTGTCAGGCTGGGGCTGGTTCTTGGGTCAGGGGGACTGTTAGGGCCTACAAGCCTCGTGTATCTGAAGCCTATAAAAGCTTATGGGGCCAGAAGTTTGGTCATCCAGAATGGGCCCCAGCCTAGTGAGCCCCAGGTGGGCCACACTAAAAGGAGGTGTGTGCTACACAGTGGGGAAGAATAACTCCCCCTCTTGATGAGCTGCTCTGGAGCCAGCTCTGGCTCTGTCTTTAGTGGAAGCCGTTTGTATTGGAGACCCACTAATATTCGCATTTCTCTGTCTGCCTCACCTCACTTGGTGGGGTCAGGTCCAAAGCGTACCCTACTTCCTCCCAAAAGGGCAGGGCCACTGATTTGATTCCAGATTGAGTCTAGCTGGACTACAGAAAGATTTCTGGGCGTTAGATAAAAGCTGGCATTGCTCAGGAGCTTTTGAAATGGGCTCCCTCTGCTAAAAGAAGCCATTTCCCTTGGCGCTGGCAGAAGGAAGATGTTTCTTCATAAACCTGGGGTTGCATATAAAAACCCTGACTCCCATAGTCCCTGTTAGAAATATTTTCTATCACGTGCTCTCTGTTGACACAAAAATCCCAATCAAGCTGAATCAAAAGATACCAAGGTTTAATAGGACTCTTGCTCTCGGGTGGCCCCGAGGGGAACCGGGAAGCTGCCAACACGATGTGTGTGGGAGGTCCATGTGTTGACTTTCCGGGGAGCAGTTCAAATAGACTGGGGGAGTGGTCCTTACCTCGTCCTGGGAGGTGTCAAGGTGCAAGGGACACAGGGGCTGGGCTTCCAAAGATGGAGACCAGAGACCGGGATTTACAGTCCCTTTATGGTATATTTCTCAGAGCCTCCCCCCACCCCCAGCATCCTGGCCCTTCTCACCTCCTCCTCTGCCTTCAAGCCCCAGGCTACTGAGTGCACAGACTTCCCTCCCCACAGCTTCTCATTTTCCCTATAATCCGAGTGATTTTTCCACTCCCTGCTTCCCCATCCATGGCCATGTTCAGCCGCCTTCTTCTTCTTCTTCTTCTTCTTCTTCTTCTTCTTCTTCTTCTTCTTCTTCTTCTTCTTCTTCTTCTTCTTCTTCTTCTTCTCCTTCTCCTTCTCCTTCTCCTCCTCCTCCTCCTCCTCCTCCTCCTCCTCCTCCTCCTCCTCCTCCTCCTCCTCCTCCTCCTCCTCCTCCACCTCCTTCTTCTTTCTCAGATCTGGACTCTTCCAGATGCCTCTGGATGTTCTCTCTGATCCACTGTAAAAGCCCGTGCCTCACTGTGGAGCTTTTTTGGTGGCTTCTTGATTGTTCCCCTGTATATAGGTCACCAGGGCTTGTTAGCCCAGTTGTCACACACTGTATACAGGAGGTACATTATGCCCAGAGGCCACATAAACTCACGTCGCAGAGACGCTTCTCACGTAAGAGGAACGGAGAAATCCACTGCTTTAATTATCCCAATACTAAGGGTAAATTATGTCCAATATAGTTATTTGCCTAAACTCAGCTCCACTTGTCACAACAAGTCAAAGTGAAGAGAAAATGTAGGCCTTGAAGACATATTTTATGGATAGCTGCCATCTGTCTCAACGGGACCATGAAAAGCCTGCTCAAGAATTAGACTGTCATCCTGACTCTTGTCTCCTGCTCATCCCTCCCTGTTTTTCATGTGTCTTTGGGGGGGGGGGCAAGACGATTTCACCTTCTGAAAGTTAGGAGAAACTCAGGGGAACCTGAGGTCTTCCAAGTCAACCAAACAGAGGGCTTTCTTAGGTGTTGGTGAGGGCGGTCACTCTCACTACTCAGAGTAAGCTAGACCTGTGTTTATAGCACTCCCTTGTATGTGTGTGCTATGCATGTCTGTGTGTTGTGTGCTGTGTGTGTGTATATGCATGCCTATGTGTTGTGCGCTATGTGTGTGCTGTATGTATTCATGTCTATGTATTGTGTGCTGTGTGCGTGTGTGTGTGTGTATGTTGGGTCCACGGGGGTCGCGCAAAGATAGGGGACTGACCATTAACGTCTATTAAACCAGAAGCAAATTTTATTCCAGGAAAAGAAAAAAAAAACCTCCATGGAGCACAAAAATCTTATGAGCTAGCCGAGACCGCAGCCAGAAATGGGCTCGTATGACTGTGGCAATGGGCTGTTTCCGACCGTCCCACTTTATAGCAAGAAGCAAGCATTAGGCGTAAACAAAAGATGTTTTTCAATCTCAAGGTAAAACTCAGATACAGATGGCCCTTTTCTACACCTTCCATTAACAGAGCTTTTCAGTTAAACTAGTGTTTGTACTTAGCCCATTGTTTCTCTCTGGCGCGCTCTGATGGTGTTTACCAAGGCTCTATGCTCCGCTGATACTGCCTGTTTTTGCTTAGCAGGGAAGGGTATGGGACAATGCACCACCAAAAGTCAGGTACATCCCGTCATTTAAAAGTTAACTCAGCCCACACCAGTCGCTGGTCATGGGTGGCCAGGGGTTATCTAAAAGCTGACCCCCAGTTTGCAGAGCGACTCCCAGTCTGCAGAGTGGCAATTCTCATTTTGCAGAGGGCTACTCTAGCCTTGCAGACAGAGCTATGGGTTGTAAAGCAAAGTAACCCACTGTTAATAGCTAATCCTTAAGCTGCTGAGAAAGCTGCTGACTGCCTGTTCTCATCATCCTAGGCTTACAACTTTGTGTTTCTTTACTTCTCCATTCCTATTTCTGGAACCTACATTTCTATTTTCTTATTCTTGGGCTCTTCGTGCATAAGCATGTCTATGTGTTATATGGTTGTGTGTGTGCTCTGTGTGTGGCGTGTGCACATGTGTGTGTGTGGTATGGTTTGTGGATTCGTGTGTTTGTGCGTGTGGATGTGGCTGTTCCAATCAGGATCTCACGCGTTCGAGACAAGCCTTCTACTCCTGAGCTACCCCCGCAGCTGTCACCTGCTCCCTTACACTCTCAGAGAAAGCCAAGTCAACTAATGCCCCCAGCTGCCACTTTCCAGCCCCTTGGCTTCCAAAGGCCAGGATCTTAGTGCAGCCGGAGGGGAGAAATAGCTTGTGTGGAGGTGTGGAGAGATATTCCCATCTTTCCTGCAGGCCTCCTTGGCTCAGCCACACTCTGTCAATGACTGCGTGTTCCCTACCAGAAAGCATTAAGAACGTGTTTGGACAACATGAGTAAAAATATTTCACAAATATAAATTCCTTATTCCACATGCTTCAAAAGACTTCTGTGTGGGGAGAGAAGCTCTCCCTATGTCTTTTTTTCTTTTTTTTTAAATTGTTTTTATTGAGCTATACATTTTCCCCACTCTCCTTCCTCCCTCCCCTCTCCCCTCCCTATGCCTTTAATATGTTTTTGTTGTCTTTTGAAAAGGGGACCCTCAGAAAATGAGCAGGAAGTAAAGGGCAGCAAAATAGGAGAACCGCTTCGTAGCCAACTAAGTCACATGACACTCTGCCAGGCACATTTGCCTGCATAGTCAAATTCATTCCTTCATGCTTCCTCTAGCCCAGGCAGGCCTAGAACGGACAGAGGTCCTCCTCCTGGGTCTGTCTCCTGAAACCACAACCTGAGCCCCACGCCTGCTGAGTCCACCACATTCTTTACCCTACCCATGAAAGCATGAAAATCTTGCACGTGACATTTTAATACACGTGTATATTGTATGCTTATGTCTGGTTCCGCACATGTATCTCCTCCACTTCATTTCTTCATAGTGATTGTATTCAAACTCTTTCCTTCTGTTTCCTTTACGCAGGGTTTGGTTCTTTTCTGTAGTCACCCTGCTGTGCAAAGTTCTTTTCTTTTGTAAATTTGCACTTATTTGTTTAGTGTGATTGTGCACGCACCCACCTGCACATGCCATGGCATGTATGAGAAGGTCAGAAGATACATGTCACGGCATGTATGTATATGGAGGTCAGAAGACACATGTCACAGCATGTATGCAGAGGTCAGAAGACACATGTCACGGCATGTATGCGGAGGTCAGAAGACACATGTCACTGCATGTATGAGAAGGTCAGAAGACACATGTCACAGCATGTATGTATGTGGAGGTCAGAAGACCCATGTCACAGCATGTATGCAGAGGTCAGAAGACACATGTCACGGCATGTATGCAGAGGTCAGAAGACCCATGTCACGGCATGTATGAGGTCAGAAGACACATGTCACTGCTTTATGTGGAGGTCAGAAGACAATGTGGAATAGTCGGTTCTTTCCTTCCACTGTGTGGATCCCGGAAATGCAACTGAGGCTGTGAGATTTAACAGACAGCGCCTTCAGCTGCTGAGTAGTCACAGGCCCCAGAACGTGCGTCCATTACTTGGTAGATGGTGCTCACCTTCCTCTAGCCCTCTCTCCCATAGAGATTTATAAAGTGAATGATCTTCTTCATCCTTGCTCAGTCTCCACGTGGGAGACAGAACAGTGTCTTTATTTCCATCTGCAGGTGGCTTTCAGTCAAAACAGGGGTGTTCGGAGTCCACCTGTCTAGGTCTGTGATTCTGTAACGGTACAATGAGGAACTTGCTCCCTGACCCACAGAGGATCACCAGGAACAGGGTTAATAAGGAGCAAAGCTGACTCTCACCAAAGACGCGTTTGTCCCAATGGCTTTTAAACAGTGCAGTTAGCCCAAGATGGAGGACTTCCAATGGTGTACAGACAGACTCACAGACAGCCCAAGATGGAGAACTTCCGATGGTGTACAGACAGACTCACAGACAGCCCAAGATGGAGAACTTCCGATGGTGTACAGCAAGACTCACAGACAGCCCAAGATGGAGAATTTCTGATGGTGTACAGCAAGACTCACAGACAGACTCAGCTCTGTGCTGTATGTAAGGGTCTGTTTACATCGCAGTGTTCAATAAGATGGGACAGTCTGGTGCGAGAAGTCCATGGGTCCCCTCCTGTCAGTCAGGAGCTTTGGGTCTGGATCTTTGGTCCAGCTGGGTGACTGCTCCTTAAATGATCTTCTACGCTAACTTCTTCCCCATTTGCCAGGAGGAGCCTCTATAGGGAAGACGGGAAATCACTGCTCTGTTTGTCCTAGTTGAAAAGTGCTGTGATCGCCTGTGGCAGAAAGACCAACGTGTCTACCCTTGCTGCTTTTGCTGCACTAACGGATTTGCCTGGAGTTGTTCGAGCCCCAGACTAGCCCCTCAACAAGGCCTCTACTGTGGAAAAGGAGTCAGTGAATTCCAGAGTTAACAGATTTCAAAGGTTTGAGGATTAGCAGCAGGTCTGGTCTAGTTTCTGCTTGTTGAAAGGACTAACTGTGCCGAGGGGCCTGAGGTTGGATTCAGCACAGATAAGGGAAGTGTTTATTCAAGGTCGCCTGAGCAAGGACCCCCCCCCCCTGGACTATAGCCCAGACCAAAACAGCAACACCGTGCTTGCATCCCAGAAGGTGTCAGGAGGATCAGTCTCTGAACAGACGAACAGACAGGTAGGAAAATGCCAAGCCAGGTGGGACTGGCCTGCACTCTGTTGGCAAGCCCTTAATAGTGCTTATCAGGTGATCCAGAAACGGTAGAAGAATCAGAGGTTAATAGCCTCAGGAAGGCTGTTTGGAGAACTAGAAAATGGCCAAAATAGCTTGCAAGAAGAAGTCAGCTTGGGGGAGGGAGAGAAAAGGAAGCGGGAAGCAAAGTTTCTATAAGCAGAAGACTTCCTGATGCATGAACAGCCTAACAAAACACCAGTTGTGCTACGGCCTGAACGACAGTCGCTTGTCACAGGAAACTATGCTAGGTGCAAAAAGGAAGGCTTAAATAAACCTAATAAAATACTCAAAGAAAGTACAGAAAAACAGCAGGAAATAAACCAAGGAGAAGTCTCTGTTCAATGTCTCCCCAGCTGACCCAACAGCCTAGCCTGAGGTGACCCCGCTGTCCTGCGTCTCTCTTACCCACCAGCAGGCCCTGTCTGGGTATTTTCTATCTTACATCATAGCCCTACCACCCCTTTACCCAGATTTCACTTTCCAAGGTTTCAGGAAACAGACAGCCAACCAGTTCCAAAAGTACTAAATGGAAAATTCCAGACACAAACGACTTATAAATTTCTATCCTAGTATATTATTACATATTTTCTTTTCTTTTTTTTTTTTGGATCTTTTTTTTTTCGAGCCAAGGTTTCTCTGTAGCTTTTAGTTCCTGTCCTGGAACTAGCTCTTGTAGACCAGGCTGGCCTCGAACTCACAGAGATCCGCCTGCCTCTGCCTCCCGAGTGCTGGGATTAAAGGCGTGAGCCACCACCGCCCGGTTTATATTTTCTATTTTATTAGTGGTTACTGCTATTACTCTCTTAGTGTGTGTACTCTGTAAATTAAATTTCATCATGCATAGAGGAGAACATAACCAAGCAGAACTATATCTATACAGTTCTCGTAGGAGTCTGCACTATCTGTGGCTTCAGGCATTCATTGGAGGGTGGTCTTAGGACATACTCCCCAAAGATAGAGGGGGGAGTTCCTGCACTCTGCCCTTCCACCGTAGTGAAACGAAGCTACCATGACTGGAGCCCTGGAAGGGCAATGAAGCGTTAGATGTAGGTGACTGTCATTCAGCATCTCTTCTCCTCTCTGGCGCCTCTGGTGCCCCTGTGCTGCCTGGAGCTTTCCGTTGTTCTTTTCAGCTCAGCTCTTCTTATACCTGTGAGACTTCCTGAACCAAGGCCGTGTTCTACACTGGGACAGCAGGCTTGCAAGAACCAGGTCCCTGGGAATCCCATGGCATTGTGACACTATTTCAGGCCTGAAGCAAAAATCCACCTTTGAATTTGAAGTAAGCGGGAGAATCTGCCTTTGTGTGGTTTAAGCCATTGTTATTTGGGGATTTAAAGTCTTAGCGCCTGTGCTGGTTAGTGCGACCTGTCAAGTGGACGCAGCCTAGAGTCACCTGGGACTGGACGTGGGAAAACTCAGCCCACTGCGGTGGTGCCATTCCCCAGGCCGGGGTTCTGAACTACGTAAGCGTGGAGAAACGGGGCCGAGCACAAGCAAGCAAACAAGTGTTTGCCCGTGTTTCTCTGTTCTTGACTGCGGGTGTGATGTGACCACCTGCCAGCTTCTGCCGCTCTGACGTCCCCGCAGTAAAGCACTCAAACGAACCTGTGCTCCTAGCTGCTCTCTGCCAGAATGCTTCATCACAGCAAGAGAAACAACTGGAACAGAACCCCAACGTTTTCCCACAAAGACTCGGTTTTAAAATAGCATGTCGTCTTTGAATTATATCTAAACATAAATATTATAATATGTAAGCATTATATATATATATATAATGTAAGTGAGTTCCTCAACTGTATATATAGTTGTGTGTGTGTATATAAGTGTATATATATACTTCTTTTCCTTGGCTCTCCTCTCTGCCTCTCAGATGCAGACACTGCTAACTCTCTGGCACAAAGAAGGCCAGCACAGAGTCTATGCAAGAGGACAGAAGGAACAAAAAAAGGCCCACAGAATCATCAAGTAAGAAGAGGCACGGGAGGGAGGAACTGAAAGTCATTGTGGGAAAACATCTGATTGCCATAGACTCTGGGCTGTGTGAGAACTTTGGGGTAGCTGACAGGAACTCAAAACTCATTTGTGTATTGTCTAGACTAGGTGTGTTCAAGCTGACTTCCTGCTTAGACTGTGTTCCTCTGGTCATGGGTGAAATCTCGACAGTTTTCCAGATCCTATGTCTTCCTCTATTGATCTCCACGTTATTGTTTTGAGGCAGGGTCTCTTACTGATGTCTTAGTTTGGGGTTCTATCACTGTGAAGAGACACCATGACTATGGCAACTCTTACAGGAAAAACATTTCATTGAGGGACTCTCAGAGGTCCAGTCCATTATCTTTATGGTGGGGAGCGTGGAGGTATGCAGGCAGACGTGCTGAAGGAGTAGCTGAGAGACCTCATCTTGCAGACAACAGGAAGTCAACTGAGACACTGGGTGGTACCCTGAACATAGGAAACCTCAAAGCCCACCCTGCAGTGACACACTTCCTCCAACAAAACCACACCTCCTAATAGTGCCACTCTCTATGAGATTATGGGGGCCAATTACATTCAAACTACCCCCACTGGAGCTGCTGATTAAGCAAGCCAGCCCCCAGGATCTCTGCTCTCCCCAGCACTGGGTTACAGAGGTGTGCCTCTGACTGGAGTTTTATGAGCTGGGGATGAAAACACAGGTCTTCATGCTGTATAGCAAACACTTGACGCCCCCGCCATCATCTTCCCAGCTGTAACTCATGAAGACTCAAGCAGAATTTTGAGACTGGTTGATGGATACATTTTACATAGATAGGAAACAAGATAAAATTGGATATTTTCCTTGATGGCTATGTATACTTAGCTAATTCATGATACCCTTGAACTCTGCATGAATCCTAGGTGGTCCTCAAATGTACGATCTTCCTAAGATCCTGTGCTTCTGAAGTTCTGGGATTACAGGCATGCATCATGTCCAGACTTTAAAATAAAACTCCAAACACAATAAAACACAAAGGATCAAAGTAAACTTAAAAAGAAGTTCCCACAATTCCATTCTATAACAATTGTTAACACACACACACACACACACACACACACACACACACACACCTCTTTCACGTTTTACCCTCTGCAATGATTTATGTACTTCTGAGTTCAAAGGAGACAGGCATGGTGGCATACCTCTATAATCTCAGCATTTGCAAGTTTTAGGTAGGAGGATCAGGAGGAGTTCAAGGTCACCCTTAAATACACAGTAAATCTAAAACCTCATCTCAAAAATAAAACAAAAGAAAATAACAGCAACAATAGCAAGAGCAGGGCCATAACACAAACTAGCAAGATCTTTACTTCCTAGGGAGGATCTCAATCAGTATGGAATGACTGCATAGCCTTTCCTTAGTGGGTTGGTAAGATTTTTCTTCGCTAATCTCTTATTCCTTAGTATCAGAATAGCCGTTTGTGTGGTGGTGTAATAAAATATGATGGACATCTTATTAAAACAGCTTCTGCTGTGTTGATGGAGAGAGGGCCTGCTTTTCGTCCCGGCCACCCGGCTAGCTTACACGTGAAATAACTAGAATCCTAAACACCAGTGTGTAGGGAGACTCTCCCCTTGTTCCTTCTCCCTAGACATAGTCTTTTCTTAGAGCCTGTAAGTCCCAGGAGTGTGTGTGTTTCAGTGATCTTTTACACGAATCCATAATTAAACCAATTGTGGTTTGGAGGGCGGCATGTGTGTGCCATGACACACGTGTGAAGGTCAACGGAAACCTGCAGGAGTCAGTCCTCTCTTCCCACCATGTGGGTTCCAGGGATTGAACTCGGTCGTCAGGAATGTTGACAAAGCACCAACACCTACTTCCCGGCCCTTGATGACTTTGCGGAAAACTTTGAGACACGGTCTCACTACAGCTGGCCTCGAACTTGTACTCCTCTTGTCTCTGCCTCCAAAGCACTGAGACTGCAGCAACTCGTCACACGCAGGGCCATGACTGCTAAAATCTGCCTTCTGAGCTCTCGCCTCAGCCACAGCTGTGCCCACCTAACGCCTCCCCTGTGTTATCTACATGTCTAACAAGCATCTCAAATTCAACACACTCAGCAGAGAATGTCTGAGTTTCTCCATCCCCAAATTGTTTCTTCTCCAGAACTTTTTTCTATCTCAGGTAGTGGAACCACCTTCCTTCCAGTGAGGAGATCAAGACTTAAGCTCACACAGTTCCGCCCCTTTCCCTCATTTCTGCATCCGACGTATCATCTCCAGTGTGCGAGTGAGCCCATGGAGGTCAGAGGACAGCCCTGGGTACTGTCCTCAGGAGCTGCCCACCTTATCAAAAGTGATTCAGGATCCCTCATCACCCAAGTACCTTAGGCTTGCTGGCCACTGAGCCCAGGGATCTGTCTGCTTCCACCTCCCCGGAGTTAGGATTACAAGTGTGTGCTACTATACCCGGCGTTTTTCATACGGCTTCTATGGATCCAACTCAGGTTCTCATGCACGCGATGGTAGTACTTTCCTGACTGAATTATCTCCCCAGCCCTGAATTAGCAAATCAGTAACTTTGAAACGGATTTCAAATTTGTCTATTTTTCTCCATCTCTATTGCTAACAACAGTCTAAATTGTCATCAAATCTCACCTGGATTTTGATGATAGACTAGTGCTACTCTCTTCTTTCCTTCCTTTGAATTTTTTTCCAATCCATTGTTGTCTACTAAGAACCCAGAAAAGAGCTATGCTCCTTGGCCTACTGAAGCCATGGCTGGTGAAGAATGAGCCAAGGGGAAGAGCAGGCCACACACCTGCTCCCCGCGTGACCTTCGGTGTGCTCTCAAGTAAGTGTGCCTTATCCACACATATGGTGCTAATGTTTTCCCCTTAACTCTCCTGCTCATGAAATAGAACCATAGTTTTGAATAAACAACCCCCTTCCCCCAATGATGATATTTGTGTGTACATATATAAACGCGTGTAAGTGTGGATAAAGTCTAGAAATCCAGGAAGATGATTACGAAAGAGTATATCAGGTGATGAAGAATGAAGAGCGGGCAAAGGGCTTAAGGACATGGAAAAGGGCGAGAGCCACAGAAACACTTCATTGACAGAATGCTGCAATGGGTCTGGGGGGATGTCTCAGCAATTAAGAGCGCTTCATGCTTTCCAGAGAACCGTATTTTGGTTCCCAGGCACCCACGTCAGGGGTCTCACAAGCACCTGTGTCCCAGTTTGCTGGTGACTGCTGTGATCATGACCAGTAACATCTTGGGGAGACAAAGGTTCATCTGACTTACGGGTCACCGTCCATCTTGGAGGGATGCCAAGACTACAATTCAAAGAGAGAGCAGGAGCTGCTGAAGCAGGGGCCGTGGAGGGTGCTGCTCCCTGGACTGCTGTCCTTAGCTTGCTCAGCTTGCTTCCTCATACACCCCAGGACCACTTTCCCAGTGTGGCTCCACCCACGCTGGCTTGGGCTCTTCCGCATCAAGCATTAATCAAGAAAATGCCACACAGGCAAACAGGGCAAACTGATGGAGGCATTTTCTCAATTGAGGTTCCTGCTTCCCCGATGGTGGCTTGTGACAAGCTGGCAAAACCAAAACAAATAAAAAACCCTCTCAGACTAAAGCAGCAGTGTAGAAGGCCAGCTCCAGGGAACACCCTTCTCGGGCCTCCTCAGACGTCTATTCATTCATAGACACACATACATTTTAAATGGATATATCAGAAATTCAGAATATGCATGTGTGAAAGTATCATAAAACATTAAAATAGCATAATGGCATCTAACATATGCTGATATTAAAGTTCAAACATAAAACAACCTCATTTGTATTCTTCTTATCCCCATCTCTGGAATCCTGCTTGTGTTTATATCGACATGTCTCATTACATTATTGTTGTTGTTGTTGTGTTTTGAAGACATGGTCTCACATTTGGCTTTGGCTGACCTAAAATTTGCTGTGTAGACCAGACTGGCCTCCAACTTATAGAAATCCACCTGCCTCTGCCTCCCGAGTGTTGGGATCAAAGGTGTGCATCACCCAGCCCAGCCTAATATGTCTCACTTAAAAAAATGATTTACTTTTTTCTATGTGTATGTGTGTTTTGCCTGCACATATGTCTGTGCACCGTGTGCATTCCTGATACTGAGGAGGCCCCAGGAAGAATTAAATCTCCTGGAACTGGAAGTACAGACAGTCGTGACTCACCGTGTAGTGCTGGGAACTGAACCTTCTTCCTCTAAAAGAGCAGCCAGGGCTGTTTACCTCTGAGCCACTCCAGTCTCTCTGACGGTGTTCTAGGGTTTTCTTTTTTTATATATCTAATCTTATTCATGAGCTATTTCCTTTAATTTACTTTCTAATTCACTAATTCGTTCTCTGCTCAATGTTCTATTAAGGTTTTCTTCCATTTTCGTAAATACATTTTTGATGTTCCTTTCCAAATCCATTTGCTTGTTTCTATAGCAACTGGTTCCTGCTTCTTCTTTTTGTTTTTACATTTAAACACAACACTACCTTAGCAATTCTTTTCTATTATTCCATTAATTCTTGTTCTGTGGGAAGACTCTCCTCTGGTATACTTTCTCAGGAGACATCTTTTCCTGTGTGGTTTCTGAGTTTTCATTCATGAAGTGATCTGTAGTACTTGTTTTCTCTCTGTGCCCCACATTCCTCGGGCTGTGTAGACAAACTTCCAGGAGAACAGGCCCACTTGCTGTGAGGGCTCAGAACTAGCCATTTGTCCAGTTAGAATGTTCTAGTTTCTGTGTTATAGAGGAGGTAATTCCTTGGCTTTTACAGGGATCTCTTCTCACGCAGATTGTGGTGTGTGTGTGTGTGTGTGTGTGTGCGCGCGCTCGTGTGTGTGCATGCATGCTCAGGTGCCCTCAGAAGCCAGAGATGTCAGATCACACCAGAGCTAGAGTGGTTGTGAACCACCTGACCATGGAGATAAGAATTAAACTTAGGTCCTCTGGAAGTTAATCCTTGGGTGATCTCTCCAGCCAGCCAAAGTTCTCTTTTCTGCTCTATTTATTTAAAGAATCCAAGCTCCAAACACTAACATGTTCTGAGGCCTAGGAAGTCAGGGCTTCAGTGTATAAATTTTGAAGTAAATAATTGATCACATAATAAAGACAGAATGGTTTCTGTTGGCTACCTTTTATCTGGAAGTATCTATTAAACCACATTCCTAGTATACCTGTCTACTCTGGGGGTTCCTTCATGATGCTAGGTGATTTCTGATTACTTGTCCTTTTTGTTTCAAAATGAGCAAAACTCACTTTTTGTGAAAGCTTGGAGAGAATGCATCCACCCCACAGAGCCCTTTCTCATCCTGGCTCCTACCTTTTCCTACATCCTTGGCTCCCCAAAGGACAATTGCAGCCTCCCTTCTAAGAACATGTCTGTCTTCCCTGTGCATGTGTTACTTCCATGTGGTTTATAGCTGTTCGTTGTACTGTTAAATGTTCAACAAGCATCCTGAGGGTAAGTCTCCATGTGGCCTGTCTTTGTATCCTCATAGCTTTTTACTCAATCAATATATTTTGAAGGAACAAGTGAGTGGCATAACAGAAAAACTGGTGACTTATCTATTAGCCCTGGGGTTGAGTATTAGTATGCTTCAAAAAAAATCTCAGATTAATAATTGATTGATTTAAAGACACTGGGTGCTTAGTGTAACTTTTCCTGGATTATTAAGGTAAAAGTTTGGGATGACTGCTCTGTGGGCAGAGGAAATGTAATGATTCTGGACCTCTATATAGGTAGGTGGACATCTCAGGAAGAGAGTGGGCGACAAGCGGTTATTACAGCGTTCTCTAGCCCATGCACAAACAGTCCGCAGCACACGCAAAATGAGTCAGGATTTCCCCTAATTCCAGTGACTTACCTGATCACTACAGAAAGTATGTTTTAAACGATGTTTTTGTTGATGTTTAAATCCACGCCCCACGTGCTTGCTTGCATGAGTTTACGTGCATTGCATGCATGTGGGAGCCCTTGGAGGCCAGATCCCCTAGAACTGGACTTTCAAGGAGTTGTGAACTCTGCTAGGAGACAAACTTGGGTCCTCTGCAAAAGCAGAAAGTAATCTTAACCACTGCTTCCTCCCTTGCCAGCCCTATATAAAGTATTTTTCTAAATTTATGGTTAGTGTGTGTGTGTGTGTGTGTGCGCGCGCATGTTGTGTGTGTGTTTGTGTGTGTGTGTGTGTGTGTGTGCATGCAAGTGTGAAAGTCAGGGACAGCTCTGTGGCATCAGGCTCTCTCCTTCCCCTTTCACAGTCCTGGGAACGGAAGTCAGGCTGTTGGCGATCACGACTGGGTCATCAGGCTTACGCGCTGCTGTGTACCAGTATCCTCTTACATCGAAGCAGCCCCTCCTGCAGGGAAGATCTTTAAATGGGAAGGTAAACAACTCAAAATACCTTCAGGAAGTCCCTGAAGTTGACCAGATTCACTAGGCCTCTCCCTGTCAGAGTAAGCAATAAAATCTTGGAAGACTCTGAGTCCAGACCAGCTGCCTGCAAGAAGCAGAAACCACCCGAGCTGCTTAGAAGAGCTTCAGACCAACCGAGGCCCCTGGAAAGGACATTCTCCAACCTGCTGAGCTGCCTGCAGGCTGTGCGGTGTGCTCCAGGTTCCCGGTGAGCTGTCACCCATGTCGGGGTGAGCTTTAGTGATGCAGCTGTCTTGGAATCATTTCTGCTTCTGTAAATGACCACACTCTTTTAATAATCTCAGAAAAGGTCATCGGGTCACCTAGTTGGACTTTGGTGATATCTGCTTTGGTCTGTCATGGGTTTCTTATCTGGTGGTGGGTAGACCTGTGTGCCACAACTCTCCCAGGGAGAGTTTGTCACAGAACGCATGCCAAGCACTTTGACCCACAGAACCATCTCGCTGGTCCCTACATAAAGCATCCGAAAGCTGACAGAAGTAAATGCATTCTGATTTTGTTTCTCCCATTTCCTTTAAAGGGAGTTCCCAGAATTTGACTCTTGTTCTGAATGATGTCTTTATAACCAACTTCCTCTGTTGACAAGAGACACAGTGCATTTCCGCAGCTGTGGGTACTGCAGAAGAGAGAGGCCGTTTCAAATGTTTCGCTATTTAAGGTCTTTATGCACTGTTTTTAAAGTTCAAGACTTTTAACTTTACCTTACGTATAGCTCTTTTAAACAACTGTAATAGTTTTATGATAAAACAATATGCAATTATATCCATATACTATCTCCATATAACAAAAGGCACAGCTCTGTGTAATAAATACAGGAATACTAATATATAATTGTATCCCTACAACATATCACTGCAGTGTTTGCTTGTTTTATCTTCTACTCTTTTGTCTTATTTTGCTTTAAAGTACTTACCAGCCAAGGCCTGATCATTTACTGGGTAGATCTGGCTTCTGGGTGATGCATTTTTCTATTTTAGTTTTGAATTAACAAGCAGAGTGGGCAGCGCAGCTCTGTGCCCTTGCCCTGCCCTGCCCTGCCGGTGGTCCAGCTGCTTCTATTGCACCAACGTTGCTTTCTGCTGCCCACTCAGATCCCACCAGATGTCCCAAAATGTCCTTCATAGGTTAAAGGACCCCTTGCATAACTGCAGTTTATAATGTTCTCATTATTTTTATTTTTAACTTGGGGAGGGACCTCACACAGGTGTACGCATGCGCCTTCAGAGGCCAGGCCAGAAGAGGGTGTCAGATCCTCTGCTGCTGGAGTTCCAGACGGTTGTGAGCCTCCTGACGCGGAGACTGGGAACAAGGCTGACATGGGTGCTGGAAACGGAACCTGAGTCCGCTGGAAAAACAGGAGATGCTCTTAGGCGATGAGCCCTCTCTATAAAATATTTGTATTCCTCCAGATGAAGTCGCTTATCATTATATCATGGCTGACAACGTTTCTGGCTTTGAACACTTATATTCAAAGACATAACCTTTATGAAAACATAGCTTTTAAAGCGCTCAAAAAGTTTTTAAAGTGCCATCAATCATAATGTGGCCTCAATAAGAAACTATATTAACTGCAATGAGCCTCAAGAAATACGACTGCACGCCTTTAATCCCAGCACTTGGGAGGCAGAGTCAGGTGAATCTCTGAGTTCGAGGCCAGCCTGCTCTACAGAGTGAGTTCCAGGACAGTCAAGGCTACACAGAGAGACCCTGCCTCAAAAACAAAAAGAGAAGGACAGAAGGAAAAACAAAAGAAACGTAAAACTAAGAAACATTGTAATTGTCAAGTGTTTAAATGCAGTAGTCTAGCTCTTTATGACACGATGTTTATGGGAGCAGGTCATGCCCGTGTTCTCTCTTCTCTCCCCTTCTTTGTCACCTCCCAGAGCTGGGCACTACTGAGGAACTCCATCCTGACAGACGAGAGCACTTCCTTGACTTCCAGCAGTGTGCGTGGCAGAGGTCAAAGCCATTAGCAACTTTGCACTTGGACAAAAGTCTTGCTGGAAGTTGGAGTTATACGGGCTGGGGTTTTTCCGCGGTTATGCTGAGGGCTCTGTGAAGAACAGAGCCAGCCTACCCTAGGAATTCTGTAATGCTCACTGAATAAATGATGAAGATACGCTATCTTACATAAGCACACGGCACAGAGGTAATTGCTTTCTTCTTCTAGAATTCCATTTCATGTGCACCATCGTCTCATCTTGATTTCCGTACTTCAGAAACTGGCAGCCTCCGGAAGGAAAATTTCAGCTTTACTGATTCCAGGGCAGTCAGCCGCCATTTCCCTTCTCCCTCCACAGTCTTCTCCTCCATGGAATAAAATAATGAAACCTCCCCTTCGCATCGTGGTCCTCGGTGTGGGGGATGGGCAAAGGGACACTTCTCATGTGACTTTCTGGTGAATGGAGCTGTACTGTGCAGGAAGTAAAGGAACAGGACGTGCCTGTGTTGGCAGGTGGGGAAGAGGGGGGATGCTTTCCAGGCCTGGGGAGCCAGCAGGCAATGCTAAAGTGTGGAGAGCATCCTGGAGTGGGTGGGCTGCATGCATGGGTTACACATATGGCCTAGGGCTGGCATGAAGAGCTGCTTGAAGGGACTTTCAGTGGGCGGGCTCCAGGCACTGTTTAGATAGCAATATTAGCCTCAGAGCCATCAGATAAAGGACACAGAACAATACAAGGGACATGGCTACTTTCTGGAAGGAAATCCTTGAGTTCTGTTTGTCCAGTGACCTGGCTTATTAGTTCCAGAGCTGGCGGTTTTCATGCTGCTGGGGCTCAGACCTGGGATCTGGCACACAGTAGGCGCATTCTTTGCTATTTAGTGACATCCCCGGTCCCTGCAACCCTTTAAATGTAGTCCTTTCCTTTTCTTCAAAGTGCAAGTCCCTGCCCTCAGAGGTGGAGTCTGGGGACCAGAGAGATGGCTCAATGGGTAAGAACAGTGGCTGTAAAAGCGTGAGGGCCTGAGTTTGGCTCCCTGGCACCCAGGGAAAAGCCGAGCTTGGTCGTATGCACTAGTAGCCCATCACGGGGTGGGGAAGCAAGGACAGGAGGATCATTGGGGCTTGCTGGCCTCCGGCTTGCTGTAGGCTCGGTGATACACCCTGTTTCAAAGGAACAGCCTAGGAAGTGACAGCACAGGGCATTTAACATCCTTCTTTTGCCTCCATGTGAGTTCGGGTGCAGGCACCCTCGTACATGTGCCTACACCACACACACACACACACACACACACACACACACACACAGTCTGTATGATCCCTGGGTACCAATAACATATGTGTTAGCAAGTGAGGACCATTGCTTCCTGGCACTGGATTATGATAATATTTCCTTAAGGTGTTAGAAATCACTTCAATGTTAATGACCATGAGGGTAGTGATTTTGGAAGCTTTCATGTATATGCTAGAGATCGAGATTACTGTGTGTGTGTGTGTGTACCTTGACTCATCAGAAGTTATTTCAATAACTAAAATCTTCTCTTGTGTGATTTTATTTATCTTTGAAGCACTGAGGTCAAAGACAAAACTCAAGTACCTGTAGCCATGATGGCATTGCGTGTCAGGATGGTGACCATCCAAAGTAGCTGTGTATTTTCAAAAGCCTTGCTGTTACAGTGCAGACCTGGGCAGAACATAATGAACACCTGTGAGTCTGTGTCGGCTTTATCAGAAAGCCACAGATCTCTTCTTCAGATGACAGCAGTAGATGCTGGGAAGTAACCGGAACATACGGTTTGTGCTAATAACAGCACGCGTTACCAGTTACCAGCCTGTTCCACAAATGTCAAGAGGGACCTGAAACAGTATGAGAAAGTCTTGATGGGGGGCTGCAGATGGTAAGAGAGAGAATTGATCAGGAGGACTCCCCTCCCTCCCTGTATGTGGGAGCAACTGGGTGGATGGATGGTTTTTCAGCCAAAAAGAGGCCATTTAGAGACAGAGAGAGAGAGAGAGAGAGAGAGAGAGAGAGAGAGAGAGAGAGAGAGAGAGAGAGGTGGCATAAGAGCAAAAACAACATAGAACATTCCAGATTGGTGGTTGGGGAACTTACCTTCAACACAGCTACTGTTGTCAAACCAAAGCAAACCAAATTAAAAACAGAAGGAAAACTCCTCGCAGTTGTCTTGCAGATTTCCTGAGCCGGGACCCCCCACAGGGACGAGAGGCTTGGACTGGGGTGTGCAGTAAGAGTTAGAGTTCCCGGGGTTTCCGCTCTCATTTTCTCTACTCGTTCTGACTCAGCCTCAGGCGTCGTGTAAGTCCCGTCCTCCACTGCTTTCTCCTCACGTGTCCCGTGCGACCTGCTCTTGCCACTTAGGGCTCATTACTATCTTCTAAAACTATAATGTATTTTTTACCTTTCCACACGTGTTTGCACGCATGTCTCCATATGTGTGGGCACACATGTGTAACTGCATGTGCACATGTTCCCTCTAGCTGGCTCGTCTCTGCCTTCTGAGGCTGGAATCGCACAAAGCATTTATGTGGTTCTGGAGATTCAGTCCTCGACCACTTTGCTCCTGGCTTAGACACAGCACGGCTTATTAGCTCCAACCCAACCACCGGGACATCTCTCCAGCCCCTAAAGCCGTAAGTTTTTCCTCTGAGATTTTAGTAATCTTGTTAGTTTTGCTATTATGTACCCCCCCCCAAATGGCCTCTGCAAAACCATCTACCCAGTTGCTCTTGCATACAGGAGGTGACTCCTCCTGATCTTTTACCATCCTGCAACTCCCAGTCAAGACTTAACTCATTTCCTCCCTAAATAGCTTTCCAAACTGGGCATCGTCCTCTTCTCCTGGGCCACCACAATCCAGCACTGCAGGCGCCTCCAAAGCGGCCCAGCCCCAGGTAGAATTTGACTTCCCCAAGGTTGCGGGTAGAGAGGTGGAAGAACTGTCAGGGGCAGGCGGACATTTCTCCCCATGCGACACTCTTGGTGAGACTGTCCCTGAGGCTGGAGAAGCCTGGCACTGATGTAGGTTTGTAGGCTGCTGTGCCAGTACTCAATGCTGGGCAAGATGAGGCACACCAGGAGCAAGGGAAGACACAGGGGATGGGAAAAGCTGTCTCACCGTGTGTGTTTGCATCTTACACCTCTATTCACTTCCTTATGGATCTAAATTCCCACCTGGTGCCGGCTACCTCCTCCTCCGGAACATTTCCTGTAGCACAGGTCTGTGGGCGGTAGATTTCTCGGCTTTAGATTGCCAGCGGAAGTCCTTTATACCGATGAGTATGGCATCTGTGGTGTTGAAGATGTCGCGTGTCCCCAGGCTTGGTGACGAGTGTCTTCACCCACGGAACTGGCTCTCCAGCCCTGCTCTCCGGCACTCCACAGCTCAGCTCCATCGTCCCTGGTTTCTAAAGCCTACCAAGCAGTCTTACGATGTCTACTTTTGTTCATCTGGAGTATAATTCCCGCTTTCTGACTGCTTCAAAGAATTTTATGAGTATTTTTCTTTGCAAATTCACTATATTTTATAGTCTTCCATGTCCTACTTAATGTATTTATTCTTTCCTCCTGCTTCTTGGATGTATGAAAGATACTCTTTTTGCAGTACTGGAGACCTAATTTAGCTTGCACATGCTCCACACACATAATATACGAACAAGCTACACTCCCAGCCTTCTGATATTTCACTTTGAGACAAAGTTACACAAGGCTGCCCAGACAGACTCTGAACTTACGACCCTTCTGCCACAGCCTCCCTGTTAGCTGGTATTGCAGGCCTATGCGACCAGCTGCAGCCTGTACCACATGTGAATGAGTGCTTTGTGTTATTTACTTACATATTTGACATGTGCTCTGTCATGAGTCCCATGTGTATACCATTTCTGAGCTCATTTTAATGGCTATTTTTCCTCTGGTCGTTAGCCATAACCTCCCTACTTCTTTGCAGGTACCCTAATCTGTTACTTGTATTTATTTTGGGTGCTGGAAACTGAAATTAGGGCTTTGCCATTGGGAGGATACTGCTCTCCCAGGAGCAACACTCCCAGTGTACAAGCCTGCTAAATTTGGATTGGGTCCCTGCTGTTCTGTTACAGTGTTCATCTGAAGTGTGTGCATGCTATTCTGACACATAGTTTCCACTCTTACAGAAATTTCATCCTTTTGAAGCTTCCTTACATGTGTGTGGGGCATGTGTGTATGTTGTGTGCACATAAATGTGTGCCTATGTGTATGTGTGTATGTATGTGTGTGCCTCTGTGTGTACACATGTGTGCCTATGTGAGTGTGCATGCATACATGTGTGCTTGTATGTACCCATGCAGAGGCCAGAAAAAGATGTTTTTCACTATTGCTTTCTGACTTAGTGTACCATCACTGTCATGGAACCAGAAGTTCACAATTTGGGCTAGGTGGTGGGCCAGTGAGCTCTCTTGTCCTTGCCCCCCCCATGCTAGATTTATAGGCACTTGAAGCCATAGCTGGTTTCTTGTGTGAATGGTGAGGATTTGAACTCATATCCTCATACTTTCAAAGTAAGCACACTTACCCATTGAGCCGTCTCTCCAGATGCTCGCAGCTTCCTGTTTAGCTTCAGGACGTGGAGCAGCTTCAGTCTAGGACTATTTGCCTCTAGGGTTGACGTGAGAAGCTTCTCCTGAGGAGTGTGCTCAGGGCCCAGTGTATCACCCTTTTCATCTGCACTGGAGGCAGTGAGGACCACGTCCAGCCTGAGTGTGCTCCAAGAATTGTCTGCAGCACTGCGGTGGCTCCCATTGCTCCAGCCCTCTGGCCTCTGTGCAGTTCTAATGGCTTCAAAGCATCCTTGACATCTCCACCTTTTTGAACCCCCATCTCACTCTCGTCAGCTCCGTGAGGCTGAGCTGTAGCTTGAGCTCCCTGTCCAGGCAAACAGCTGGAGAAGCCACAGCTGTTGCTATATAACTCACTCCCAGCCCCCTTAGGAACCACAGTCCTGTGTGTGTGCTAGCCCAGGCCCCAGGCATTTTCTGCTTTATATTTAAGCCAGGTTTTCTAGCTGTTCATGCCAGGACAGCCCTCCTAACAGCGGTCCTCTGTAACTAGACACAGAAGACCCTTGTGGTATCGTTTTACATTTGCTTCTCTGGACTCCAGACATCATTTCCGTGACCATGGGTGGTTTGGGCTCGGGACTCCCACATCATGCCGTACTGGAAATGTGGCCCCCACATGCAGCCTTTATGCACTGGAGGGATCTGTTGATTTGTTCTCCCCGGAACCACCTCCAGGCAGATGGCAAGCTCAAACAGCTTCTCTGTGTCAGTTGGTGGTATTTTTACAAATACCATTTTTGTTTAGTCTAAGCCGCCTCTGCACAATTCACCTGGAACAATCTCTTGTTCTGGTGTTAGTGTTAAATTCCAGGCCTCTGTCTATATAAAATTAGTATTATAGCTACATAGAGTCTGTGTAGTGTGTGTGTGTGTGTGTGTGTGTGTGTGTGTGTGGTCAACCTCAGTTGACCTTCCTTAGGAGCTGTCTACTTTGCTCTGGCTATGCTGGCTGCCCGAAGGCCCCAAGACCCTTAGGTCTCTGCCTCCCAGTGCAGGGATTCCAGGTGCGTGCATCAGCACACCTGACTTCTGCGGCGCAGGGATCAAACTGCCCCATCACACTGAGGAAACACTGTACCCACAGAACAGGCTTTCTAGCCCTCTTTTATTCCAATGTGCTTGGGATGGCGTAGATAATAGAACCTAGTAACAGCTTAGGTTTCTGATTCTAAACTTAAAATGTTTGACTATCACTTCAAATCTAGGTTTTCATATAACATGAGAAGATTTATAAGAACTCAATTTTTCCATACTTAAACACTTATCTTCATAAGCAATTAAGGTTAATTTCTTGATAATGTTTTGCTTAAGCCAGATAACAACAATGGTTAAAATGGAAAAAATATCAATTGGTAAATAAAATTTAGCAAATTAAAGAGAATTTTTTAAATTATAAAGAGTAGCCCTAAAACTTTTCTCAGTGACTAAATTTTTGAAACCTTTTTTAAAATTAAAAAGGATTATGTATATATGCATCGGTGTTTTGTCTGCATGCATGTGTGTGTGTGTGTGTGAGGGTGTTGAATTCCTTGCAACTGGAGTTACAGACAGTTGGAAGCTGGCATGTGGGTGCTGGGAATTGAGCCAGGGTCCACTAGAGGAACAGTCAGTAATCTTAACCACCGAGGCATCTCTTCAGCCCTCAATGACTACATTTTTAAAGAGAAAAAAATGTAAGGATGTACTTCAAGGGCTTAGAAATGTTTCAGAATTTGTCAGTTGCCCTTATTATATATTAATTTTATAAGAACATATTTTACTGTGTTCCAATATGACTATACCAGTATCTTACCTGTAGCAGGTCACATGACTTATGAGTTAGGAGGAAACTTCAGCACTGTTATCCCAACATGTCTATGGTTTTAGTTGAATTTTCCCATTTAGAAATGGCTTCAAAAGCTACAGGACTGTGGCGTGGATAATTTAATTTGGTCACTGTACTGGCTGGAATAATTCTTAGACTCAGTTTGTTGAGGGATCTCAGCAAATATTGCCCTGAATATAAACATTCCTCTCTCCCTCCTTGCTTCCCTGGCCCATCAGATCCCTCTGCCACATGGTGGGCTTCCTGGTAGGAGCATAAGTTCCTGTTCTCATACAATTTCAGAAACCAGAACATGTTTTCTCAATTTTGTTTTCATGTGAGTCAACCTGCCTTCTTCTTCTTGAGCCTGGGTAGGTCCCAGGGCAGGGTGCTGGGCTCTGCTCCCGCACACTTTTGTCCCCTAAGGCTGGAGCTCTGCTGTTGGCTCTTGCTTACGTGTGTACGTGGGTCCTGTGGCGGGCACACAGGGGACCGCCACTGCCGGGCTCTTCTCTTACGTGTACTGTACTGTGGCGGGCACACGGGGGACCGCCACTGCCAGGCTCTTCTCTTACGTGTACTGTACTGTGGCGGGCACACGGGGGACCACCACTGCCGGGCTCTTCTCTTACGTGTGCTGTACTGTGGGGTCCTGTGGCGGGCACACGGGGGACCGCCACTGCCGGGCTCTTCTCTTACGTGCGCTGTACTGTGGAGAGCTCACAGGGGATCGCCACTGCTGGGCTCTTCTCTCGGCTTCCTGTCAGATATACACTCACTGGCCCTTTCCTTCCAGTCTACTTGCCCCCAGGTAGCCTTTTTGCTGAGGCAGGAAGAATTTAGACTGTCTGGACAGCTACCTTCCTCAGGGTTCACTTGGTTTCCAGAAACACATTTATTAGCTATTCTGTTTTCTATATTGAAGTACTTGAAACCTTCTGGCTTTGCAAAGAAATGGACGTTTCTTTAGTTGAGAAGCAGAGCAGCCAAGGTCAGGCAATCCCACTGGCTTTGCTGAGGGCCTCATGACAAGAATCCATGTGGAAGTGAGGCCTGCCATCACCAGAGAGGAAGCCAGAGAGAGATTTGGGTAGCAAAATCTGTCATGAAATGAGCTCCTGGTTAGAGCGAGCCCTCAGCACCCTGCTCCTGCCTGTACCCAGTTCACAGCAGCAAACACCTACTGAGGCAGTGAGTGTCCAACAGTCAGGCAAGAGCCAGCTTCAGCCTGGACCTTGTTAAAGCTCTGTACGCACAGGAGCCATTCCTCCTGTATAGGGAAGTCTGCGCCATTCTTACTACCAGAGTGTGAGCGTGCCCCCAGTGTTCACAACTGGAAACATATCTCCTACAGTGTTTGAAATGCAGTTAGGGTACACAGAAGAATGGCTCCTTGCATCTGGAGAGGGTTCCTGACCATAGGTCAGTCTGGACCCGACTTCCTCTCCTCTGGAGAGGGTTCCTGACCATAGGTCAGTCTGGACCCGACTTCCTCTCCTCTGGAGAGGGTTCCTGACCATAGGTGAGTCTGGACCTGACTTCCTCTCCTCTGGAGAGGGTTCCCTACCATAAGGTGAGTCTGGACCCAACTTCCTCTCCTCTGGAGAGGGTTCCTGACCATAAGGTGAGTCTGGACCCGACTTCCTCTCCTCTGGAGAGGGTTCCTGACCATAGGTGAGTCTGGACCCGACTTCCTCTCCTCTGGAGAGGGTTCCTGACCATAAGGTGAGTCTGGACCCGACTTCCTCTCCTCTGGAGAGGGTTCCTGACCATAGGTCAGTCTGGACCCGACTTCCTCTCCTCTGGAGAGGGTTCCTACCATAGGTGAGTCTGGACCCGACTTCCTCTCCTCTGGAGAGGGTTCCCGACCATAAGGTGAGTCTGCACCCGACTTCCTCTCCTCTGGAGAGGGTTCCTGACAATAGGTGAGTCTGGACCCGACTTCCTCTCCTCTGGAGAGGGTTCCTGACCATAGGTCAGTCTGGACCCGACTTCCTCTCCTCTGAGAATTCGTTCTCTTGCTTTCCCTCCTTCAGTCATCAGAGAGGGTAGCAAAAAGGTGCCTAATAATATTCTAGCCCATCCTTGTCAGATGCCAGCCCTTTGATCTTGGACTTTGGAACCTCTAGAAGAACAAAAATATAATCTCTTTTCATTATAAGTCACTTGGTTTCAGGTGTTCTATTACAGCGGCATGAAATCGACCAAGATACCACCTTTGACGGAAGGGAGGTGAGACCTCTTCAGCATTATGGTATCTTGTCTTGATTAATCGGCACATTTAGATCAATGACATTGCATTGTGATGGCGGATGGAGGCAAAGTGATCAGATAAGCAGTGTCTGTGTGGTTTTGGTCTCTGAGCCTCGGCTCACCTCAGATGGTTTAGTCTGACCATGTCCAGGGGGCGCTGCTCTTACCCCCAGGGTGTAAATCAGAAGACAATAATGACAAGGAAGAGGTAGGAAAGCCCCACCTAAGCAGCGGCACCGAAGTCAGAGAGAGATGAGGGGGAGAGGAAAGGTAGGAGACTTTATTCACACCGAGGGAGGCCATGACACAAGGCTGCCGTCAGAAATGGACCATCGCTCCATCAACGGTGACCAACCACCCTCACGGCCTGGGCCGTGGGCTTCTGCTTCGACTGAGTGCGAAGACACAACCCTAAGACCTTGCAGGGAAACTTCATCCGCCTCAAACTCCACCTTCTCCCTCTGCTCCCTCTCAACAGCTCTCCAACATTTCCTGGCCTTCTTCCTTGAAACCATTCCCTAGAGGTTTTGACTCTCTAAACTGTGGATAAAAACCCTTAAAGTGTCATTAATCGGTGCCTCATATGTATGAATAAGAGATTTGATAACTTCCTCCCAAGTTAGCACAAAACGGAGACACCAGGGGGACCCCCCCCCCCGGCCATCTGTCACCCAAATCATTTTCACAGCAGCTGCAGGGTGGGTGGCTCAGCTGGCCCTGCTCTCCTCGCTGCTCACTTGGACTTCTGGTTGCCCTTCTGGGGCTCTGATGCACCCTTCCTCGCCTCCTCCTCTGGGATGAACACACTGACGGTGAAGTCGCTGGTCTCTGAGCCGTACTTGTTCTTTACCACCAGCCCGTACTTGCCAGAATCTGCAGTGCTCACACCCGTGATGGTGAAGAAGGCGGTCTTCCCGGCCTCAAACCTGAGGCTGCAGTGATCATCAGAGGCCAGTGGCTTCTCGTTTTTCAGCCAGGACACCTCAGGGGTTGGGTCGCCCCACACGTTACAAGTGAGATTAAGTGCCTGCAACAGGTTCATGAGAAGGATGTGAGAAGTCTGATCCTGCTCCATCTAAAGGATAATTGCAGAGCTCCCAGGCTGGGGTGGCCACACTCTGGGCGGCATCTGTAAGGGCTGGCAGCGTTGGGGAGTTTAGAGGGCTTGTTGTCAGCACGCTCAGAGGCGCCTGCATCCTGCTCTCCTTCCTGAACACCCAGGCGTCTTTTGCTCTGGCGTGGCCTCTGGGCTGTATCAGTAGAGAAATCTCATGCCACGCTCACAGGCTGCTCACTTCTGCGTGGCATCTGCGTCACAGAGCCCAGCAGGGGAATGGCACAACTACTCTACATAATTTAATTTCCCCATTCCATCTCCCTCTTTTTCCTCAGCTCCCTGAACCCCGTCTAATCTGTGTCGTTGCAGAGGCGCTTGGCCCAAATGCATTTGAAATAAAACATTCCCAGCCATGTTGAAAGTCTCCCTGAAACGCTGACATTTAGACTTTGCCTTACTAAGAAAATGGCAAGGTTCCCGTGGAGCTCTGGAAGTAGTGCAGGGCTGCGTTTGCGTTTACGACTGCTCTATTCAATGGGCCACAGCACTCGATTTGGTCTCATTATCCCACGTCCCTTTGTGCTGTCTTTCAATAGCTGCGTGACCCACCCCAACTTTTCAGCCCTGTGTTTTAGTACTTTTTTCTTAAATTGTACTACAATTGCTGAGATTATAATTTCATCATTCCCCCCTTCTCTTTCCTCTTTTCAAATCCTTCCACATGCTCCTCCTTGTTCTCTTTCAAATTCATGGTCCTTTTTTTTCATTAATTGTTACATTCGTGCGTGTGTGTGTGTGTGTGTGTGTGTGTGTGTGTAACTGGCTCAGTCTGTATAATGTTACTTGTATGTGTGATTCTCGGGCTGACCATTTGGTACTGGATAACCAATTGATTTTCTCTTCTCTAGGAAAGACTATTTCTCTGGCTTCCAGAATTCCTTAGTGGCTTATAGTTCTTTGTGTAGGGTCCAGGTTTCTTGGTCTTTCCCCATCCACTCTGGCATGTCCACTGATGTTGTCCTTGTTCGGATCATGTGTAGGCAGTCACGTTAGTGGGACTTACCGGGTGTAACTCTGATGATGGTAATAGACTGTCCCACAGCAGATTCCCTGATCCCCTGCCTCTTACTCTCACTCCGCCCCCTCTTCTGCAGTGACCCCTGGGCCGGAGGTGTGGGAGTTTTATTGTAGATGTAGTCAGTGGGACCGTGCTCCATATCTTTGTATTTTGATCGTCAACTCTG
This sequence comes from Microtus pennsylvanicus, assembly GCF_037038515.1. Lineage (NCBI taxonomy): Eukaryota > Metazoa > Chordata > Mammalia > Rodentia > Cricetidae > Microtus > Microtus pennsylvanicus. The sequence goes on along the minus strand of NC_134600.1, from coordinate 19,450,007 downwards.
TTCTCAGTCTGCAGCCACTGCTACCCATTTTTCCATTTATAAAACATCAAAATTCATATAAACATAATCTACAGTGTGCAAACTTTCCAGACTGCTTCTTCGTGTCAGCATCATCGCCCCTGATGTCCTTCCTTGCTGCTGACCAGTGATGTGTGTGTCCCTAAGGGCCATATGCACCACTTCCAGTTTGGGGGCTATTCTGAAGCGAGAGAGCGTACAGGCTCTTATGTCAGTGATGTGCATGTCCATCCCTAAGGCCATATGTACCACTTCCAGTTGGGGCTATTCTGAAGAGAGAGAGCGTACAGGCTCTTATGTCAGTGATGTGCGTGTCCCTAAGGCCCATATGTACCACTTCCAGTTGGGGCTATTCTGAAGAGAGAGAGCGTACAGGCTCTTATGTCAGTGATGTGCGTGTCCCTAAGGGCCATATGTACCACTTCCAGTTTGGGGCTATTCTGAAGCGAGAGAGCGTACAGGCTCTTATGTCAGTGATGTGCGTGTCCCTAAGGCCCATATGTACCACTTCCAGTTGGGGCTATTCTGAAGAGAGTACAGGCTCCTATGTCAGTGATGTGCGTGTCCCTAAGGCCATATGTACCACTTCCAGTTGGGGCTATTCTGAAGAGAGTGCAGGCTCTTATGTCAGTGATGTGTGTATCCCTAAGGGCCATATGTACCACTTCCAGTTTGGGGGCTATTCTGAAGAGAGTGCAGGCTCTTATGTCAGTGATGTGCGTGTCCCTAAGGGCCATATGCACCACTTCCCGTTTGGGGGCTATTCTGAAGAGAGAGAGCGTACAGGCTCTTATGTTGACATTTCCATTTCTCTGCACTAAATGCCCAGGTGCAGTTGCTGGGATATATGCTAAATATATAATTCATTTTTCTCCCTAGAAACCGCCAAGCTCTTGTGCTAGGAGTTGATTTAATTTTGACCGGCGTTCCAACCATGACAACCAGCAATGAATAAGTAATCTGGTTTCCCGCGTCTTTGCCTGCGCTTGCCACTGATCGCTGCAGTTCAGACCGGTATGCTATATTTCACTGTGTCTTTTGTCCCCCTCTCCACGGCTAGTGATGCCAAATGACAGAATGCTGACCAGGGATGAAGTTGGCATTGCTAGGGAAGACGTGTTCTTTGAAATATCCTCCTGACAGACCTTAAGCTGTCACTATGGCCTCTTCTGTGGGAACAAAGCTGGGTAAGTCAGAAACCCTGCCCACATCTCATCATTAACTAGCAAGATTTTTAAGGCAGGCTGCGTAGCTCAGGCTGACCAGTGACCTTCTTGCCTACGCCGCCCACGTGCTGGGAGCCACCATGCCAGTTTAATTATCATTTTTACTAAATTACACTACGGGTACACTTCAGAAAGAAAAGTCCAAGTGGGAGAGATGACTCCGTGGGTAAAAACGCTGCTGCCAAGCTGAGTGACCCGAGTTCAATTCCCCAGTGCCACACCGTAGAAGGGAAAAACTGATACCAGCAAGTTGTGCCCTGATTTGCACATGTCTGCTATGGTATGTTCTCCAATAAAGAAACACTTACATGCAATAATTTTTAAGTGAGTCAAACCATGGTCATTACAGGCCAGGTAAATCATTTTGGATTACACAAATCCCAGACACCATAAGCACTGTGGACAACCAATGCCCATTCTGTCTGCGTTGTGGATTCAGTGCTTCCATATACATTCTAATCGTCACTTATGCCCAATGGCTGCAACCTCACTATGTGGGGAAAGTGGCAAAGGCAACTTCAGGACAGAAGCTGCTCTCAGAGGCTCAAAGTTGACTGTGATATTCTCCCTGTACAAAGACTGGAGCTGAATGGAATCTATAGTCTCGCTTTACTACCTGAGTTTTGCTTGTGCGTCTCCCCCACACGCACCACTGCAGACAGTCAACGCCCTTTCAAGTGAGAAAGGGTTTTACTTCACTACAGGTGTCTCTGGACTTGTAAGAGTTTGATTTTTATTGATACGGGGTCCAGCTATGCAGCTAAGGTGGCCTTGAACTCTAGACCCCCTGCTGGGTTCTTTGATTATGGGTTAGAATGATGCTCATTTTGTCTCAGATTATATGAAGCTAGGAAACACCAGTTTAATACCAAATGGAGAGAAGCTGGTTTTCATCAAAGATGGAGCAACCATGAGACTCTTACTAGCATGGGCCGCCTTCCAGTGTGTGCTGGAATAATTTCCTTCTTCTTTTGCTACAGGGCTATGAGTGAATGTTTTCAGGTTCTTTCCCATACAACCTAATGACTTCTGTTGGTTTCTAACTGTGCCTCTGGAGAAATGGTCTAAATATAGCATCACAAGACAAACTTTCATCCTGATGCCGGGCTGACAAGGCATTATGACTGGAATGCTGAACTTTTAACCCTGCATCTGGCTATGGTGAAGGGCAAATGCAAGAAATAAGACAGATGGTAGGATACAGAAGGAAGGACCCTGGTGTGGGGTGTGGGGCCGTTCCCCGTGTGGAGGCAGGGACAACCGTACCCCATGCTCACCTTGCCTTCCTGGATGGTAACAACATCAGGGAGACCGCCCAACACCCGGGCCCGATCTGCAAGCACAGGAATTTCTGGTTAATCACTGCAATGAAGAGGGCCAATGATCATGCCCTCAAAACCACTCCAGGACACAAATCCTGTTTAGTTTTTCCTGTCCTGATGGTTATTTCAATACTTTTTTCAACATGCAAATTAAGAAAATGACCCAGCGACTCTGGCTTTCTTTACTCACTTACTGCACACACGGCGCCCGTAGCTGTACCTGAAGCACCAGCGTGGGGCACCTTGCTAAGCTCAAGGCAGGAGAACAACTCTAATGTGCAGGTTCTGAGTCAGGCGTGGCCTCTTTCTGGTCTTCCTGTGATGAGCACCAGTTTCATTCAAATTGTGACTCTCCAACCTGTTTCTATGAATTCACTCAATGCCAAAAGGGCAGTGTTCCAGACTCTTTTCTTCTTCACTGGGTTTAATTTTCTTTTGATGCACTGTACCTATTAGTGCCCAATACCTACCATATGGTTGTGACCAAGAGATTTCTTAGGATGGCTTCAGAGACAAGAGTCAGATGCCATAGTTGAGACCTTCTTATAGACATAAGACTAAAGGAAAACAAATGTGGACCATCCACAATTCATAAAAGAAAGAAAGAAGAGGAAAAAAAATCTATTTTATCTATTTTCTTTTCTTGAGATAGTGTCTCACTATGTAGCCCTGCCTGTCCTGGAACTAGCTTTTGTAGACCAGGCTGGCCTCAAACTCACAGAGATCCACCTGCCTCTGCCTCCCAAGTGCTGGGATTAAAGGCTTGTGACACCAAGCCCGGCAAGAAAAAATATCCACTGTCATCTGTAGATGTGCTGGGAAAATGAAGTTCGACTCTGAATCTGCCTCTGTGCTAAGTGTGAAGGTAGCTACTTACTTTTTTCGGCAATGGCAGCTTGTCTGTGGTTGAGAGAGATCAGACAGACAGACAGACAGACAGACAGACAACAAAGATTTGTATTAGTGTCATTCCAAGTAGTTTCTCTCCCCCTGCCCTGTTTTTTTCTCTCTCTTTCCCTTTCCCCCCTCTCTCTCTTTCCCTCTCTCTCTGTCCTTCTCTCTCTCTCTTTCTCTCTCTCTCTTTCTCTGTGTGTGTGTGTGTCTCTCTCGCACGTGCATACACACACTGAATGCAGACTTAGACAGCTGCTCTCTCAGTTATAGCTCTGAGTAACGTGAAGAGCTGCAACAAGCTTGGACTGCATTTAATACACAAACGGGGGAGGAGAGCCAGGCCACGATCCGCCTGAGAGGTATTTGGCAGCTCAGCTAGCCGTGTCAAGTGGGGCTTTTCCTGTGCTTGCTCAAACCAAACCCTGTTTCTGATACTCAGATAGGCAAGAGGTACACAGGGTTCCAGGAATGTAACTGAACAGAAGCGGCACTTGCCAGGAAGGGGAACTTACTTTAACCTCTGGAATTCAGCAACGGCTTCGTCAAATGCTGCAAAAGAAAAAAAGAAAGTTAAAAATTTCTTAGTCAGAATTGACAACACACAGGGCCGATTACAAGTCCCAAGGTTCGGTCACTGCTCAGCTTCTCAGAAGACTGCCTATGGCTTCCTATATCCGTGTAGCGCTCTCAACAAGACAAGCACTTTCTATGTAGAAAATATGAGGTAGGAGATGTTAGAAGCTTTCATTTCAGCAACCCTTCAACCTTAAGCAAAAAACAAAAACCATCAGTCTCACCAAGAAAAAAATGGGGATAAAAGTCTTTCAAATAAGAGTGCTGTCTAAGAATCCAGAGGAGAGAAGAAAGGGACTTTTTTCTTATTAAATTACCCCTGGTAAGCACCTGGGCTAGACAGTTCAAACATCTTCACGTTAGGTCTTTCTTGTCCATTTAGGAAGGAGAGCACACTAAGTAATGGTCGTCGCATTGATGTTAAGACTAGTCTGAAGTCCAGTGTGCTGTCCACTACAGAACAGAGTCCTGAGATTATTCTTTCTTCTTTTTGATTTTTTAAATACATTTTTGTTAGCATACAAAATAATAGGCTTCATTATGACATTTCATAATATGTATCATTCGGTTTTGCTCATATTCTCCCCATCTTCTGTCCCTCTCTCACTGAGGCAAAGGTGGAGACAGGTGAGAGAAGAAGATGAGAATTGCAGTGTTCTAAAAATAATCCTACCCCGTGACGTCAGGGTGAGACACTTGATGGTAGACCATGAGAAAATCTAGCTCTGCTTTAAAATTCTACTGTTTCATCTTTCATTGCCTTTGGGGCTCGAGGAACACACATGCACACACACACGCACACACATATGCACACAAGCGCACACACAGATATGATTTATTTACATGAGTGTTGGGGTATGTGTTAGCTTGTGGGGGGGGGTCAAAACACAACTGTCAGGAGTGAGTTCCCACAGCTGTCGAGTCAGGTTGAGTTCCTCTTCTTCCACGGCTGCTCAGCTTACGATGAGTCTCCTGTCTCCACTCCCACCCCCATCTCAGGGTGGACATACTGAGCTCACACATGTGTACTGTGACATCAGCTTTTCCTGTGGGTTCTGGGGACTGAACGCGAGCCATCAGACTTCCATAGCTAGCGCTTACACCCGTGGTGCCAATTCCTCAGCCAAGAGCCGTATTTGCAGCCTAGCAAATATTTAGACAATACCAATCTACACATCCCCATTTGTACATACTTTATACGTATAAATACATATAAAACCAGGCTTCAAGCTGCTGGGCCTTGTTTTTTCTCATCTGAAAAATGACGGAGATTCAGTTTGAACCAGGGTGATAGCATAAAAACCTTCCTGGTCCCCATATTGAACTCAGAAAAAAAAAGTGTGGTCAAGCTAACTTGTGTTTGGTGGCTGTGGCAACGCTGGTGAGAGGATCTAGCCTTGGCCTTCAAGGGGGTTAAAAGTGAGGTAGTTGCATCAGCTGTGGTTGTTAAAAATAATTTTTGGAATGTTTTAAACCTCTCCACCCCATTACAGCTTCCCCCTTTCTGTTGTGTTTCCCACAGCCAGATGGACGGTGGGGGAAACCCAGAGCACAGCGTGGGTCAGGAGAGCCTTGCCTTTTTGCTGCAGTTTCTCCATGACTGCAAATTCTCAGTGTGCCTTTGTAGGCAGGATGGGTAGGGGTGGCGTGAGAATAGGGGATTCAGACAGCACCTCGAGTGCAGGCCTGTAAACACACACACACACACACACACACACACACACACACCCCAGTGCATGCTTGGGGAGTGGCTCTCTACATACATTGTGAATTTATCCTGAGGCTGGAAAGCATGAAGAGTTATGAACACTAAGACTGCATCTTAGTGCACCGAGGAGCTCAGGAAATTCGATCCAGCCTCTTTTGCTGACTTTCATCTAGACTTTTTAGGAAAGCATGGGGGGCAGAATATAGCCAGGAGATGGGGAGAAACAACATGGCGATTTTAGCTGTTTTCTTAACTTTGAAAGTTTTATTCAGGAACTGTGCACCACCTTTGATCTTTTCTTGTTGCTTCTCCTGATTCTTTCTTTTCTTCCCCCATTATCTACAGAAACCCCTAATCTCTCAACAGACAGCCACGACATCTGGGACCCTTCAGACTTAGACCCCAGCTTCCTCTGCTCTGCCCAGCATTTTCCCTGGACTCTCCTCACTCACTGCTCTATGGACAGGGAAGTTTCTGTATCGTTACTCTCGGAGTCGATTCTCCCTCTGCCCTTGGTCTCGCATCACGCACCTCTGAAGCTCACAGGTCAGCGGTGCCCTGCATCCGGGCTTTCTAGTCGCATCAGCTGCTGTCTGGGACTGGATGACGTCAGTCCCCATGTACAACTGCTTTCCTCACCAAGGCACCTCTCAATGGCTGTGAGAGTGGTGCTTTCTCTCCATGGTTACTGTCCAGCTTGCTGTTCATGGTTGCCTGACTAAATTCTTGATAGTTAAGACAGTCTTGCCAAAATCATTATTAATAAAAAGCATCGGAGACCATTATTTTAGCCTAGTTCCTGCACTAGTCTTTAGCCAACCAGATCTAACCAGAATGGCGTCACTCATATAGTGACATATAATCAAATTGAACTTAAAGACAAATTAGGCCTCCAAAAAGATTGGGACTCAGAGAATCCAATCCAGAACAGGCCCACTCAACCCAAGTGTCTCCCACCCAACTTCTTTGACATCACCAGTGTAACGACCTCATTTCACTCTGGTTCATTCTATAGTGGATGCTAAGGAGCGCGTTACCTTGTCCAGAAAGATCCACTGTCTTCTGGTGTCCAGTCTTGCCGTCAAAGAGTTCCATCACGTATTTCCCTTTGTCATTTGGAGTGGGCTCATTGATCTGCAGCCAGATCTGCTCCCCAGTGACCCCAGTCTTAACTCTGTCTGTGTACTTAATGCCCGTCCCACTGTCAAGACGAAGGAAAGTGTCATTACTGTTTCCTCGGTGTCTTACAAAGTGATATGCCGTAAACCTTTATAGGCTTTCAGAAAACATGAGACCTGCATATGCCGTCCTGCTTCAGGGTAATTATGGGCACTGAAGCCAGGGACTTGGATTCTAAGGACCCTGGAATGACAGTCTGAACATCTACTTAACTCACCGCTGTAGCCTGGATCCCAGTGCAGATTTCAAGACCGATACTTCTCAGTGGCACTAATTATCTTTGGTTTGGCTTGGGTTTATTTCTAGGGTTAAGGGAATATTTAAAGGTAAAAGGCAAACTACATACTATTTTGCTGCATATTTAATACACATGCTCTGTTGCCAAACTGGATAGGTAAAAACAATGGTGGGGACTATCTGCGCGTGACATCTGTATCAATATTGCTCCAAAGCTGCTTAAGCACATACACGTACACTTGGTTGTGGAGTCAAAAGTGACTTCGCAGCCGAGTGTCTGTCAGAGCAGTGAGGCATGGGCTCTGGTCCTGTGTGAGAGCAGAGCGGAAGGGCCCTTGCCATTGTCATCTGACTGAGGAAACACTACAGCTCTAGACAAAACAAGCACATGGCAGGGCGGAGTTCTCAAACTGTCAAAAGGTACTTCATGGAGATGATGTGAGAGTGGGCAGTCCAGGGCCAGTGAATGGTGGAGGGGCGAAGGGGCTTGTTGCCAAGTCTGGCAACTGGAGTGAACCCCTAAAGCTCAAAGGTAAGGAAAGAAGTGACTCTTACACACCGTCCTCTGACCTCCACATGGGCAGCGGCGTGTGCACATGTACACACACAAAATAAATGTAATACATTTTTAAAAATCAGTATATAAAATTACCATATATATGCATATATAGTTATAATTATATGTGGAGAAAATACTAGAAGAAAGTTCTTTAAATTTGCATAAATGGGCTAACAAAACTATTGATGATATCATATTATAACTCTTTCTATTTTCTAATATCTATAAATGTATTTTCCCAAAATGCACGTACAAAGTTTATACCTTAAGTAGAATTTCAAGACGAACTTAAAATTTTTTTTTCACTAAAATATTTTGGCTTTCATAAAGACTTAGTATTTTTCTTTCGACACTACAGGCTATGTATGAGGGCATTTATTAAAATATCTGAAAATATATTAGCAATTCAAATGCCATAGGACTAGAGTAGAGAAACACATTTGTACCCTGAAGGTTTGGGCCTGAATGACAGCGTTTCTTTGAGTCAGACAGGAAGAAAGTCCTCTGCTTTGCATGGGTTATTTGGTTTCTGGCTGGCTCGCACAATGGTGCTTTCTATATGTTAAGAACTTCAGACAGAATGGATTCTATTGTTCCTATTTTATTTGAGAAACTGATATTCATAGAATTAAATGACTTGCTAAGGAAGATAAACACACAGTCAGGGCTCTCACCCTCTTTAAGGTGTGTTTTTTCAGTTTGCCTCAGACTTACAAAAAACAATATTACAGTTCTCAATCCCTCAGCTGTGTATGGACAAATCAGTATCAGAGAAGTTCATGTAGATGAAACCAAAACGGCAGGAAGTTCTTGCCTTGCTACTCTAACAGCAAGTTCCTTAAAATATTTTTTTAATGTTCCCATTTAAAAAATTTTTTTTAAAAAGATGTATTTTTAATTATGTGCATATGTGTTGGGAGACTATATCCACGTGAGTGTAGGTGCGCACAGAGGCCAGAGGTGTCAGATCTGCAGCTGGAGTTAGAGGTGGTTGTGAACCACTTGACACGTTGCTGGGAATTCAGCTTGGGTCCTCTGGAAGGTAAGTATGTACTCTTCATACTGAGCGCTCTCTCCAGCCCTTGAACAAATGATTCCTTTACAAAGGACACAACTTAAAGATACTGTGTTTATCTATTTGATTATTACCGTGTGTGTGTGTGTGTGTGTGTGTGTGTTCTTTCCCTCCACCTAGGTCCTGGGGTGGAACTCAGGTCCAGGCGCTTTTACCCAATCTCACAGCTCTAAGACACAGTGTTTTGATTGATGATCCAGCTAATTTTACTCCCCTCCTTCTTCAGACTGATATATTATAATGTCCTAGATGTCACAGAGGAATTTCCTAGGATTTGGGTCTATTTTAAATTTTAATACTTACTTCCCTGCAACATTTCCTGAAAAAAGAGAACAAAGGGCCCCAAACGCAAGCCTTCCACACTGGCATTTTGCTTCTTTTTACTTTTAGAATTCAGAAAATGCCTAAGAGCACAGTCAAGTACCAGCTCTGGTTGCCTGTTCAGCTTACTTTTTTCTTTTTTCTTACTTTCTTCTTTGTGGTGCTGGGGGTTGATCTCAGGGCCTGATGCACGCTAGGCAAGTGCTTTATCACTGAGCTATACCACTAGCCTTAGGCTCTTTTTAAAAATAATACTTAAGTGATATATGTCTCCTTCTCTCACCCTAAACTTGCCATGCAATTTGGAGGTGTGTGTGCATGCATGCATGCGTGTGTGCATGTGCGCATGTGTGTGTGTGTTACAATGACCTAGCTTATCTCTAGAGTCAGACTGACCGGGCATAGCCCTCAGCTCAATTATCTGTGTGCACACTCGAGTCACCTCCCCCAGCTTGAGCTTCCTCTCCCCCGAGGTGAAAATGCCTATTGCACAGAGCTGGGGCCATGAAAGAAGCCACCTGTCTACCGGCTTGGAACAATGCCCAGCAGACTGCTAGTGCCCGGTGAAGCTATAATACAAACAGACATTGTTATCTGTATCCTCAAGGATGCTACAGGACTTTTGTTAACAGTTTGGAATGAATGTCTAAACCAAAATTGATCTGGAGGAGGCTGCATCCCTAAAGATTGTCTATACCGTGCCTCTTTTCTGTTTCTGCCAAATATGTCTCAAGGGTGCCCAGAGGTTGAGTATACTGTCAGAATTAGATTGAGACGTCTGTTTTGGTTCAGAAACCCATGGAATTCCAGGTGAATTTGAATGTATTTCCTCTATGATTCCACAAAAGCAGCTTAGGATTAAGACAAATGTCAGACTCAATCCAGTTCAAACATTTGTCCCCAGAGCCTTCTGAGGGTGGGCAAACAAGATGCAAGATGCTAACGCCTAGTTATGCCAGCTGCTGTAACCAACAATGATAAGCCGGGGCTCTTCTCAGGAAGAGACTTCTATGGGAAATGGCTACGAACACAGATTATAGGAAACTTGGGAATCTCCTAGTGCACACCGGTTTTGTTTCAGATCACATGGGTTAGGTATACAGATATAGAGAAGGCTGCAAGCAGAGCTCTGGGTGGCTGGCAGACCAGAGCTAGCTTATACATAGCTGTCTCAGGTGGCGGCTACATTACAGAGATGTCTATGAATGACGGTATTTCTATCACAAGAAGGACATACCGTAGCCATTACTGTACCTCACTATGCATGGTTACTAACCTGAAGTAAGAGAGGGGTTCTGTCCTGTGTTCCTCACTATGAACCCTCTTACCTGAAAGGGGTGGGATTTTTGTTTTCGTTCCTCCCCTGGACAGTGGGGGAAAATGTCTACCTAGCAAGTCAGTTTTCATTTACTTACTTGTGGGACCAGTTAACTTTCAAATCGTCCAGGTAGTAAGTGACAAAGGAATACAGCCGGATGCCCTCTGCAGTGCTCTGAATTTTCAGGTCTGTAGCGGACAAAGCTGAGGAAGAAAACAGCACAGTTCAAGCGCGGTAAGCTCACCCTGAGAGGAGTGTACCGAAGTATTTGTTATGGGAAGGAAATGGGAACTTACCTATCTTCCTGCATACTTCCGTCATCAGTTCCTGGAAGGCTGCAGACAGAGGGTCACAGGCAAAACTTTAGCATGAGCACATTCCATATAAGGTCTAATTTCAAGCTGTAGCCCTCGGAAACTCCCTGTCTGGCGAAAGCCATTTGATGGGAGGTGAATATGTTGACCTACTGATAATTAGTGGGTTTTGGTGAAATAACATAATTTTCATAAGGGTTTTAAAAAGATTTCTGCTTGTTTTGACTTGTTTTCCTTGAACTGTTTGTAACTAATGTTATAGGAACATTCTAGAAAAGGCCACACTGAGATTTCCAGGAAGTCTGTTGGCTTTGGAAGACTCTTCTCAAGTCTGGGGACGCCTTAGTTTGAATTACAGGAGTTTGTTATCTGTGACATCAACTCCTAATGAATTTACTGTCTAGGCTGCTTGGACGCCCTCTGCCCAAAAATACGGCGGCCCCCACCTCTTCTGAGAGCTGGATGGTGAACGCTAAGGCTTCTGCGGCTTGACTTCAATCCTGCCGTACTGAGGAAGAGAACTGGAGGTTTGGGGTGGGGTTGTAGGTAGCTTCTAATTATCATGATATGTTTGTCCTTAGTCTCTGAAGACTGGAAGCTGCTGCTTTGCTAATTGCAAGGCTTCATCACATTTCCTACACAAATCTTTCTTAGCACCCTTAACAATGAACCATTTTTTAGGATGTTTCTCACAGAAGGTTTAGATCCGAGAACATTTTTGTTCAGCTGTGAGAAAAATGATGATTTAAATTGGAAACAGCCTTCTAGAGTTCTATGGGCTATAAATTTATCTAAGGATCAAAAGTATACTTTTGATTTCTAGGAAGTCTAAAAGGGAAAATATTTTTGAAAAAGAACAGTAGGTCGCTCTGCTGGAATTTCAATTAAACCAAAAATCACTGGACACAAATCAGCATGACTTCTGTAGCCAGCCCAGCTCCAGTCGTAATTCTGGAAGCTGTGGAGCCCACAAGACAGACCCTAACAGCTGGTAGTCACCTTCATCCACAAGTTTCAGCCTGCTCTTATCTTTTCCTCGGTCATCTTTCAGGATAACTTCGTAAAATCCAGCATCTTTCTTGGAAAACTGAGGAGAGAATGAACATTACAGTTGATCACAGTTCACATATGGTTCTGCAGTTGTGTGTCTCTGTGTGTGCATATATGAATGTGTGTGTGAGTGTATGTTCATGTGTGTATGAGTGTATACTGTGCGACAATGGGCTTTTATCCTGTCACTTGTATTATTTTTAATAAAATGCTGATTGGCCAGTAGCCAGGCTGGAAGTAGAGGCGGGGCAACAAGAACAGGAGAATTCTGGGTAGAGGAAAGCTCAGTCTGCAGTTGTCACCCAGACATAAAGAACACAGGTGTGAGAATGATGAAAGGTACCAAGCCATGTGGCTAACACAGAAAAGAATTATGGGTTAAGGTGTAAGAATTAATTAATAAGAAGCCTGAGCTAATAGGCCAACCTGTTTATGACTAATGTAGGTCTCTGTGTATTTCTTTAGGACTGAACAACTGTGGGACCTGGGGGGACAGAAAGCTCTGCCAACATGTGGGTATGCATGAATGTTTATACAACAAGCATGTGTGAAGAGGCCACAGATCAACCTTGGGTATTCCCCTTCAGAAGCCAGCTGCCATGTTTGTTTGTTTCTAACAGTTTATTTTATGTGTATGAGTGTTCTGACTGTACATATGTCTCTACACCATATGCATGTTGTGACTGGGGACAGTGGCCCAGATCTCTAAAGAAATCAGTCCCAAACTATTTTATTTGAGGAAGGATTACAAGAAAGTTAATAGAAGAGGTCATTGGATCCCCTGGAATCGGAGTTACAGATGCCTGTGAGCTGGAAATCAAATCCAGGTCCTCTGGAAGAGCGACCAGTGCTCTTAACCACTGAGCCCTATCTCCAGCTCCGACCCAGCACCCGGAGCTTACTAGCACCTGGAGCTCTCCAACTCAGCCAGACCAGCTGGCCACAAAGCCCGGGGATCCATCTGTCTCCGGATCTCTACCACTGGGATTCTAAGTACGTTCCTCTAGCAGTTAGATGGAAGCTGTGGTGAGTCCTTCGGGCATGGAACAACTGATGAATGTAGTTTCTGCTGAGGCAGCTCTTGCATCTGTAGCCACCCACCTCTGTGATGAGCAGGGTACAAATGCCATCCTTAAAATCATGCTTCTCATCCACCGATATCTCCCGTTCATCTTTGTACCACACAATGTGAGTCTCCTTTTTAATATTTGCCACCTGTAGGAAGAATCATAATTGCCCTCCTTGAAATAAGGAAACAAATGTTATTCCTATGATGGTAAGCAGTTTTTAAGGCATTGGGGTATTAAATTAGAAAAAAACACAGAGTCAGAAGACACAGATTTGTAAAGAAAACAGTCCCAAGCTATTGTGGTCGAGAAAGGTTTACAATAAGGTGAACACCAGTGACTAAACCTATCGAGAGGATCTCTATTTCCAGCGGTAAAAGTTGTCTTAACATCGTATTTCCATGACAAATGCAGTAACACTGCACTGGTTGGTGGAACTGCTTCCTGCATGAATATACAGGACCAACTGGACTAGAATGGAAACTGTCCCATTGCCAGGCTCATTCTCAAAGCAGTGGGGAGATCAGGGATCAGGCCAGCATGTGCAATATTGTTTCAAAAGCAGCTTAAAATTGATGCCAAGGAAAAGTACCATGTACCCATTAAATCAAGGGAAATCAAGGAAGTGAAGTACTCTCCAACTTTAAAACAAAGTCATTGGCCCAGAGTGGCATGGTGGTAAGTCCCAGTGATATCAGAGGATTGCATGAGCCCAGGGGTTTGAAAGCAGCCTGGCTAACATGTGAGACCCTGCTTCCAGTGCAGAGTTCTTAGGTAGACATGGAAAGAAAGGATGCCATATGTTAACATAAACGCTTAAACAAAAATAAAAATCCCCAAACTAAAGAAAGACAATTCCTACAGCATTAAAATAGTCTTCCAGTGGAATAACAGGATGAATACGCTTCAATATATATCTGAAAATTTATAAAATGGATAAATGTGTTGTAATAAGAGATTATAAATATATGTAAAAAAGAAGTAAGTCTTAATAACTTAATTACTTAGCAGTTTTGAAAGGATGCATTAGATCCTAACCCATACATCATAATATAAAACCATTGCATATTCTTAGAGGGATCCTAAGCTTTTTCTGCAACAGTTGAATTATTTTTCACAAAGAAGAATATATCCATGTATTTCTTGAAAATTAAAAATTGTATGAAAGAGTAAGACTTCATGAAAATCAGAAAAACAAAACAACCCCTCCCCCAAAGATCACACCGAACAGCTGGTAAGAGGATATATGACTGCAAGACAAACATGGAGAAATGTTTACTTGTGCTGGTTTAAGTGAGGATGGTCCCCATGGGCTCAGATATTTGAATACTTTGTATCCAGTTGGTAGAACTGTTTGGAAAGGATTAGGAGGTGTGGCCTTATAGGTGGAGGTATGTCACTAGGGATTGGCATTGAGGTTTAAAAAGACTCCCTGCCATTCCTGTAGCACAAATAATAAAAACCCAGACATAGATAATGGGGTTCAACCTGAAGATCAGAAAAGCAAAGTAGCCAGTCACTAGAGAGACCTTTTACCTCTACCAAAGCCGGGCGGTGGTGGCGCACGCCTTTAATCCCAGCACTCGGGAGGCAGAGGCAGGCAGATCTCTGGGAGTTCAAGGCCAGCCTGGTCTACAAGAGCTAGTTCCAGGACAGGCTCCAAATCTACAGAGAAACCCTGTCTCGAAAAACAAAAAACAAACAAACAAACAAAATCTTCAGACCAAAAGGATGAGATCCTGTCTCCATGAATCCTCAGACTTCACACTCCCCTGAGTTCCTGTCTCTTCCCCTTTATCTTCCTCTCTCCACCCAGCCATATCACTTCTGTCTCCACCTCCCTGGTGCTGGGATTAAAGGTGTGGGACCCCAAGGCTGGGATCACCTTTGTGTATACTCTGTTTGTCTTTTAGACAGATTCCATCTTGTGTAGCTCAGGGTAGCCTAGAACACACAGAGATCCGTCTGCCTCTGTCTCCCAAGTCCTGGGATTAAAGGTGCATGCCATCACTCCCTGGCCTGTATGGCTGATTAGTGTGGCTGCTTTGCCCTCTGATCTTCAGGCAAGCTTTATTTACTAAAACACAAATAGCCAGGTGGTGGTGGCGCACACCTTTAATCCCAGCACTCGGGAGGCAGAGGCAGGCTGATCTCTGTGAGTTCGAGGCCAGCCTGGTCTACAAAAGCTAGTTCCAGAATAGGATCCAAAACTACAGGAAAACCTGTCTTAAAAAAAAACACACAAATAATATGCCACTTTATATTCCCAGTGTGCTCTCTCTGCTGCTTGCTTTGTTTGACATGCATGCTCTCAGCTGTTCCTGTCTCCATCCATTGCTCTGCCATCATACACTCTAACCCTCAGGAACCATGAGCTCAATTGAACATTGTCTTTTATAAGATGCTTTGGTCATGATGCTTTATCACAGCAACCAAAAAGTAATTATATATTCATTATAAACAAAAGTATTCATGTTTTCCTACACTGAAAGAATTTCAGCTACGTTGTGGATGTAGCTCAGAGGTGGAGTACAAGGCCCTGCAAAACATACACACACACACACACACACACACACACACACACCCTGAAAAAGATCATCTAGCAAGTGAACATAAGAAGCAGTACTGTTTAAACAAGAGTAAAGTCAGTACACAAAAGGTTATTAACTGGTTTTTAAATTACAGCAATCTATTGTGTTACTAGGTAACACAGATAAAGATAACCAACTTGGAAATCTGCATCTGGACTGGAAAAAATTAGAAATGCTCTGGGTTTGCTGAGCATACCAATCTTTTTATTGTTTATTGTACTATACATTTTTCTCTGCACCCCTCCCTTCCTCTCCCATCCCCTTCTACCCTCTCCAGTGATCTCCACACTCGCAATTTACAGGAGATCTTGTCTTTTTCTCCTTCCTAGGTAGATCCATGTATGTCTCTCTTAGGGTCCTTTGTGTTGTCTAGGTTCTCTGGGGTTGTGGAGTGTAGGCTAATTTTTCTTTGCTTTGTGTCTAAAAGCCACTTATGAGTGAGTACATATGATATTTATCTTTCTGCGCCTGGGTTACTTCCGCCAATGTGTTTTTTAATAGATCCATCCATTTGCACGCAAATTTCAAGATCTATTTTTTTCTTTTTTTAACCGCTGAGTAGTACTCCATTGTGTATATGTACCACATTTTCTTTATCCATTCTTCTTTGATGGGCATTTAGGTTGTTTCCAGGTTCCGGCGATTACAAACAATGCTGCTATGAACATAGTTGAGCACATGTCCTTTGGTATTATTGAGAATCCTTTGGGTATATGTCCAAAAGTGGTATTGCTGGGTCTTGAGGTAGAGTGTTTCCTCATTTTCCGATTTCCAAAGCAGCTGTTCAAGTTTGCACTCCCACCAGCAATGGAGGAGTGTTCTCCTTATCCCACATTCTCTCCAACATAAGATGTCATCAGTGTTTTTGATCTTGGTCATTCTGGCAGGTGTAAGATGGAATCTCTGAGCCATTTTGATTTGCATTCCTCTGATGGCTAAGGACGTTGAACATTTCCTTAAGTGTCTTTCAGCCATTTGAGATTCGTCTGTTCAGAGTTCTCTGTTTAGATCTGTACCCCATTTTTTATTGGATTATTTGTTCTTTTGATGTCAAGTTTCTTGAGTTCTTTGTATATTTTGGACATCAGTCCTCTGTCCGATGTGATTGGGGTTGGTGAAGATCTTTTCCCAATCTATAGGTCACCGTTTTGTCTTGTTGACCACGTCCTTTGCTTTATAGAAGCTTCTCAGTTTCAGGAGGTCCCATTTATTAATTGTGAGCATACCAATTATGTATGTGTGTGCATTGTCTGCATGGATATATGTGTACCACATGTGAATCTGGTACTCACAGAACCCAGAAGAGGATGTTGGATCCCCTAAAACTGAGTCACAGACACTTATGAGCTGCCACGTATGCGTCGGGAACTGAAGCCAGGTCCTCTATAGGAGCAACCACTGCTCCTTTTAGTGTTTTTGAGCAGGGTCTCATTATGTAGCCTTAGCTGGTCTAGAACTTACACAGATTCACTCTGTCTCCAGGTGCTAGGATTAAAGGCATGGGCATCATACCCACCTCAGCCCCATCTTATCCATTGAGCCATCCCTGCAGCCCCATCTCTCTGTGGTTTCTTGAAGCCAGGGTGCTTCCAGCTCCTGCTCTAGGTGGACTTTGTCTCCTGGGCTGTCACCTTGGGTAGCAAAGGGAATATTTGTGTGTGTGGACTCCTGTAGTGGAATAATACCCAACAGTGTTTTGTGGGCAAGCTAGGGCTCTTTCTCAGTCCTTTGGAGTAAACCACCTGGGGCTCACGTGAGTCTCATGAGTCTAAACATTTAGCTCACATACTCCATGAAGTATAAAGTAGAATAGTAAATTGCTAAATTTGCATAAGGTTCCCCAGTGATGTAAGAAAGAAGGTTTGTTCAGATCAGACTGAGATGATTAAACAGGGCCTTGGGATGAGTAGAAGGTCATTTTGGGCCTTGGAGCAGCAGCACAGTAGATGATGTGTGAACAGCCATTACTACTTTTAGGCTCCTCTTTGCTGTTCAGAACCCGGGGAGGGATCTGGTTCTGCTGATGAGAAGTCATTAGAAGAGGACTCCAGAGCCCACCACCCAGACAGCCCCAGGTAGCACAAAAGGAGAAGGACCGGACATGTGGCTTCAGGGAAGGGTGGATTATAGAGACACAATGCAGACGAGATGCTGAGTGAGAGCAGCGGGCCAGGTGCACGAAGGATGGTGACGGGGAGGCTGTAGGTTCCAGCGGCTGCTGAGAATGAGTTTTTCAAGTTTATCATCTCCCGAGGGGCAGAAATCTAGAATTGATTTTTCTTACATAGGTCTGCTAAGTTGCTGCTTCTTTGACTTTATCAGGCCTAGCAGTGACTGGGGACTTTGTCTCCAGTTTTATGACTATGCCAGATCCATGGTTCCTGTCTTGAGTCAACATGACCCCAGTCGACTTAACCCAACAATTCCTTCACTAAAATTTCATTTTAATTGGGGACAAACTTCTTTTATGAGTTGAATAGTCTTGCTATATAACCCCCAGGCTGTCCTCTAGGTCCTAGGCCTAAAGGATCCTCCTGAGAGGATATGATGGTACCATCATACTCAGCTCCCCAAAGTCTTAATTCAGAGTTAGGGACTAAATTCAGGGCCTTGTACATAGTAGACAAGTGCTCTGCCCCTGAGCTACAGCCCCAAACCCTTTAAACTCTCAACGATTTCCTCAGCTAAAAATGCAATGCTAAGTGTACTGCAGCTTAGAATGCTGTTTTGAATCCCTCCTCACTGATCTTCCCAGAGGCTAAGACCATGGACAGTTCCCAACTCCAGTCCCTGAAAGGAGGAGCACAGAGGCAAGACAGGGAGACACAGCTGGGCACACTCAGCTATGTTTCTGTGCAAATCTCATGACTTAGAGAAGCTCACCGAATAAGACAGGAGTTGGAGTGGGCCAGGAATAGTCTACCACTTAGAACGCAGATTTAGCGTAAAATGAAAGTAACGTGTGACGTTCTGCGATTGACAGAAGGTGGCCACCCTAACCTAAAGGCCAAACCCATGGCTCCACAACCTGCAGCTTTCTGATCATTAGCATGTGTCTTAGTTAGGGGTTCTATTGCTGCAACAAAACACCATGACCCAAAAGCACGTTGGGGAGGAAAGGTTTGTCTGGCTTATACTTCTCCATTGCTGTTCTTCACTGAAGGAAGTCAGGACAGGAACCCAACCAAGCAGGGCAGGATCCTGGAGGCAGGAGCTGATGCAGAGGCCGTGGAAGAGTGCTGCTTACTGGTTTGCTTCCCATGGCTTGCTTAGCCTGCATTCGTATAGAACCTAGGACCAGCAGCCCAGGGAAGACACACCACCTACCATAGGCTGGGCTCTTCCCCCATTGATCACTAAATGAGAAAACGCCTTACAGCTGGATCTCATGGAGGCATTGCCTCAGCAGACGCTCCCTCCTCTCTGATGACTCTAGCTTGTGTCAAGTTGACACATAAAACCAGGCAGCGGAGCATGGAACCACAAGTGGAACATTCCACACTACACAGTCCTGCTTCATTTGCAAAATTATTCAAAATAATGCACGGAATGCCTTCGGGTTATGTCTGAGTATATGTGAAACATAAATGAATTTTATATTTGGATTTGAGTTCTCTCAGACATTTCACTATACAAACAAAATAAAAAATATTCCAAAATCTCAAATAAAACAAAATTAGCCCTAAACACCAAGCACTTATGATGTAAATCACTTTGGAGAAGGGACGCTAAAGCTGTGGCTGGAGAGTTCATGCCAGTCTGTAGCTCTGGTGACACATTCCCTATCACAGTTTCCTGCTGGTTTACTCAGAGCAGTCAACAGCACAGCGCCTGTTGCTCATCACTCTGGATTAAATAGCGGAAGAGGAAAAACGGGTCCTTGTTCCACACACAGTCTCATTTTTATTCCTCCTGAGACGAGTATTAAAAATGCATCCATCTCCTACCTTGCATTTCTTTAAAAAAATTTTTTTATTGATTTTATTGAGCTATACATTTTCTCTGCTCCCCTTTCTGCCTCTCCCCCCCCCCGCCTCTCCCCTCCCTTTCAGCCCTCTCCCATGGTCCCCATGCTCCCCCTTACCTTGCATTTCAATAGCACGTTACATTCACCAGTCACTTCCCAGCTCAAATACTCAGCAAAATGGGGGCCTGGGAAATTTTAATGACATAAGCAATCTTTTAATTAGCTGTAAATGCAAGATCAAAGTTCATCTTAAATCTTGAGGCGATTTATGTTTGAAGTAAGATTTTCTCATGATTGTGAATTTAGTTTTAAAATATTTTAATGTCTACATATTTAATAACATCTATTTTAAATTATTATCTTACCAAGCATTAACATAACCATGCTGCTCATTTAACTTTGCTATAGAAATAACCTTGGAATATTTTATACAAAAAAAATGTCTATTTTTACCTTGTTTCCTGATCCATTCTTGTCGCTGGAATTCAGCTTCTTTCTGGAGCGTCTTATAAACTAGAAATTGAAAAACAAGGAAGTGTGAAATTGAATTGAGCAGCACGAATACGCACAACAACCACTATACTAAGTGGCCTATTTTCATTACATGGTATTCAGGGATTGTGATGGCCCTGCTTGTTCTGATGTTTATAGAGACGGCCTTTGAAAACTAAATAGCTTTGTGTATATGTGAGTCTGTGTGTGTGTGTGTGTGTGTGTGTGTGTGTGAGTGTGTGTGTGTGTGTATATATATATGGTTCTGTCTGTACTGCAGCTTTCTAGGTTGAAAAATTTAGTAATATGTACTTGTTTGCATGTGAAACTATTTAATTGTGCCTGAAAACCAGGAACAATTTTTGTGCTTTTTTTTTAAAAAAAAAAAAGAAATGTTCATTTCAAGGCAATGGGATACTATGAGAAGTATTGACTAGATTTTATAATGGGATACTGTGGGAAGTATTGACTAGATTTTATAATGGGATACTGTGGGAAGTATTGACTAGATTTTATAATGGGATACTGTGGGAAGTACTGACTAGCTACTGTAATGGGATACTCTGGGAAGTATTGACTAGATTTTGTAATGGGATACTGTGGGAAGTATTGACTAGATTTTGTAATGGGATACCATGGAAAGTATTGATTAGATTTTGTAATGGGATACCATGGAAAGTATTGATTAGATTTTGTAATGGGATACTATGGGAAGTGTTGACTAGATTTTGTAATGGGATACTATGGGAAGTATTGACTAGCTATTGTAATGGGATACTCTGGGAAGTATTGACTAGATTTTGTAATGGGATACTGTGGGAAGTATTGACTAGATTTTATAATGGGATACTGTGGGAAGTATTGAGTAGACTTTGTAATGGAATACTCTGGGAAGTATTGATTAGATTTTGTAATGGGATACTATAGGAAGTTTGACTGGATTTTGTAATGGGATACTGTGGGAAGTATTGACTAGATTTTGTAATTTGACTCAGGATACACTAAACACTTCCAGATGCCAGTCACGGGATCTCTTTTAAGCCATGAGGTATTTGCATTGAAATAAGTAGCCAAGTGTTCCCTGACTATCCCTCAGAATTCTTACCATCTCCAATCAGAACAAGAGTAGAGTGGCCAGTTGCTTTTCCATCTTGAATCTGGAATGTGTATGTTCCCTCGTCCTCATCCTGCAGCTTCTCCATGAACATTTCAATAATGCCAGTGTTCCGGTCAATGTGCATCTTGTATTTCTTCGATGTGAAAAGATAAAGAGAGAGAAATCAGAAAGGAAAACATTTGGCTTTGAAGGCAATAACCCTGATAAAATTAAAATGAACCCCAAAGAATCATAATTTTAAAATATCTACACAACTAAGAAAATTGCTTAAAAATCTTATTCCTGGAAAAGGGAACATTATGTGAGTGTGTGAATTAGACAGGAATTGATTATGAATATTTTGAAATTTCAACAATATGGCCACCCAAACAAGACCTTCACAGTTGATATGCCAATATACATGGGGGAAATCTCATAAAGCCTCATCCCTAAATGAGAGCTATGGGCAAGCAACAGCTGCCAAGAGAGGGAGAAACAGTCTTTCCTAGGATGAGCTCCCTGATAGGTTATCCAGTCCCAGGTAGTCAACCCTAAGCACATACATATACAAACCACACTCAATGGACTCAGTAGGTTGTATTAAGAGGTCATGAACTTAAAAGGGAGTAGGAGAGCATGGGAGGGGTTGGAGAAGAAGTTGGAGGGATAGAAATGATGTATATATAGTACAATGGATGAAATTATTTTTAAAAATTAAATATAAATAAAATATTAAATATATATATTTGGTTTTTCGAGACAGGGTTTCTCTGTGGCTTTGGTGCCTGTCCTGGAACTAGCTCTGTAGACCAGGCTAGTCTTGAACTCACAGAGATCCGCCTGCCTCTGCCTCCTGAATGCTGGGATTAAAGGCATTTAATTGGAAAAAATAGGGAGGGGAAAGAAAGCCTACCGGCCCTTCAAAAATTTCCTTCTCGTTAAATATGTAGTTGACTTTGGCGTTGCCAGACAGCTTCTCAGCTTGCATCCAAAACCGAACCTGACCTTTCTCCAAAATTTCAACTGCCAATTCTGACTTAGTTGGGACAGCTAGGAAAAAATAAAGATAGACATAGTAAGTGATCACATTGGCAAACAACAATACTGATATAGACATTCTAACAAGGAAAAAGAGTCAATACCAATAGCAATGCAGACCCCTGCTTCCTTCAAGACACAGAGACAGTGAGCATCTTACAGGGAGACCTCAGAATACAGGACAGAGGCCTTGGCTGTTATTCTTGGGATGTCACCCCTATTGAATCATTATTGTCCCAATTGTAAAAACAGAGAAGGTGAAGTGATGTATAGGGGAACATCTGGTTAACATCTGTGACTCTCCACTGCAGCTTTAGTCAAGGTTATTCAAGGGCATTCACAAGGAAAAATGAAGAGTTCTCAGATGGCCCAGGATGGCCAGCACCTAGGCCTAAGTCTGCTAGGAACAAGCTCTGTAGCAGTCAAGCTGCAGAGATGTCTTTCTTTGCATTTTCCTCTGTCCACTCCATAGAATCTCTACAGGTTTGCTCTGCTTGGACATTCTGTACCAAGGAGATGCACTTGGAGAGAGAAGACAGACTCTGGGGCTGAAACAAGATCTTGAACAGTTGCTCCCCTCCTTAAGCCTGTCAACATGGATATGGTGTGCCTCACTTGACAGTCAGACAATTAACTATGGTACAAGGGGGAAACATTAACATACCATGAATAATGATCAGTAATTGGAAGGCAAGTCTCTGTTCCCCCACCAAGTTCACTGATGAGAAAGCTGAATGCTAAGTAAGAGTCATTACATCTAGGCCACAGAGCTAAGCCCGTGATTATCCCTGCTATTCTGAGCTGTTCTTTGTCCCAGTTCCATTTCTCTGATGGACACTGTGGTTTTCCAGTGTGATAAATGTCTGAGTGAAGCAGATAAAGGACAGTCCCCAAGACCAGAGGCCAACCTTACTACAAACAGGTCTTGAGGATGGAAAGCATCATTTAGAAACGTCTGGAGATGCCATCACGGAGGTCCTAACATGTGAGTGGTTGGACTTGGAATGGCAATGCAAAGGAAGGGACTGGCTTCCTTGGGAGCCTTTGATGTTCTCTGTCTGACCTGAATCACAAGAATACTGTCTAGAAGAAAAGAGACCACCATGAATTCCCTGAGGGCACAGAGCAAACATGGCATGTGCCTACATGGAGGCAGACTTTGTCATGGTTATGGGAACAGCACTGGAGTCAGCCCTTGGGCTTCACCAGCTATATGCAACTGGTCTAGCTGTTAGTCCCCGGCCTCATGTTCTTAACCTCTAGAATTAAACTACCACAGTACGGAGCCTTTCCAGGTCAGTGTATGTCCAAATGACATATTCCATATAAATGCCCTAGAAAGGGCCTGGCACATAATAAATGCTGGCTAGTAGTATTTTGGTATCTGTTTTCCCTCCAGTTGCTTCAATAATATCCTATAATTACAAAGCATAATGTGTTGACAACTAGGAAATACATAGCAGTGTGTCTATATTTATGGCTGTAGGCTTATGTGTGTGCACACAATACATCACTTGTATAGATGGGACAAGATGCAGACAAGTTCGTCTGCAGATGACGAACTGGGAGGCAGGATGTTAACGATGCCACATACTTTACCCTCTGACTCACCACACTGCAACTCAATATCATTACTGGCACAGCAGGCCATATTATTTTCAGATTTTACATCTATACTTTTCATTTATCTTTTCCCTTTCTTAGACACAAATCACCTTCTCTGGCAGTTTAGAAAACATATTATTGGTAGAGTGAAGGCGCATGCTTAACGGCTTTGAAAATATTTTTAAAATGGCTTTACAGAGGAGAATTTACTACATTAAAGGATAAAGGAACCGAATATCTAAAATTTACATTCAGTGAGAAATAAGACTTTTAAAACCTTATAAATATGAACAAAAGGACGTAATGTTTTCCTTGACCAGGAAGAAGTGGGTATGAATTCAAAAATTAGATATGCTGCTTTGACCCTTGTGGAAGATCTCTGAAAATGTTCCTTTAGTGACGTCATCACTGTGGCCGGGGAAAGAAAATACTGGAACTGTGCCATTTAAAATGTGGTTTCAAGGGTTTAAGGAAAACTTCACTGGCCTGAGGATTTGATGCTCATGCTCAGAGTTTGAAACACACCCTTGGGCTTGCCCTTTGTGCCAACCACATTGTCACAGCTGGTCTCTAACAGGAAGCTCGAGTTTGCTGTCACCCCCTCTCCAAGAAGCCACAATTATAATAATCCTTAGGCTTATGCAAGATACAACTTCTCAGTGTAGGTGACAACAAGATGAGTCAGCTACGACTTCCTTAATTATACTACCTCCAAGCCTATATGATCATCAGACCACGGGAGGCCCAGGGAATGTGAGGTCAGCAGTGACGCCCTGTCTTGACTTCTCTCCCCACCATTTTGTAGCCTAAGTTTAAGTGTTGTTGGGGAAGCTGTTGCCTGGATACGTGAGCAGTATTTACTAACTAGATTAGTACTTCTCTCCACTTCTACCAGGCTTGAGTCAAGGATGTAAACATGTACCTTAGAGACAGCTTCTTATTAGGTCCTAAGAACAGTCACAACAGCCAATCCTAGAAAACGAAACCAAAGCCCAGGGAAATGGAAGCGATTTGCTCAGGGTCACAGGACAAAGAATGTCCAGGGAGGCTGTCACCTTCTGTACAGTTTTCAAAATTAACTTTTCAGTCATCATCTACAAGAATATCTCCAGTTCCATGGCTAATAAACACACAGAGGAAGTGAGGGCCATGTGCTGGGATCTCCTGGAACTCCATAGTTACAAAGGAGTAAACATGTGTAAGCATCGGGGAAGCCTAGTTCAAAAGAGAGAGAGCGAAGGATAATAAATATGCCGTGAATATGGAAAACAAGTAAATATGCTGTAAGCACCGAGGAGTCTTTTAGGCTCTTCCTTGAAAAGAGGGAGCGTATCTACCACTTTTTAGTCTGCTTTCTCAAACGCCAGATTGTTTTTCTCTGGAGGTGTCTCTACTTTGGCCACTGGGTAAGAGATCGTTTCAGACCAGTGAGCCTTTTGGGTGTTATTTTCTTTCCCTTCTCTTAGGTGTCCACGGTGGAGTTTAATCTTTTATAAGGGAGGTGCCTTATTTAGGACGAATAAATAGTTCAGAAGGGCTCTTCTTCTTTACCCTATTTTCCAAGAGTATAAAGTGTTGTCATTAGATTGCCTTTATTTAGACATTTGAATATTCTATTACAAGCCAGCATTGCAGATTTGCCTAAAACGTATAAATGAGTATCATTAGGAGATACAAATGTGATCCAAAATTGAAGAACATAATTACCCATACTACACCTACAGATCTTCATACCGCTCTGTTGAATGAAGCAGGAAGTGTGTTTCTATTTCTTTTCTTTTTTTCTTTCCTCCCCTCCTTCTCTCTCTCTCTCTCTCTCTCTCTCTCTCTCTCTCTCTCTCTCTCTCTCTCTCTCTTTTCTGTTTGCTTTCTTTACAGACAGGGTCCTAGGTAGCGCAGGCTGGCCTCTATCTTCCTATTTTGCTATATAGCCTAGGATGACCTTGAACTTCTGATATTCCTGCCTCTACCTGGGATAACAGGTGTATACCACCACATCTGGTTCAAATCCAGACATCTGTGAGTGCTATGAAGGTACTCTACCAACCATAGCCCCATGAAGTAGTTTTTCTATGTCAGTACCTTTGCATTTCTGTAGAAAAATGGCAAAGAAAAGTGTCATTTCTAGAAAGTTCTTCTGTGGACACCGGCATGTGATGTATATCCCAAGCATTCCCTATCTCTCTTTCTCTTCCCTCCATGCCTCCTTGCCCCCACTTTCCTCCCTCTGACAGGTAGCCCAGACCAGACCATGAACTCACGACTTCCCTGTCTCTATCTTCAGCTTGTATTTTAAAGCTCTTAGGTAAAGACAGGGTTCGTGTTAAGTTGTCTAGTCCAGCCTTGAACTTAGCAGCCCAGGCAAGCTTTGAACTTGCCTTCCTCTTGTCTCCGCCTACAGAGTGACTAAGATCACAGGACTGAGCCATCAGGTAGGGCTTCAAACTCCTCCTAATCTCATGGGAGCTGTCATTTGTTCTATCACAAGGTGACGCTGGTAAAACTAGAATCTGTGACCGCACCTAGGATACTTACTTGGGAACTTGTGCTCCTGACTGAGGGCAAGCAGACGTTTTATTTCTGTGTGGGGAAACAGAAGACAAACCTTTACCTTCTAAAACAAGTGTCACGTGGTGATAACAGGAAAACTAAAGCAACATCAGATCAGACCTAGGAGTGCACGGATTTTAAACTTACCTTCTTCATCTATCAAGTAGCTTGATGCTATGCCGTCAGTGTCTGTCACATCACAAGAATAGATGCCCAAGTCATCTGTCCCGAGGTCTTTGAAGGTCATTTTTGTCCTTCAAAACAAAATATTTTTCTTAGAAATGAGCCTGAAAGGTCTGTGTAACTGTCAACTCACCCTATGGCTGATCCCCTGGACATGATACTCCTTTCGTGTGGGACACTTGTCATATCCCTACCTACCTCCTCACTCCCACTAAGCTAAAGTTTGGTAACTCTTGCTGTCTTGGGTGGAGTGTCATTTCCACTAGGGAGCCTTTTCTGACCTCTTGTAGGATGATGGGGCACAGGTATGAATGCCCTGTCTCCAAGCTGTGGTGCATATATATAACACACATCCTCCAAAGACATTTTCCTGGCTGGCTGGGGAGTCTAAGTTTTTCTCCTCTTGGGCAGACTGCAGGTGACTCTGGCTGTTTCTATGTTATTCCTGTACTTCTCTTAAGAACTGACACGACACTGGGCTATCCCCCTGTGTAATGCTTGTGCCTTCAGAGACAGGCTTCTGCTTTGCTTTCTGTTGCGTCCATGGCACCCAGCACCTGTCTGGAACACAGCGTATGAATTAATGAACAGACCAGTATTCTAGATTGTTGTGTTTTTTCACTTTGGCGAGCTCCATTACCAGTCATGGTGTCTGTCATCTAAGATCAACTAAACATTTAAATGTTAAGTGAATAAACTAGGAGAAAAGTTGATAATTGAATGTCTTTTTCTTTAGCCAAATGTGTTCTCCTCCAAGAACCGTGCATTAGAGGAGTATTTTTTTTTTTTTGGTTTTTTTCGAGACAGGGTTTCTCTGTGGTTTTGGAGCCTGTCCTGGAACTAGCTCTTCTAGACCAGGCTGGTCTCGAACTCACAGAGATCCGCCTGCCTCTGCCTCCTGAGTGCTGGGATTAAAGGCGTGCACCACCACCGCCCAGCTAGAGGAGTATTTTAAGGCTTATACTGGCTATGTGCTTTTATAACGCCAGACATAAAATAGCTATGACTTCATCTTCTTATTCCCAGGAAGTTAAGTAGGGGGCAAGGAGCTTATTTCATGTTCTTATGGTGAAACTGGACTGAGTTATTAGAGAAATTCCTTACTTATTGCCTTTGCTTTCGACTTCTAACCGTGGAGAGCCATCAGTAGGTACGTAATCTTTGGACCAGACGAATTCTGACTTGGGCGTCATCTGGTCACATTCAAAGTTCAAGGAAATGACTCCATCGTCATCCACATTTACAACCAACTCTTTGGTACCTAGAGGATCATAAAAAAGGCATTTGGGACTTGTCATAGAAACCAGTTACCTAAGAATTCTTGTGTTGAGATGCCTTCTTTTATTTAGCCTTAGACTAAGAGCTATCCCTGGCCCAGGGATAGGTCCCTAGTGTTCACTGCAATTCAACTTCTATTCTATAACATGGGATTAACCAAATCTGTTGTGTTTCATACGTGAAGTCAACACTACAGCTCACTGTGTCTGTCCAGAACTGAGGAGAAGCTGACTGACATGGAAGTCACAGAGAGGGAATGGATTCGATTGTCATTATGAACAGTCTTAGGCAAAGGAAACGTTGATTTATGACTTTGCTTCAATAAGTCTCCCAAATAAAATAACTCTGTATGATTTTCTTTTAAAATCCAGGAATCAATCTTGAAATGCATCACATCCCTTGAACTTATCCCCATTTAAATTTGAATATGATTCAGTAATAATCTTCTCTAGGTTGCTGCTAAAATCGCTGAGGTTATGGGGTGAGTGGAAGACGTTCCCACAAACATTCTTCCTTTGAAAAGGACATAATTCTGGGTGAGAGAATGTATGTAATGCTTACTCATTCGACTTTCTCCTGGAAATTTCTCTCTAGACTTTTAAAAAATGTCTTTCTAACCTTTTCTGGTGACGTACTAGATATAGGATTTATTGAAAAACTGACGTCCAATATAGCAATTTAAAGTTTGTACATCAGCACATCTAAGGCCAAAGCCAGCTTGGAAGAAGCAAAATGTGCTCTACTTATACAAATTCAG
This sequence comes from Microtus pennsylvanicus, assembly GCF_037038515.1. NCBI lineage: Eukaryota > Metazoa > Chordata > Mammalia > Rodentia > Cricetidae > Microtus > Microtus pennsylvanicus. The sequence goes on along the minus strand of NC_134600.1, from coordinate 19,421,589 downwards.
TCTTGTATAACTTGGTTTGGTTTAATATAAGGAAAATTGTATTTAGTCTCAGAAAGATACAGTTTTATTCTTTTTCAAGTATTAGAAAACTTTCCTATAGATTTTTTCCCAAAGGGATCTATTTTGTCTGTAGATATCACCATGAAAGCCAATCATCCTGGGCACTGTCCAATATAACCATCAATGGAGGCAGAGAGTGCCAATGTCCTACTAGGGACGTTCAAGAAGAAACCGAGCCCAGACAATGAGTGACAGGCTATTGGATCCCGATCCCAATAGCTGATATATTTGTGTTCTTACTGATGGCAATGCACACTTTAACTTCCACATCTGTGTATATGTCCAGAAAGTGATGGTTAACACATATAAAGAGTGGAAAGAACCCTTGTTTAAGCAGATTTTTTGACGTCTTATTTTAAAGAGATGTTTATTATCATAGTTGACTCATAAGTGACCTAAAATAGCAATCAATCAAATGCTTAATTGTTCCTGAAGTGAAGCATCTGCCATATGGTCCTTGTAAAGTTGTAGGCCCTGTCTTATTTCTGTTCCTGACAGCACATGACTCATGACATAATGCTCACACCCATGTTATAAAGTCCTAACCAATTTAGACAAAGGCTGGTGCTGAAGAGTCTTTGTGCCCAGGTAGTATTACAACACAGAGTTTTCAAGAGTCACTGTGAGAATACAAAGTCAGCATATTTGTATCACTATAATGAGGACAGAAGTGATGGGTGTTAATGAAATCTTTTAACTTTTTGCATAGTGTTTACTTGGGAAGCATTACCAATTATTCATATTTATTATGTTCTTACCTGTAATCCTTTTCCAGAGAAAATGAATCACTCTGCTTGCTCTTTATTATAGTAAAGACATGACTTAAGTTTGTAAAGAAAAGTATTATTTGGACTAAAAACTTGATTTATTTTTTTCTTCTAAAGCTAAATACTAGAGTTTGACAAACAGGAGCAGTTCTACGAGCTTCACCTTTGTTCCAGTTCTGTAGAGAACCTTTGAACTCTAAAGCCTCACCCACTTACAACCTGGCCACAAAACAAGAAATAAAAACACACAGCTCCCTGAGAGTCAATGCTCATGGATCAAAGTCCACTCTTGAGGGTCCTACTCACACTGGAGAATTCCGGACTGTCACATGGAATCTACTTATATTTCACTAGTGACAGTTCTGATAACCCTAACTGGTTTCTTCCAGGTTAAGCTTAAATAGAGACGGTTTTCCTATGACTTCTACATCCAGAACAGCCACAAGACTGCTGGCTGCGATAATCCAGCCTTATGAATACTCCAGTCAGGACTGACCATAATCCTAAATTTTCTTTGGGTCCCCATGAGATTATCAGCACCCCCAATTAGCAAGAAGTATCCTAGAAAACTACATTCCCCAAAAATAGATTATGGATGTTTGTCTTTGTTTAGAGGGTTGGTTACAAGTTATTATTGGTAATGGTAAGGAAAAAAAACTAAACAAAGGAAATTAGATTCAAGGTTCTTGTTTTGAAAAGAAAAAAGGGGATAGGATAAAGGGGTAGATGATTAAATCTACTCTAAAAATAAAAAAAAGGGAGAATATAGATATGATAAGATAAAAAGGTAGATTATTGAATCTTTTAAAAAGCAGCTATTAGTTTTAAATGTATTACATTGGATTGGACTTTTGTATATTATGTACAAATTTTTGTATATTGATACAAATTTGAGATTAATTTTGTTAAAAAACATATTGCACATATGTTTCTACTCTTGTTCAAGGTATTGTACCTATACAGCTCGTTTAACAATGTAATGCAAATTTCTAGTCTTTGAAGGTTATTATTACCAGTTTAGGATAATAAGGAAATGCAGCTTAGTAATTAGTCACCTATTATAATCAAACCTGTAGTCACATTAGGTAAGATATAGTTTAGATAGACAGGTCATCTTCAAGCACTTCAGATATCTCCAGAATATGGCATTTAAAATGTTTTAATAACATAGGCATTTTCATGACAAAGAGACATGTCTGCTCCAGGCAGCACCAATCTACTTCAGAGAAGATAACGGACATGGAAGAAACTCCACATGGAGTTTTCTTTCTTTGTGGCAAAAGTAAACCACAGGACAACAAAACGACCTTGCCTCAACTGCTGACAGTATGCTGTCCTAATCGGACAAGCAGGACACAAAAGAAAGTGACTTGACTACCAAACATTGTCAAGACATGGAGGGACAGCCCTTCAGAATATCCTGATTCACAGAAAAGTCTGTCAGATATGCTAGGACTGTAGGTCAGCTGTTTCTGTCATCACTCACATTTTTTTGGAAATCACTTACTGGTACTTCCTGCTTACTCAACTAATATTATTTCCTTCTCAGGTCTCTGCAGTAGTTGAAGACTAGTTATAGTTAGTTTGCCTTGTTTACCAGATGCAGAAAGCAAGCTATGACAGAAAGTAAATTAGGTATAAGACTTTGGACTCACAAATATGGGATAGATATGGAGTATTTTCTCTGAATTTGTCAAATGCAAATGAACTAGACATTGTTGATGTCCTTAATATAGTCATTGTACTTACTGTATATAGTTTTCTTATATTAGTTTTAGCCTTCTTTTTTATTTCTGGCAAAAGGGGAAATATAGTAATATTTAATTTGTATTTTAATAAATAAATATTTAAGAATCATAAAGTATTCTTAAATTTACTTTCTGCTGTCTGTGGCGATGGTATCTTTAGGGGATCCTAAAAAGAAATTTTGGGTTAATTGCTATGTCCTGTGAGAGGCAACTGTATCTAATTTTTTGCACAGTCTACATGTAATGGGAAAGTGCAGGGCTTGTCTCAAGTCCTAGCTAGAGTAGTCTGTTAGGCTGGATCATCTCAGCTAGCCACACCGAAATTATTCTGAGCAATCTAGTTTCAGCTTCGTGGTGTTATCCTAGTCCTGGAGGAGTCATCATTGTGAGGCCCCATCTTCCTTATGGAGACTTTTGGGTTAGGTGTGCTCATGGTTCACTGCAAAAAAACTGATGGAGACTCAAACCCAAAATCATGTGCAGGAAGGTAGATGAAACCTTTTTCTAGAATTAGTTAGTACTCCATGTGACCATTAATATGACAAAAAGTTTAACATATATATATATATATGTGTGTGTGTGTGTGTGTTATACCTTATATATATCTTATACCTTAAGAAAAACTGTCTTCTAATTAAGAGGTGTCTCTTGTTCAAATTGAATCTTTATCAATTTTGATATATCCATAGTTTTTCTTCTTCTGTGGAAACAAAATCAAAAACCCTTCCCCAACATAACACATGGTCTGGTTTCTATTCTGAGGTCAGTAGTACATCTTTAAGTATATTGGTTGATTTAATTCCATAGTTTTTTCCCTACTATTCCATGTCTCTCTGCAGCTGTTGTTTCTTTTTCACTAGTATGTAAAAAATTTAAAATTAATAAAGCATTATGCAATCTATTTCCGGGGGGTATTTTTCATCCCTTTTGGTTTATTTAACACGTCCTTTAGAGTTCGAGTTGATCTTTTTATAACTGCCTGTCCTGTAGAATTGTGTGGTAAATCTATAATATGGTTTATATTATAATAAGCAAAGAACTGTTTAATTTTCTTAGAGACATATGGTGGACCATTGTCTGTCTTTATTTATGCAGGTATACCCATGATGGCCATAACTTATAGCAAATGTGTGATTACCAAATCGGCATTTTCCAAACCCAAAGCAACTGTCTATTGAAAACCTGAACATAAGTTTCAATAGTTTGGTGTACATATTTTAATTTTCCAAATCCTACAAAATGGAACACATTTATCTGCCATATTGCATTTCTTTGAATACCCTTTGTGTTACTTCCTGCAGCTAGTGGTGTTTGGTTATTTAAAGAACCAGTAGGACATCTCCTTATAATTTCCTTGGCTTGTTACCATGTAATGGAAGAGTCCTTTTTTAAAACCTTTGCTATTGATATGATGTTTTTGTGAAAGTATGAGGCCTTTAGTACATTTCCAATCAATAATTGATCAATTTCTGTATTACCTTGTGCTAGAGTACCTGACAGACCCATATGGGATTGGATGTACATTGGATGATGTCTATTACTGATTTTATCTTGTACCTGAATAAATAATGAAGTCAATTCTGTGTCATCTGATATAAATTCAGCGATTTTTTTTTTTAATTTATTTATTTATTAAAGATTTCTGTCTCTTCCCCGCCACCGCCTCCCATTTCCCTCCCCCTCCCCCAATTAAGTCTCCCCCAGCCCGAAAAGCAATCAGGGTTCCCTGTCCTGTGGGAAGTCCAAGGAACCCCCACCTCCATCCAGGTTTAGTAAGGTGAGCATCCAAACTGCCTAGGCTCCCACAAAGCCAGTGCGTGCAGTAGGATCAGAAACCCATTGCCATTGTTCTTGAGTTCTCAGTAGTCCTCATTGTCCGCTATGTTCAGAGAGTCTGGTTTTATCCCAGGCTTTTCCAGACCCAGGCCAATTCAGCGATTTCAATATGCTAAACAACTCTTTCCACTTATTGAAAATCAGTAACTATGTTGAGAGATTCTTTAAAGTCCCTTAGTACCATGAAAATAGCATATAATTCTGACTTTTCGACAGAATCATAAGGGCTTTGTTCCACTTTACTTATATTTTCTGATTTGTAACCTGCCTTTCCTGATTTGTTTGCATCAGTATAGAATGTACAGGCTCTAGTTATTGGTGTGTCCCATACAATACGAGGAAGGATCCAGTTAGCTCTCTTTTTAAGTTGAATTCTCTCGCTTTTGGGATAGTTGTTGTTAATCTCCCCCCAAAAATTACTACAAGCTCTTTACCAGGATTCACTGGTAAACACGTTAAGAACTGAAAACAACCAGAAGGAAGATATACAAATAAACACCTTCTTACCAGTAGAGATATCACTAAATTGCAACCCTGTTCCACAAATAAGGTTGGTACTTATGGCTCTGAGCTATATGCAAAAAGTATTAAGTTGTAGTACATGCATCAAAAAGTAGTTATTGAAACAATCTTTTCAATAGAATTTCAAAGTCTTAAAATGAAAATCAGAGAATTGATGATTGTGGTAAACTCAGATAAATAGAACAGTTGGATACTTAAAACCAATGTTATTTATTTATTTACTTATTTTATGGTGCTGAGTATCAAACTCAGGCTAGGTTTAATAGCCAAATATCTCTAAACACAAGTGTGTGCCAGGATAGAATGGTCAAGCTTAGTTGATGTCCTAATGCCTCAATAGTGTTAAGAGAAGAAGAGAGAACTAACTCATTGAAGTTTTACGGAGATTAATTTTTGTAATGTAACTGGTAATATTATATGAAATATGAAGTGAAACAAAAGATGTTTTCTTTTCTATATTTCCTTTCAAATATGCTATTTAAACCTTAACTGATGCATTCCCTTTATCTCAAACACGTGTGAATCTTACCTCATTATCTTATAACTGACATCTAACCTAAGAAATATGATAGTTTATAATTTTGGAAAAGAACATGGTTGTTCTGTGTTTTTTTTAATTCAATTATAACTTAAAAATAACTAGTTTCTAGGATAGACAGTGATGTAGGAATCAGTTGCAGATTCAGCTAGTATCTAAGCATTTTCCTTGTCTGTGAAACTTTTCTTGGTCAATTATATCGGATTGGCACATGGTAACATAGTAGCAAGTAGAGAGGTGTGAACATTTCTCCAACCTGTGCAAATTTAATTGTACCTATGATGGATGACGGTAGTTAATTTATTTTAATAGTTGGACAATAAAGAGAACAGATAAAACCAGTTTGAACTATTTGGGTCTTAAGGTTTAAAATATAAAATGTTATGAAGATGACTATTTATTTAGCAGCATTTTATTCTCCAAAATGTTTTGCTGGTTCTTTAATTATTGAGAACAGAGTTAAATTCTGTAAAGGTAAAAACTCCATCTTCCATATTTTCTGTACATACATGTTCTGGGCACTGGGCTGAAAAATGTGACTTAAAAAAAACATAGTTAAAAACTGTTATGATATTTTGTTGGAGCATGTTATAGTAAAGCTTCCACATGACATAAATATTTTGATAAACGTCAAGTGAAATGAAGGCACTCTCCTAGTGGTCATAGCTTTCCTACTTCATTTTACACGTACTGTCCAAGCAAGACCCACGCCTGCTGTTCTGCCGTCAAGAAAGGACTCCTGCGAGTAGTTTTATCTAACGGAAAGGCCAACCCACTTTCCCAGGAAGTGTGTTGGAAAAGGGAACCAAAGTTTTCAATGACTCGGGATTTTTCAGGAACAACTTGTGAATTTGTTTAAAAAACATGAAGGTTCACGTGGCCCATGGAGATTAGAGCAGAGAAAATGAAGGGTGATTTTGGACTGACAAGGCTTTAAAGATTGCCCTGAGGCTTCAGAGATGGCTCAGTGATTAGGAGTGTGTTCTTCTCCTATAGAGACCTGTGTTTGGCTCCCAGCATTCACAGCAGCTAACAACCAACGCTGACTCCAGCTCCCTGAGAGCCAACACCCTTCTCTGGACTTCACAGATAACCTGCGCTCTTGTACACATACCCCCCACATACACATACACATACGCACATGCTCAGAAATAAACCTTCAGGAAAAAGAAAACTTGTCTCTAGTCAGTGCCTCAACCTATAAAAATCCTTACTGTAGACACAGGGCCATCTGATCTCACAGTGATCTCACAGGCGGCATTGCACTGACCTCCCAGTATGAGAAGGAGCTAAGAAATGATCAGGGATAACGTAAACCCCTTGAAACTTAATTTAGTCTACCCCAATTTTCTCTTTTCTACAAAAAAAGCCAATAAATAGATAATAAAATAATAACAAAAGATCATATGTCGGTGAGCTGTTTACTGCCCTGCCCTTCTCATAACGAGATGTAATCCTACAGTCTTTTACGTGAGCACTAACAGGAGCTTTCTCATTCTGCTCCATGTGTATATGTGCATGAGTATGACCTATGTGCCTTTGAAATCTTGAAAGAACAGCTAACTCAAACAGAGATGAATTGCTGTGGGCAGTGGCACGTATCACTGAGCAGTCTTGTCACTTGTCACACTATGATGTGTCTGACCTATCATCATGGTGGCATTGCTAATGGCACCCAAACGGTTGGCAAGAAAAAAAAAAGAATTGCAAACAGACAAAAGAACAGAGCCAAGCATGGCATCTTGGGAGCAGCACTGCTCAGCTGGGCTCTGTCTGCGAGAGGCAAGCAGAGGCACGGCTCCTTTAAGAGAGGCTTCCTGACTCAGCTTTAGCAGCAAAAATTATGCGGCTCTTTGAAGAGGGTCTGCCACCAAACACTTAAATGGTGTTTATGAGCAGCCCAGCAGCATGCTTCTTGGTGGTGGCATGGACTTTGAAATACCACAGAATTGTGGTAATAAACATGGCTCCCACCAGTACCTCCATCATGAAGCTAGACTCTCAGGAAGCCAAGGAGTGGTGAAGATCCAAGTGGCAAGGCTGCAGCTTTAATCTGAATCATATCCCTTACCAAATTAAAGACTTATGTAGTCAGAAAAAGATGAATATATACAATAAAGACAGATTCAGACAAAAATGATAAATAGTTTACAGTGTTTTTTAAAAAAAAAAACGTAGGCTTGGGAGAGAAAAGGAAAAGGATAAAGTCCTTTAAAAAAAAAAAAGAAATGTAGTCAGATATGATGGCACACACCTTTAATCCCAGCACTTAAGAGGCAGAGGCAGAGGTAGGTGTATCTCTGTGAGTTCAAGGCCAACCTCGTCTACAGAGTGAGTTCAAGGGCAGCCAAAGATATACAGAGAAACCTTGTCTCAAAAACCTAAATATTAAAAATAGAGTAAAACATTAAAGCCATGTAAAGATGAAAAATACACAGAGAATCTGGATACTGTATATCATTGTGTTATCTTTGAATTGTTTGACTGCTGAGGAAGGAGAAACATCTGTTAAAACACATTTGCTTATAAACGCTGCTCGATTAATCCAACCTATAAATTTTAAAAATGCCTTGACTTCAACATTTAAGTCAAAGAATATGTTACTTGGAAGAAGTGATTTTGCTTTTGTTTCCACAGGAAATGAGAGGCTGTAGATTCATTCTGAGTTAAGAAAAATCAGGTTTGATCAAGGAAGACCCCCCCCCCAAGAAATTTCTAATAGGAGTGACTGGCCCAAATGACCCAACATTTCAGAGGACCTCTTTCGCAGATTCCTGGAGTTCTACATCCAGAACAGCTTCAAGACTGCTGGCTGAGATGATCCAGCCTCACAGAATATTCCAGTCAGGACTTGGACATAATCCTAAATTTTCTTTAGGGTCCCATAAGATTATCAGCACCCCTGACCAACAGGAAGACTAGAAAACTAAGCCCACATTTCCAAAACATGTATTATGGATGTTTATCTTTATTTAAAGTGTGGTTACAAGTTGTTATGAATAATAATCAGGAAAAAAAGCTAAGCAAAGGAGATTAGAGTCAGAGTTCTTGTTTTGAAAAAAGGGGAAATGCTGTGGGATACTGCTCTTGTACACTTTAAAAATTTGTCACACATTTTGGTTTAATAAAACACTGATTGGCCAGTACCCAGGCTGGAAGTATAGGTGCAGAAACCAGACTAAGAGAATTCTGGGAAGAGGAAAGGCTCAGTCTGCAGTTGCCTCCCAGGCATAGAGGAGGCAAGATAAGAATGCCTCACTGATAAAAGGTACCAACCCACATGGCTAACACAAACAAGAATTATGGGTTAATTTAAGTTGTAAGAGCGAATTAATAATAAGTCTGAGCTAATAGGCCAACCATTTTATAATTAATGTAGGCCTCTGTGTGTTTCTTTGGGATTGAACAGCTGCGGGACTGGGCAGGACAGAAACCTCTGTTTACAAATCATCTTCGTGCCTACCCTGTGGCCTCCACTGGACTTGCCTTTCCCATCTCATCCTTTGTAACCAGTCATGAATTATAAGATGCCTAGGATAATGGGCACACTCTGATGGTACAAAAGTCACACTGCTCAAAACATGGTGGTTGTATTGTTTAACTATGAAATGTCCCCCATATGCTCATGTGGTGGTGCTCATGGTACTACTTTGGGAAGCCCAGAGCCCTTAGGAGCTGGGGCCCACACGGAGGATGTAAGTCACTGAAGATGGTCTCCTGTTCCTTCCTAGGTATCCATCCTGTCCTCCTTGCCACATAAACTAAAACCTCTCAAACCATGAGGAAAGTGAATCTTTCCTTCTTTTAAGTTTACGTCAGATAGTTGTCATGGTGATGAGAAAGCTGACATGGCAGCAATTTTTTTCATCTGACAGATTAACTACTATGCAATATAGCAGGCTCTATGCTAAGCCCTCGGGGTACAGAAGAAAAGATACGACTCCTCTTCCAAAGGAGCCAGAGTCTAACATATATTCAAGCCTGGTTAACTTAATGTTTACTTAATTTCTCTGGAGTAGAGTGAGTGCCAGTGTTTCCAGAGTTCCTGGCAGGACTCTAAGGCACAGTCACCACTGAGTCCAAGTGGCACTTAGGTATAAGTGCAGTTTTCTGAGTTAGCCAGAACCCCTGAAGTCTCTACTATGAGGCCCCTAGCCTGCATTGCCTTCTCAGCGCTGTACCAGGTCCCGAGTCAACCAAGTTTTAGACACTAGAACTGCAAGGTGCCCCTGGCTGCTGGCTGAACCCCAACTCATTTCCTTTGGGGAAGTCATTCTCCTAACCTGTTCTGCTGCCGGTGAGGCGCTCCTACTTGAGGCCCTGCTTGCTGTCTGGGTTCTCCTATCCATCCCCTGATTATCCTACCTGCTGCTGTTTCTCTGGCAAGAATACCTGCAAGCTTCAGAGCCTACCTGTTGACCTTGTTGATCACCCTAGGCCAGGTCTCTCGTCTCCTATCTGATCTGGCTCACCTGGCCTCTACCTCCATTGTTAGTGCAAGGCCATCAAAAGTAGAAAATACTGTTTAAAAGTACCAGACATCAAGAAGAAAATGTCTCCTTGGGCATCACCAAGTTTACTAAATAGCTCTAACCTGCTCTGTGTGTAGTTTCTTTAGCTAACAAGGGTCTTGGGAAAGCACTACAGGCAGACTTAGGCTGTTGTCTGGGCTCTTGTTACCAACACAGTTAGACTGCAGCTGTAGCCGGGCAACATCTCCTTGGAGCGTCTTTGACTTCAAAGGGAGCCCAGTGATCCTGCTGCCTCCAGTGGGTTAGGTGAACTTTCAGCTGAAACCCAATTACACTTGAAGTATCTTGTTAGGTGTATTTGTGGTACGCTGTTACTTGATAAGCTTTACTTTCTACCCAAGAATTCAATAATGTATCACAAGTGAAGGTGTTCTTCTCAAATGAAAAAGGTAAAGGATTTCTATGATCTGAAAAGAAACCAGAGTATTTTCTGAACCAAGTTTGCAAGTTTCACACCCCAAATCTTGAAATGGATAACATTTCTCCCCCTTCTTCTTCCTACTCATTCTAACACAAAGCAGGCTTAGTAAAAGTAAGGCTTTTTTTTTTTTTAAAGCATTAGGCTACATTTAAGTTTTGTTAGCCAGCAACTTACAAAACCGTGAATCCTGGTTTCTAGCCTATTTGGCTTTGCAGAATTTTATGAATGTCTGTCCTAGCTCTCATTATACCAAGCTCCAGACTCCACTGTTCCCACATGATCATAAACGTGATGAACATACGGTCCTCCCAGGGCACATACAGGGGCTACCATGCAGTAGCAGCTTGAGAAAGTCCTGTTGCAAGAATGAACACGCCTGCTGACTGCCACAAATCTGAAAGGTCACCGGGAAGCATTTTGACTTCTTCCCTAAACTGTGAGCAGAGAAAGTATTCAAGTCTGCAGCTGCCGACTAGAGTTCTAGTCCAGGAACTGAATGGCCAAAGCTGCAGCTTTCGGTGCCTGTACCGGGGGGGTCAAGAGCCAATCCCCCAGAGATGGCTGTGCTAATGCCACCCTTGGCAGCCTTCGCTGAAGGCATGGATTGAGAAATTGATTTGAGTTTTCTTTAATCAAGCTGGGAACCTATAGCTTAAAGGTGCTTTCCTCTACAAGACAGTGAGTTCCCGCATACAGTAATATAAATTCTCTCTGGGGCAGATGCTGCATGGGAGCCTTCACAGATACATATCCTGGTGCCTTTGTGTGTCTCTTCCTAGCAGTTTTCCGCTTTCTTTGGAACCCTGCAAAGGTTACTATGAGGTGTGGCATTCCCGGCCTCACACTGTAAAGATCACTTTTGTCAAAGACCTATGTATAAACTAACTTAGGAGCAGATGAAAACAGTCGTGAAGAAACGGACGTCTTGGGCAGCCTGTTCCTCTGAGGGTGCACTATTGATAGCCTTCAAGTAACCAGAGTTTCAAGGAGTAGGAGATTCTCTGTTTATGTTTTCATCACCAGGAAAAGAAAGAGGACATTCTCAGCTTGGCCTGTGTTCATTTCACTCCAGAAAACAGGGGCACACTAAAACAAAAGTCCTCCCTCCAGAAAACAGGGACACACTAAAACAAAAGTCCTCACTCCAGAAAACAGGGGCACACTAAAACAAAAGTCCCCACACCAGAACGAATAAAAACAAAAGGTGCTGCTTTCTTTTAAGAAACTTCAGGGAACAGAAATAAAAACTTTAAAACAGAACAAACTGAATAAGAATGGAACTCCTAATCATTTTGTAGTGGTTAGGAACTAACTGAGCAATGAGCACCAGAAACTTTGTTCTCATAATACGGGAGACACTGTCTTCTCTGGCCCATCATGGCTTCCTTGAACCTGTTAGAGAGGGCTGCGTTAGCTCAGTCAACCGTGCACGCAGGCCCATTATTAGTTTAACCTATGACAAACTATGGTTGATGGACTAAATCTCTCCGGTTGCTTCTTTGCATATGGCCCACAAGTAATAGTGATTTTCAGATTTTTAAATGATTTTTTAAAAGGTCAGATAGAGTGGCCCACACCTTTAGTCCTAGCATTTGGGAGGCATATATTTAAGGCCAGCTTGGTCTACATAGCAAGTTCTAGGCCAGCCTGGGCTACATCATGAGATCTTGCTTCAAAACAAAACAAAAACAAAAACAGAGTAAAAAACAGCTGAGAAAACATCAAAAGAAGATTACTATTTCAAGGTATGGAAACATGATGTGGAATTCAAGTTTTATAGTATGCATAATTTATATTATTTATACAATGTGCAGAATGCATGATATTATATGACATACGTATGTAATGCCCATGAAAAGGTCCTATTGGAGCACAGCTCCTATCTGTCTGTGGTTGTCTCCATGCCCTGGCAGGCCAAGGTTGTTAACAAGGACCATACGGCTGTAAAGCTGGAAATACTACCTTTCCTTTAACACAAAGTGTGCTGACCTGTGGTCTAACTTCGGAGATGGAATTCTATACAGTCTCCACCTGTGTAAGGGCATGCTCACTCCCTGCTACTGCAGCTTCCTCTGTGACTGGAAAATACCTTATCAGGGCTAAAGGCCAGGTCATAATAGGAACAGTCTCGTGGGGGTGCTTGCTTAGAATTGGTCCAGGAAGAATACCTTGTGGTTAGATGCTAGCTAGCCACGGTAGCTCCTAGACTACTTCAGACCCAGCTCATCCTACTCTGAGGCTCCTGTAAAGGAATACATGATTGGCATGTGCTAAGGGTATAGGTACCAACTACTTAGATGGCATCCACTGTTGTCTGAGAGTGAGAAATAGGATTAAATTTATAAGGACAATGTTCATTTATGTTTTAGTTCTATAATATACTTTTACTTTTTAATTTTATTTTATGTAAATGAGTGTCTGACTGCGTGTATGTCTGTGCTCCATGTGTGTACCTAGTGCCCAGGGAGGGTAGAAGAGTGTGTCAGATCCCCTGGAACAGGAGTTACAGACAGCTGAGAGCCGCTATGTGTGTACCTAGTGCCCAGGGAGGGCAGAAGAGTGTGAGATCCCCTGGAACAGGAGTTACAGACAGCTGAGAGCCGCTATGTGGGTCCTGGACTCGAACTGGGGTCCTCTGGAAGAGCAGATCTTTTTTTCCCCTTTGGCATTTGGATTAAACTCTGGCTCCTGTGCATGACAGTTAAATGGTCCACTGCTGAGTGACACCCTAAGCTGGGGAGGAATATTAATGGAAATGAAAGGACCCACCTGGACGTGTTTCTGCCACCACCGGGCCAGCAAGATCAGAAGGCTTCCCAACACCCGCCTGGTTGATGGCGCGGACGCGGAACACGTAGCTGACACCCTCTTGGAGGCCTTGCACCTGGAATCAGCAGGTTTGGAGTAATGAGTGTCTGATGTCACAAGAGCAAGTGTGCTCTTCCTCAATAGGGGTCAATCCCTCATCAAGGAAACAAGGCTTATGCTCCTGGGCTGCCTCTGCCATCCAGGCGGCTCTGACTTTGGTCTCGCCTCTCTGTGGACCAGCTGTCAGAGGATGAGTTGCTAAAATCCCTCCCAGCCCTGTCATTCTCATAGTCTCTCCCAAAGCAGAAACATGTTCCATGTTCCCGAAATGCATGCTGCTTTGGATGAATTAGCTGCTTTATTCTTTGATCCAAAAGATAAACTACAGAGTGTTCAAAATAGCATTTATGTTACACACCCCGCAGTGATTCCCTTGGCAAAAAGACATTTTGTATTTGCCCAAAAGTTCATTACAGAAGCTGGAGAGATGGCTCAGACCACTGGCTGCTCTTCCAGAGGACCCCACTTCAATTCCAAACAGCCACATAGCGGCTCTCAGGGGTCTGTAACTCCTGTTCCAGGGGATCTGACACACTCTTCTGCCCTCTGTGAGCACTAGGCACACACATGGTACACAGACATACAAGCAGTCAGAACACTCATTCATATAAAATAAAATAAAAATAAAATTGAAAAGTATACTACAGCAAATCATAAATGAACATTGTCCCTGTAAATGTAATGCCTATTTCTCACTAAATAGGAGACTAATATAATTGTGAATTTAAAAACTTGTGAATAATCTAAGTGTATTAAAATTCTATACCCTCTTAGAGAACCAGCCCATATGTCCATCAACAGTTGAATTGATGAAGGAAATTTGATATTTATACAATGGAATTTTGTTTAGCTGTAGAATGAAATTATAAACCGGGCTGGTGTTGGCTCATGCCTTTAATCCCAGCACTCGGGAGGCAGAGGCAGGCAGATCTCTGTGAGTTCGAGGCCAGCCTGGTCTACAAGAGCTAATTCCAGGACAGGCTCCAAAAGTACAAAGAAACCCTGTCTTGAAAAAAAAAGAGAGAGAAATGGGTAGAACTGGAGATCAGGGTGCTAAGTGAAACATGCAAGTCTCAGAAAATGACCTTGTTTCTTCTCATACATGGAACACAAATTTAAATGCTTACATATGGAGGACATAGAAAGAGAAAGGAAAAGGCCTAACGTGAAGGAGAAACGGGAAGAACAGAGGTTAATGGAGCTTAGTAATATAAAAATGGAAGGGGGACTTTACAGGAAGAGGAAAGAGGCCAGCAATAGGGCATGGGGGAGAAAGCAATGGAAGCTGGGAGGAGGCTGGGAAAAAGGATAATGATGTTTGTGTTTAACAGTGTTACAGTGAAACCCATTGCTTTGCATGCTAACAGAAATAATTAAAAATATTCTACATCCTTGGTTTTTAAAATGATTTATTACTGTTGTCTATAAGCAGTGGACAGGGATACCGCCACGCCACAGCACACATGCAGAAGTTAGAGGACCACCTGTGAGAGTTGGCTCTCTCCTTCCACACGGGGGGTCTGAGGACTGAACTCGGCTAGCCAGGCCTGGCAGCGAGTGCCTTTCCTTGCTGGGCTCTGCAAGTATCAGCCTTACGCCCAAGGGTTTTTTGTTTGTTAGTTCCTAAGTTTTTATGTGTATGAGTATTCTGCCTGCTGGTATGTTTGTGCACGCCTTGCTTGCCTGTGAAGGCCAGAAGATAAGGGCATCAGGGCCCCGGAATCTGAAGTTATACATGGTTATGAGTGGCCATGTGAATGCCTGGAGCTGAACCTGGGTGCTCCGCATGGCAGAGAGGTCCTCCAGCCCTCTCAGGTTTAAATACTCAGGATGGTTGCTGAGAACATGTTTCATAAATTTGTGAATTGTTTGCGCTCTGTGTTGTTACTGTTCCTACGATTAACAATGCTGTTGACGTTATCAAAATTCTTTTTTATTTTTAAAACATATAATTTAAAAGAGTTGTTTTATATCATTTTGAGTGAGGTAGCCCAGACCCAGAAAGACAATTATCACATGTACTCAACCATAAGTGGTTTTTAAACATAAAGCAAACAAAACCGCCCTACAAACCACAATCCCAGAGAACCTAGACAACAATGAGGGCCCTAAGAGAGACAAACATGGATCTAATCTACATGGGAAGTAGAAAAAGACAAGCTCTCCTGAGTAAATTGGGAGCATGGGGACCTTGGGAGAGGGTTGAAGCGGGAGGGGAAAGGTAGGAAGGGGAGCAGAGAAAAATGTAGAGTTCAGTGAAAATCAATAAAATTTTTAAAAAGAGTTGTTTTAGGAAGGAATTTAGGTGTAATTTCTCCCATAATGCTGTGGTAAGGCCAACATTCAAATTGTGATTTAAACCAAACAGTGCTGGGGAACATGTAGTCAAACAACAAAGCTTTTTGACTCGGAATGTGCTTATGCTCTGACAGATTTTAAATCTAACTGCTGGGCTGGGTTCTGACGGCAGCAGAACGTGATCACACAGTGATAGCTCTCACTGGAACTAATGAATTTTGCTTTCTGGTTTTGTTTATGAAACAAGGTCTCGTGTAGACCAGGCTGGCCTGGAACTTAGTAGAGGCTGACCTTGAGCTCCTGGTTTTCTTGCTAGGATTACAGGCTTGCCACCACACCTAGCTGAGATACTGAATTTTCAGAAATAATTTCAAAATTGAAGTAAGTTCAGTCTGTAAATGAACTTAAACTAGGGCACAGAATGCAATGTATTCCAAATTCTACACTGAGAACAGAACAGGAACAGAGCGGTCACCAGGTGCCTGTCCCGAGTACACCTGCTGCATGGGTAGTGAGTGGCTGTGAGCTGGGCTTCTGTAACACAAGGAAGAGACCGACATTCCAGAGTCAATCAGCGATGAGACAGTACACCTGCGCTCTTCCGTCACTCTGGCACAAGGACAAGAACATGACTAACTCATAATCTATGCACGCACACTCTTAGATTTCTTTTCTTTCCTATTATCTTACCAGGAATTATATTGTCTCCTTGCGTCCACGCCTGTGTCCCTCCTCTAATTATCAATACAGTTATGAACTGCTTCGTAGGAATGCAGTATGGAAATTCTGAGTGGCTGTGGTAAAGTCCCACTAATTAAGCTATAAACTATGGAATCATAATCATTGCCCACTATGGATTTAGGGTCTTTGGGCACTCATCTGTGCCTAGCCCAGGGGAAAACACTCCTTCGCAGCTCCCAGCCTGCACACGTGCGAGAGCCTGTTGCTTCTGAGCAGCATCTGTGTTGGGCAGGCACAGGTTCAGTGAGCACACTCAGGGAAACTGGAGGTCAAGAGTTGAGTGCACCCATTCCAAGGAGCTCCGAGTGCTCCTGCGAGCACAGGCACACCCGGGAAGGCAGGGTGAGACAGGGCATGACTCCAGCCAACCTGTGGTTACAGCAGTACCAGTGTGAACTCTGAAAAAGGGCACCCTCCAGGGAAAGGACACTGTCAGAAACGATTAGAGGAGGAACGAGGGTCACCTTTGGGGGACAGCAATGAGCAGTAACGTTTTAAGATTGGGCAGAACAAAAACTGTGAGAGGGGTATGTCGGAGCAAAGAGGGAAAGGAGAGGGAGGAGGAGCTGGTGGCTGCCTTCCAAAGCCAGATTAAGGAATTCAGGTGAAATGTCACCAAACAATTTCAAGCATCAAAAAATTCCCTAGCCTTAATGCCGCCAAGTGGATGGAATCTTACCAGGAGCCTGATAGATGAACTTGACTCTGACTGTGTTAGCTTAGTGTTAGTAGCTTTCCTCTTTAGAGGGAAAAGGCATGCTGTAGATCACAGGGCATCCTCTCACCCTCAGATACTTGTTCCCAATGGCTGCCTCATTGAGACCTCGCCACTGGTCATCCTTGGCACTGGCTTCCTTCAGGTCCACAAAGTAACCAGTGACTGGAGTCCGCCCTGAGTAGACTGGAGGCTCCCACTGGAGAACCAGGGAGCTCTTCCTGACTTCGCTGAGCTTCAGGCTGTGTGGTGGTCCTGAGGTAGGGAGAGAGAGCAGCAGAAGTCAGTGTGCCCGAGGAGACTCACTATGCGTACATTCACACCCACATCCAGGGTCTCTCAGCTGACTCTCCTGCTGCTGTTCTGTACAGCAATCTCTCTGTCTCCTGAAAGACGCATGTTGGGACCACTGCAAGTTCCCACAGCAACTACTTATGCTCTGCAACTACTTATGGCACAGGTGGTCAAAGGCATGCCCAGATGCCCTTTGGGGCCGGATCAAGCATCCCTCAGGCTGTTCTTGGGTGGACAAGTCATCGCTGATTTTAATCACTCTTAGGGCAGTTAGCCGACAGTCCGCAGAAGACAAGGGAATTGATAGCACTCTGAAGGAAAGACACTATGATGTGTGCTGTGTGTACACAGCTGCATCTCTAGAGAGTCTGAGCTATGACATCACCACCTGTGTCTGTGTGTCTGCTCTTCAAATAACAACTTCTGTCTAGACAGCCAATCAAAACCACCTGAAGTGTCTCACAGTGACCTGACGTCAACTGTGATAAGGTATCAAACCACGTGGCAGAATATAGATAAAAAATATGGGTCTTTGATTATAAAAATAATCGAATCTGTAGTCATATTAGGTATGTTTTCAAGGTTAAACATATACTTAGATAAATAGTCTTCAAACACTTCAAAGACACACAGAACACCCCGAGACTTTTCATGACTGTGAGGTAGTATAACTGTAATTCTTACCTCACGACTGTTTTGCTGTGTATAATTTTACTATGTTAAAGTTAAAACATTCCTTTTTAATTATACGAAAGGGAGAGATGCTGTAGAATAAGCTTTCTGTACACTGTGAAAATATGTTGCACTTGTTGGTTTAATAAGAAAGCCAGACTAAGAAAACTCTGGGAGGGGGGGCAGAGTCACCAGCCAGACTCTGAGGGAGCAGGACATGTAGAAAACGAAGTAACAAGCCATGAGCCACACAGCAGAACATAAATCAATAGAAATGGGTTAAGTTGTAAGGACTAGCTAGTAACAAGACT
Organism: Microtus pennsylvanicus; assembly: GCF_037038515.1. Lineage (NCBI taxonomy): Eukaryota > Metazoa > Chordata > Mammalia > Rodentia > Cricetidae > Microtus > Microtus pennsylvanicus. The sequence goes on along the minus strand of NC_134600.1, from coordinate 19,403,266 downwards.
AAGCTATCGACCAAGTATTTATAATTCGTAATATCTCAGTTATTTGGGAGCTGGGTTCTTCTGTAGACAGGGTTCGGACAGAGGAGGGAGTGGCAGAGTAAGTGGAGTAGGCAAGGTGGCTGTCCACACAGAGTGTCTTCATGTGGTCTGGAGTGTTTATAAAATCTATGATTATATCATGCCAATGATTAGATATGTTGATGATTAAAGCCAGGAGGAGTCCTGTGTCATTCAGAATATTTAGGTTTTGGAAATCAATGCCCAAATCAGAAGCAAAATTAGATCACTTACAATATGCATATTGCTAGTTGGGACCTTAATACTTAGGAAGTCTGTCTGTAGTTGGTATTTGTATGTGTTTGGTTTTATGGCACTGTATGAGATGTAAACATGAGTAAGTTTTTCTGCTTACTTCTTTTTTTCTTCCTCATGTACACAACCACCTCCATGATAACCTCTACAGCAGACCAGGTTCCCAGACTGCCGAGGGAAGAGGATGGTGTGTGAACATAGAGATACTAGAGCTTAGGAGAGAGGCAAGCAGAGAGGGGCAGGCACACATCCTAGGTAGGCATGATAAGCCGATGTAGAACTTAATATAGAACTATGACAAGGGAGGAGGACGGACAACAGGGAGAAGCCACCATCTTGGTTGGGTCTCCAGAAGGAGAGCTGGGTGTTGACAGATGAGCGCTTCAAAGCAACACAGCTGTGAAGGATGCAGGAAGTGGTTCTAATATTAAATAAATAATAAATCTGTGGTGGGATATGAACTGATTCTCTCAAGAGGCCTTTAAGAGACAAAGGAAAAGTTTGGGAGTCCTTCCAAATGTTCACTTGGCACTCAAATTGTGCTTCTGCCAGTCCTCCAAACAGAGGCTGAGCAACGGCAGCTATGGGTTTTAGTTGAAAGAGTAGCAGGAGGAATTGATTTTCAAGTTTACATTGCTAGCTATCATTTACCTTTTATTTAATCCGATCATAAAATATTTTAGGTAAGTATAGCAAGCATATTCTCGTCTCTTAAATGTCAGCTAGGTAGTACTTTAGTTAACTCCAGACTGTAGATTTTGCTGCAGGAAAGACATGGTTTGCACTTTACCTGGGACAGCGATGGTCCATTCTTCACACCTGAAGCACTCACTCACTGCAGAGGGGGCCCCCAGCCCTGCGATGTTCATGGCTGACACTTGGAACTGGTACACTGTGTTTTCCTTCAAGTTGTCAATCTATAACATTGATAACATCACAAGCAGTTGTTCAGCGTTTTATTTATTTAACTCTGTGTCACAAACATACCCTATGGTGATCTAGTTTTATTCCCTGTGCTTAACATTTAACCTATTTACTCTACATGTTGGATATATCCTAGGGTGACCCCAGTAAGCCACACCATTTTATAATCACATTCCTGCTTGTAGCCTAAAGAACACTCTCCTGTATCCTGTTCCAGGGAATCTGATGCCCTCTCTTGGCCTCTAAGTGTACCGGCACGCACATAGTGCCTATTCAGACAAGCAGATATACACACATGCACACAAATAAAAATAAAATTTAAAAAACAGTAATTGTACCAGGAGTGGTGTTGGACAATTTTAATCTCTCGGCACTTGGGAGGCAGACATAGGTGGATCTCTATGAGTTTGAGGCCTCCCTGGGCAAGACAGCTAGTTCCAGGACTGCCAGGGCCCTGTCTCAAAAGACAACAACAAAAGAACAAGACAAAGCAGAAACAAACCAAAGGCCCAGGTAATTAATAATATTAAAAATCACAAGTCAATAAAATATAGTAGCATACAAACCAGGAAGAGGGTAAATGACATACTTTGAGGTTTTATGTTTCTGAGATGAGGGTAAAACAAAGAGAACAACAATGAATTCTAAATTTGTTCAGCTACCCATAAGAAATCAACAGGATCTATGATAGATTTGGAAAGACAGACCCCAAATCACAGGATCTATGATAGACTTGCAAATATAGACCTGAAATCATAGGACCTATGATATAATTAGAAAGATAGACCCCAAATCACAGGATCTTTGATAGATTTACAAAGATAGATCTGAAATCCCAGGACCTATGATATAATTAGAAAGATAGACCCCCAAATCACAGGATCTATGATAGATTTGCAAAGATAGATCTGAAATCCCAGGACCTATGATATAATTAGAAAGATAGACCCCCAAATCACAGGATCTATGATAGATTTGCAAAGATAGATCTGAAATCCCAGGACCTATGATATAATTAGAAAGATAGACCCCAAATCACAGGATCTACCTTTCAAGGCAGAGTAGGAGGAGATGCAACGATGTTTAAACTATGCCCAGAGCCAGTACAAGACCTCAGTGCATAAAGACACTGCCAAGCCTGACACCATGAGTTCAATCCCCAGCACCACAAGATATGAGTGTTCTCTGACCTCTAGATAGGTGGGTACACACAAAATTAACAAATCTATACAAACGTTTTAAATATCCAAAAGTAGTCAATAAAGAACAGAAAAATGTACATGACAGAAAGACCCAGTAGAAAGTACAAAATTAGGTGATTAGGTTAAAATAAGGTTAATATTCCTACACGACATAAAATATAAACTGTCAGACAAATGGAACTATACTTTGGTTTTATTTTTTTGTTTGTTTTTTTGTGGGTATTTTTGCTTTTTTTTGAGACAGGGTTTCTCTGTAGTTTTGGAAAGCCTGTCCTAGAACTAATTCTTATAGACCAGGCTGGCCTCAAACTCACAGAGATCTGTCTGCCTTTGCCTCCCAAGTGTTGGGATTTAAGGTGTGCACCACCACTGCCCCAGCTTGAACTATGCTTTTTTTTTTTCTTTTTTTACAGAGTCTCATTAGAGCCCAGGCTGGTCTTAAATTCTTACCTTACTTGCAGAGTGCTAGGATTGTCAGCCTATGCCACGTGACTTAATGTTGGGCTATTTCTAAGGGATGCATAAAAAGTATTACAGAAAGAGTGAAAATTAAACAATGAAAAGTTACATGCCGTGTAAACACTAGCCATTGTTGTGAATCATCATCTAAGTATCTGCGTTTTCAGATGGTCTTAGAACCCCTGTAAAAGGTTAGTTTGACCTCAAAGGGGCTGTGACCCACAGGTTGAGAACCGGTCCAGAACATCTTCAAGTGCAGAAACTGTGTGATCCTGGCACAAAGGAGGCCTTTCCTCCAAAGGGCACAAGATCACTGACCATGTTTACAGCCCTAAAGATTGCTGCAGTTCAGTAAGAAAGCCACGAGAAAAATGGGCAAAACTACGAGCAGGCATGCATGAAAGAGGAAATAAAAATGAAGCCTATCTACAGGAAAAGACATTTCAACACACTCGACACTCTGATGATCAAAACTGAGCATGTCTGAACAGCAAAATGTGGGCAAGGATGCAGAGCGGGAACTACACACTTTAGGAAGCAGTACAGAGAAAAAGTGGAAGGAAAACAGAGCCACGGACTCAACAACTCTACTTTGGTAATGGCCTAGAGAAATCATTGCATATATGTACTATCAGGTATGTTCACTGCTATATTGTGTGATGTAGTAAAAAATAAATAAATAAATGACCTACATGGCAATCAATGAGGAATGGAAGGCATAGTATGGTAAAGTCACATGACGGAATACCATATGTAATTTTAAAAAAGCTGTACATAGAAACGGGGAGAATTCAAGGATACAATGTTGCAGCTGGGCAGGGTGACCCACGCCTATAGTACTAGCACTTTGGAGGGGGAGGAGTAGGGTCGCAAGTCTGAGGTTAGCCTGGGCCACATGGAGAAAACTCGTGACCGAAAACAAATAGAATATTTTGTGTCAGCATCCTGGTCTGTGTGCGACATTTCATAAATTTCAAATATTAGCTAGAGTGTGGCACTGACTTCCAGGTGGACTATTTCCTGGCCTGCTCTCGCCTTGTTCTGGACTTTGACTGTGTGGGTGTCTGTGAGTGCTGGAGAGCTGGTAACTGGGCCCAGCAGGTGATGCTCTACCAAAGCTGTGCCGACAGAGAGAGCCACTGGGATCTGTGGCAGGTAGTGTAGTAGAGAGCTCCCCAACAGGAGAATATCGGTTCCCCTTTCTGGCCATCACAGCCACATTATAGGAGGAGGGTCAAGTAAGCTGGCCATGTCATCATGAGTTTAACCGTGAAAATTGAAAAAAAAAATCCAGAGTTAGAGGATCTAGCAATGTCTGAAGCTAGTGAAATGATCACTGATGATTTATAAGTTTTGAAAGAAAATACCAGTTTTCATAATAAATGCACATTTTGAAGTAAATATTCTAAAAAAAAATCATGCTTACCCTGCTTAGTTAGCCATACTAATCTTATCTACCAGGGGATATTTTTCACAAAGTCACACCAGTGTTGACAATGAACACTGGCAGAATGACACAGACCCTTTAACAGGTCCTGGGTGTGTAAAGCACCGTCTCATTCGCAGGATGCAGCCCACCACAGAGACACAGGCTTACCTTGTATGCTGCATCACTGACGGCCTTGATGTTGGCTTCTCTCCACTTTCCTGGCACCCCACCGATTACCTCACGGTAGTTCACATAGTAGCCCGTAATCTCTGCCCCTCCAGTTGTATCTGGTTGCTTCCATCCAAGAACCATTGAGTCCCGGAAACTTTCAAGACAAGTGATGTCATAGGGTGGAGATGGTGCCGCTGTTGTGATATAAACAGCTCGTAAGAGGAAAATGCACTTACGATTCTGGATACATTCACCATGCCTACCTGGTGTGCCATGCATGAGGGCACTGGTTGTAGTATACAATGGAAATGTGAGATTGAGCTGAAGCTTGGCACCTGACTTGGTGTATGAGAAAAAAACATAGACATTGAGAAAGTGTACTGAAATCACTGAATTGAGTTTTAAAAAACATGTCTGGCAAAATGTTATGTCCTCAAAAAATGGTCTTTTTCCCACAGGAAGAAATATTTTCCTCAAGATGGTTTCGTTTTTATTTGATCTCTGATGACAACAGAATGTGTACGTATCTTGGTTTCTGTCTCTGTTTGCTTATTTGGCATCTCCATACAGTTCCGATGGTTTCATATTCTTGTGCACTTACCCCGAGGCTTTGTGTACACTCCAGTCAGGAAAATATCCTACATCTCAGCTAAATGCACTTTTAAAAACATTCTCTAGCACAAGGCACAATCTGTCCTGTGGCTTCTTCTTGGTAGATACATGTTTATCACAATGTTTTAAAATCACTCCTGTGATTTTAGATTCCTGGTGCGAAAATTATTCACATAGCACAAGATACTATGTAGTGATCATTGCATTGTTAGCTAGAAAACTATCTGAAGGATATTTCAAAACTCCTTGTGTCCATTTACATGGATTTGCTGTTTCCCTTTACATTTGACCACTGAAATGATACTTTTCAATGAAGAAAGATACACTGATAGCAAGAAATCTATCTAGATATGCAATATATCAAGGGAATTTCCAAAGATTTGATTTGTTTGGATTATAAGAGCTACATAAATTATTACATTCCTATTCAAAACAACTTTCAGAATAAAGAAAATCTTTATTCTGATTTCAGAATAAACTTGTTTATCTATCTATCTATCTATCTATCTATCTATCTATCTACCTATCTGTCTATTCCTTTTCTCTCTCAGATCACTTATAAGGATGGACCCTAGAGTGACTATTACATTTCTTCTTAGTTAATGGGATAAATAAGGGTTCAAAGCAAAAAAGTAGAGGAGTTATGAAAGCTGGGGTGGGTTAGAGATGGGAAATAGATAAGAGGCACCTAGAATATATCCACACTTTATGTAACACATTGTCTCCTAGAACACACATGTAACCCATAGCACCAGCCACTCACATTTAGCTTTCTACTAAGCCATCTTCCAGGAGCCCCTTCTGGGAAGAAGTATCATGCCTCACGGAACATAGTTTTCAATGGCTATAATACCATTCCGAACGTTTTGGATCTGCTAAGAACTAGTGATCTGAATGAAGTACGAATGATCACTTAAAAGCCTGAGTTGAACAATGGAAGTTTATAACTCTGTCACTTCATTACGAAATGTTTTCCTCTACATCTTCTGAGCATGAGCATGTCAGAGCTCATGTCAAGACCAATCAGCTTCATACAGCCGGGGTAATCATCAAGTCCTTCCTACCCTCATGTCTAGGACCTAGGGTATCTCCCTGACTAATGTCCCCTCATTCAAAAAGGCCTGTAAACATTTTGCCATGGCTAAGATGAAGAGATAGTGCATAAAAGCCAATCCCACATTTGATTGTGACTTTGACAGTGTATTAGATGAAAGCATGCTGAATGGCCAATAGAAACATAAATTCAGAACCAACAAATGAGGACCGAACACGGATGAAGCATATGATCTGGACAATGAGAGGTGAGGACACTGATGGAGACAGATGAAGAGCTGGACTTGGCAGTTCTCACCTACTGGGTCCTTCTTCTTTTGCGGGGGCTCAGGTTTACTTTGCTCCTTGGGAGCTGCCTTCTGTGATGGCGGGCTGAGCTCCTCCTGAACTGATTCACTTACTGTACTCACTTCCGCCTGGCCCCGGCGGGAAGGGCTACTGGGTGCTGAAGGTTTGTTAGGTTTGCTACTGAGCAAAGCATCTTTTTGAGAGGTTGCTGGGGAGGCTCCATTCACGCCCCCCCCTGAAGTCTGTTAGTCCAGCAGGTGCATCCCTCAGTTGAAGCCACACATCTGGAGACACTCCTCCCCCTACAGTCACCAGACAACAACAGAAACGACGACGTGAGCCAGACCCCGTACGTGTTACTTTTGGATCACAGAACAAACAGAAGCATTAGGACTACAAACAGAGCGGAAAACAATCTTGGTTTAGCAGAATTTACACAAGGGAACATTTCAACGTCTCCATATTTTGAGAAAAAAAAAAGAAACAAGAACAAAACCAAACCACAGACAAAACAGGAACCATTTCTTCTTGCGGAACCAACCCAAAGGGTTTAGTTTATACAGGGAAAAGCAATTCTTGAGAAATGTATGCTCTAATAGTTAAAATAATAGAGAAAGGACCACAAGGTTCACAAGACACAATTTTAAAGATCCTAGCTGTATAGCAGACTCATGACTGTTAGTGCAACAGGAACGAACTGTACCTCCCAACTCCCAAAAGAACATGTCTGCTACTGTCTACTTAAAATAATGTCAAGGAAGAAAACTAATGTTAAATATAGTTGTGGTGGTTGTTGCCCTATTGCTTTGAATTTTGAGACAGGGTCTTGGTATGTAACCCAGGCTGACCTTGAATCCTTAGTCTTCCTGCTTCGGCTTCCCCTGTTGCTATGGTTATAGATATGCATCATTGCGCCTGCCTCATCTTTTCACAGTGGTACTAGGGCTTTACACATCATAACTGTGTGCTTTAATACTGAGTTACATACTCAGTCAAATATTTCTATTAATATAGCATATTACAGATTTTATTTTCTTTTTTTTCTGGATTAGCTGGGTCTCTTCCCCACTCTAGTTAAGATTGGGAGGTATAACACATAGATACATATAATTGCCTTATTAATTATGTTACTCTGTTATTTTGCAAACAGATGAGACATGATTAAGCAACCACATGTGTCTTGCATGAGTTTCAGAGGCTTTATAAGAAGCATGGTAATGTCCTGTTATGAAAAAGAAGCCGAGCTCTGCTGCGGACGAAATGGCTTTTAAGTACAAGATGGCAGAGTTATGCTGATGTACCCCTTCATGGAAGCGGGATGGCCTGCCAGCTCCGGGGATGGAATGAAGTTAGGATGAAGTTTCCTACGGTGGGGGATGTCTGAGGAAACACTGCAGACGCACAGACACTGGTAAGTGATGAAATCTGTAACACACCAGCTATAGAAGGGTCGCTGTCAACTGGAGCCAAGAGAAAGTGACTGTTTAACTGCGGGATCATGGAGTGGAATTAGGAACTTCAAACCATTTATGGACATGATGGAGAATTGGAAAACCCATTCTTCCCTTCGGCCAAATTACAAAGAAGGAGCTTACCGATAGCAGCTTTGACTTCGATAGCTTCCGAATCCTGGGAATATTCACTAAGTCCAGCTGCGTTCACTGCTCTGACCCGGAAGATGTAGCTCTGACCCGTGGCCAATCCATGGCAAGTAAATCTAAAGAGGAGAGAGCTTTCAGAGTCTTTCCGAGGAGGGTGAGGCAAAATGACCAGCAGCTTAACTGAATGGCCCGGCTTTATGAAAGATTCATTTTCAAAAATGAGACCTTCAGGTAACACATGCACCTTAGATAAGAAGGCAGTTTGAGCAATTTTTAAAATTCGCTCTGTCAAAAAACAATTGTCTTGACTTACCTTGAATGTTCATCAGAAAATGTTCAACAGGGAACAATAATACTACCTACCACATACTGATTTTGCATAAAGGTGAGCTATCTAGTCTTTAAGATACAGTAGTAGGTCTGAACAAAGGAAGCACATAGTGAAGAATAGGTGTGTTGACGATATCATGAGTAGTTATTTCAGGTATATACTTAAAATGTAAGGGACTGATAAATCCTGTCACAGACACCTAACCACTACCTTCTTTACGCCAGGGAAGGCATCGTCGCATGAGAAATTACACTGGAATCTGAAATAAAGTGAAAAATAGTTCCCAGAATTACCTCTTGGATATCAAGATCCAACAATACAATACGAATCCATGGTTTCTCCCATTTAAAACCACCATCCTCCTTAACGGCTGTGACAGCTGTACGTAGCATTTCATGAATCAACGTAACATTAAGTCGGCCTTGAAGATTGTAACCCAGGAAATAACGGGTCTGCTAAGACTCTATCCACTCACTGGTTGAGCAGCTGATAAAGCGAGCCGTACTTTTCAGTCTAGCGTCTACTTGGTTGGGTGAATATTATTGAACACCTTAGGGGTGAAGACATCGGAATAGTTATCACGGGTATGAAGATGACTAACAACGGTGTCTGCCCTTCATTGGCTCCTGACTGCCCCAAGATAAGGATGGAATACACGGCTATTTGAGTGAAAGAAATGAATGTCGTGTGGAGCATGTTGCTGTCTTCCTTTATCTGCTGGTCTCCAGCCTCTTGGGGTCCGGTTCCACTGGGAACCCAATCCTCTGGGAGTGTGCAGCCTTTGGAAAGAGCTAAGACGGAAGCTGCCAACAAGCCCATCAGACTCTTCCTAGGGACCACGTCTCAAGTTGGCCCTAAATAAAGCAGGCTCAACTGGCTGAGAAAATAATTCAAAGCAAGACAAACTACTCTCCCCACACTGAAAACAGACAGAGAAAAGGAAAACTATCGGATGCCCTTGTTTGGATGGCGCTTTCCCTCTGCCTGGTCCTGGGCTTGATTACGGTGCTGTGCAGAACTTGGGACATGCTAGTCTTCCATTCTCTGTTCTTTTAAAGATACCATGTTTGGTACAGCCTGTTAGGTCTCACATGCGAAAGTTCAGAGAGGCACAATGGGGAAAGATAATTCAAACAGAAAGAATCAGAAAAGAACATAAAATGAACTACTGAACTTCTGTGTTTCTTTATTTAACACTACAAGTCTTTGTTTCCAAATGTATTACATTCGACATGCTCAGCTTTAAATTCATTTGGCTATTTAAAGTAAATGTGTATATGTGTTCTATATATATATATATATATATATTTATTATGTATACAATATTCTGTCTGTGTGTATGCCTGCAGGCCAGAAGAGGGCACCAGACCCCATTACAGATGGCTGTGAGCCACCATGTGGTTGCTGGGAATTGAACTCAGGACCTTTGGAAGAACGGGCAATGTTCTTAACCTCTGAGCCATCTCTCCAGCCCTGTATATGTGTTCTTAAAAAGATTTTTTTTAACTATATCTATATTCGTGGGTGATGGGAGAGTATGTGTCTGCGTACGGAGGTGAGGCCAGGAGAAACTATCAGACCCCTGGAATTGGAGTTATCAGTGACTGTAAGCCATCCAACATGAGTGCTAGGAACTGAACTTGGGTCCTCTGCAAGAACAGTATACACTTCTGACTGCTTGGTCATCTCTCTAAGCCCATGTGTGTTATTCCTCCACTGGCTGTATGTACTGCATGTGGCTTATAGTAATTCTGGAGCACGTACACACACACACACACACACACACACACACACACACATACACACGCGCGTGCGCACGCACATTACCGTGAGCCCTTCACAGGGTTGTTGTTGCAGGGCTCCCATTTGCCAGAGCCAACCACACTAGACTCGATGTAGTAACCAACTAGTTCTTTGGCATCCTTGGACTCCTCCCAAGAGACCACCACTGAGGTATCTGTATTTCGACTTGGGATGATTTTTCCAGGGGGCTTGGGGATATCTATGTAAAAGAGAAAATGGTGATCAGACTCAAGGTAGTTTAGCATCCTTCTTTCCCATTGCATATGGGCAAGCACACATGCACAAATGTTTACACGTCATGTTAAACATACATTTGCTCTGTTTTATGATGCATTCTGCTCAAAATGTTATTTAGGAAGCATAATCTATGGACACTGAAGACTATATTAGCTGTCAAAATTCATGAAGTTTACTTTGCATAAGCAAAACAACACTATTTTATTCTTGGTTTGGAATTTTCTCTCGCCACAACGTCACAGCCGCTCAGTCCGATGCCACACTTACCAAGTTTGTCCCCTACGATGGTCGCTTCTGTTGCCTCTGAGGGCTCACCGACTCCTGCTGAGTTTGAACAGCGGACGCGGAAGCGGTAAGATTTCCCCTCCGCCAAGTCGAACAGAGCGAAGCGAGGAGACTTCACTGGGAGTTCTGTGTTGACACGTTGCCAGTTTTCTGTCCCCACGTCACACTGCAGCAGGAACAGTGACATCACAGAGGGCCTCACACACACTTACCTGCCAACAACCACTGGGCTGGAGAGGAGGTGTGGAAAAGGATAGCTGAATGCCACGAGCTTCTACATCAGCTGTGGCTTTGAGCCCTTTAGTAAACTGTTTTAACACTTCACTTCACTTGCACATAAACAAATTGGTCAGTCTACTTAAAGAAGTCTTTATTTCAAGGCTAGTTATTTCTCTAGGTCTTAGGGTAGGTCATCATTTCAATGAACTGTTTTCAATACTTCAATTTGTGCGATTTTGCTATGAATGTTATTTTAGTTGAGGTTATAACTCAGGGCATCCTTCGGGTGCACATCTGGCTGCCGCCTCCTCAGAAAGGCCTGGATACATCCCTCCCTTCACCAGTTCAGAAGAGTCCGGTCCTTCTCTCACCACCCTCTAGCCCTTGCCCGGCTAAATATTCTCCAACTATACTGTATGTCACTATTCACACGGTTGTTCATTTGCTTTCTCCTCTACCAGAAAGTCTATTCCATGAGCTCAAGGGACCTCCTTGCTCACTGTCCTGCCTCAGCCCAGAAGGACACTCAAAGTTTCTTCTCTGATTATGGAGATAAAAAGATGCTCCTTCGTGAAATTGTGTCCAAATTTTAGAATAAACCATAAAATATATTTTAAAAACAAATTTAAATATATTGGAAGGTATGGGGCTACATGTACGTCATCTCAGCCCTCAGAAGACTGAAGCAGGAGAATAGCCGTGAGTGTAAAACCACTCTGAGCCGCACAGGGACTTCCGCTGGGATTCTGAGTTAGACTCTGTCAAAAAAAAAGTGAATAAATAAATCTTATCCTTAAAATGACCCCCAGTGACTTGGATGAAGAGGTGAATCACGATTTGGCGGGAGTTAGTCAGCACAGTCATAAGACAAGTCAAAGGCTTTCTCTAACCCTACCATCCAGCTCTGCTCGATATCAGCAAAAGCACAAATTTTGTTGTTCTTGCCTGAGTGTGCTATAGACTAAAAAATCATTTTCAAAATAATCTTCAGAAATCTACATTTTATGACAGGCACAGAGGCTGTCAAAGAAGACACAGAAGTTTGTACTACACTATTCAATGTGACCACTACTGACTTACTGACTTGACATGGGATGTATTCAGTAGCATAGCAGAAGGGACCCAAGGGTCTGATTCCAGTGAGTAATGAGCTGGGTGGCCTTGGAATGTGTGAAACGGGTGCTCTTGACTTCATTGTTATCATCTGTTATAAGGCAAATTTATCAAGGTGAAACTCTAGTGTTCCTGCAAAATATTTCATGATAATGTGTCATTTGTACATGTGATCTGCCCCTAGGAGTGATGAAATTGTCCCACATCTTTATATTCTTGACATACCTCCTCAGGGGAATGCATAAGTAATCATTAATCATTTTTACTTTCATAATAAAAACAATAGCTACTTTCTCTGTGCTATGGATGTTGTAAGCCATCATAACTTTAGCCCTCTCAGCTGCACTCCCACCGTTCTTGAGAGGAGCAGATTTCAGCTTTGGAAGCAGTTCAAATAATGCAGGTAGAGTGCCTCTTAGTTCAAATGCGTGGAACCACAAGTATGTGTGTGCGCGTGTGCGCGTGCGCGCGTGTGTGAAAAAAATCTACATATACTTTACTATTTAAGTATCCCCAATCCAGAATCCAAATCATTTTGAGTGCCTTGTTGGATATTGAATTTGGATTTTTTAAATTACAAATGTTCACCCTATAGCTGGATTTATGGCCCTATGCCAAGATTATTCATGTTCAAATCTTACTTCTGCCTTGTACCTACTGTGCAATCTGAAGAGAAGTATAAATCACATCAATTATTCAGTTTCCTTATCTATAAAAGAGGTATAATGAAAACAAAAGTATGACCCTAACAGGGTTTCTTTTAAGAATTAGATAGGTTAACTAAACGCACAGTCCAGTGATGGCCTCTGGCAAACACCTCTTATTTTCATTTCCATAGATAGAAGCAGCACTAGAAAGTAACACCGCCTTGTGCCTGACATAACCAGATTTTTGAAAGGGAAATGAGAGAAAGTATCCAAGATGTGAAATATCTGAGGGAAAAGTTGGGGGCTGAAAAGAACACATTAGGATAGGGGAGTTTAAAAGGAAGACCCTGATTCACCCAGTTCTTTCACTATTGAGACCCTTAGTTTCAACCATCTTAGGAATCACAGGCATGACTTCAATGTTTGACTATAAGCCTGTATCGCGACAGACCAGTTCACAGTTTATGCACAAATCCCAGGTGAAAGTTCCAGCAAACGTAAGCACAGGAGATAATACTGTGCTGTATAAACATTCTAGGTGGGCGAAAAACATGCCAGTAGGTGAACCTCTGCAAATACTAACACCTCATAAATGGTTCATCAGAAATAATTAGACTCACAGTAGAATTGCTGGATATTTAGAGAATTCTGTAATTGCATCCTAGGCCTCTTAACATGGTCTGCATCCTTATTTCTCCAGCATCCTGGATGCTGTAAGAGTAGAAAACACCCTGTGCAGCTTCTCCATAAAATGTCATACTCTTACATATTATCTTCTCTTCCATTCAACTGTGATGTGGGATGTCCTGTATATGTGTTGCTTTTACTGGTTGATGAATAAAGCTGTTTCAGCCAATGGCTTAGCATAGGAAAGCCAAGCAGGAAATCCGAGAAGAGATAGATATATATAGAGAGTAGGCTAAGCCAAGCAGACACCAGTCAGATGCCAAGGAAACAAGACATGAAGAAAATGAGGCAATGCCATGGCCACATGGCAGTACACAGACTAATAGAAATTGGTAAACTTAGGATGTAAGAGTTAGCTAGAAATATACCTGAACCATTGGCCAAACAGTGTTGTAATTAATACAGTTCTTTGTGATTATTCAGGTCTGGGGGACTGGGAAATGAAAGTGCAGTCTTTGTATACAAATGGTGTTCAAACGTTTCCACATAAAGCCTGAGAAAGCTTTAAAAAAAAAGGTGGGGAGGGGAGGGAATTCTAGACAAAACAACAACAACAACAACAACAAAAACAGAGTTAAGCATGGCTTCTTGGTAGCAGCATTGTCTCGGGTAGGCTCTGTTTGCTAGAGGCAAGCAGAGTCATGGCTTCTTTAAGAGAGGCTTCCTGACAGCATTAGTGGTAAAAACCTCACAGCTCTTTTAAGAGGTTCTGTCACCACAAGTACTTAAATGGTGTTTATGAGCAGCTGGCATCAGGCTTCTTGGTGGTGGCATGAACCTAGAAACTCCACAGAATTGTGGCAACAAATCTGGCTCCTGCCAATACCTCTGCCATAAAGCTAGACTCTCAAAAAAGTAAGAAATGAGGCAGAGCCAGCCACAAAAGCTGCAGCTTTACTCCTAGCCAGATTGCTAAACAGACTAAAGACTCATGTGGTCAAAAAAGATAGAGATATACAGTAAAGACAAATTCAGACAGAAAAAAAAACTCTAAACGGTTTACAATGTGTTTAAAAAATATACGTAGACTTGGAAAAGAAAAGAACAAAAGAAATAGAGTAGTTGGGTGTGATGGTGCACGCCTTTAATCCCAGTAATTGGGAGGCAGAGGCAGGTGAGTCTCTGTGAGTTCAAGGACAGCCTGGTTTACAGAGTGAGATCTAGGACAACCAAAGATACACAATAAAACCCTGTTTCCCAAATCAAAAATTAAAAAATAAAGTAAAAGAAACAGAGCGAAAATATAAGAAAGCCATGTAAAGATGGAAAATACACAAAGAGAAAGAGTCTGGAACACACACACACACACACACACACACACACATATGTGTCTGAGAATGAGCTAACTACAGAAAGACATTTCATTGTATGGGCTGCTAAGCCAAAACAACAATATATATTTTAAAGATATCTTGACTTCAAAATTTAGGTCTAAGGACATGTTACTTTGGAAAAGAGGTTCTGCTTTTGTTCCCACAGAGATTAGAAAGCTGTGTATTCCTTATTGGCTAACATGGTTTGACCAAATAAGACTCCCTGAAGCGATGGCCTAGGTGGTCCAACATCCATGACAGTTTTAGGACTGCTGGTTGAAATGGACCAACCACACAAGATACCCCATGAAAGACCTGATTAGCAGCACCCCCAATCATCAGGAAGTAGTATAAAAACCTACAAATTCCCAAATATTGTTTATAAATGTTTATTTTCATTTAAAGGGTTTGATTATAAATGATTAATGGGTACAGTCAAGGTCTTTCTAAAGAAAAAAATGGGAATATGATATAGAAATGAACACTACTGCATTGGTATGGACTTTGGTTTATTGATACAAATTTAAGGTCAATTTTGCTATATGTATATTTCTACTCTTGTTTAAGGTATTATGTTTATACAGCTCATTAAAAATGTAATATATAATTAAAAACTATGAATTAATAGATAGTCATCTATAAAAGTCAAACCTGTAGTCGTGCTAGTTAAGTTTTCTAGATGTAAAGAGATATATTTCAGATGGATAGATATTCTTCAAACTTTTCAAAGACCTACAGAATACGGCATTTAAAATATTTTTAAAACTTGGGCTTTTCTCAACAGTGAGGCATGTCTGCTTCTGGCAACACCAATTACTTTAGAGAGGTTGATGGGAATTGAAGAAACTTGTTATGGAATTTGCCTTCAATGCTAACCATTTGGGTAAGAAACTGTTCTTGCTTGGGCTGCTTGATGGTATGCTACATGAACTGGACATGCAGGACCCACAGAAAAGTGACTGCTTAACTTTCCAAAAGACAGAATGGTCTTTTAGGGTTCCTGCTTTACAGAAGAAACTGCCAGACATTCTGTAGGACACAGAAGAAAGCAACTGACAAACTTTGCCAGTACAAGGCAGAACTGATCTTCAAATTTCCTGCTTCACTGAAAAGTCTTCCAGATACTATGGGCCTTTGGTTGAAGATGGAAGCCCCAATGTTACAAAAGAACTTTGGGTGAGTGTCCAAGCAGTGAGATGTCTCTGTCATTTTTAGAGTTTTGAAAGCTGCTTACAATGCACTTTCTGTTTACGTAGGTAATATTATATCCTTCTGGGGTCTTTGATGGAGTTGAAGACTCCATCAAATTATATAATTATAGTTTTCATTAGTTATGGTAAAAGATAAATTAGATATAAAACTTTAGACTCACAAAGATGATAGAGTATTTTCCTTAATTTGCCAAATGTAAAGGGACTAAATATTATAACTATAATTCTTGCTTGATAACTGTTTTGTATATGCAATTTTACTATGTTAAAGTTAAAACATTCCTTTTTAATTAGATAGAAAAGATGAGATGATGTGGGATGTCCTTCTGTATATGTGTTTAATGGTTGATGAATAAAGCTGTTTTGGCCAATAGTTTAGCAGAGTAAAGCCAGGAGGGAAATCCATATAGAGATATAGAGAGAGAGTAGGCCAAATCAAGCAGACACCAGTCAGCTGACAAGGAAGGAAGAGATGTAGAAAATGAGGTAAATGCCATGGCACATGGCAATACATAGAATAATAGAAATAGGTTAATTTAAGATGTAAGAGTTAGTTAGAAATATGCCTGAGGCTTTAGTCAAACAGTGTTGTAATCAATATAGTTTCTGTGTGATTATTCAGGTCTGGGTAGCTAGGGAATGAAAGTACAGTCTCTGTTTACACAACTGAGCAGGCTGATAGGAAAAAATGTTCAATTGTTTAATGATAAATGATATGTACTTTGATCTGGGGAAGTTAGAGACTTTTCAAAATTCAGGTTGATGTGACCAAAGGAAATGGTCAACAGAAGCCAGCACTGACTCATCTGAAGCACATGTCTGAGTGGGTTGTTATGCGTCATTATGTTAGCAAAATGGTAATTACTGTCACAGAGTTAATTCAGAGCCTTTTCCTGTAGAGTGTGTCAAAGAAATGCAGTGGGCATGGGTGTGTATTAAATTTACCAGAAATGTACATTTAGCTATTACTCTATCATTGCTTCTATTAAAATAGAAAAAGGTTTAGGGTAATAACAAACATTTTATTTGGGGATAACATTTAGAAAATTGGAAACTAAAAATATAATTTTAGATTTCATAAAACCAGACCCTTGGAAGATTTCTAGTCTTTGTTACATGGGAAAGCAGTCATAAACTTATTGTTTACAATTTCCTGCAGATAAGAAAGAAGCAAGACATCGATCTCAGGAATATCAGACAAATGTTCACCACCAAAAAAATTAATAACGGAAAATCACGGACAATAACATGTTAATCTGGTGTAATTCTTTTTTCTTTTCTTTCTTTCGTTTTTTGTTCGTTTTGTTTTCGTTTTGTTTCGAGACAGGGTTTCTCTGTGAAACAATCCTGGCTGTCTTGGAACTCACTCTCTACACCAGGCTGGCTTTGAACCACAGAGATCCACCTGCTTCTGCCTCCCAAGTGCTTGGATTAAAGGTGTGGACCACCACCTCCTGGCACTCTAGTGTAATTCTTAAGATCCACAAGTTTGAGATAAATAAAAGGCTATTAAGATATTTGCATACTTTACTAGTGAGAAGGCTCAGTCAGAAAGGCAACTGCCACCAAGCCTAACGACCTAATTATGATCCTGAGACCCACATGGAAAAAGGAGAAAATCAACTTTCATAGTTTGACGTCTGAAACATGTGATGCCATGGGCAAACTGTATGCATGTGTGCATGCATGCACATGTGTGTGTGTGCATGTGTGTGTATGCATGTGTGTGTGTGCATGTGTGTATGCATGTGTGTGTGTGTGTACACACAAAGATATCTCTATATAAATTGCATATTGGGAAATCCACACATACTTGGGTTAATCAACACTGTGGTGGAGTGGGCAGGGGTCTCATGGTACCCATTAGCTTATGGTTGACATTTATGACATAAAAATAACATTTTATTCAGTGCAGTATCCACTGATAAGGCCCCTCTGTTCCTACAAACAATTCCTCAACTGTCCTCCTGTAAGCAACACTAGTGAAACCCACTGATTACCAAAAACTCAAACAACAATAATAACAAAACCTCCAAAAAACAAAACTAGACAAGAAAATAGAAGGGGGAAAAATGAGGGGTCAGTGGGAGAAGAAAGGGAAAAGAGAAAATATGAGTTGCACAAAAATGTCATAATGGAAGTCATTATTATTCATAATTAATATATGTTACTACACTTCTGAAGTTTGTATATTGGCCGAGCCTGGTGGCACAAGCCTGTAATCATAGCCACTTAGGGGGCAGCGATAAGATCTCAAAAGTGGGAAGTCTGTCAGAGCAGTGGTCTGCTGTGTATGAACCCTGGGTTCAGTCCCAGTGCTTAAAACACATGATATCTGCACCCTGTTTTTATATTGTCACCTAATCTGTAGATAGATGTCTCCATAAACCTATATTCCTCAGAAATGGATCCTCTCACAGTAACTGTAAGGGAAGGTAACCTAACAGTTATTCTGAAATTGAATAATCAGAATAATCCAGATGAAAGAAAAAACTGAATTCCAAATATTTTATATAAAAAAAACTTTTTATGTAATTATGCAAAGATGAAACTTAAAGCATAAGCACTAATCTCATTTTTGTTAACAATAGCACATTACTCTGAATAATCACACAAACGTTTTTACAGATCAGACAAAAACACCATCTCAATTAAATCCTGATCTCATTTTTGTGGCAGTGGGCATTGAGGCAAAGGCATCACAAATCCTAGGCAAACGCTTGGTCAAGAAGGGACTTGGAGCTTCATGTTAAACAAATTCTTAAATATCCTCTCAGAAGGAGGATTCTGTACCACGCGGTCTGGGTTCTCACGTGTCTCTGTGCTGGCTGCACAACCACTTCCTTCGGTAATGCCCTGGCCAGCTCTGGGCACTTCCCCACTAGCCGCTCACAGATGCTCCCCAGACCCCTTTGGATACGGCTACACAGCTGGCTCCCGCATCATCCTCGCCCAGCTCATTTCACTGTATGCTGTCCTCTAAAAGACACGATTATATCCCCAGCACGGTTATAAGACATGTGGGGGAAAGAATTCTCCAGCATCTCAGACCGCTTCGTCACCCAGCCCCGATCTATTGTGTATGAGGAATACGGCTTCACGGTGGCGTGTGGAGCCTTGTTGTCGTCACCTCGCCCTCCTGTTTGGAAGCAGTACAACTTCTCTATTCCTCTTGCCCTCATCATGTTTCATCGTTCTGACAGAAGGACCAGTAAACAGACAGCCATCACTAGAGCTGTTCCATCACAAGAGAGACGGGGGCTGCTCTAGAGAACGCCGCCATATAGGCAAGCTATAGCGCAGGAACATGAGGGAGTCTCGCGGCACCATGATGAGGTTCTATGTGTTATTTATATTTTCAACAGAGACAGTTCATAATCTATGTGAATTTAAAGAGTTTGGTTATTCCTGCTGCTGCTCCATTGTTATCAGAAATTAATAGGAGGTAGCATAGGGGATAATGCCGGGGTCTTACCTTTTCTACAAAATACATAATGCCCTCGTGACCGCGCTGGCCAGGGGGTTTCCAGCTCAGCACTACGTAGCTCCGGGTGGCCTCAGTGACAGAGAGGTCTGTGGGGGGTCCAGGAATGACACCCTCTGAAAAACAACAAGGTAAAGTGAGGTGCACATATTCAGGGGAGCCAGAGACACATGGAGAGCCACAAGTGCCTCTCTCTTCCTGGCTCCACAGTGTAAGGAAACCTTATCTATAATAATAATAATAAATAATTCATTCATTTGGCTATTCAGATGCCACTGTGCATAGTATACAGACAGACCAAGGGAACCTGGGACTGGACTTGTCTTTATATGATTTACCGCTAAACTGATGAAGAAAGAAATTGAACCATGCAAAGAAGTGTGTGTTTGGTTCCAAAGTACATAAAGGAAAAACTGAAGTCTAGAGTGGACCACGAGGTGGTGGGGTTGATTTCCGTGCCAAGGTCAAAAGTGTGGGAGTCACATGGTATCCTCTGGATCTGCCTCACAATTACGACATCTTCATTAGAAAAATGTCTTCCCTGCCTTCCTCTTCTTCCCTCATTCCCTTCTTCCATCCCCTCTGCAACAGCTGAATTCCCTGCCACTTTGAAAAGATTTGTTTCCTCAAAAAAAAAATGCTCAAAGGCATTTCTACAAATTTAAAAATATACAGCATCAAACAATATAAACTCAAAATACCTGGTATTAACTAAAAGAGAGAAAAAAAAGTGTGTATAGAAAGCAAGAAAATAAAGCCTATATTATGGGGAAGGATCATTAGTAACAAACCCATAAATGCCACAGGTGACAGAATTAGTAGCATCTGTGATAATTGGGAGACAAGGACACGGAAGCAGCTACAAACATAAACCATGGTTATAGACATTCCACATGGTCAAGAAGGTGAAAACTGGGGGGACACACCACCAAGGAGCTGAGAACCAATTTCAGTGGCCTCAAGTGGCGCATAACCGAAACTCCTAGTAGAGGAGAGAGAGAGAGGAATCCACTAAAAACAAAGAACAACAGTGGAACCTCCTCAGAACAGAGGACAGCTAGAAACCCACAGACCCGAGAAGCACAATACATAGGAGGAAAACCACTGATGCACATCATAATCAAAATTCTGCAGCCAGTGATAAAGAGAATATCACAGAAGCAAGCAAAGAAAAACTGTACTGCAGACCCAGGGACAAAAATCACAGTGACAATAGTTATTGTTACAGTACAGATCTGCAGCACCAGGAACTAAGTTCTCTCTTTCTCTCTCTCTCTCTCTCTCTCTCTGTGTCTCTCTCTTCCTCCCTCCATTTAATAGATGGTGGGATTCCAAGCCCCTTTGTGATACTGACAGTCTTGTCAGGGATGGGACATGGGAAAGAATTCATTGACATTTTATTGATTCAAATGAGGAGAGTGCAGCTATTACATTTCTGAAATAATTTAATTGTTACATAAATGCAGGTAACTATGAAAACCGTAGATCGCCTCATGGATGGTGGCTATTTCCTTAAGAAGTCAGGATGTCTTTATTCCATAGTGACCCCAATTGATTTTGATATTTCATTCATCTATCCACAGAAGACTGGTTTAAAGTGTTTTTACAAAAACACAGAGAAACACCCTGTCACTAAAAGAACCTAAA
This sequence comes from Microtus pennsylvanicus, assembly GCF_037038515.1. Lineage (NCBI taxonomy): Eukaryota > Metazoa > Chordata > Mammalia > Rodentia > Cricetidae > Microtus > Microtus pennsylvanicus. The sequence goes on along the minus strand of NC_134600.1, from coordinate 19,382,238 downwards.
TGATTGTTAGCAGCCGAAATAACTACAGCGTTTTGGGAACAAAGGCTACCTTCTGTGGCAGGCTGTCAGAAACTGGTTTTGACCAATTTAATATTTGAGGGTCTAAATATCAATAATCTAGCAATTTATATCAAGTAATTGTGTTTCCGTGGGATGAAAACTCATAAACTTCTCAAGCCATTTCCCTCTCACATGGCATTGTTAAGACCAAAATGTGCCACCAGGAAAGAGGAGGGAATCTGCGACACCTCCCTAAGCGAGCGTTTACATCACTGTGGAAGGGCTGATTCTTAGTTGCATCTCAGGGCATCTCTGCGGCTGCTAACATCAAGCTCTGCAGCTCTCAGCAGTGCTCTCTTCATGGGAAATTAACTTAGGAAGCTGCTCTTGGATTCACTCATTTCCAACAAACCAACTCAAGAAAAATATCTACATTTCTAGGACTTTTGCCAGAGTTTTAAGTTTAAAGTTAAAATGTGCAAAGACTTGTTTTATCCTGTAAGACTTCCTGTCTGAGTTGGAGCATCACAATATGGCACACGTTCTAGAAACGTTTCCCCGGGACCAGTGTCAGTGCTTTGTGTACAGTGTGGTTACCCTGTGTAACATTCTAAGGTTTCCCCGGGAGCAGCGTCAGTGCTTTGTGTTCAGTGTGGTTACCCTATGTAACATTCTAAGGTTTCCCCGGGAGCAGCGTCAGTGCTTTATGTTCAGTGTGGTTACCCTGTGTAACATTCTAAGGTTTCCCCGGGACCAGCGTCAGTGCTTTATGTTCAGTGTGGTTACCCTGTGTAACATTCTAAGGTTTCCCCGGCAGCAGCGTCAGTGCTTCTTTGTGTTCAGTATGGTTACCATGTGTAACACATTCTAAGCAACAAGAGCTGTTCTCAACAGCTCTTCTGATTTCTTAGGCAAACTGCTACTTTCATTACTTCTCAGTTTTTTCATTTATCTTTAATCTGGCTATTCCTAATGCACTGGGATAATTTTTAAAATCTTGATGTCTGGTCCATGTAGCTGCAAAACCTCCATCCGCTCCTGTGACCCAAGTCCTCCCTGACCCCTGGCTCCTCGTGCCATTGTTACTGCCTCTCAACTGGACTAGTTCTTCAAAGTACCGACTGGAAACTGTCAATCTAGAATTCTATAGTCAGTGAAGACCTGGACAAGAAGGAAGGTGAAACAAAGACCTTTGCACACAGAACAAAGGGGAAACAATTGCTCAGCAGAAAATCTGCACTAATAGAAAGGTTCATTAGAAAGAAAGGCTGATAACCCAAGTAAGATCGGCATATGCTTTTCCACACACTGAAGAACTCAACGGTGTTAAATATCATCTGAGTTTCAGCATCTTTGTAGAAATTGATAAGTTGATTTAAATTGACAAGAAAAGATGAAGAATTAGAATAGTTAAATAGCTCTGGGAACAATGATACAAGATGATAGAGCTCAGACTCCCTGACTTATACCATAAGTCAGACTTATGAACAAAGGAAGACCATAAAAGCAACAGTAGCCATTGTAGAGAAAACAAAACTGGCTGGTGGGGATTCCAGAAGCAGATGCACGGGAGTGAAATCAGTGGAACTTGACTGTGGTGCCGAGGCAAATTCCATGGGTAAAGGTTCTATTTCAACAGACAGTTCCAAGACGCTGACAGCCACGTGCAAGTCCCAATAATGGCGGGTCCTCCGTACAGTCTAGAAACAGTAACCTGAAATAGGTCACTTGTTGAAACAGAAGAGCAAATGCCCTAACATTTTTAGGGGAAGAAAAGAAAGGCGAAACCCTCAGACCTAACAACAATGAATGTCAACTGACACAGCAGTGAGACGTGAAAGGATGTTTGGTATCAGGAGAATACACGTCAAAGACAGAGCCATCACAACAAGAATGCTAGAAAGGCTAACTTAGAAAGACTGCTCGTCCCAAGGACTAGGGACCAGTGGTCTCTCTAGGAATTCTCCCATGGTGCTGATGGGAGTGTAAAGTGGATCAATCATCTCGGTAAAAACAGCAACTCCTATGAAAATGAAACTCACACCTAGCAGAGAGTCATCTCTTCCACTCTCGAGGGTGTGCCCTAGAGACGTGAATGCACACATCTACGCAAGCACATCTGGCTTACAGAAACTTTAACAGGACATGGATGAATTGTTATTAAATTATAGGTGCACCCACACAGACAATAAATCACAAAGTAAGTATGCTAACAAAAGGAAACATACAAAATGAGTATGGCCCTATCTATGTAAAATGTGGACAATACAAACTGTAATGTACGAAAGCAGGCCAGAGATGACCTGGAGACGGGGGAGGGTCTTAGAAGTCGTGGGCATGTTTGCTGCTTTGGTCGCAGCAATGATATCACTCGTGCATACACATAAAGCTTAGCAACGTGTACGTTAGCACATGCGCAGTTCATCATATGACAATTACACTACAGTATGTCTTTTTAAATGAAATGTGTCTCTTTGGGGCCTGGAGGAAGTGTGTTCTTGGCCTGCACAAGGCCCTGGGCTCAATCCCCAGTCCCGCCACCCCACACACTATTCTTTGATATGTTATTTCAGCTACCATCTCTTTCCAAAGCTTCACAAACAATTATGTATATTTACAAGCAAAGCTAAATTGCACAGCACATCAGTCGTGGCATCTGGAGAGGCCAGAGTTTGTACCTGTAGGTTCCTCTTCTGTGACAATGATCTGTCCAGTCCAGGGCGCTGAAGGACGACCTAAGGAGCATAAAAGTCGCACATTTCCGAATATGCTTCTGACTCTTCGACAAACCAATAAATTGGCTGCGTTAGTCAGATAGGTTCTAGTTCTCTTACATGTCTTCCTATGCACCTTTGCCAACCTGTAGAAGGTACCATGGGAACCCAGCCCTTCCCAGAACCTAAAGTCTCCCTGGACTGAGCTGAATTTCCTGAGTTCTACTTATCAGTACATAGCCCCCTCCCCCACACCACAGGCTTCCCGTGCCTTCTTCAGAGACAACACATTTGGGAGAAACACACCGAGGACAGTCATAACACAGCAGTTCTCTGTCTGGTATCATGAAGGTCAGGAGAGACGTGAGGCAGATTAGGCATGAGAGCTGAACGTGGGCAAAGCGTTCCCATTATGCTTTGAAAAGCGCTGTCTATGGGACGTGAGTAAGGAAGACGGGAGAGAGAGGTATAATGTACAGAACTCCGTCCCATGGCCCTGACAGCGTGGAAAAGAGGACGGTGCGGGGAACGATGGCTCTGCAGGTAAAGGTGCCTGCTGCCAAGACTGATGACATCGGGAGTTCCATAACCAGGACCAACACAGTAGGAGACCACCAGCTTCTAGTAACTGGTTGTCCTCCGACTTCCACACAAGCACTGCGGCATGCATGCCCTCCCCCACACCATATACCATATAAACAGAGAGATAAGGTATGATTGATAGATAGATGATAGATAGATAGATAGATAGATAGATAGATAGATAGATAGATGATAGATAGATAGATAGATAGATAGGTAGATAGATAGGAGGATAGATAGATGATACACAGACAGATGATAGATGGATAGATAGATAGATAGATAGATAGATAGATAGATAGATAGATAGATAGATATAGATAGACAGGTAGATAGATCATAGACAGACGATGATAGACGGATAGATAGATAGATAGACAGATGATAGATAGATAGACAGATGATAGATAGATAGATAGATAGATAGATAGATAGACAGGTAGATAGATCATAAACAGACAGATGATGGATAGATAGATAGATAGATCACAGACAGATGATAGATAGATAGATAGATAGATAGATAGATAGATAGATAGATATAGATAGATAGACAGGTAGATAGATCATAGACAGACGATGATAGATGGATAGATAGATAGATAGACAGATGATAGATTGATAGATAGATAGATAGACAGATGATAGATAGATAGATAGATAGACAGGTAGATAGATCATAAACAGACAGATGATGGATAGATAGATAGATAGATCACAGACAGACAGATGATAGATAGATAGATAGATAGATAGATAGATAGATAGATAGATAGATAGATAGATAGATAGACAGGTAGATAGATCATAGACAGACGATGATAGATGGATAGATAGATAGATAGACAGATGATAGATAGATAGATAGATAGACAGATGATAGATAGATAGATAGATAGATAGATAGATAGATAGATAGATAGATAGATAGACAGGTAGATAGATCATAAACAGACAGATGATGGATAGATAGATAGACAGATAGATCACAGACAGACAGATGATAGATAGATAGATAGATAGATAGATAGATAGATAGATAGATAGATAGATAGATAGATAGATGATAGACAGTTTAGGAAAGAAAGGAGTGGAAGAAAGTGTGAGATGGAATTGACTAATTTAACAGGGAAAAGAGACTGAATGCAATGCAAATTTCTTGGAATTTTGTGGTGACACTAAAAGTAACTGAGGTAAAGAATAAAACTGTAAATGAAGAGCGGACCTGTTGCAGGAGATAGCTTTATCTCCTCCTCCCTAGGTATCTGACAGCGTCCGGAAACTCTAGATTAAAACTGGCAAATACTACCACTGGCATGTCCGTGAGTGTCCTCCGTGCGTCTGCCCTCGGCTAACAGCTGCTGGCCCGTGAGTGTCCTCCGTGCGTCTGCCCTCGGCTAACAGCTGCTGGCCCGTGAGTGTCCTCCGCGCGTCTGCCCTCAGCTAACAGCTGCTGGCCCATGAGTGTCCTCCGTGCCTCTGCCCTCGGCTAACAGCTGCTGGCCCGTGAGTGTCCTCCGTGCGTCTGCCCTCGGCTAACAGCTGCTGGCCCGTGAGTGTCCTCCCTGCGTCTGCCCTCGGCTAACAGCTGCTGGCCCGTGAGTGGCCTCCCTGCCTCTGCCCTCGGCTAACAGCTGCTGGCCCGTGAGTGTCCTCCGTGCGTCTGCCCTCGGCTAACAGCTGCTGGTCCATGAGTGTCCTCCCTGCGTCTGCCCTCGGCTAACAGCTGCTGGTCCGTGAGTGTCCTCCCTGCGTCTGCCCTCGGCTAACAGCTGCTGGTCCGTGAGTGTCCTCCGTGCGTCTGCCCTCGGCTAACAGCTGCTGGTCCGTGAGTGTCCTCCGTGCCTCTGCCCTCGGCTAACAGCTGCTGGTCCGTGAGTGTCCTCCGTGTGTCTGCCCTCGGCTAACAGCTGCTGGCCCGTGAGTGTCCTCCGTGCGTCTGCCCTCGGCTAACAGCTGCTGGCCCGTGAGTGTCCTCCGCGCGTCTGCCCTCAGCTAACAGCTGCTGGCCCGTGAGTGTCCTCCGTGCCTCTGCCCTCGGCTAACAGCTGCTGGCCCGTGAGTGTCCTCCGTGCGTCTGCCCTCGGCTAACAGCTGCTGGTCCATGAGTGTCCTCCCTGCGTCTGCCCTCGGCTAACAGCTGCTGGTCCGTGAGTGTCCTCCGTGCGTCTGCCCTCGGCTAACAGCTGCTGGTCCGTGAGTGTCCTCCGTGCGTCTGCCCTCGGCTAACAGCTGCTGGCCCGTGAGTGTCCTCCCTGCGTCTGCCCTCGGCTAACAGCTGCTGGTCCGTGAGTGTCCTCCCTGCGTCTGCCCTCGGCTAACAGCTGCTGGCCCGTGAGTGTCCTCCGTGCCTCTGCCCTCGGCTAACAGCTGCTGGTCCGTGAGTGTCCTCCGCGCGTCTGCCCTCGGCTAACAGCTGCTGGCCCGTGTCCCCCATGCGTCTGCCCTCGGCTAACAGCTGCTGGTCCATGAGTGTCCTCCGTGTGTCTGCCCTCAGCTAACAGCTGCTGGCCCGTGAGTGTCCTCCGTGCCTCTGCCCTCGGCTAACAGCTGCTGGCCCGTGAGTGTCCTCCGTGTGTCTGCCCTCGGCTAACAGCTGCTGGACCGTGAGTGTCCTCCGTGTGTCTGCCCTCGGCTAACAGCTGCTGGCCCGTGAGTGTCCTCCGTGCGTCTGCCCTCGGCTAACAGCTGCTGGTCCGTGAGTGTCCTCCGTGTGTCTGCCCTCGGCTAACAGCTGCTGGCCCGTGAGTGTCCTCCGTGCGTCTGCCCTCGGCTAACAGCTGCTGGCCCGTGAGTGTCCTCCGTGCGTCTGCCCTCGGCTAACAGCTGCTGGTCCGTGAGTGTCCTCCGTGCGTCTGCCCTCGGCTAACAGCTGCTGGTCCATGAGTGCCCTCTGTGCGTCTGCCCTCGGCTAACAGCTGCTGGCTAATGTACGACAAGGACTACTGGGACAGAATGAGATGCTAGGATCTAAAGATTCTTAGGATGTCATTTTATGGTCCCTTGTTTGGGGATGCCATACAGGTTCCTACTGAAGGCATAATTTACGTACCTGACTTCGATATTCAGGCTCAAAAGATAAATATATGAAATGATTGTTTTTAAGATCTTTTAGATTATATTTTAATTGTGTGTGCACGCGCGCATGTGCGCACTTGCACAAGTCTGTGTATGTGTCTGTATGGGGCCATGTGAGTGCATGTAAGCCACAGGGTACATATGCAGGTCAAAGGACAATCACAGGAGCTAGCACCCTCCTTCCACCACGTGGGCCCCAGGCACTGAACTCAGATAGTCAGGCTTGGCAGCCTTTACCTGCTGGGCCATCTTGACAGCTCAAGATTATTTTATATTACCTAAAGGGAAACCCAAATTTGGGTCAGATGTAAATTTGTTTTTTAATCAACATGGAGAAGCCCACAGGATTGGATAGTAATACTTGGACAAAGACTTCAAGGTAAAGAAATTCACTTTGGCTGGGTACTGCAGAGGCAGGTGGATCTCTGTGAGTTTGAGGCCTACAGAGTGAGTTCCAGGACAGGCTCCAAAGCTACACTGAGAAACCCTGTATCGAAAAACCAAAAAAGAAAAAGAAGAAGAAGAAGAAAAAGAAGAAGAAGAAGAAAAAGAAAAAGTAGAAGAAGAAGAAGAGAAAGAAAAAAGAATAAAAGAAAGAAAGAAAGAAAATCACTTTGAACCATAAATCCAAGTATGTTTGGAATACACTAATAATGTGAATAAAAATGAACTTTGGGCTTTTGTTCCCATATTTTATTCCAGGCCTACAGTTTAGAACACAAATTATCAAGATACATTTTTCTGAGTAATTTTATAAAGATAAAATAAAATAGGTTTTTAAAAAGCTCAGAAAATGAATCAAAAGCAAATATTTTTTATGTTCTTGGACTCACCCGAACCACAGGAGTTTCAGATCACCAATAGATGTTTTACTCTTGCCGCCCTCTAGTGGACGGAAGAGGAATTACTTGCAGTGACACCGCAGTATTTTTTTTAAAGGTGCGAGGAAGATGCAGAGAAATGAAGAGGGCTTACTTTTAAGTCTAGCTTTCTCAGCTGCATCCAGAGCAGCCACGGGCTCAGAAACTCGAGATGGCAGGCCTATTCCAGTTTTATTCACAGCTCGGACGCGGAATATGTAGGAACGACCCTCTATCAGGCCGGTGACTGGAAAGCGAGCGAACTTCACAGGTGTGTCATTACACTGAGACCAGCTGTCTGTGCCCACCTCGCACCTGAGGAAAGAGGGGTCAGCAGGTTACGCCGAGTATGGCTAAGAGCAAAGGTCCAAGGCACACATTCCCCTGTCACCTTGGATCGTCTCTGTGTCAAAACCTGCAACACCTGCATGGCTTATTGGGGCTAGACTTCAGACACTCACGGCAATCCCACCCACATTCAATGTGTCCTTCAAGCTGTTCCTTCGAACATTTCAAGCATGTGTGTGTGTGTGTGTGTGTGTGTGTGTGGGGAGAGAGAGAGAGAGAGAGAGAGAGAGAGAGAGAGAGAGAGAGAGAGAGGGAGAGAATATGAATGTAGGTATAGGCATCTACCTTTACTAAGGCATCTTACCAGTCAGCAATTTATCTTTTTTAGCCTGAAGAATGAAGCCTCAGACCTTTCCCGAATGAGCAGCTGGGGGGAGGGCCTTGTGTGTTGTGAAGAGGAGTTAGAGTGGGGTAAGGAAAACATGTGCGTATCCAGAATCTTTTTGTTGTATTTTTAATGTATGGGTGTTTTGGCCGCATGGATGTCTGTTCACCTCTTGTGTGCCTGGTCTGCCAAGGACACAAGATATTTTAGATCCCTTGTAACTGGAGTTGCAGACAGTTGTGAGCTGCCACGTGGGTGCTGGGACTTGAACCCGGGTCCTCTGGAAGAGCAGCCAGTGCTTTAACCACAGAGTCACCTCTCCAGAATCTTTATAGAGAGTTTTAGGGAGAGCCCTCACTCATCTCCTGCTGACACTTTTAATTTCACGGTTAGTGATATTTTGTCTTCTTTAGGCATTTTCATTTAAAAGCAGAATTATGGTAGGACAAGTTGGAACCTAAAAAGATAGCCGTGCATCTGGGAATGGTGGGGCACATCTGCAAGTCTGGCATTTGGGAACTCAGGTGGAAGGACCTTGAGGCCAGTCAAAACAGCCAAACAGAACAGAACAGGAAACTGTACTGCAGTTTGGGAAACAGTGTGCTGTTTTCTTCCTTGACGATCACTGTTCTGTGTGGGTACAAGGGTCGGAAGGTTGCTGTAATCTATTTGCTTCTTTTCTTTCTTCATCTTCTGTTCTCCCTCCAAGGTCTTGCTATGTAACCTGAGCTGGTTTTTGAACTCATGACCCTCATACCTCTACCTCCTAAGTGCTGGGCCTGCATGCCATGTCCAGTCACGCTTGTCCCTTTAACGATGAGGCCGAAGATTCCCATGGGAAATGAAGTGGTTGGACACTTACTTCTAGTTGCCTACTAATGAAGCAACTTGGTTTCCAATAACAGAGGCAGGGGGCTGCTCAGGAGACAATATGAGGCTACCAATCCAATCAGCTCAACATTAGCAACTCGGTGTTTGAGTAAATTGTGCAGCCTTATGACAACACGATCCCTTGTTTTTCACAATTAGTACACAAGGCTTTTAGTTTGCAATACATCCCCTATATGATACTATGTTTAAAATGTATAACTTTCGAATAGTTCTCCTGGGAGGACACTTCCAGGAGCAATCAGTATAAAACACGGGGTGTGGGGGGGGGTCTTCCCTTCCTCACTATCGTTTTACATTCTCTGATAGGGATAACATGGATCGTTTTCTTCAACATTACGTAAAGTCTTATCAAGCTCATGCCTTCCGTTCACTTTCCCACACCTCTGCTTTGTAGAGAGTCTAGAGTTGCTCGCGGGGTGGCGCAAAGCTGAGGAGTGCAGCAGTTTTCCTAGACCTATCTCCCAAGCTTCCGTCTGCCATGGTGGCATTAGAGCATGCCTCTTAACCTTCATTTGTGCAGGGGAAAAGGTGAAGGGCATCTTTTCTAGAAGCTTCTATAACATGTTGAAGCAGAGAGAGCACTGATCTACAGTTGAGCTGATAGCGGAATTCTGGCGCTGGGTTTCCTACCCATGTGACCTTAAGCAACATCATGTTTCCTTGTGGCGTGTGGCTTTGGCCGGCCCTCTATTTCTTACTTGTAATAAGGGCAAGACCTGTCTGGGATGGCTATGGGTTAGTGATAGCAAGACCTGTCTGGATGGCTATGGGTTAGTGATAGCAAGGCCTCTCTGGATGGCTATGGGTTAGTGATAGCAAGGCCTCTCTGGATGGCTATGGGTTAGTGATAGCAAGGCCTCTCTGGGATGATTATGGGTTAGTGATAACAAGGCCTGCTTGGGATGGCTATGGGTTAGTGATAGCAAGGCCTCTCTGGATGGCTATGGGTTAGTGATAGCAAGGCCTCTCTGGATGGCTATGGGTTAGTGATAACAAGGCCTGCTTGGGGTGGCTATGGGTTAGTGATAACAAGACCTGTCTGGGATGGCTATGGGTTAGTGATAACAAGACCTGTCTGGGATGGCTATGGGTTAGTGATAACAAGGCCTGCTTGGGATGGCTATGGGTTAGTGATAATAAGGCCTGCTTGGGATGGCTATGGGTTAGTGATAACAAGGCCTGCTTGGGATGGCTATGGGTTAGTGATAGCAAGACCTGTCTGGATGGCTATGGGTTAGTGATAACAAGACCTGTCTGGATGGCTATGGGTTAGTGATAGCAAGACCTGCTTTGGATGGCTATGGGTTAGTGATAGCAAGACCTGTCTGGATGGCTATGGGTTAGTGATAACAAGGCCTGTCTGGATGGCTATGGGTTAGTGATAATAAGGCCTGCTTGGGATGGCTATGGGTTAGTGATAACAAGGCCTGCTTGGGATGGCTATGGGTTAGTGATAGCAAGACCTGTCTGGGATGGCTATGGGTTAGTGATAGCAAGGCCTGTCTGGGATGGCTATGGGTTAATGATAGCAAGATCTGTCTGGGATGGCTATGGGTTAGTGATAACAAGGCCTGTCTGGGATGGCTATGGGTTAATGATAGCAAGACCTGTCTGGGATGGCTATGGGTTAGTGATAGCAAGATCTGTCTGGGATGGCTATGGGTTAGTGATAACAAGGCCTGTCTGGGATGGCTATGGGTTAGTGATAACAAGGCCTGTCTGGGATGGCTATGGGTTAGTAATAAACACATGCAGTGTTTAGAGCAGTATCAGAGCAGACAGTAAATATTGAACAATGTGCACTGATTGTCTCCAATCTTCCATAAAATTTGCAGACCCCTCGGCTATTTGTCGAAGACAACAAAGCAGAATTGACAGTAAGAAAAGAACTTATGCAAACCTCCAAATTCATCAGAAGTAGGTGGAGCCTCCATCCCACTTCATGTCTACGGATAAACAAGCATCTCTCTGGAAGGCACTGAGCACAGCGCGCACACTTTACTTACTGTTACAAACAGAAAGTTTAATACACTGACATAGATCATCTGTCTCTAATTGTTTCCACAGACAAAAGCAGAAGGAATTGGGGTAACTATCAGAAGAGAAACTAAGTCAGAGACTCACATACTAGGGCCAATAATCTAAATTTGTTGCTTGTATTACCCAAATCTAGTGGATATGAATGTATAAAATCCTAAGTACTGAAGACTGTAATCAACCAGGACTCATACGTAACAGTGTAGCCTAACGCTATGAATTTTTGCTATTATTTCTTATATAATACGGATAACTTGAAACCACATTGTATGGTACAAGGAATTCATTTGTGCTCCTAAAGGCAGTAATAACTGCCATACTAGGAACGTGGATGCTAAGAATATTGAATGTCAGTTATGTCATTTCTGCATTGGCCTCTGTTGTTAGGTTTACAACGTCATTACATTCTTGCCAAGTTAGTGACATGAGCTGGTTGCCCAATTCAAAGAGTTTATGTAAATAAGTAGGTGCTAATATGTATGTATGTTTATATATGTATTAAACATATATGGAGAAAGAAAGGGAGAGGAGGCAAAAACCAGAGAAGAGAAAGCTTTCACTTAGAAATAACGGGAACAATCAAGAACACATCTGTACATCCACAGACTGATATCAGGCCAAGCACTAACTTATCGATAAAGTATCCAAGGATAGGGCTCCCTCCGTCCACAGCCGGCTGCTTCCAAGAGATTATGATGTAATCTTTGTTCGCATCCAAAGGCACCACATCCAACGGTGCTGCAGGGGCTCCTTCAATCTCTGCATCAGCATCTGTGGAGACAGAGGGGGCCTGTTAATCGCTCACGCAGGCTCCGCCAGCTTGGCAGACTGAGGTCATAATGCCCACATTTCCTACAGAACATGGTAGCTACATATTTGGCTTCACAGAGCAAACGTCAAATCTTACAATTTGTTTGTCAATATAACAAGGTGTGCTTTTCCCTTTTGTGGGAAGAACACTATGTTAGAAAATAAGAAGGGCTCTGAAAAGAATCCATGGATTTTGTCTCCTTGCCCTTGCTTCCCAGAGTTGTTGTAGAATATCTTTAAAGTGCACTTGAGCGTATCTGTGAGTGTGTTTCCGAGACCATAAGATCATGACAGCTCTGGCCCCATCAGAGGTTTAGCCCAGTGCTGGTTGAACAACTGATGATTGGGGAGCAGGGGACTGCGGAAGGAGGAAACTGACTGGACGAGTCAGGTCAGTGGGACATGCATTTAAAGGGTAGCTAACACTTGCCCTGGCTCCTTTCTGCCACCACCCCCTTCTGTCAAGCTGACGTGAGTGGAGCAGGTCTGTTCCACCCAGTCTGCTACCCAAGTGTCTCACCACGGGTCCTGGAATCTGGGGCCAGCCTACCAAGGGCTGAAGCTTCTGATACTGTCAACTAAACTAAACCCTGTAACAGAGCCTGGCAGATACAGACCAAGAACAAGAGGTAAACAAACAAAAGTCAACACACAACGACTATTCCAAACTGAGGGTACTTAGGAAAAGAGCTCCGACACAACACCCACATTTGAGTTTAGTGAAAGTCTGCAACAGCACAGGAAACAGGAAATTGACTGTTTATGAGGTCAGCTCTCAGGCTGTGAGCCCTTCCCTCACTCCTGAGGCACAGCTAATTAATGGATCAGAAGGAAATGAAAGAAAATGTATCATCAGTAGCCCTTTAACTGAGAATAATTAAAGACCCCGATAACCCTGGGGGAGGGGCCCATACTGCCAGTTCTTCCGAGCATATGAACAGCATTTTCATAGGCAGAATTAGTTAGGACATCCTGGGACACACGGGAGCCACTTACCCAGGAGAAAACACTCCTGTCAACTGAACAATCTTTTCCTATGATCTATACTTCTGTAACGCTCGTGAGCTACAAAGGTATTTTATATAACAGCCGAAACATTTGCAGACTTCTGGCTTTAATGTTGATAAGTTTGTATTACATGTGAAGAGCTGAGATCACTTGGATTTTGGACATTCTTTTCCATGTCCCATAAACCATCGGGGCATGTTCTCTGGGCAAATGTCTCCTGCAGACACGTGTGCTAAAGGAAAACGACACTAATAAATCATGGCCAAGGCCGAACTTAGAATCCTGCAAGTGTTTTCCTGGGAGCGTGTCTCTCTCCTCACCAGCTTTGTGAGAGGGTAGAAACAGAAGATGCTCTTGACAAGGAAGAGCGGGACAAGAGCACAGTGATGCTGATGCTGACGCTGGTACGTGCGGGTACCAGAAGAGGCGCCTTTCTAGAGGGGCAGCTGGCAACAGATGCATCCTGTGCTAAAGACCGATGAGTCCACGCACTGATGGAGAGATTCCCATGTTGACAGAGTGGGGTCTAGTTAGCTCAACAGTCACTGGATTTGGTGTGTGATACAAAATAGTGCACACTGTAACCGACCATGGAAGATAGGAAGTGTCCAGAGAGCCAGGGCTCGGAATTTTTGTAACACAGTTTACAAGATGCCATGCAGGGGTGGGCTTGATCATCTATTCCGTTATTTAGGCATTCATTCATTCATTCATTCATCCACTCTTGGCCACCTCTGCACCACAGCTCCATCTGCTGAGGAAACACTTCCCAGAAAATTCTGCCTCAATGATAGTGGTTGCTTCTTAATCATAGCTGATTCTCTAGCCCCAGGTGACCAGAATCTGCTGTCCCCGAAAAGCAAAGGTTTCACCTTCGTGGTCCTTAGTTCAAATACCACTAGAACAACCACTAATTTGACTGTGTCTGTGGAATTGGGGGGGGGGCCTCTGGGGATTTTTCTTCATAAACAATCAAGTCTTCCTGTATTTATTATCTTAGACTTTTACGAATCTTGGGTGTAGGTATTGTGTCAAAGTTGTTAGCCCTAAGTTCATTTAGTATTCTTCTAGGTGCTCCTCCTGGCTAGTTTTATGTCAACTTGATATAAGCTGGAGTCACTTGGGAAGAGGGACTCTCAATTGAGAAAATGCCTCCACTAGATTGGCCAGAAGGTAAGTCTGTCATGCATTCCTTTGAGTGATTGAAAGGGAGGCCTCTCCCACCGTGAGTGGGGCTATCCCTGGGCTGGTGGTTTGGGTTCTATAAGAAAGCAGTGTGTGGTGTGTTGATGAGAGAGAGAGAGAGAGAGAGAGAGAGAGCACGCAGAGCAAGCCAGTTCAAGAAGTATTCCTCTATACCTCTGCATCAGCTCCTCCCTTCATGTTCCTGCCTCGGCTTCCCTCAGCGATGGATTTATAAGTTGAAAGACAAAATAAACTCTATGTTGCTTTTGATCATGGTGTTTCACCACAGCAATAGAAACCCTACCTAAGACAGTACTAAACGCAAAAGTTAAAAGTTAAAAATAAGTATTGCTCTTGTTCTCACACCGTGGGGAGCCAAGTATGCTGGGAATGCCAGCCACACAAGTGTGGAGCGCTCTCACACATGACTGGTTCGCAGCAGCTGTTGCTGCACTGATGTGAAGACAGTGCCCACGCAGCCAGCATTTACCTCTTCCAAGCTTCTGCCTTTCTCTCTCCTAACCTTCAAATAGCTGAACTTTTTGTAGGCTGACAAATTGGGTCAATACTAGATTAGCCTGCTACTTGTCACAGTTTGGCCTCAGACATAGGCAAATAAGAACCTTTTTCCAAAACAGTATCTTGTTGTTTATATTTATTATAAAGGTAGCACAGAATTATAAAATAAATGGTAATCAAGAAGTTTAAAATCTCCTTTAACTCTGTAACTCAAAATAATGACTACTGAAATATTGGCTTAAGCCTTTTTAGATTTGTTCTATTTTTATATTTATAAACTAAAAGATTTTTTTTTGAGATGTGTTTTGACATGTAGTTTAGGCTGGCCTTGAACTCATATCGTCCTGCCTTGGTCTGCTAAGTGCTAGGATTATAGGCATGTGACAACACATCTAACAAAAACCATAATGATGATTATTATTATTTGTAGCTCAGGAACTCACTATGTAGCCCAGGCTGGCCTTGAACTCATGGTGTTCCTCCTGCTTCACCCCTCTCGTTTAAGGATTACAGTCATATTTGACCACACTTGGCTAAATATGATCATTTTTTAAGTAACCTGGGTCATGGTCTTCATGAAATCTGCTTCTTTTCCTTGATATATTTCAATAAGTATAGATATACATCATTAGTTTTCATCACTGTGGAGTATTTCATTGTTTACATGGAGCATAAACTTTATTCATATATATTTATGCCTCCTTATTAAAATATACATATGTAAAGACATTATATCTTACTGTTCTCATATTGGTGAACATCCGGATTTCTCCAGTTTTCTCTAACATTTGTCTTCACCTTTGTCCACTCTGTCCTGGGACTGGAGAAGCTGAACTACATGCTTTAAATACATAGTAGCAAAACACCCTCAGAAACTCTGAAGCAACTCAGAGTCACAGGAGAGTTGTTTTTCTTATGTGTACTGTGCTGTATGGGTATGTACACGTGTGTATGTGGGTAGGCATGCATGTATGTGTATCCATACACACACATGTATGGAGACCAGAATCCAAAGAGTGGTGTCTTAGTTGGTCTACATCCTGCTTTTTGAGACAGTGTCTCACTAAACCAGGAGTCTGTGGAGCCAGCTAGACTGGCTGGGGTCAGTCTGTCTCTAATGCTAGTCTCAGGGCTCCACCTGCCTCTGCCCCAGCCCTACGCCCTCAAAGCTTAGGTTATAGGTGTATGCGCTGTGCCTGCCTTTTACTGGGCGCTGCGGGCTTAATGTTTATTCAGCGGTCCCTGAGCTATTTCCCCAGCCCCACAAGGGAGTTTTAAAATCTTGTTATCTTTTCAGTATGGTAGATAAAGCTTCAGCTGTCTGTAATATAGAATGCTTCAGTTCCTAATAACATTTTTTCCATATACTTGCTGGCTCTTTGCAATGCTTCCTTTATGGTATTTCTATCTCGTCCTCTATAATTTTATTCTCTCTCTCTCTCTCTGTGTGTGTGTGTGTGTGTGCTTGTGCAGGGGACGGATCAAGGCGGAGCAGAGGATGTAACAGCTCTTGACACTATTTCTGACGACAGCATAGGCGGCTCTTCTCCTTGTATTGTTTTATAACACCTATAATTTTAATGACACACATATTATCTGTGTGATAAAAGCCTGTCCAAATATGCTCAGCTCCTCGATGTTTCTATAAAACATGGTGTTTTACATGCTGACCGTGCTGATATAGAAGCTACTCTGTAAACAGTGAAAAATCCAGAACCCCCAAAAGAATGCCTTTTAAGTAGCATCACACGCCACCGTGGGAAAAGTTTAAAAACACATAAAATAGCATTTGAAATGCTTTGCAGTTCTGAAAAAGGTCATATGAATGTGTCCTATGATCCAACAATTCAACACGTGGGTATATATTGAAGAGAAATGAAAAACTGTCCCATAAATATGAACATGAATATAGACAGTGCTAGCACCCTTAAACAACCAGCAGTAGAGATGGTACTGTTGCTTAGCAACTGGTGACGTACAGACAGTACTGGATACTACTCTAACAACAGAAGGAATCAGCTACTTTATGTATTATGATATGATGACATAAGGGAACCTCAAATGCTGAGTGGAGGAAGCCTGACTCACAAGAACACTGACGTCCAAAGATGCCCTGAAAGAAAATTTGTAGACATGGAAACAAATTGGGACTGCAAAAGCCATGACTGGGCATGGGAGTGGTTCAGGGAAGCTCAGAGTGACAGAAATATTAGATTATTCCTTAGAGAAGGAAGTCATGGGTGAAGACTGCTTAACTCTGGAAATGTATTTACAGGCATTCTTGTGTATAGCTACTGTGGGAGAACGTTGTGTGTTTATACCTGAGCCCTAAAATACACTGTTTCAAATAATAAAGGACAAAACTGGGTGGGAGAACGTGTGTGTTTATACCTGAGCCCTAAAATACACTGTTTCAAATAATAAAGGACGAAATCGGGTGGGAGAACGTGTGTGTTTATACCTGAGCCCTAAAATACACTGTTTCAAATAATAAAGGACGAAACCGGGTGGCACAGTGTTTGCTCTGCACACAAAGCCCAGGCCTGAGCCTCACAACAGGGCAATAGTAGCAGTAGTAGTAATATAAAAGATACACTTTCCTAAAAGTTGTCAAGTTCAGAATTGCAGAAATCTTCCTTTTTAAATTCTTTTCCAGTTATCTTACTCAACCCTTTTGTATTAACATCTGATAAATTATAACGTCTTTCCATTTCCTTACTTGGTGGGATATGAAAACTGGTGTGTGGGATGACTAAAATAGTTGGGAGAAGGACATATGTGGGATAGAATATGGGATTTACCTATACTATTCGCCATCCTAGAAAAGGGTGAGGAAGAGGGAAGACTGTGGGCTTGAGGAGATTTCTTGGATGGGTAGAGATGCTACCGCCGTCTACTGTGGTGCAAAAAATATGTGCAACACAGGTAGCCTGTGCTGGGGAACTCCTGCAGCCTTTAAGATACCTTGGGCATCATCTCATGTACGATAAATGCAGACAACAAGTGTGTGCAGGACTTTCCAGGGAATTAACAACAGAAGCTGAGAAAAAATTGACTTTGGTTGAAGAGCAATTACAGGAGGCACATGTGGATTGTGTGGATCCTAATCTTTTTTTTTTTCTTTTCGAGACGGGGGGCGGGGGGATTTGTAGATGACTCTTCTGATGGAAACATGTTTGCGCCGACTGTGGCCTCAGTGTCTTAAATGTGGTTGCGTCTTCTGCTTTTCGCCAGGTCTTACCTCGGACAAAGACATAAGCGCTGTATTGCTCATAATACTCTCCCATTCGCACACGGACTGTGTAGAGGCCTTCGTCTTCTTTGTTGAGGTGGGAGAACGTGAGTGTTGCCCGGTCTCCACTCCAATTCATGTTCACCCATTTTGATGGAGAAACAGGTGCTCCTAGAAATGTAAAAAAAACAAGCAAATTCATTGACTTTACTTCCTCGGCTCCCTTTCTTCCACTCCTCTACCCTTCCTTCCTTCCATACTGAGAGTCACTTGACTCTTAGAACTCTGTAGCTCTTTAAGCCATTCTGGCGTGTCTAATATTAGGGAAAATGCTAGACAGAAGTGAGGGGCTCCGTGACAGACACATAATTTGTAACATCTGACAAAATTAAAATTTAAAGCTCTTTGTTCAAAGAGCAGAGAAGTTCAAAGAGTTGAGGTTTGCCTCCGTGCTGGCTGGTTTATGTCAACTTGACACGGACTAGCGTCATCTGAACCTCAATGGAGAAAAATGCCTCCCTAAGTTCCAGCTGTATGGCATCTTCTTAACTAGTGATTGATGGGAGAGGGCCCATCAGTAGTGGGTGGTGCCATCCCTGGGCTGATGGTCCTGGGTTCTATAAGAAAGCTGACTGAGCAAGCCAGGGGAAGCAAGCCAGTAAGCAGCACCCCTGCATGGCCTCTGCGTCAGCTCCTGCCTCCAGGTTCCTCTCCTGTTTCTGACCCGACTGCTTAAGTGAAACTGTGATGTGGATGTGCAGGCAAAATAAACCCTTCGTCCCCACGAAGCTTCATCACAGCAATAGGAGCCCTAAGACAGCCTCTTTTCCGCTTAAAATATTCTGTTACTTCTAACAGAGGTCATACAAACTACAGAAAAATTTAGTGCCATAATTATGTGCAACAAATAAATATAAATTTTAATATTCTAGAATTGGTGAGTGTTGAGGAAGAATTTTTTTCGAACTGTACAAATTAGTTTTGTATTGTCTGAACTTAATTTCTAAATGTAAATTTATACAATTGTATTTTAATGTTTATTCTGATTTGTCCTTTAACTTTTAGAAGTCATGATTCATATACATTCTAAAATTCCTGCTTATGCATCCCATCTCTGAGTTTTCAGCTGTAAGCATGAACTAATTCTACAACTGTCCTTTTGTTAATAACTGGTCCACTCAGAAACTTTGTGGGTTTTTTTTTTGTTTTTTTGTTTTTTGTTTTTCGAGACAGGGTTTCTCTGTAGCTTTGGAGCCCTTCCTGGAACTCCCTTGGTAGACCAGGCTGGCCTCGAACTCACAGAGATCCGCCTGTCTCTGCCTCCCAAGTGCTGGGTCCACTCAGAAGCTTATATGCAAAACATGCTCTGTCTATTGAGTGCTACTATCTTTAAATTATATTTTAAGACTCAGAGCCAGAGGATCAAAACTCTGAGGAAGACTAACCTCCTCATGTAGGTTACTTGCAATGTCTACACGCTCACTGCAATGTGTGGTATTGCACTGCTAAGTTCGCTGTGTGCTGGTCAGTCCTGTCCCTGCACACAGCCCACCGAGGTGAGCTCTGTGGTAGGTGGGGAAGCCACCTCCTACTGTGTTCCCTGCAGAATCTCTTCTGTTCTCTGGGGCCACAGCCACACCACAGTTACCACTTCACTGCTGCTGCCACTGGGCCACAGCCTTGCTAATTCCAGTCTGGGCCAGGTCATGGTCCCAACCACCATGTTGGAACCTTAAGGGCCCCAGACTGCTCCAGGTGTCCACATGTACATCCGATGACCAGGCCCTTAGCTTAGTGGCCATGTTGCCCATGACCCACCACTAGCCCAAGCCTGTGATTGTCTGTATTAGCACTTTTTGACCTGTCCTCTCTGCTATGTGTGTGCTGTGTAGTCCCACAGAACTTCACATATGAAATGTAAGTTCACAGATAAAATGAGAGATGGTTCAGTGGTTAAGAACACCAGTTGCTTTGCCCGAGGACTTGAGTTCAATTTCCAGCAGTATCAGGTATACACGTCCATCTGTAACTCCAGTTCAGGGGGACCTAATGGCCTCTTCTGTCGGGGCATTCACATAATGTACAGACATATATGCAGGCAAAACATCCATACACATAAAAATACATTTATAAAAAAGGATAAAATGATATGAATGTCAAATCAGTGGCTACATAGCATTGAACCCAGCTCTGGTAGCCTTCCAGAGCAGTGTGTGATGGCATTGTCTATATTTCCCAAAAGTCAGTCCCAGCAAAAACAAAACAAACAAGCAAACAGGGTAATTTTTATCTACTTTGTGTCTGTTTTTATACTAGTTTACATATTTTATATAAAGAATATGTTTACTATAAACTTTTAAATTATAAAGAGATTATCACATTAATGTAATATTACTAGCCAGGCAGTGGTGGTGCACACCTTTGATCCCAGCACTCAGGAGGCAGATGCAAATGGATCTCTGAGTTTGAGATCAGCCTGGTCTACAAAGCAAGCGCCAGGTCAGCCAGGGCTGTACAGAGAAACCCCTGTCTCAGAAAACAAAAATAAAACAAACAAAAAAAATTACTAATGTCTGAATTGCTTCTGAAATTTACTCTGCTGATTAATTAATAATATTATGACTTAATTGTTTCATAAGGTCATACATATTTTAAAGTTTTATACAACTCTTATGAATGATATCTAGCTGGGTGGCAAACGCCTTTAATCCCAGCACTCACGAGTGAGTTCAAGGCAGTCTGGTCTATCAAATAACCTAGCTTACAAAGTAAATATTATAGGTTTGACAATGTTACACATATTACTTGGTGACAAGGAAATCTTACCTTCAAAAATATTTTTTAGTTGGGCATGATGGCATGTGCCTTTAATCCCAACACTGGGGAGGCAGAGGCACGCAGATCTCTCAGTCTGAAGCCAGCCTGCTCTACATACTGAGTTCCAGGACAGTCAGGGCTACTCAGTGCCACCCTGTTTCAGGGAATAAACATATACATGGTGTACACACACCGAGCACACACAGAGAGTGCAATTATTTTGAAAGGTATGTTAAACACTTAGTACATCAGAGAATGTCCTCAGCTTACAGGCTACGCTAGCCCTGGGATGCAGACCTGCATCTGGCCCATTCATCTTTCCTTAGGAAGCAAAGGAAGAACTCAGTCTACAGACTCACCATTTCTATACCACTGGACCTCTGGCTGGAAGGGTTTAATCTCAGGAGTGATGACTACCCGACAGCCCAGACTCATCGTTTCTCCTTCTCTCCCAAAAGACACATCAAACTTGTCATCAAAGTGGATGTCAAACTTGGATGCATAACCGTAAGGGGTCACAGCAACTGGGTACAACAGAAACAAACACCAGTAAAGCATCTCTTCCGAGGTATAACAGCATTTTTAATAAGCATAGGCAGAAAGTAGCTGCAATAAAAACAGAGCAAAGTATGTGGGCAAAAAATCAAGTTCTACATAAGTACATAGAACACATCACACATCATTCTCAAAACCACTAGTCAAGGGGGAAATAGCTTCTCTTTGGAGCACATCTCCCGTCTGCCTATGTGATCATATTCCTATGAAACCTGGGAGGTCTGACTGCATCAGATCCTGCACAGCCTTCAGAGGCCAGCTGGTTCCAGAGGTGCCTGAGGGGACAGAGGAGAGTTATAAGGAAGTTCTTTACCAACCCTAAGGTCCCAAACCCAACTGGAAGGGCACACAGGTTCTAATGTCTCCACGTGCAGGATGAGCGGGATCATCAGAGACTGCCTTGGTATTCATTGGGAAGTCAGTCCTAACCAGGAGATAAAGCAGTCCACTGTCACTTCTGCAGGCCTGGGTCATACACGCTTCCCATCTGGGGGAAACCTGTGGGCCAAATCCAGTCTGCTTCTTTTTATCTTCTTCTTCTTCTTCTTCTTCTTCTTCTTCTTCTTCTTCTTCTTCTTCTTCTTCTTCTTCTTCATCATCATCATCATCATCAGGAATGAGTTTTATTGTTAGATTTCTTGACAGTTAAAAAAGACAAAAATCTAATATTTATCATGTGTGAAAAGTCATAGGAAATCCAAATTTCATTGTTCTTATTTATGGCGTTACTGGAATCCGGCTATGTACAATCATTTGCCTACTGCCTACAGAGGGGTTTCTGTTTCATATGTTAGGAACAGGTGTGCTGTTAGGTGCAATCAGAAGCCACTATGCAGTGGAAAAAACAGGGTAAGTTGGTCTTGCAGAACCTGGCTTTAAAGAGAAGAAAAATGAGAAATGTGGCCATGGGAATGAGCAGGATGAGGTCAGAGGACTGGGAAATGATAAACCACGCCCATCATGGGGACTTTGGGGACTATGCTATGATTTCAGAAGTACTGATATGGTGGGGAAAGAGCATTGTCTCCTCCATAGGACTGATACCAGGGATCATAACTTTGAAGTTAGAAACCATTCAGGAAGTCAAGGAATAGGTCATCTACAGACAGTGAACCAACTGGTTAAGTGGAAGACCAAGTCAAAAGAAAGTATTGGTATTTTCAGAACCATCAGTCATGATTTAATGTGTAGAGAATAAGTGTGGGCTGCACTGTCCTTTTCAGTCTAAACATACAATCAGTTTCACAAACATAAACAGGCTACTTTTAAAATATAAGGAAAAAACAATTAAACCTGGAAACAGAATAGTAACCAAAAAATTAAATAAAAACAAACTAACCATGGCTGGGTACTGAGTATTATATCCACCGTGGCAAGTACATCGTAAGTATTGTGAATTATTTCATCCTTTTAAAAACCGTGTTGCTTCCCTAGACTCAAGGACTCAGAACATGGTTTGGAATTTGAGCACTACTATGCTCAAATTTACATAGAGATGACATGCAGCGGATGGGTTGTTAGACTTACAGCTAAGAGGCATGGAAGCTCCAGCGTGGAGGCGAGTCTCATCCAATTCCCCCTTGTATCCTAGAGAAGAAAACAGAACACGTGTGAGCTGCTTTGTGATTGCCTGATGTTTTAGCACTGGGAGGGGTTGAAATCCACTTGGAATAAAGCAAGGGCAAACCTACTCTTTACCACAACTGAGGCGTACGCTGAGACCTCTCCTTGAACATTCATGGCGGAGGCCCGGTACTGAGCTGTGTCTTCAAAGTCGCATCTGCAGAAACGCAGGGAAATGAGTGACCGTGGTGCTGACTGGTAACTGCTGGGTGTTTTGTCAGGAGATTCTATGCTAACATAACAGACTGCAAGTCAGTGGCTCACATGAGGCTCTTTAGGACTTGAAGGGACTGTCTCTGTTCCTGGGGGACAGTCTATAATCTAAGTCATCTACAAATTTTCAAGCTGCAGTAGGGCAGGAAGGGAAAAGCTAACCAAGTACTAAGGCTATAAGTTACGCAGCGAATAACTGTTTTGCATTATTGGGGGAGAAAATGCACAGCCGAGCATGTGGCTTTGTACCAGGCTGTCCTGTCCTAGGAGGTGGGTCTCAGTCTGGTGGCATCAGGATGACAGGGAACAGAAAAAGCAACTTCTCATGATACTCCCCCAGCCTCTCTGAAGCAGAAACCTGAGCAAGGCTGGTCTTATATGCCATTCTGCGTTCTAGTTTCAAAACACAAGCGACTTAATACTGTGGTTCTGCTGGTGTTGGGGCTCCATGAAGTTCCAGCTCACAGTGGAACCCAAGTGCTGTCTGGGTGCAGAAACAGGGATGTCTTACAAAGGCGGAACAAGGAAAGAACACTCTCACAGAGGTCAGGCTGAGATTTCAAAGCAGGCTGTTTTGTGTCTAATCACACTAGTTTCTGGGTTCTTCCTAGTTTCTTAGGATTTAGTTTCATTTGAGATACACTTGTGTCTTGCGGAAAAGAAAGACAGTAGACTCCAGGAAGGCAAATACAATCACATTTCTCAGAGCAACCACAAAGCTCACTGCTGCTTCGGCAGAAGTGATCCTACTTCAGCTCAGGGCTTGGGGAATGCCAGAGACACCCAGGTTCTGTTTGGAGCCCAGTATCTTCTACAGGGGAGAAGGCAGTAAACCTCGTGAGGATGATCGGCGCCTGTCCCCTCTACAGCTCAGCACATGGGCCTTGTGGGAACCGAAAAGATGGGCACTTATTTACTCTCTCATCCACATAATCAGGCTTGCATTTCAAGCCATCTTGGAAAACATTATATATATTTTTATAACTTGGAAACTTTGATAGAGCTTCCATTTTAAATTTTGCTTAACCCAGTGTCTGTCCTTGATTTGCTCACACAGATTGATGAGGCACACAACGTCCTGGTTTCTGGGGAGCTGAAGGAAAGGTCATTCTCTCAGTCTCTCCAGCTCTCACCCATCCCAGCCTCTACGCCTTTTGTTGATTAAAACAAAAGAGCACAGTACTGTGAGTTCGGAATTCTGTTATGATACAGACATAGAGGTGCCTACTTAAGCAATTATCTTCTTAATTTCTATAGCACATGCTCATATATAGAGAAGGATAAATAAATACATCCTCATTTTATCATCTTTTCGGAAATTCAAATGTGATATCACATTAAGAGGTACCATGGGCACGGCAAACTTAGCTATGCATGCTACCTTCCAAGTTTGCATCAAGAAAAACGGACATGAAGAAGCATTGTGAGATAAGCCTGCACTGGGACCAGGAAGAAGGTGGATTTTGTCTGTGACCCTGAGTGACTGCTGGGTAGCACACATAAACACTGATGTTCTCTTACTTGCTGATCTCAAGAGTATGCATTCCATACCGACTTTCAATGATATACTTTCCTGGGTTTGCGTGGACATTTATAGGCACCTGGTTTTTATACCTGAAAGATAACGGAAACAAGATGAATAAAGAATAATTAACTGCATGATCTCTCTCTCTCTCTCTCTCTCTCTCTCTCTCTCTCTCTCTCTCTCACACACACACACACACACACACACACACACACACAGCACATGATCACTGTATCACTGTTCTTGTAGATAAACCTGTTAAGTGAAGTTCAACAATTTCATCTATTGAAAAAATGCAAATTACTTGAGGTTAACTAAATTCCCTAGCACTACAATCAATCCTCTCAAAGTGCTTTCTCCTCTTCCTTAAAATTTACATGAAAATG
This sequence comes from Microtus pennsylvanicus, assembly GCF_037038515.1. Classification (NCBI taxonomy): domain Eukaryota; kingdom Metazoa; phylum Chordata; class Mammalia; order Rodentia; family Cricetidae; genus Microtus; species Microtus pennsylvanicus. The sequence continues at coordinate 19,357,530 of NC_134600.1, read as the reverse complement.
AACCACTCACAATCTGTATGCATCTCATGTACATAATGATAACGAAAAACTACAGTTACGAAACAGTAAATAGGGTAGCAACTGGTTTATATAAAATAGAAAACAGAATGACGCATTGATGCTGCGGGAAATCAGGACACTGATTTCCTGAGGTGGGCACAGGGCATGAAGGATGTGTCTTGGCTGCTGAATATTGCTTGGGTTCCATTTGGGTGCTGGTTACACGGTGTACAGCCCAACAAACACTAACCCGAACTCTTCCTTTATATGTAACATACGTTTTTTTTGTATGGACATTATACTTCAACAACAATCAAAATTGTTGGCTCTCACCCGCACGGCAGAACGAAGCTTTGTGTTAACGCTTGTGTTGCTGGCCCTCTCTGGGGGAGGAAAGCACAATCTCCCTCCCACTAGCGCTCTCTCGTGAACAGCGCCATTGTAATGAGGGGTCATCACACTCCAGTGACTTGGTTTCTGTCGTAAGTAAGCATGGCTTTTGACTTAGAATAACTTCAAAGCATGAAAGGGAAGCTCCAGCTGTTCTATTCCTGTTGGCAGCCCATGCAGAAGGGCTTCTCTGTGAGACACTGATTTCCATTCGTGGTACTTGTCTTCTTAAGTTCTCAGTAGCCAGTGCTATGATTCCACATGAGGCTTAGCCACTTGAACCCTTTTTAAAAATTTTATTTATTGCTTAAAAAGAAGAGGAGGAGAGAAGCAGCAGGGGGTCACTTGCTTTCCTTTTGATAACCTCCTTCATGTGTGCAGGTCAGACTAATAAAGCTAATAAGCACAGAAGGCAGGGAGCTCTCTGGTCCACGTACAGACATCATCAGGACATCAAGTCCTCACAACAACCACGAAATGTCACTATTTAACCTCACTCCCCAGTGGAGAAACTGAGGCGTGGAGAGATCAGGGAACTCACCCTGGTCATAAGGCAGGCATAGCAGAGCCGGGATTTGAACCAGGTCTGCCTGCCTCCTTACTTACTTGGCATTTCCATTTCTAAGTTGTTCTCTACATAGCTGCATTTCATTTCTTTTAGACTTCTTGAAATGGATATAAGGAAGGGTGGGAAGAGGGGAGTGGTATAAAGGAAGAGGAAAATACTGGTTTCAGTTAACTCACCCTAACTTTGTCCTCCTAAGGTCCATGTTTTGGAAGGTTGGGGCCCAATGGTGTAGCAGTATGTGGTAGAGAGGAGGGTCTTGGATCATTGGGGGCCTTATGGTGTTCTGTTAATTCTAAACTAATGAGTTACCATAAAGGAGCAAGCCCTCCCTGATCTGTGTGACCTACCACCCCGCAGGCTTGCTCACCACGATTCCGTCTTCCATGATGTGACACTGCCAAGTGGACCCCATAAGAGCTGGCACCATGCTGTCTGGGCTTTCAAACTGTTAGATAAGTCTACCTCTCATAGGTAGCCTTAGTGTTTTGATATAGAAACGGAGAGCTCAAAGAAGAGAAAGTGCGACGCACACTTGAACACACTGGCACAGGAGACCACTTCCTAAATATAACACAGTAGCACAGACACTGAGAGCAACAATTAATAAATGGGACCTCTTGAAACTGAAAGGCTTCTGTAAGGCAAAGGACATGGTCAACAAGACAAAACGGCAGCCTACAGAATGGGAAAAGATCTTCACCAACCCCACATCGGACAAAGGACTGATCTCCAAAATATACAAAGAACTCAAGAAACTTTTGACATCAAAAGAATAAATAATCCCATAAAATATGGGTACAGACCTAAACAGAGAACTCTCAACAGAGGAATCTCAAATGACTGAAAGACACTTAAGGAACTGCTCAACATCCTCAGCCATCAGAGAAATGCAAATCAAAACGGCTCTGAGATTCTATCTCACACCTGTCAGGCTGGCCAACACCTATGACAACTTATGCTGGAGAGGATGTGGGATAAGGGGAACGCTCCTCCTTTGCTGATGAGAGTGCAACTTGTTTAGCCGCTTTGGAAATCAGTATGGCGATTTCTCAGAAAATTAGGAAATAATCTACCTCAAGACCCAGCAATACCACTTTTAGGTACATACCCAAAGGATGCTCAATCATACCACAAGGACATGTGCTCAATTGTGTTCATAGCAGCATTATTTGTAATAGCCAGAACCTTGAAACAACCTAGATGCCCCTCAGCCGAAAATGGATAAAGAAGATGTGGTACATTTACACAATGAAGTATTACACAGTGGAAAAAAATGACACCTTGAAATTTGCGTGCAAATGGATGGATCTATAAAAAAAACATATTGGCTGAAGTAACCCAGACTCAGAAAGATAAATATAATATGTACTCACTCATAAAGCAAAGGAAAAAAAAAACAACCTACAGTCCACAACCCTAGAGAACCTAGACAACGAAGAGGACCCTAAGAGAGACATACATGGATCTACATAGGAAAGAGAAAAAGACAAGATCTCCTAAGTAAATTGGGAGCATGTGGGTCACAGGAGAGGGTAGAAGGGGAGAGGGGAGGAAGGGACAGGAATGGAGAAAAATGTGTAACTCAATAAAAACAATAAAAAAAGAAATGGGGAGCTAATATAATTTCTAAGGTACACTATTCATTTTTCTTCTTTTCCTGAGTCTGTGTGCATGATATTATGAGCGTGTCTCTGTGTGTTCACATGCATGTGTGTTCTGGTGCATGTGAATATAGAAGCCTGAGGTTGAGATCAGCAAATTTTCCTCAGCTACTCTTCTACCCTTCCCCTTGGACCAGGACCTCTCAATCAAAACTCAGAGCTCAACAATGTGGCTAGTCTAATAGCTACCTTGCTCTGAGGAGCCCTGCCTCTGCCTTCTGAGGCTGAAATTACAGGTGAGTCACTATGCCTGCCTGGCAATTATGTGGGTTCGGGGGGAATCCTCTTGCTTGCATGGTAGGCACCATTTCCCCAGCCCATACACATTTCTCCTTTTTCACCCAGCTAGGCTGCAGCACAGCTGTCAAGACTCAGGTCAGATGCCAAGTCTTCAACACGCCTCTTTACAAGTTTTTCAAACTATGAACTGCTTTCATCTGTTGGAATCATGGTTACTCTGCTAAGTATAACATATCAAAATTATTGTTGGGGGCAGTAAGATAGCTCTGTGGGTAACTGAACTTGCTGCCAAGACTAATGGGGACCAGGGTTTGACCCTAGGACCCACATGTTGGGAAGGAGAAGAACCAGCTCCAAGTTGTCCTCTGACTTCCCCACACACGCCATGGGCGGTACACACACACACACACACACACACACACACACACACGAGCGCGCGCACACACACATACATGCACACACTATATAGATGTAATTTTAAAAGTTATGGCTGAGTTTGCATCTCCCCTATGAAGTTGCTAGTCCTGCTATACGTTTCCTCTGTCCCCTCTCCAATGAGGGAGTTGTTGGCATATTGCATATGCTCGGTGTTGATTAAAATGATGGAGCAGAACTGTTATGTGATAAATAGTTAAATTATACCTTCATACGTTTTCACTAAAGAAATCAAGTTCTGGAAAATGCACGCCCCATGCTATGGAGGACTTAATGGGTGTACATGAGGCGAGCGAGCTGAGGCTTTCAGAGTCCTGTTCCCTCAGGTCTGGAATCAGGAGGGAAGTTCTAGCCTAGAGTCACAGCTGGATGGAAGATGTGCTGTATGACCTTCTCCCTACTCACAGAACACAGTACTGCTACCTTTGTCTCTGGAGAGCCCGGAAGTGCTTCAGGGAGCTGTTTCAACACAGCTCTTGTCAGGGCAATGCGATCAGAGACAGCCATCAGCAACCCTGACTCTCAGACTCTCCCGTCTGAGGGAAATGGTGTGCTTTCTGACGAGAATGGCTTGGGTCAAGGGAAACTCAGCTGAGCAGCTCCCGAGGTTGCGCCACTCTACTGCCCTCAGGTACTGCTCGACTTAGCACCTTCATAGCTTCCCGGTTAAACACACCCAGCTCTTCTAACGTGGCCACCTGGCTGCTTTAAAATGCGCAACACTTGACTGTGGGCCTCCACAGAACTTGCCACGTCAGAGAGAGAAATGAAAGGACTCAGGCACAGGGAGAGTTTGTTCTATTCTGCAGGGAATGTCCGCTATGAGGCACTCAAGTTTTGGGTCACTTGAGACTGGCTGCCTTCAGTATTAAGTCAGAGTGGAAAAGACGAGGTTTTGGCCTGCCCCCCCCCCCCACTTCACAGCTTGTTGCTTCTGGAAAGTGGAATTCCAAACTAGCCAGTCATCAGCTAGCTGTGGAGAGTAATCTACACCCTGGGATTGTTTCCAAAGGCTTGCTCAAATGCTCTGTATAGATACCACTTTCCTTACACACTCTGTTCTTACACACTTTGTCCTTACACACTCTGTCCTTACACACTCTGTCCCTACACACTCTGTCCTTACACACTCTGTCCTTACACACTCTGTCCTTACACACTCTCTCCTTACACACTCTCTCCTTACACACTCTGTCCTTACACACTCTGTCCCTACACACTCTGTCCTTACACACTCTGTCCTTACACACTCTGTCCTTACACACTCTGTCCTTACACACTCTCTCCTTACACACTCTGTCCTTACACACTCTGTCCCTACACACTCTGTCCCTACACACTCTGTCCTTACACACTCTGTCCTTATACACTCTGTCCTTACACACTCTGTCCTTACACACTCTGTCCTTACACACTCTGTCCTTACACACTCTGTCCCTACACACTCTGTCCCTACACACTCTGTCCTTACACACTCTGTCCTTATACACTCTGTCCTTACACACTCTGTCCCTACACACTCTGTCCTTACACACTGTCCTTACACACCCTGTCCCTACACACTCTGTCCTTACACACTCACGTCAGCCTAGTGCAGAGCTAATGTTGATGATGAGGATGGTAGAGAGAGATTCTTGGCGGAGTCAAAAATCAGTGAAACGAGAAGGCTCTGAGATTCTTTCCCTGTCACGATGCCAGGCAAATTGAAATGACCTCGAACATGGTGAGAATCCACCTTAAAGAAATAGCTACAATCCACTCAGAACCAATTATTTGGGGCTTCAGAGTTGGCTCCATGGTTAAGAGAAGAATCCAGTCAAATCTAACTGGCTCTAATAGTCCACAACCAATTTTCCTTCTTACAAATCACAGTTTTGGAGCCAGGTGTCCTGTATCCCAGCCTGGCCTTGAACCCCTTATGTAACTGAGGCTGACTCTGAATTCTGATCCTCCTGCTCCTACTCCTGAGTGGTAGGGTTATAGGCATTTGCCATCCTGCCCAGGTTATGCAGTTGTGGGGCTAGAACCAAGGATTAGTGCGGATTTGTGCATGAGAGGTGAGCAGTCTACCAACTGAGACACACTCCCATCCACAAGCGTGTGTGTTTTATTTTATTCTCTATACCTTATCATTTCATTTCAAAGTTGGAAATATAGCTGTCTACTGTAAGTGCCCAAGGATATAAGACTGCTCAGCACATAGTGCCTGTGCCCTTTGATCCCACTCCATCAGGACCAATTACTCTCCTTGGGTTTGAACATAACCTTCCAGAATCTATGCAAATGAAACAACATAAATTCTGCTTTCCCCCTCTAGACCAATAGATGCTAGGCAGGCTACTGTATAAAATAGCCTACTAAACACTAAAATTTCACTTTCTTCCCACCACAGAAGTGTCATTCCTCCATGTTAACAAGGCCTTCTCCATGACAGAGGCTTCACCACCCTAGTGTGTTGGTGTCCTCTGTAACCAATTTTCCTACTGAATGAAAGCACACAAATAGGATCCCTTCTACTTCCAGGCTGATCTGCAACCTCGAAACTGTCCTGTACCTGGCCTTGCTGAGTGTTGTGTTGCTGCTGCGCATCGTTCTCTGGGTAACCTCAAAGTTCCACTTAAACAGATGTCGGCAGTAACATGAGATTGGCCAGGAGAACAGCTGCGGGACTCCATGACCTAACAGTGGCCAGTGGAAACTTGGAGCCAAACTGTCTTTGGAAAAGACTCTGAGGGAATCAGACCCGGGACACATGCCTCAGCAAGGCATAGCGAGGACTTAGCTGCTATCCGGGAGGCAGCATGACCGCACCGAGCCCTCACAAATGCATTTCCTTAACCCACCTCCTCCCATGTTTCCCTGCCATTAGTACCCGGTGTGGGTACCATGAGGCTCCAGTAAGGGCACCAGAGAGGCCAACGATGTGGTCACCAACAGCACTGGCTCTCACCTGGTGACGAGCTCCCTGCTCTGTGAGTACGAGGATGCCAGTGAAAAGTATTCCCCTTGCGTCCATGTTGTGACATAAATTAGAGTTCCAGCTGCTGCTTCTTAGAAAAGACACCATGTCCAAGAGGAGACACGAATCCGTAAGGAACCTGTTCACGGAGGTCTGTTCACCTGGCAGTGAAGTGGGCCTACATTCCAGGGATCTCCTCTGGGAGAACCTTAAGATTACTAGTCTTGTATTTGTTTTCGTAATGTGACCCCCAAATTGTAGAAGCTCCTTGCTCCACAAACCTGAATTTGTCCCCGTTGTCACCACAGCCAGCTGTCACTATGTGCATACTGATTCCGAACACTTCTCCTCACCCAGGGGCGACTCTCAAGTCTCAGGATAGTGGAAGGCACCTTCCCCACTGAGCCAACTTGCCAGCCCTCTCAGAAACAGAGCCGTTTCTTAGCTGCTCTCCGGTTCTTTTGTTTTGACTTGTATGTCTCACTGAGCATGAAAGGGGTACTTTCTCTGCAATGTCTGGCTTTTCTCTCCTGGAAGAACTGGCATAAAGAATGAGTCTTGGGAAACGGCGCCCTCCTTCGAGTAAAAAGGAAGTCGCCTTCCCAAAGCAGAAGGGAAGAGAGCAGGAGGCTACCACAGAAAGGGGCTACTCTCCCCGAAATAAAGATTTCAAAGCCACAAGTACAAGATTTGTGGCCAATGTGCTGCGACTGAGCTCTGTTGCTAGGGAAAACTGAACACAGACAATACGACTATCTTTCAAATTTAACTTGACAAGAACCATTACCTTAGTAGTCTTATGCTCTGTGTGCAGAGCTTTAATCTCTTTGTTTGTTAATTATTCCTTTCCCAGGCCAACGAAGCGCACCTAAGGAGTTTAATCTCCAAAACTGAGCCGTGCCTCTGGGAAACCCCACTGCTGGTTTAAAAACACCACCAGGAACATGGTCCAGCTTATGTTCCAGATGCTGCAGTTTAATAAACAATGCTTAAGAAATTGTTTTTCTCCTAGACATTCCTTTGTATAATTTTAAAGGTCATCTTTAGTGTTTAAAAATAAAAAGAGCTGAGTAAGGCAGTACACTCCTGCAGTCCCTGTGTTTGGGAGTCTGAGTTGGTAGGGTCACAAGTTCAAGGCTGGCCTTATCTCAAACAAACAAACAAAAACAGGTAATAAAAAATTTAAATTAAAAGCAAAAAAGAGCTACAAAAATATTCAATGAACTCTTCTATTTGATTAAGGACTCTATTTAGTCAACATTAATATATTTAAATTTCTGACAGAAGGATTTTTTACTTATCAAATAGTATTTATGAGAATGAAGCATTCATTTATCTTCATGGATTTCCATGGGAATGTTTGGATTTTCTTTCTCCTTTGGCAAGTGATACTTGAGGGGGAGGGATCTAATTCCGGAAATCACACACACAAGGCAGGTGCTCTACCAATGGAGTTCATCTCCAGTCCAGTAGTTAGACATTTTTGTTGTTTATTTGTAGTTATGTTGGTGCATGTTTTGCTTTGGTTTTTGAACAGGGTCTCATTATGTACTCCAGGCTGGTCTTGAACTTACAATCCTCTTTTTGAGACTCTTAGAGCTCACTATATATACCATGCTGGCTCAAACTCATGAGGATCCTCATGCTTCTTTTCTGACAGTTGGGATTAAAGATGTGTGTGTGACATCACATACATCTATCTATTTATTTATCTATCTATGTAATCTATCATCTATTATCTATGTATCTATCTTATCTCTATCTATGTTTTTTTCTTTCTATCTTGTGTGTGCAAGAGAGAGAGCATGAATGAATGAATATATGTACAGGCATGTTGTGAAAGTTGGTTCTCTCCTTCCATCACTGTGGGTCTTGGAGCTTGAACATAGGTCATCAGGCTTGGTGGCTAGTACGTTACATGCCAAACCATTTTGCTGGCTCAGTGTTTGTTATTTGTTTGTTGATTTTTAAAGAGATTTATTATTGATTCCTTTAAAGGTTGAATGGTGCAACTTTATAGTCATAAGGAAGTGTGGGGCAATAGAAATTGATTTTTAATTTACTTTTATATTTCAAAATTTATAAGTTAAATTTTTAGAAATTCATTTTTGTTGAAATATTATGTGTTTTGTGGCATTTCTCATCTTTGTTTATTATAAGCTATTTGCCATAGTAAAATTTATAGTCATTTTTGACATTTTACAATTGCTGCTTTTGTTTTTGATTTTGAGGCAGAAGGGGTAGAGATGAAGCTCTCTGAGTTTTAGTTTTCTATGTATAGATACATATTTGCATATGCACATGAAGGCTAGGTCAACATCAGCTGTCTTCATCATTCTCCACCATACTTTTGAGACAAGGTCTTTCACTGAACCTGAGCGTCATGATCTGTCTAACTAGGTAATCAGCAAGCTCCAGGGCTCTTCCCATCTCCACCCTAGCACCCAGCCTCCTCCGTGGGTGCAGGAACCCAAACCCAGATCCTCATGTCAGCACAGCAAGCTCCAGAGCTCTTTCCGTCTCCACCCATCAGCACCCAGCCTCCTCCATGGGTGCAGGAACCCAAACCCAGATCCTCGTGTCAGCACAGCAAGCTCCAGAGCTCTTTCCGTCTCCACCCATCAGCACCCAGCCTCCTCCATGGGTGCAGGAACCCAAACCCATATCCTCATGTCAGGACAGCAAGCTCCCTACCAATGGAGCCATCGCTCCTGCCTTTACGATTATAAAGTTATTAAAATGCATAATCTCTGTGCAAGATCATTTGTTCTTCCCATTCACAAAACATGTACAAACTTACAGGTGTCTTTGCTGACTCCTGTGTACTGCTAGTTCAGGGTGTTTTCTCTGGATGTAAACTTAACTTGGTTATCAATTCTATCAGCTTCCACAAAGAAAACATACCATGTGACACGGGGTTCCGGCCAGCCTGCCACAGAGCAGTGCAATTTCACATTCTCTTTCTCCCAAACTGTGTGGGAACGAGGTTTAATGATAAACTCAGGAGCATGTAGTAGATGGTCTTCATTTAGCTTTCCCCGATATGCTTGGGTGTCTTCTAACTGAAAGAGCAAGCAAGTAACAGCCACATGTTTCCAAAATACTACCAAATTAAAGTTACTTCTGGTGCTAAGATAACAAGTAGAAGCCAAAATCATACTTTCCCTTTGTTTTCTTGTTTTGTTTGAGGTAGGTTTTTTATGTAGCCCAGGCTGGCTTCCAACTTACTTTATAGCCAAGGATAACTTTAAACTTCTGATCTTCCTGATTCTATAGCTCAAGTGTAAGGATTACAGAATGGCATCGCCATTGTACCCTACTCTATGGGTTGGTGGGGATTGAACCTGTGACTCTATGCATCACCATTGTACCCTACTCTATGGGTTGGTGGGGATTGAACCTGTGACTCTATGCATCGCCATTGTACCCTACTCTATGGGTTGGTGGGGATTGAACCTATGACTCTATGCATTGCCATTGTACCCTACTCTATGGGTTGGTGGGGATTGAACCTGTGACTCTATGCATCGCATTGTACCCTACTCTATGGGTTGATGAGGATTGAACCTGTGACTCTATCCATCGCCATTGTACCCTACTCTATGGGTTGGTGAGGTTTGAACTGTGACTCTATGCATCACCATTGTACCCTACTCTATGGGTTGGTGAGGTTTGAACCTGTGACTCTATGCATCACCATTGTACCCTACTCTATGGGTTGGTGGGGATTGAACCTGTGACTCTATGCATCGCCATTGTACCCTACTCTATGGGTTGGTGGGGACTGAACCTGTGACTCTATGCATTACACAAGCAATATAAACTTACTACATTCTCAGACCTAATTTTTACATTTTGCTTCTTATTTTACAGTCAGGTAAAATCATTTCCTTCCTGGTTTTAAAAATGAGTTTGGTTTTCTAAACCCTAGGATTTAGCAACACCCCTATGATATGACCCTAAAGTGGCTTCAGAAACTTATTTAATATCTTTCAAATCTGAATTTCCATGAAGTTTAAAATCCCAACCTTTGCCTTTATATGACCTATGCATTTTGACATCTTCTCTCCTTGTTTCCGTTAGCTTTGTTTCCCTGTAACCCACGTGGTTCTGCCCTTGAAAGAACCCAGTGTGGACCACACACGCACACGCTCACACACAGCTTCTTAAATACATTTCCACTCTTCTGAACATCATGACATTAGCTCGCCTTACTGTTTTCCTCAGTGACAGCTCTTCTGCTTTTTCTCGAATTGCAACGCTCCTCGACTTCTTTTCAAATGTTTCCTCTCGTTGAAGGGTAGACGTTGTCTGTTTGGATATTTTGGACTGCTTAGAGGCTGTGGACTTTTTGGAGGCTGTGAGTTCTTCCTCGCTTGCAAGAAGAGTCCTCTGAGCTATGTAAGCAGCAGCTTCTTTGATTCTTTCTTCTTCTGTGTCTCTAATTCCACCAATGTGCACTTGGCTGAAACAACAGAGCAGAAGGTAGAAACAGGGTGGTAACCACAAGCTTGCCTGATTTTACTGGGCTCGGGCACTATCCCTGCCCTTAGAAAATCTGCCATTAAAAAGCCCTGGTGTGGAGCTGGAGAGATGGCTCAACAGGGCACATGCAGAGGACCCTGGTTCAGTTCCCAGCCCATAACCCTCTGTTGCTCCAGTCCCTAGAGCTCTGATGCTCTCTTCTGACCTCCATGAGCAATGAATGAAGGTGGTATACTTATATACATGCAAGAAAAATATTGAACACATAAACCAAAAAATACATCTTTAAAAACATCCTAATAAATCGGAGTCTAACTCTTTATTATAGAAGAAAGCACCTTCCTTTACCACTAAGAATGACAAGGGCCGTGATTCCTAGTATGGTTCTGGAGCCTTCCACATACGATATCTCATTCCATCCTAACAAAACCCCACAAGGTAGATGTTATCACTCCTATTTTAGATATATAGTAACAAGACTAAAGAAGATGAATAAACAGCCCAAGGAGTTCCCTGGGCAACTGAGTGTGTTTAAATATGATCCAGTTTACAATAAGAGATAAAGCTATGCTTTTTTCCAGAAAAGACAATATACAATGGAAGAGATCAGTTGTCCGTGGCCTGACATGTGATGTGTGAACTCTGCTCTAGTGCACAGCCCAGAGCTGCCCAGACATGTAACATGTTCTATGTCACATAAGACTCTGGTGAACAGTGGGTTTCTTTAGTCCCACAACACTTTACAGTTTGGGTTTTTTAACATACATATTTTTTTAAAAATTATTTCCATCATATACTAATTTTGTGAAGTAACAGGCTTCTTATTGACATTCTATACATTTTGATCATATTTGTTCCTCTGGTGCCGTTTCTTACCCTCCTCCCTTTGCCCTTCCAAATCTTTACTTACCCTGCTCACGTTACACTTTATCATTTAGAATCTTTCTTTTTACTGTCCATGGATTGACTATAAATAGTATTTAATCACTCATATCTAAAACTCTATCCCATGTCAACTGACCATATAAACAGTACGATGTCCTAATCATTCCTTTGTCGTGTATCCAATGTATGACAGAAATGTCTGAGAATGAAATCCCTTGACTTCAATGAGCCTTCTTCTCAGTGGGTTCCAAGCTTCCCAAGTCCTTTTTAAAGCAATAAATAGCGAGTCCTCAATAATTGCTAGCTACTATTGACTCCTCACTTATAATAATTACACACCAAAGGGAAAGCACACTCACCGTCCAGAGTAAATAGGCACCATGTAGTTGCCTGGCAGGTTTTCTGTCTCCTCTCCAGGCAGAAGGTTCCGCTTGGCTCTCTTTGGCTGGGGGCTCAACTTGCCTGAATAATCTTCTAATAGCAAGCTGGAATCTGTAAGTCTGAAATAAAATCCTAACATTAGCCAGAACACAAAGGGCACTGAAGATATTCCAAGGGTTGACAAAGCAGGGGGTGAGGGGGCTTAACTTAGGGGGCTTTTCCTAGACTCTTAGGTCTCTAATATTATTATCTTTTCCCTTTAGAAATGAATTCGAGTTAGAAAGATTACAGAGATGTAAATGTACTCTAGACAGATACTAAGAAAAAAAGAGTGGTTTCATGGCTTTTTTCCCTCTAAAATTTCAAGGAAAAAAGAGGAAGATGTTGGTATTTTCAAGTAGCTTTTGTGGATAAAGTAGTGTTTGAAATGTAGGCAATCTATACAAATGTTTTTCTACCTCCTTCCCCCCTTCCCCTTTCCCTCCCTTCCTCCTTCCCCCTTCCCCCTTCCCTCCCTTCCTCCTTCCCCCTTCCCCCCTTGCCTCCCTTCCTCCTTCCCCCTTCTCCCCTTCCCTCCCTCCCTCCCTCCCTCCCTTCCTCCCTCCCTCCCTCCCTCGCTTCCTTCCTTCCTTTTTGCAGCATTGGGACACAAACCCCAGGCCTTGTAGACAAGCATATAAATGGGTTTTTTTTTAATTTATTTATTTATTAAAGATTTCTGTCTCTTCCCCGCCACCGCCTCCCATTTCCCTCCCCCTCCCCCAATTAAGTCTCCCCCCCAGCCCGAAAAGCAATCAGGGTTCCCTGTCCTGTGGGAAGTCCAAGGAACCCCCACCTCCATCCAGGTCTAGTAAGTTGAGCATCCAAACTGCCTAGGCTCCCACAAAGCCAGTGCGTGCAGTAGGATCAGAAACCCATTGCCATTGTTCTTGAGTTCTCAGTAGTCCTCATTGTCCGCTATGTTCAGAGAGTCCGGTTTTATCCCAGGCTTTTCCAGACCCAGGCCAGCTGGCCTTGGTGAGTTCCCAATAGAACATCCCCATTGTCTCAATGTGTGGGTGCACCCCTCGCGGTCCTGAGTTCCATGCTCGTGCTCTCTCTCTTTCTGCTCCTGATTTGGACCTTGAGATTTCAGTCCTGTGCTCCAATTTGGGTCTCTGTCTCTGTCTCCTTTCATCGCTTGCTGAAGGTTAATATTCAGGAGGATGCCTATATGTTTTTCTTTGGGTTCTCCTTATTTAGCTTCTCTAGGATCACTAATTATAAGCTCAATGTCCTTGGTTTATGGCTAGAAACCAAATATGAGTGAGTACATCCCATGTTCCTCTTTTTGGGTCTGGCTTACCTCACTCAGGATAGTGTTTTCTATTTCCATCCATTTGTATGCAAAATTCATGAAGTCCTTGTTTTTTATTGCTGAGTAGTACTCTAATATGTATAAATTCCATACTTTCTTCATCCATTCTTCCATTGAAGGGCATCTAGGTTGTTTCCAGGTTCTGGCTATCACAAACAATGCTGCTATGAACATTGTAGAGCATATACTTTTGTTGTATGATAAGGCCTCTCTTGGGTATATTTCCAAGAGTGGTATTGCTGGGTCCAGGGGTAAGTTGATCCCGAATTTCCTGAGAAACCGCCATACTGCCTTCCAAAGTGGTTGCACAAGTTTGCATTCTCACCAGCAATGGATGAGTGTACCCCTTTCTCCACAACCTCTCCAACAAAGGCTATCATTGGTATTTTTGATTTTAGCCATTCTGACAGGTGTAAGATGGTATCTTAAAGTTGTCTTGATTTGCATTTCCCTGATCGCTAAGGAAGTTGAGCATGACCTTAAGTGTCTTTTGGCCATTTGAAGTTCTTCTGTTGAGAATTCTCTGTTCAGCTCAATGCCCCATTTTATAATTGGGTTGATTAGCCTTTTAGGGTCTAGTTTCCTGAGTTCTTTATATATTTTGGAGATCAGACCTTTGTCAGTTGCGGGGTTGGTGAAGATCTTCTCCCAGTTGGTGGGTTGCCTTTGTGTCTTAGTGACAGTGTCCTTTGCTTTACAGAAGCTTCTCAATCTCAGGAGGTCCCATTTATTCAATGAGGTCCTTAATGTCTGTGCTGCTGGGGTTATACGTAAGAAGTGGTCTCCTGTGCCCATGTGTTGTAGAGTACTTCCCACTTTCTCTTCTATCAGGTTTACTGTGTTCAAACTGATATTGAGGTCTTTAATCCACATATAAATGGTTTTGATGCATTTTGTATTCAAGTCCTCTTAGAATATAATGGGAAATATACAGTTCTCCAAACAGGGATCCTGGGCTACTCTGATGCAGAGCCCTAGGTTCTCACTGTGAGACCTTTTCATACTTAACTGCAGGCATATTCCAGCAGTTGAGGAAACCCTGAACTCATCAAACAAGTTTTCATTACATGGACATTTGATGCTGGGTGATACAGTATGATAAAGAATCCTTGGGCCAGTTCTATTTGACTATGCGCGCTGCGGCAAATGTGTGTAAAGGAGGTAGTTCATGTTTGAACAGTGAAAAACGTCACTGGAGAGGTGGGAAACAGTAGAAACCATAAAAATTAACAAAACAAAAAATTAGTGGCTGAGTTTAATAACGTATATTTTTAATGCCGATAGTTTCATGAACTCGAGTGCATACTCCCAGGAGGCAATGTATAAGCTGAAGACTGAAACTTCCCTGGTTTCTATGCTGAGGAAGGATGTCAACTACAGGAGACTGTGGGAACTCTCTGTACTTAACGTTTTCCTGTAGACTTGAACTATTCTAAAATAAAGTAATATTATTAAAGGCCCTAGTCTAGAGAATTCTTGAAAGGAAAGAGAAGCCCGTGAGTGGTATCTCTTGGGAAATATCAAGCTTCCCAGTTAAAATTAGTCAAGCCTTGGCTACTGCCTAATGTTTAAAAAACCCTTGGAGATGCTGGTTAGAGGGCTGTACCATTAAGAGCACTTATTGCTCTTGCAGAAGACTGGGGTTCAGTTCTCAAAAATGGCTCACCATCATCTGCAACTCCAGTTCAGAAAATCCAGTGCCTTCTGGCATCTGAGGGCACCTGCATGCATGCAGTGCATATAGACTTATGCAGGTGTGTGCACACATGTGTGCACATACATACACATACACACACACGAGATAAATAATCTTTTTTAACATGTAGAAAAGCAAAGAGAATTACCTATATCAAAAGCAGAACCATGGACCAAACATACACACAGTATAAAATGGGTAATGCAAGAAAGTAAATAGTACTGTACAAAACAATAAGGGTCAAAGATTTACAGAGTGCACAGAGGCCCAGTTTCTGAACAGACAGTAAGCAACATGCATGAATGAGTGTCTGTATCTTGTTTATTAAGACTGTGTTGCGTGTGCAGGCCGGGCTACTGCCATTGATGATCTGGTGTGGTCACATGGAAGTGGCACACTCTGCTACCCAGAGTAACAGCTAGCTCATTTCTATGGAACAGCACTGAAGCTAAAGGTTAGAACCTTGACGTGGAGCTTGTGGATTGCTTACCAATTGGAAGCCAGGCTGAAATTTGTCCCTGGCTAACTGTTCCAGCAAAAGGCCTGCATTTTATACCCCAGGTCACAAAGTACAGCCTGTGCTTACACAGGTCTAAGTTTAAAGTGGTATTTGCCTCCAACTCTCTACTCCATTACTATACAAAATAAACCACAAGATCAAGAGGATTGCTTCCTTTATTATTTTGAGAAAGTGGAATTTTCTCATTATTCTTCTATTTTTATTCTTATTATTTTTGTTTCTACAATCAAATTTTTGCAAACTTGTTTTTCAATGTTGTATTCTAGTAGAAGGTATAATATTCCATTATTTTTGTTTGCTCCTTTTTTTCTGTAAGACAAATATTTTAAACAATGAACTTATTAATAGGACATACCACAAATGAGATTGTCCCATTCTCACAGGTAAATCAGAGCAGCTGAGTTTTTTTTATTGATTTTTATTGAGCTCCACATTTTTCTTTGTTCCCCTCCCTGCCTCTCCCCTCCCCTTCAACCCTCCCTCAAGGTCCCCATTCTCCCAGTTTACTCAGGAGATCTTGTCTCTTTCTACTTCCCATGTAGATTAGATCCATGTATGTCTCTCTTAGTGTCCTCATTGCGCCACCACAACGAGCTAAGTTATGGCTTCTTACAGAGTGTGTGAAGTAGATGCCAAATTACCATCTAAACAGATGACTTAGTAATGTCAAGTTATTTACTGATGGATTGACTACGACAGCTCAGCTCAGGCTGGCCCAGGATCATGGTGGCTCTCCTACTTCTTCCTCCCAAATGCTGAGATTACAGATGTGTGCAGCTATGTCCAGCTTCCAACGTATTTACTGAAGTTAGAAGACAACATCAAATTAGGAACACAAGGTTTTGAAGAACCATGTAATAATCTGTGTAATTATTTGAGTAGAATAGCAGTCTATTTTGTTGTGATTCATGAAACCAAAGTCTAATGTTTTATACTACAAATCCTAGAAGAGGTCAGTAAAGTATGTAGACTTTAAACTTCTTTGACTCTAAAACCTAAATACGAGTTTATTCATTTCTTGTGATTTTAGTTGTATCTAAATTTTGGTAATAACCCTTCTCTAATCCCTCAGTTTCTGAGTAAAGCTGACATACATAGTGCTGTGTAGATATTTTACCTATTAAAATTGTGTTGGTTATTCTTTATGCACTAACTTCGATCATGAAATTTCCTGGGTTCTTGAATCTTAGTTGATCAAATAAATCATATTAAATGTGTGCCCATGCATCTGTCTGTGGCTATATCTAGGTTCATCTTTTTTGCACTTGGCTATTATTATGTCATTTTCTCTGTTAATAGGTTTTGATAAATTTTATCAAATAAATTTGATAGATTATGAAATACATTTGATAGATTTTAAATAAATCTCCTGCTATGTATATTATCACATCTATGGCCAGTGATACCATGGAGAAGGAATGGAATCAAAGGCCAGACGCCACTCTCTGGAAATCTTCTAGGAATCCAAAAATAGGCTGACCTATGAATCTAATTAAAATACTGAACAGATCAAAGTGTAGGCTTCACACCAGGTGTGCTGGCACACACCTGTAATCCTGGCAGTTGCAGTCTTCACACCAGGTGTGCTAACTCTCAAACCTGTAATTCTAGCAGGTGGGAAACAGAGGCAGGCGGATCAGCACAGGTTTGAGGTCTACATAGCACACTTTGGGATGCAAAGGATACAGACTGAGACTCTGTCTCAACGAACAAAAGTATGTTCTCTCAGTTGGACCGCGACAGGATAATACTTAGCAGGAAAAGTATTTATAGAACTCTAGAGCTATATAGTATCTCAGGGACACTTATTTAATAGGTTCTTCTCATGGGGGTAGAATCCAAGGCCTAGAGTCATGCTTCCATGTTCATACAGCAAGCTGGTGTTTGAACTGGGGTTTGTACCCAAGCTGTCTTGATTTGCAGGTTAGTATCATTTCTACTACACCACTGGTCTCCCACATTTGTTACAGTATACTTAACCAAGTATTTATTGATTGATTAATCTATTAATCAAATAAATCAAATTATTAATTAATTGAAAGCTAAGTGCGATGATGTGTATTTCTCATTCCAGTCCTGTGGTGGCAGACAGGAGATCCCTAAGCTCACTGGCCAGTCAGCCTAAACTAATTGGCAAGCTCCTGACCAATGAGACACTCTTTCCCCCAAAGAACCAAGATGGAGAGCACCTGAGAGCAACACTGGAGACCGACCTCTAGCCTCAACTCGCATCCATATCTGTGCACTTGTGCCCCCTCGCACACACACAAACAAACAAACACACACACACCACTGCAGAAGCAGGAGTCCCACTGCTGGGGTTAGTTGTTCATCTATCCCTCTAGTCAAAAGGAAGGATAAAACATAACATATCAAGACTCATCTCTGAAGTCCAAGGAATACATTAAATAGAGAAGTGGTTCTTCATTTAAGAAATGAATCTCTTTTTAAAAGTTGTATACAGTTATTTATTGTGTTATATGGAAGTTAGAGTCCACTTGTGGGAAGACTGAAACAGGAGGATCACAGGTTTAAGGCCTGCTTGAGTAACTTAGTGACCCTGTCTCAAATAAAAGAAGGCTAGAAGAAAGATATACCGTGGAGACAGGTTTGCCCAGAATGAAATGGAACTTTAAATACTGTGATATCTAAATGTATATACTATCATAAGTAGATTAAAATAAATACAAAAGAAAGGGTAACGTAACAAAAATTCAAGAAGAAACAATGAAAAAGGAAACAAAACAGAAACAGATAATGTCAGTAAAGATGCCCCCAAAAGAAAACTTTGAAAAAAATGTTAGTAGCTTAATCATGAAAAGAAAGAAATAAGTTATTAAAACCAAGAATGAAAGTGGACACATTATAGCCAGGCCTACAAAACCAAGAGACTCCTAGGAAAGTAGTGTAGACACTTCCAGGTCAACTCACCAGACTACTAAGATATAATGGAATCATTCCTGTGAAGACCAAAATGATAAAACTATTTCAAGAAGAAATGTAAAACTATAAATGACCAAAGCCAAGAAATTAAACTAATAATCTAAAATATTCTCACGAGGAAAATTGGACAGCTAGGTGGTTTATATTTATAGATCCTATCAAATATTTAAAGAAGAAATGGTAATGATTACTTTCATATTTTTAAAAATTGTGTTAAAATAGCACTGTCCAATGTCCTGTAAGGTCAGTATTTTCTGATCAAGACATCAAGATAAATTAACATAGTGAAAATGGCAATCTTACCAAAAGCAATCTACAGATTCAATGCAATGCCCATCAAAATCCCATCAAAATCTTCAAAGACCTCTAAAGAACGATACTCAACTTCATATGGAAAGGCAAAAGACCCAGGATAGCCAAAACTATCCTGTACAAATAAAAGAACTTCTGGAGGTATCACAATCCCTGACTTCAAACTCTACTACAGAGCTACAGTACTGAAAACAGCCTGGTATTGCCATAAAAACAGACAGGAGAACAAAGACCCAAGATATCAGTTCACACACCTAGGAACATCTGATTTTTGACAAAGAAGCAAAAAATATCAAATGGAAAAAAGAAAGCATATTTAAAAAATGGTGCTGGCATAACTGGATATCAACATGTAGAAGAATGAAAATAGATCCATATCTATCACCATGCACAAAACTCAAGTCCAAATGGATCAAAGATTTCAACATAAAACCAACCACATTGAACATCATAGAAGAAAAAGTGGGAAGTACACTTGAATACATTGGCACAGGAGACCACTTCCTAAATATAACCCCAGTAGCACAGACACTGAGAGCAACAATTAATAAATGAGACCTCCTGAAACTAATAAGCTTCTGTAAAGCAAAGGACACAGTCAACAAGACAAAATGGCAGCCTACAGAATGGGAAAAGATCTTCACCAACCCCACATCAGACAGAGAACTAATCTTCAAAATATACAAAGAACTCAAGTAATTGGTCAGCAAAAAACCAAATAATCCAATAAAAAAAATGGGATACAGGCCTAAGCAGATAACTCTCAACAGAAGAATCTAAAATGACTGAAATACATTTAAGGAAATGTTCAACATCTTTAGCCATCAGAGAAATGCAAATCAAAACAACTGAGATTTCATCTTAAACCTGTAACAATGACCAAGATCAAAAATACTGATGACAACTTATGCTAGAAAGGATGTGGGGTAAAGGGAACACTCCTCCATTGCTCGTGGGAGTGCAAACTGGTACAGCTGCTTTGGGAATCAGTAAGGTGATTTCTCAGAAAATTAGGAAACAATCTACCTTAAGACCCAGCAATGCCGCTGTTGGGTATATACCCAAAGGATGCTCAATCGTGCCACAAGGACATGTGCTCAACTATGTTCATAGCAGCATTGTTTGTCATAGCCAAATCCCAGAAACAACCTAAATGCTCCTCAACCAAAGAATGAAGTACTACAAAGAATGGAGTACTACACAGCATAAAAAATTAATGACATCTTAAAATTTGCATGCAAACGGATGGATCTAGAAAAAAAACACATGTTGAACGAGGTAACCCAGACCCAGAAAGATGAATATCATATGTACTCACTTATAAGTGGCTTTTAGACATAAAGCAAAGAGAAACCAGCCTACAATTCACAATCCAAGAAAACCTAGACAACAAAGAGGACCTTAAGAGAGGCAAACATGGATCTAATCTACATGGGAAGTAGAAAAAGACAAGATCTCCTGAGTAAATTGGGAGCATGGGGACTATAGGAGAGGGTAGAAGGGGAGGGGAGAGGAACGGAGGGGTGCAGAGAAAAATGTATAACTCAATCAAAACAATTTAAAAAATACATCAAGATATGGCTACAGCCCAGTATTTTTGTGAACATAGATGTACAAATAAGTTCACGAAGCATTAAAAAACTGCATCTGGGGCTGGAGAGACAGTGCAATGGTTAAGGGTACTAGGTACGGGGTACCCCAACATGGTGGCTCATGACCTTCTGTAATTCCAGTACCAGGGGATCCAACACGCTCTTCTGGTTTCCTTGGGTACCAAGCATGCACTTGGTATACATACAGAGAAGCAGTCACACACACAAATAATAATAATTTTTAAAAATTAATCTAGTAAGTGCCAGTCATGGTGGCACATGCCTACAATCCCAGATCCCAAGAGGCAGAGGCAGGAGGATCTCTATGACTTCAAAGTTTAGTCTAGTTAGCTCCGGGTCAGACAAGGTTACATAGTGATCCCATGTATTAAAAAAACAAACAAACAAACCAAAGGGATGTTTGTTTCAACCTCCAGTCCTTAAAATCTAGGTATAATAGGATATAAAACCAAGTGAAGTGAAGTGAACCCCGTCATTCAAGGTTGATTTACTTCAACATAATAAAAACAAAACTCACATTATCATCTAATATAGGTGTAAAAAGAAAAGAGGATTGGACAAAATTTGGTGTTCATGCATGTTAAAAAAGAATCTCTCAGCAGGAGCTGGAGATATGGTTCAGTAGTTAACACTTGTTCCTGCGAGGACCAAGGATCAGGTCCCAGCAAACACATGGCAGCTAACAACTATCTTTAACTCATTTCTCAGGAGTGATTTGTCATCTGTGGGCTCCTTCATGCACAAGGTACACATGCATATACTCAAGCATGCATAACAAAAAAGTAAATATTTTTTAAAATCTCTCAACAAAATGGAACAAGAAAGGAACTCCCTCGCCTAAATAAAAATGTTTGGTTCTATCTATATGAAAATCTATAGCTAATATACTTAATGCTTCTTTCCTTGTCCTTTTCTTGGGTTCCAAGGAATAAACTCAGGTTCGTGGGCTGGCTTTGCAACAGTAAACACCCTTCACCTCCGAGCATCTCACTGGTTTCCTAACAGTTCTGTGGGAAGATGCTCTTGTACCCTGTAAAGATTGGTCGCTTGTATTGCTTTAATAATATGCTGATTGGCCAGTAGCCAGGCAGGAAATACAGGTAGGGCAACCGCACTAGGAGAATTCTGGGAAGAGGAGATGCTCTGTTTGCAGTTACACCCAGACACAGTGGAAGCAAGATGAGAATGCAAGAACAGTTGCGGGACCTGCAAGGACAGAAACTTCCACCTACACAGTTCTTTTGTTGTAGTTGAGTTTTGTGTAGGTGGGAAGGGGTGTTGTTGTTTGTTTGGTTTGGGTTTTGGGTTTTTTTCGAGATAGGGCTTCTCTGTGTAGCCCTGGCTGTCCTGGAATTCACTCTGTAGGCCTGGTTGTTCTGGAACTTGGAGAGATCCACCTGCCTCTGCCTCCCAAGTGTTGGGACTAAAGGTACATGCCACTACACTCAGCCTGGACCATTTTGAAGCAAGAATGGGAGAGCTTGCTCCTTGTATTCTAAGCAGACAACAATGGAATCAAGAGATGCCTTGAGTTGAATTTTCCTGTCCTTGTACAACTTACACTGACACACCCCAACTCACAATGTAGATGGTCCTGTAGTTGACTGGAGAGGGCATCACTTCCTCATTCCCAGAGAGTGCTGGGAAAAGGTCAAACCTGTTGAAACAGTTCCCACAGGCTTCCCCACTGCCTGGTCAGCAGGAAGATGCTGACAGACTTAACATTTCACCCCAGGCATGGGGATCGAACTCAAGTCAGCAGGTTTGGTGAAAGAACCTTTACCCACTGAGCCATACTGCCAACCGTCTTCTGGAACCAAAACAAAGATGTCCTATTATTTCCTGCTTAGTTGGAGATCAAAGGGAAGTGGAAGAACAGGAAAGTCTGAGTTACAGAACCCGGGCTTAAGTTGTGGCTCAGGCTGTGAAGCGTGTGCCGTGAAAACAAGGGGATGTGAGATAGATCCCAGCACTCATGGAGAGAGCTGAATGTTGTGATCATGTGAACCATGATTTCAGCACTGGAGGACTTGCTGTCCCGTTAATCCTGCTGACCTCTCAAGAACCTGGGTCAGTGGGAGTGCTTGTCTCAAAACTGTAGGAAGAGACAGAGGAGGGCACCAGACACTGGCCTCCGGCCTCCGTGTGTGCGTGCACACACAATGCATGAAAACGCACACACAGAGCCCTTGCACCCCCCTTTGATACCTATCGTTGATACTGTTGTCATACAAAACATCAATTTTGCCATTCTGACAGGGTCGGTACTGTCTTTAGGGTCTTTTTTTCTCAATATAACCATGAGCTAAAGGCATTTAATGTGTTTTGTAACATAAATAGTCACCAATCTGTACCACAGCCACACTGACTCCAAGCAAACCACCTTGACTCCAAGCAAGACTGACTGAGGTCAGCCAAGCCTTGAGCACATTTAAATCTCCGTACTTTCCACTTTAACACTGGACATCTAACTACAAAGTAGAGGGTAAAAATAGACCTAGACTAGAGTTTACATACACTGCCGAGGAACCCAATTCCAATGCAGGGGCCTTTATCAGTGACACTGTTTACAATCAGAAGACATAGCTCATTTAGCAGGAAAAAATCCTTTCCTTTTGAATAAACTTAAAAACAACCTGAAGAAACTATAAAGATCTAAGCCTGCATCTGTTACTCCTAGTTCTAAAAATGAAAGATTGAAATGCCTCCGAGGTTATGTGAGGTTTCTTTCTCTTTTACATTCAGGATATGAAGGGGGAAGGATGGCACTGGTATTTTCCCTCCCCGTATGCACTATTTCTAGCTCATCTTGTTCCCACCAAGAATCTTGAACTCTATCTTATTTGAACACAGCGAGCCATTAATAAACACTAACCTACACACAAACAGAAGGAACAGCTGGTGTGACATATGGTTACAGTTTGGTTCCTGTGTAAAGTTTTTCTAAGGCTCCATAGCAGGGTTCCCTCACGCTTCCTGGATTGAAAATCCAGTTCAATTACTAATGTTTGAGATAATGTATCAAATTATGAATAAATAAGGATACTGCATAGCATCTAAATAAATCATGTAAAATTAAAGTGGCCTGAGCATAAGTTTGCAGTGGAGCTAAAGAAATAAAATCATTTGAAAATATAAATGTAGAACATTCTATCAATTCTTCCAGGTTGGGAAAAATGAAATAAACACATAAGAATATAGCTCATAACTTCATGATCGTAAAAACAGCATCTTCTGCAGACCCGGAGCAGACGATCCAGGAGGACGGAGATTTAACATCTAATCCTTTCACTGCAAGGCAGCTGCTCTCCTAAATGTGGTCCTTGAGCATCGCTGTGGAACATTCCTCCAGAGAACAAGCTGATGCTGGCACACACACACATGTGGTGTTAATTCCTCCCAACTTTCCTTTGGGAGGTGATTCGTTTGAAATAAGTGCTACAAGAAATAGATTCTCCTCAGCGACAATATTTCCATTTCTGCAGCCAACATGAGCTCCTTCTGAGTATCCCAAGGCAGAGAATGACCTATGAAATTGAGATGGCAAAAGGATCCTGTTCCACTCCACGTGGAATTTCAGAGCGCTGCCATTGTGCATTCCAGGTAGACCCTGGCAGACTCTGCTGTTACTGAACCTGCCGGACGCTCCCTCGAGGTCACTGGAACTGACAACATGAAGCTGTAGAACAGGAACTTAGGAATTTCTGCCCTCTCCATACCGACTCACACGAGCCGCTGCGTTATTTCCCCAGTAACCTTTGTATGCCCTGAGAGAGACACTTTTTCCAGTCGCCTTGATATATATTTTATATTTAAATTTTGGAAGTCTTAATATATTCCATGTATTACGAAAAATGCCACCTAAGCCTTGGAGAAGCGCATTAGAGGCAGCAGGTGGTTAGAAGCCACACAGCCCAGAAATATCTGCATTTTAAAAATGAGTAATGTTTTCTATAGACTATAAATAGACTTACTTAAAAACTTTGTATATCTTGCATGTCTTTTTTTTAGTTCCCATAAAATGTTTTATTAAGAGTAGTTAAATACATCCTGGTCTACAGAGAGAGTTCCAGGACAGGCTCCAAAGCTACAGAGAAACCCTGTCTTGAAAAACCAGAGAAAGAGAGAGAGAGAGAGAGAGAGAGAGAGAGAGAGAGAGAGAGAGAAGTAAAATAGCCAGGTAGTGGTGGCGTATGTCTTTAATCCTAGCACTTGGGAGGCAGGTGAATCTCTGTGAGTTTGAGGCCAGCCTGGGCCACAAAGCAAGTTCCAGGACTGCCTGGGCTGTTACACAGAGAAACCCCATCTCAAACAAAACAAAACAAAACAAGAGTAGTAAAATAAAAATTGTCTCAGACTGAGGAAACACACATCTACCCAACACAGTGGGCTAGATGAGCAAACACAGCTAAGTCAACTGCAAAAACATGGGATTTGCCCCAGAGAAGTGTCTGAACTGATCATTGTCTTAAATATCACCATAGAACCTTCGTCCAACAACAGATGGGAACAGAGGCAATCACCCACATTGGAGCACTGGACTGAGCTCCCAAGATCCAGTTGAAGAGTAGAAAGAATGAGAGTATGAGCAAGGAATTCAAGACCATGAGGGGGTCATCCACTGAGACAGTTTGCTTGAGCTAATGGGAGCTCACCAACTCCAACTGGACTGGGAGTGAATGAGCATGGGAACAACCAAGCCCCTCTGAAGGGGGTTGACAGCTGGGGCAGACTGAGGGGCCACTGATAGTGACACTGGGATGTGTCTCTATTCCATATACCGGCTTCATGGGATCCTATTCTCTTTGAATGTAAACCTTGCTCAACCTAGATGTAGTAGGGAGGGCCTGGGGCTTTCCACAGGGCAGGGTGCATGGCCCTCTCTTAGGAATGGAGGGGGTAGGGTGGGAGGGTCTATGGAGGGAGAGGGAGGGGACTGAGAAGAGGGGAGGGAGTGGAAATTTGGATTGGTATTTTTTTTAAGTAATAAAAAAAGAATTTTCAATACTACATTTTTTCAATATACATAGCTATCCCTGTTCCCACTCCCTCCCCTCCCCCGCCTCCTCAATTTTTTTTATCATGCAATGTAACATGATAACATAACTATAATATCAATATGAGAAAATTAGTGGTTATCATATTTAGGTTTGAGATACTAAAAGAATATCCCTCAAGGAACAATGTCACCAATTCTAAAATTTTTCAAAATTTTATAATGCATATGCAGTTGTTCAAGGGATAGTTATATCATGTTAGGCATAATCATTACCTGGTTAAATATACAATGCATTTGCAATTGTATATGGAATAGTTATATCATGCTAGGTATAATTATGACCTAGCTATTGTTTTCATGTTAAAATTAAGCATGATATGAGGAGATATGATTGTGTGTCAAGTTGACTAGGGGTGGACTGTGATGACTATTCTTGGTTGTCAACTTGATCAAATCTAGAATTAACTAAAACCCAAAAGTTTAGATACACCTGGGAAGGGTTTTTTCTCAATTAAAATCATTTGAAATGGTAAGAGGCACTTTTAATCCAGACCTTTTGAGGTTAGAAGATACATCTTTAATCTAGGCCGTACTTCCTGCTGGCAGCCTATATAAAGAATGTGGAAGAAGGCTTGCTCTCTTTGCTTGCTTGCGCTCACTCTCACTGGCAAGTCTATACTTGCATTAAAGGCTACTTTTTCAGTATTTGGGCATATTCTGAAGACCAGATGAGACATCCAGCCTTGTGGACTGAACAACTACTGGATTCTTGGACGTTCCATTGGTAGACAGCCATTGTTGGACTAGCTGGACCACAACCTGTAAGCCATTCTAATAAATCCCATACGTATCTGTCTGTGTGTATAATATTACACATATTATATATATATTATATATACCTTCATTCTACCAATTCTGCTCCTCTGGGGAGCCCTGACTAATACTAATTTCTGGTACTGATGAGAATGGACTCCCTGGGGCTGGAGAGCTAGATTAACAGTCAAGAGCACTACTCCTCTTCAGAGGATTCAGGTTCCATTCCCAGCTCTCACACTGTGTATCTCATACCACCACATAAAACTCCAGTTCCAGGGGCTCTGGCACCCTCTTCTGGTCTCTGTGGGCACCCACATGCAAGTGGCACACATAAACTCATGCCTTCACACACACATACACTGAAATAAATTAGTATCTCTTAAAAGAAGGAAACGTCCCACTCTCACCTGGAAGACCTCAGTCAGGAAAGCAGCCTTAACTCCCACCCCAGGCAAAGAGATCCATATGGGAACTTTCTAATATAACCGTTCATATTTATCCTAACTTTACTGTTTTCAAAGAAGCAAAAGTCGGGGTTTGTGTCACAGAGCAGACCTTCACCTGCGATTTACGCTTCCTAGCATCCCACGTGACCTTCTGTTTGGGGGTAGAGTCTCCTCCTCGCTGTGTGTGGTCAGTGATCTAATTTGACCCAACGCACGCTCAGGCTCACCCAGAGAAGGCCGGGCTTCTGTATAGAATATTCCAGATCGAGAAAATACTTCTTGCTTGAATAATAACTTGGGACTTGGAGCACTGGTTTTCCGATTTTGAAAAATTCCAATGCATCTCTGCTGTAGATTAGCTCCCTGGCGCCTGTGAATTTTATATTCTGTACTGGCTTTTAATCTAAGCCGAAACACTATGAGCACCAAGAGACCCGCTGAGTATCAAAATGTTTCCTGGCCCTGTGGCTGCCAGAGTAACCAAAACTTCCTTGCTTCTAGAAATACCACTGCAGTGGATGGCTCAAGAGAGACTCTCCAGTGAGACTCAAAACTCCGTGAATTTCAAACAGACAGTAAAGGGGAAAGGTAAGACACAGTGCTGGGGTCTCCCTCCACACCTGGAATAACAGGGTCGCCATATTTAAGACAGAGCATGTGCCCGAGGTTGGAGGCTGCTCCTGACTTACCCGTGGGAATAGCCATAATCATAAGCCGAGGCTGTTTTCCGGCTGACGTCAGTCCCTCGAGAGAACTGGGACGCTCCAAGACTGTAGGCCTGAGCAGCTTGCTGCTGAGAGGAGACTGCTGACATTTGACTAAAAGCCTCCGACTCCTGGCGGTGTGCTGCGGAAGAGCGGCTGCTGTAGGCGGTGGAGCCATGCGTGTAGATAGCAGAGCGCTTCTTCTCCTGCTGGTAATGGCTCATGGTGGTGCGAAGGTCCTTGTTCCGGTAACTGAGGTCATAGTGCTGGTGGGACTTCTGATAGAAAGGCAAAGACATCGTGTGCCCTTGAGAGGAGGGGGCAACCTGCAAGAGAACAGTTCTTGACTGAACAATCCCCAAGAACAATTCATCTCAGCCCGTGTAGAAAAAATGCAGACTGCAAAGGTTCTGAGAAGTGAATAGGAAAGACTGTAAGTTCACCTTAACCGGGCACTCACAAACCCCCTCCCTGCCATTATGTGTTCTTTTCTTGCTTGCTTAGGACAGTCAAACAAAGTTTCCTGTCTGGCTACTGTGCTTTCTCTCAAACACTCTGTAGTGCCTATTTCTAATTTTCTTTTTTATTATTTTATTTATCTATTTTTTAATTTCATTTTACGGTCAACCACAGTTCTCTTCCCACCCCTTTTCCTGCCACCACCCCCCCTACCTTCCCCCAGCTTCTTCCCCCATCCACTCCTCCCAGTGGGTAAAGGCTCCTATAGGGAGTCAAGGAAGTCTGGTACATTAAGTTGGGGCAGGACCAAGCCCGTGCCCCCTGCATTAAGGCTGAGCATGGCATCCCACCATAGGGAATGGACTTCAAGAAGATTGCTCATGTACCAGGGATAGATCCTGGTCCTGCTGCCAAGGGTCCCTCAGATAGACCAAGCTTCACCACTACGTGCTCCAGATGAAACACCCAAGCCAAAACACCAAGAAAGAGCAAAAGTGTTGCCAAGCTAACAGTGGAGCTGCAGGAAGAGGGGAAGGGCAGATAGTACAGGCTCCTAAAGGAGATGCAAAGGGTGTGTCTTTTACTCAGAGAGCTAACACGCCAAAAGAAGTCTCTGAACAAGCAAGCCCTTGCTCATGTCTGAAGAAAAGCCAAGAGATCAATTAGAGGGCTACACTGGGCTGAATTATACCCTTTCCCCAGACTGATGTGCTAAAGGGCCTCCAACCCTCAGAATGAGACTGCGTTTAAAAACTGGGTTCTTATGGGGAAAATTCAACTGAAATGAGCACATCAGGAGGCCCTTAGCCACCAGGGTTGGTATCCCCAGAATAAAAGAAAATCAGGATGGGGTCTCAAATACTTGACAGGGTGACCACCATGGGAAGGACAGTGTCTGAACACATGATAAAGTGACCAACCATGTGGGTGGCAGTATCTAAACAATGATGGAGCAACCATCACGTGGAAGCACAGAAGTGGTCCAATCTACAAGCCATAGCAACCATCACATGGAGGCACAGAAGTGGTCCATCTACAAGCCATAGCAACCATCATGTGGAAGTACAGAAGTGGTCCATCTACAAGCCATAGCAACCATCATGTGGAAGCACACAAGTGGTCCATCTACAAGCCATAGCAACCATCACGTGGAAGCACAGAAGTGGTCCATCTACAAGCCATAGCAACCATCACATGGAAGCACAGAAGTGGTCCATCTACAAGCCATAGCAACCATCATGTGGAAGCACAGAAGTGGTTCATCTACAAGCCCATCAGAAGCCTTACCATTGCTTTACCCTTATTCTCATTGTCTTGATGTTTTGCCTGTATGCTATGTTTGTACCCCATGTGTGTGCCTGACACCTGGTATAGAGGAGAGGGTGTCAGATCCTTTGGGACTGAAGTTACAAAAGGCAGTGTGCTGCCATGTAGGTGTTGGGAATTGAACCTTGGTCCTCTAGATGAGTAGCCTTATCAAATCTAAGAACACTTGACCTTGGATTTCTAGACTCCAGAACTGTAAGGAAATACATTTCTGCAGGCTAGACCTCTCGTCCTTTACACTGGGCTCGTGGTTTGAAGGGACAGCCAGTAGCATTCACATGAAGGAAAAGGCAATGCTCCCAAGGCTTTTTATTCTCCTGACTAGGAGAGTGAAGTTACCATTATCTGAGATGGGGAAGGGAAGAAAGTATCATCTGGGATGGAAAAATCCAGAGGATGGTTGGAGATGTCCTACATTTAAGGTACCTGCTACACCCTCCAGCTGATGGTTTAAGTGGGAAGCCAAATGAAGAACACGGTCATAGTGTAGGATATACATTAAATCTTAGAGTCAACTGCATGTAGGTGAAACTGAAAACCAAGATTGCTGGGTGGTGGCGCACACCTTTAATCCCCGCACTCTGGAGGCAGAGACAGGTGGATCTCTGCGAGTTGGAGGTCATCCTGGTCTCTGGAAGTTTCAGATCAGCTAAGACTGCACAGTGATACCCTTTCCGAGGTGAGAGAAGAAGATGAATATGAGTACGAACAGAGAAGCCCCAGAACTAAACCGGGGTCTGCGAATGTTTATGAATACAAGTTCTCCCAAATCTTATAAACACTTGGCAACTTTCAAACCAGAAAAAAATACTTATTCCAAATAAAAATATGGATATTTCGATTCTTACTATATAAAGAAGAACGTCAGGCCTCAGTGTGGCAGCTGGCAGTGTGAACTGGGGCTGCTGGCAGTGTGAACTTGGGCTGCTGGCAGTGTGAACTTGGGCAGCTGGCAGTGTGAACTTGGGCAGCTGGCAGTGTGAACTGGGGCTTCTGGCAGTGTGAACTTGGGCAGCTGGCAGTGTGAACTTGGGCAGCTGGCAGTGTGAACTGGGGCTGCTGGCAGTGTGAACTGGGGCTGCTGGCAGTGTGAACTTGGGCAGCTGGCAGTGTGAACTTGGGCAGCTGGCAGTGTGAACTTGGGCTGCTGGCAGTGTGAATTTGGGCAACTGGCAGTGTGAACTCCCGCTGGTTGTTTAGCTTCAGGAGGGGAGGCTTCACATTGTATTTACTTTTCTATTTACACCTGTCCATCTATTAATTAACTAATTATGCGGGGTGCATTGTGTCACTGCATGTACACAGAGGGCAGAGGACAATTTGTTAGCATCTGCTCTTTCCTCCCTTCATGTGGGTTCTAGGGATGGAACTCACATGCCTTTACTCACGGAGACCCCCGCATTCACTCTTATAAATAATGCATCACCAAAGAAAGACTACCCGCCATGTGGGAAAATAGGGTATGTCATAATTTTATAGACATTTCCCCCTAAGTTTTAATGCATCATATTTTGAAATATTATTTTCAAAAATATGTAAGAAAATTATTTTCAAGTAAAGGTTTTTTTCAAACCTTATTTTACTTAAAAATCCTAAGTGGGGAGTGAGTCCTTTAAATTTTTGTCAAATTCAAAGCTAAGTTTTATTTAAACTGCTTAAAAAGTCAAAGTGTACTCTCTAAAAAAGAAAATCCAGAAATATGCATTTTAGGTCCCATGGAAAATACCAGTCTACATGGCATTTCCTAAGAAGAAAAAAAATAGCTACTAGCAAGCAACACTTAAATAGATTGCTTTTCCTATTATTAAATATACAGAATTGTACTTAATAGTTACTAGAAAATGTTTATAGTATAAAGAGTTTGGATACATTAATCTAGAATGGTATTAGTGTCGTGAAATGTTAGAGAAGTCTCTATGGCAGTGCCACGAGTGACTTACAAATAATAAAGATCTTTCACTATATTATAATGCAATTATATTATATTACATTGTAAACTAACACCACCACCAGATGATTCAAAATGCTATCATTTTCACAGAACATATTATTTAACTGTATTACCCTAATTCTATTTTCCAGTCTTTGTTATCTGACCCAAAGTACATTTATTTTATTAATATCTACTACTTAGTACATAGGGGTCATGTATTACCAGTAAACAGGGCTTGACTTTAAGTCACCAGGACTGACTGACCTTTGAAACCAAGGTATAACCACCTCCTTTTCTTATGAGAGTCAGGTTTAGCCCAATACACAACAGCCAGAATTTGTTAAAAAAGAAAGATGATTTTGTCATCTTCTGTGCCTCTGAAACCTACATTTTCTTCCTAAAAATAATTTGGGAGCTGAGGAAGAAATACTAACTCTGTAATTGTAATCTTGCTGCAGGACTCTTAATGCTGGCAGCGGAGGCCAAAAGCTGATGACAATTACCTACAGGAGGCAATAATTTCAGGGTCACAATGCCAGGTCTGCCACCTCCAGTACCCAACCATTTTCAAGTCAGAAATAACACAGTGCACTTGAGAGTTCACCCACACTGGAGCATGCGCTAGTGGCTTGGAAGGGAATTTGTGTGCATCTGGCCTAATTTGCACTAGGGGACGGAGACAGATCTGTAGGCATGCAGAGGAGGGAAAACAAACACCTCACTACTTCCTGTCCCTCGTCCAGTCCAGATTCCAACCAGACCGCTGAACTATAACTTGGAGTTGAATCTGAAACAATATGATCTTATAGTTCCAGGAATAGCAGCTTCATTTCAAAAGAATATAGTGACACAGCAAAATGATACCGGCCCCAGCAGGCACCCTGCTCCCCTGCTCTCCCTTCCCCTGCATTTCCCGGCTGAGCTGAGAAGACAGACATAAACCACAGAGTGCATTTGTCGCCTCTGTGTCACACTTACCAGTCTCTGGGGCAGAGATGGCCGGGGGATGTTCCACTGCTGTGGCCAAGGAGCGGGAGGAGAGAATGAAGACCCTAGGTGGCTGAATCCCAGAGAAAGTTAGGAGGCAGGGCTAGAGGCAGGATCAGGGGGCCAGTTCAAAAATAATGCATGTGGTCAGGCAGCAGAATGTCAGGGCCCCACAGGCAGCCTTTTATGGCCAAGAAGGCAGATAAATATAGCAGCACATGGGGAGGGTAGTCCCAGACCCAGAAGAGACGAAACAGTACAGCAAGAAGTTGCACGAGCAGTTGGATTAGGCTGATGGTTCCATGAATCTGGCCTGATTAAAGCAAATAGAGCAGTTTCACTGGGTTACACGGCCAGTGTCCAATATAACTTTATTGCTTTATATTTAAAAGTGCAAAACAAGTGGCTTGTGCTTATAGCTAAAAACAGGTGTAGGAATCTGATCCTCAAAATGGACTTCATGGAATTTTACTGCCAAGATGTGGCTTTGTGTGCGCCGCTGGTAACACATACACCACAGGGGCAAAAGGCACAGCGTGAAAGAAAGAATTCGAGGCTGACCCAGCGTACCGCGTGCTGGCCATTTCACTTCACGATGAACACTCCTTGTTCCTCTCGGTTCAAGAAAATTGACAAAATGTATCAGAGCTTCAGATGTAAACATTTATTTCCTTGTTTCTTAGCAAAAGCCTCAGGAAAAGGAATTCATTATTGTGTCCTTCCAAACTCAGGAGCAGGGACAGCCCAACTAACTGGTTCTTTGTTCCCAACCAATTCTGCTTCTTCAAAGGTAAAAGGAAGAAGGGGCTCAGCCTGACAGCACAGGTTCCCTCTCCAGACTCCATGTGGAAAGAAGTCTGGAGCAATGGTTCACATCCGTAATTCCGGAACACCATAGAGCCTATAGCCCCAGGAGTCCTACAGCGAGACGACAGGTGTTGATGCCTTCTGCTACACCATACAGAAATATGGGCCTATAGACAGGACAACCACCATGAAGCTGGTGGGTCAGCGGACCTGAAATACTCAGCCGAGCTGAACAAGACAAACACCCCAGCTGAGTGAAAGGAAGAACCAACCCCAGCAAGCTGTCTCTCCCACTCTCACACACGGACACACAGCATACACACTAACAATGAACGGAAAATACGCAACTACATCTATAAACTGCAGAAACCATTTGCTTCAAGAACTCTCATCAGGTTTGCCTCGCAGAATGCCAAGAGACTTTTCTGGTAGATGTGGTTCATTGTGACCACATTGTCTATAAAACATACTTTAATTCAAGTCGGGTGGTGGTAGCATACTCCTTTAAACCCAGCACTAGGGAGGCAGAGGCAGGTGGATCTCCGTGAGTTCCAGGCCACCCTGGTCTCCAGAGTGAGTTCCAAGACAGCCAGGGCTACACAGAGAATCTCTGTCTCAAACAAACAAGCAAACAAAAAAACCATAAATAAATAAACAAACAAATAAATAAATAAGTAGTACTTTAATTCTATAATTCCACTCCTCTATATTCAGAGAGAGACGAGAATTCTAGCTAGTTTCTTCTCTTAAGGAAATGCCTGGTTTTAAGGCAGATATAGATTTTCTCTTTAAGCTAACTGGAAGAATGCTGGCATTTTCTGAGTATAAAATGGTGAGTGACTGCAGACAAAATAGATGTCTAAGCTTTATTTAGGCCCTAGCACTCGGCCAGCTCGCGTTCACTTTACAGCAGCACACAAAGTAATCAGTAGCAGACCATCACTCTCTGCATGAGGGGGGAATGAAAGAAGTATTGTGAAGAAGTGAAATGTGAAGAAAACAATTAAGAACCAAATTCCACCTAAAATAAGAAAGCTATTTCCTAGGCTTAAGCTAAAACTCACGTATCTACAATATGAAAAAAGGAAAGCCTGCATCTATTCAGTTTAGTGCATGAAGCATTTGCTGAAAGCCCCTGCATGGGCTGCAACCAGCACACCAAGGCACAGTGCAGCACACCAAGGCATAGCACAGAGGCACAGCGAAGCACAGCACAGCACACCGAGGCACAGCACAGCACACCGAGGCACACACAGCACACCGAGGCACAGCGCAACACACCGAGGCACACAAAGCACACCGAGGCACAGCGCAGCACACCGAGGCACACACAGCACACCGAGGCACAGCGCAGCACACCGAGGCACACACAGCACACCGAGGCACAGCGCAGCACACCGAGGCACACACAGCACACCGAGGCACAGCGCAGCACACCGAGGCACACACAGCACACCGAGGCACAGCGCAGCACACCGAGGCACACACAGCACACCGAGGCACAGCGCAGCACACCGAGGCACACACAGCACACCGAGGCACAGCGCAGCACACCGAGGCACACACAGCACACCGAGGCACAGCGCAGCACACCGAGGCACACACAGCACACCGAGGCACAGCGCAGCACACCGAGGCACAGCACAGCACACCGAGGCACAGCGCAGCACACCGAGGCACACACAGCACACCGAGGCACAGCACAGAGGCACAGCGAAGCACAGCACAGCACACCGAGGCACAGCGCAGCACACCGAGGCACACACAGCGCAGCACACCGAGGCACAGCGCAGCACACCAAGGCACAGCGCAGAGGCACAGCGAAGCACAGCACACCGAGGCACAGCGCAGCACACCGAGGCACACACAACGCAGCACACCGAGGCACAGCGCAGAGGCACAGCGAAGCACAGCACACCGAGGCACAGCGCAGCACACCGAGGCACACACAGCACAGCACACTGCAGAGTGAAAAGATCCCTAGAGACAATTACATGATGGTGGACTCGGTGACACGATGCAGTAAGGACGTGGCACAGGAGGAAAACATGATTCCCGGTTAGAGCTTCATAAAGCGACATCTAAAAGATTCCCTCACCTTTACCAGATGAGAACAAAGAGGGAAATCTAACGTTATGCTGGGAAAGGGGAAGAAAAATAACTGATACAGGCCCTGTGGTTAAAAATTTCCAAATTCTAAGCCCAATCTCTCCAATGCGGATCATCTAAACATAAGAAAAATCTTAAGTGAATTACCGGGTTTTTTGAAGGCTGCAGTTGGAATAACCTACAATTGTAGGGTAACTAGCTTGTCTCCCCACTAGCTTAAATTTGCCATGTGTGTGTGTGTGTGTGTGTGTGTGTGTGTGCACGCACCGCACATACATCTACGTGCGTGTAGGGAGGGTGGGTCTTGAGTATCTGATGTCTTACCTTGCTGCTTATTGAATGCTTCAAGAACCACGTCATGCCTCTAGGCTTTAAAGCTGCATTCCTTCTTAAGTTGTCTCTAGATGGAGTTTCTGGGCTTTTGATCTAGAAGGTGACTGACCTACTCTGTCCTGACTCATAAACTGACCAGCATACCTTACCTGGAAGGAACAGTTTATTCTCAAAAGGAAACTGCTTGGAATTGATATCTCACCTCTGACATGCCCCTTCTTTGGTGCTGCTTTGTTTTTAACCTCTGATATTCCCAAAAACAATCCAGAAATGTGTTTGTGTTACCATTTAAGGCTGTGGGTTGCAAGCAGTGGAGTGAGGAGGTGTGGAAGAGGGGCCATGGGAATAGTGAGAGGACTGGGCCTAGAATTCTTTCCAGAAGCCAAGTTTCACCCAGTTATTAAATGAACCAGTTCTGAACTAGATCAGGATCTAAAATTAGAACTAGTTATCTGAGCAGTGGCAATGTGAAGCCAATTGTCTCCCATCAGGCCCTGCAGGCTGCAAATGTCCTGAGCAAGTTCCCTCTGAACTAGGCAAACTTTATTTATACAAATGAAATGCCACTACACGCTATAGTGATCTTTATTCATGTTTTATAAATAAAGCTTGCCTGAGACCAGAAGATAAAACTAAGCCACTAGAGGCCAGGCAGTGGTGTCACACACTTTCAATCCCAGGATTTGGGAGACAGAGGCAGATGGGCCTCGGTTTCTCTATTTTATTTTCCAACAGTATTTCATGTTGATAAGATTTCTTCCATCATTGTTTATCACACTTGGGAAAAGAGGTATTGAGCTTCGTAGTTTCAAGTTTTTACTATTACTATTTTTTCATCCCTCGACCAATTTTCTGTTTTTAAACTTAGTAGCATCTGGCTTAATGGAATTTTGTTCATTTATAATACTTTAAAGTTATGCTAAGACATGGCCTTTAATGAGGCATTTTATATGAAATAGAATTACAACAGGAATTAATGTAGTGGTGCTAAGCATTTTCTTTAATATCCTCCTTTGCCTTGGATAATAAATTTTATTGAGTGCCATGAGCCACCTTTTGGGGTGACTTCTGCCATAGTCCTGGCTACACCAGCTTCATATGTTTCAGGGTAGAGGTATGCTAGAAAAGAAGAGCAGAGATAAGAAAGAAACACAGAGACACAGAATAGTACCAGGAGGGCAATTCAGTGAACACTGAATGCTGAATTTGCCCGTGTTTATTTTTCATACACTTTTATCACCCAATAGAAAAGGGGGAAAGAAAGCAAAAGACTGTTTTAACATGACACAAAGGACACCAGAACAGTTACTTGCTTCAATACTTGAGACATCAAGTCACTATTTCCTGGGTAAAGCCTTTGATGCTTGTAGCAATGAACACACCCTAGACCAAGTATCCTGTAGGCAGTCACTCCCTATGTCAACCCTCCTATTTTAAATGAAGGACTACAGGAGTATGCTTGAATTCTCTGACCTTTGGTCAGGATGGAGCAGATCCACCTCTAACGGTCATCTTAATGTCCAAAACACCAAGTAACCACACCCTAGGTCAGGCTACACCTGTTAACAACTTTGAAAGAGCAAAAAATAAGCTCAAACTCTCTGACCTTCAGACAAGGTGGAACAGGCTCGCATCTGTGTCCCAACAATTGAGCCTATCTATCTAAACAGCATCTAACCCCTCCATGGCTTATCTGACCATCTATGTGGTTGAGGAAATTTCATTTTGGACTTAGGAGACCAAAAGAAGTTTGATGACATTCAATTTGGTTGAGTTTCAAACAGGACGGCTCTCATCATCTATTTAACTACTCCCCAAAATGCCCTGTGTCTTTTCTACTGCTTTTGCCCCAAATTTTTATGGTGCACAGCCGAAAGTTTTACTGTGTTCAGGTGGCAGATAGGCTATTCTACCACTTTGAAAGGCACTGGGAACACAAACAAAAGAAGGCTCTCTGGGCAGCAAATCCACCTTCATAGTGTTTTCTTCTTCCTCACCCAAGTAATGCGTGGAGCGCACAGGTGGCCACTGAAGAACCCCAACCTAGGGAGGCCCCTCACATTAACCTCTGGGTCCGTGGCTTTCGTGGGCAGGAACCAGCACCAAGAACAGTGCTTCACTGACTTGGCGCTCTGTGGTCAACAGAAACAGAGGTATTCTGTGTGAAGTGCCTACAAGTTACATAGATGAGATATTACTTTCATCTGCCATTGCTTC
The DNA here is from genome assembly GCF_037038515.1 of Microtus pennsylvanicus. Taxonomy (NCBI): domain Eukaryota; kingdom Metazoa; phylum Chordata; class Mammalia; order Rodentia; family Cricetidae; genus Microtus; species Microtus pennsylvanicus. The sequence goes on along the minus strand of NC_134600.1, from coordinate 19,319,949 downwards.
TCTGGAAAGGAGAACTCAGCCTAAAGCCAGAGCATATTTACAGGTGCTAATGCAGCCTTTTCTCAAGGTACTGATTTCAGTGGGGTTGAGCCCACTTGCTGGGAAGTTCCATGAGGTTCATACGATCTCTTTCTCTGGGAAAAAAAAAGAAAGGAGTAAGTATTACTCTTCCTGTTAGATAAGTGTTCCCCAAAGGCCCATCTGTTAAAGGCTTGGTCTTCTGGCTCCTCCCGCCCCTTTGAAGCCAACCACCTACATCTCTCCATTTGCCTACAGTCACATAGCTCTCTCATCTCCTCTGCCTCCATGTTCCACTCTGAAAACTCTGTGACATTTGTCGCAATGAGACAATGCAGGATAACCTTCTTCATTTAAGGCCAGCTCATTAGCAGATTTAATTTCATTATCTACCTTAATTCTCTTTGCAATATAACTTGACAGAGATCCTAGGAATTCGGATATGGGTATCTTTGAGGGACTATTATTCTGTCTACTATGGGTACATTACAGCATTCTTGCTGACGGGAATAATACCACAGAAAAAGAACTGGATATTGCAGAAGCGGGGAGAATGACTAGTGTGGACATGGGTGAGAGGACAGAGAAATGGGCTTTTCAGGATCAGGGGTCCATTTTCCCTAGTTACCAAGGGAAGACTCTTGGGGCAGATGTAGGGCAGTAGATGATGAAGTGACCATTTTCTCAGTGACCTACAAGCAAGGTCATCACCTGTGAGAAACAGTGGGGTAGAAGTCACAGAGGTATAACGATGAGCAGAGAATATGGCTCAGTATCTGCTTGTATTGCAAGCATGAAGATTGGAATTTGATCCCAAGAACCCATGGCTTGGTTTTGTTTTATACACACACACGGGGGTGAAGGGACACGTTATAGAACTGACACCTAAGTGAAAGGGGCACGACAGGGCTAGAGACACACGAGAAGCAGCAAGGACCACTGAAGTCTGTGATCACTGCCTTAGTAAATGATCGCTAACACATTTCTTCCAGTCAAGCAGACAAAGAAATCTGCCATGGTAATTCGTCAGGGTAAGCTCTATCACTTAAAATTCCAGGCCTCAATACAACCACAGTTGTGTACTGACAAAACTGCATGAATGTCTTCCTTAATTCCCACAAAAACTGAAAAAAGTAGATTATATTAATATTATTGTGCCATTTTTCAGATGAGGACACTAAAGGGGTTGCTAAAGTAAGCCTGAACTATAATTCTTGTTTAATGTATTATTTTAGGTAAAACTAATATTGGCATTATAAAATTAACTCAATAAATATAATCTGATCAATACATTTATTTATTAACATTTAGAATCAATTATGTCAAGATAATATTTTGAAATAGCTTACGATAGTGGGAGTTTTTCTAACAATGGGGCAGCCTGTTTTTACCCTTAGAGTCAGGTATCATCATCAAGGTAACTGTTACTGTACAGTTGACATGTTTTCTTTATATTCTGTCTTGCCTCTTACTTAGTATTCTAATTTTTCTTTTTTTAATATTTATTTATTTATTATGTATACAATATTCTGACTATGTCTATGCCTGCAGGCCAGAAGAGGACACCAGACCCCATTACAGATGGTTGCGAGCCACCATGTGGTTGCTGGGAATTGAACTCAGGACCTTTGGTAGACCAGGCAATGCTCTTAACCTCTGAGCCATCTCTCCAGCCCTGTATTCTAATTTTCTAAGTGTTTACTTAACTTACTGTTACAGCTACAGAGCTGAGGCTTTAGCTCAACGGGAAAGTGCTTATTGAACATGTACAAGGCCCTGGCTTTGAGATCAGTACTGAAAAAATAGCATAGAATAAGTTTATTCAAATATCCTTAATTCAATTCCACATTTCATTTTTTCTTTCCTTTTTGGAGACAGTCCTCAAAGTAGTAGCTGAAGATGACCTGAGAGTCCTGCCTCGCCCTCCCAAGTGCACAGATTACAGGCATACACTGCCGCTCTGGGTTTATGTAGTGCGGAGGATCGAACTCAAGGCTTTGTGCCAGCAGGCACTCTACCAGCTGCACTACCTGCCCAACCTCGGTCCCATGTGCCTTTCACCTCACTCATCATTTCTCAACTTAAAAGAATTTTGATTAAATCCATTATATGAATTATGAAAATTTCGAAGATGTAATGAAAATATTACATGGAAAATAATTTGGGAGTGGGAGAAATGGCTCAATAATTAAGAACACTTGTTGCTTTTGCAGAGGACTCAGGTTCAGTGCCTAAGCACCCACATGGTGGCTTACAGTTATCCATAAATCCAGTTCCAGGGGATCCAACACTGTCTTCTGACCTCCAAGGACACATGCTACACATACATACATGAAAGCAAAACACTCACACATAAAATAAACTAAATAAACATAAGACATTTTTAAGAAAAAAATGTTGACTAAAATTTAGAAACTAGAAATTCTTCATTCATGTTGACTTTTCTATACACTTTTAATATACTATTTGTATTCTATTTATAGCTTTTGTGCCTGTGCCGTAAATTTAATTATCAGACTTATTTAAACATCCTCTTCATTTGAAAGACAAGAGCTCCTCCTACTGTTTTCCTAGACTAATGCTCATTGTTACACCACACAAATCTCACCTACAAGGGATTAGACTTCTTATTGTTAAAGCCAGAGTGATGGCTGGAGACGTAGCTGTTCTGCTGCTTGCCTAGTATGCATGAAGTCCTCACTTCAATTCCCAGAGCGGCACAGAAACAGGCATATGGCACATGCTGTAATCCCAGCACTTGGGGTAGAGGCAGGAGGATGAGGAGTTTAAATGCAGCCTGGGACTATATGAGACCACATCTCAAAACACAAAGAAGAATATAAGCCCATATTTCTTGACATTCAGAAGTTTCTTACATGCAACAAAAATCAAAAGTGGGGCTGGAGAAATGGCTCAGTAGTTAAGAGCATTGCCTGCTCTTCTAAAGGTCCTGAGTTCAATTCCCAGCAACCACATGGTGGCCCACAACCATCTGTAATGAGGTCTAGTGCCCTCTTCTGGCCTTCAGGCATACACACAGAAAGAATATTGTATACATAATAAATAAATAAATAAATAAATAAAATCAAAAGTGATTGAGCCAAGTGAGTAAAAGTGCTTGCCGCCACGTCTGCTGATTGACACTTCATCCCTGGGACCCACGAAGTAACAGGAGAGACCTAAGTCCCACAGGTTGTCCTTTGACTTACAAACACACACACCCACACACTTAAAATTTACAAAAAAAGAATTAGAAAACATTATTTACTTTCAATTGTGCTACCAACTAGCTATTTGCACCCAAGTAAGTATCCAAATAGCAAAGATTTGCTGGTATTCATAACTAGATACTATATGAGAAGTATAGATTTGCCCTGTGCTTCTTTCTCTCCTACTTCTAGAAAACCAAAGACATAGAGGTTATACTTCTGGCTTTCGAATGACTATTTGAACAACCTTGCAAATAACTTAAGTCTACTGGATCTTAGTTTATGTGAGAAAAGCAAATGTCTACGCAGGCCCACTGGGCTGTGGGGGGATTAAATATTACGTAAACACCTTGCATGTACTAGGCACACAGTAATGTTTTATTAGCTCGCTCTTTCTCATTAGCCCTGACCTTGGGAAAATAAACATCTTACTCTGGGGAAGAAGAAATTAAATAGTGTCATTTTGGTACTCATAGTACTCCCAAACAATCATTGTAATACTGGGCCCCAAGTCACTAGTGTAGAGTTTCCTCAACCTTAGCCCTTAGATGGCATCTCTGACTTCTACTCTCTACATCCCTGCAGCAGCCCTTTGGTTATGATGATCCAAAACGTCCCCTGACATTGCCAAGTGTTCCTTTAGAGCATTGGTTCTCAACCTGTGGGTCACGACCTCTGAGGTTGGACTGACCCTTTCACAGGGGTCACCTAAGGCCATCAGAAAACACAGATATTTACATTATGATTCGGTTATGAAGTCACAACTAAAATAATTTTCTGTTGGGGGTCACCACAACATGAGAAATTGTATGAAAGGGTCACAGTGTTAGGAAGGTTAAAAACCACTGCTTTAGAACCAAAATCTATACTCCTCACCTCTGGCTCTACTCCTGGCTATTAAGAACAACAACATTAGTGGAACCCTAGGAGATAATAAAATTTAGAGAGACTACAGGATGAGGCCCTAATCAGTTAGTACTCATAGGAAAAGGAGGGAAAACCTCTCCCTGCCATCTAGGACAGGGCAAGAAGGAGGCTGTGTCTGATCCAGAAAGAGGGTCTTCAGCAAGAAGCAAACCAGACAGTTCCTTGATCTTGGACTTCTCAGCCTCCACAAAGTGGAAAACATGTTATTTAAGATGCCAAGCCTGTGATTTTATATATATATATATATATATATATATATATATATAGCAGCCATGTGAATATCAATTTTAATAGAATAGGAAATCTTGCAAAACATCACAGATATGTATTGTTTAGTTATACACATTTCTTTTTAACTTTTATTGTGTGTATTTATTTTGTGGGTGTGTCAGTGGACAGCTTATTAAAACTGGCTCTCTCCTTCTACCATGTAAGCCCCTAGGATTGAGTTTAGGTCACCAGACTTGGTGGCAAGCAGGGCCATCTTGCCAGTCCTGAGATAAATTTCCTACTCCAAGTTTCAGTTAAAAATATGAAAGTCACCAGAAGCTGAGGAGATGGCTCAATGGGTAAAAGCATTTGCTGTGTATGCCTGTAACTCCAACACTGAGGGGCAGACACCGGAGGATTCCCAGGGCTCACTGGCCGGCCAGCTTAGCCAAAACAGTGAGCTTCTGGTTCAGTGAAAAGCAGCGGTACAAGAAGACAGCTGACATTCAATCTGATGTACACACACACGTGCATGCACACACACACACACACACACGCGCGTGCATGCACACACACACTTATTTAAAAGCCACTCTTCTGTACATAGAAAATCTTTTAAAGTTATAAATAAGGGTCCGGAGAGATAACTCAGCAGTTAAGAAGTCTGGCTACTCTTCCAGAGATCCAGAGTTTCAATTCCCATCACCCACGTGGCAGCTCATAACCGGTTACAACTGTAGTCCTGTGGGATCTGATGCCCCCTTCTGGTGTGCAGATGTAAATGCAGACAAAACATCCACATGCACAAAATAAAATATTTAAGAAAAATAAAATTATAAATGATCACATTTAATCGGGAAGCCCTGTAAGGCAAGGTGGAGAAATATAGAAAACTGAGGTCAACCGAGGGACTTGCTCTCAGAGTTGCACAGAACCCAAACTGCCAAACTTGTAGTGAGAAGGTTTTCACCTGATGTTTTAGGAAGATCTCCTCCAGGTTCCAAAAGAACAGGGATATCGAACAGCGTAAGAGGCCTTCAGTAGTGGGTCTATCATTAACATGTCATATCAGAACGTTAGGTAAAGTAGTAAGACTTAATTTTTCCACAGTGACTTGGTATATCCATAGTTCTCTGGAAATGAATAAAGGGCAAACAGAAACCAACTTCCGAACAGCCAGGTTCTTTGCCCCTCCAGACAACTAAACATGCCTCTCTCCTTTCCTCCACTAACCCCTGGAATCAGTCCAACTGCCCTCTGGGGACGTCTTCCAGCACTCCCCTGGTAGGTGTATTTGTTCTTCTGTAACCTTTGGCATGTTTGTTCCTCGTAATTCTCCCCCATTTCTGTTCCATCCTTCAACCCCATCCCAGAGATGGCCACTGTTCATTTTAAAATGGGCAAACCGCAGCCCGGGGCACAGTGTTTACCAGTTTAGTACGTATTGGATGATTTGACGGGGACTCGGCGGGAATTCCTACAGAAGCCAACAATGCACTGTTTTCCAGGTGAAGGGGAAACTGAACTGCCCACTTCCTTGTTATCATCTACAGGGGTTTTGATTTTCCGCCGCAGGACAGCCAGGCCTGAAGGCCCGAGCTTCCCAGTGTGACAGGCCAGTACTGGATGGGGGGTAGCGCGCTGTTGCCTCCCAAGAACCTACCACGGTTTGACGCCTCGGCCCTCGCTCGACTCTGTACTGTCATGGCTTGCCACCAGCTGTGTGCCCAACTTTCCCAAAAAGTCATGCTAGACCCCTTAAGTCCTTGACTCCCCAGAACCTGCTCTTGACAGTCTTGATTCAGGGAGCTGGGGATGAATTACCCAATTGTTTATATTTTTAGTTAGCACCCCCAAATGATTCATATTATCAAAGAAGGGAGGGAAATTTTGTTTCTGTCACCTCTAGGATTAGGACTTTTATTTTCTTCAGTGGCTTTCCCTGAGTTAACTTTAAACCATATCACGTATGTTCCATGAAGAAAACAGCTGGTCTTAGGACTATTTAACACGTATCATTTAGAACATCGCCTTCGTTTTCCTGGGTCAAGCGACAGAGCTCTGGAGATGAAGAAGAAACTCTACAACCGCTCTGGTCTCGCCATGGTCGCAATCTGCTTCTGGGTCCGAGCTGGTACAGCCTCTGCAGGATTCCTGACAGGGATGAAGCGGTCCAGGAGGTTTTCCCTTTAACCAGAACCATCGCTGGCAGCTGACTCACGTAAAGGAGACCTGAGGGGTAAATGGATCCGGCACTTTGTCCCATTTCACCAAGTCACCCTCGAGCGATGGGTGGAGCAGGAGTCACCATCAGGGCTAAAGGGGACTCTTGCAGGAAGTTCCAGGGAACTTTTTTGGGGGGCGAGAGTGGAATCTGGACCAAAGAGACAACGGGGCCCTGAAAGCTCAGTGTTCCCTCCCACGTGGAGTGTGAAGTACTCCATAAAAGGCCACTTCGCAACTTTCCAAAAGGCTCGCACACGCCCTCTCGGCGCCGAGCGGACCCCGAGGTGCTGACCTAGACGCTGATTCACGCGAACTTCCTGCACAGGCGCATTCCAGCCGGGACCGCGCCGGCGGGCTCGGGGGCGGAGCCGGCCCAGTCACGTGCGGCCTCGCGTCCCTCCGCGATTCCCCTACAAGGACTTGAGCCGGGGCCCCCCGCCCCTCGCGGTGCTCTGGAATGCCGGCGCTGGAAAACGGCGGGACGGACGCAACCATCTGCGGGAGGAAGGGGGGAGACGATCGCAATTCCAGAAGAGACGCGAGAAAGACGAAGAGTCAGTAATTGGAACAAGAGATCCTCTACACAACCCTCTCAGTTCTAAGTTCCGCGCTCTGTGCTGCCCATGGGCGCCGTGCTCCCGCCAACCGCTCGGGCATCTTCCGTGGGGTCCCCTCCCGTCGGTGCCGTCCCACGGAGGCGGTGGGAATGGTGGCTAGGCTTCCTTCCGGTTTGCTGGAGGAGGCCGGAAGTGGCCGTTCTGGGGCAGCTGGATAGTTGTTAAGTCGGTGAGAGCGGCTGGCAGAGCATCGCCGAGACACCCTCGATTCTCGCGGCTGGGCAGGGTGAGTGGGGCTGGCCTCGGGGCATGAGTGGCCCGTCCCGAGAAGGCGTCCCCGCGGGGCGGCGGGAAGCGGGGAGCACACCTGGGCAGGTGTGCCTGCGCGATCGCGGGCGGCTGTGGGCTGGGAAGCCGCGGGCTGGGGCGGCCGGGACGCAAACTTGCTCTGTTTGCCAAACTTGGAGCTTAGAAGATGATGCTCAGCTCGCTGGCGCCGCACGCCTGGGCCCGCGAAACCGGAGCCCCACAGAGCTGACTCCGAAACTATGTTTGGTTGCTAACGTAAACTTGCCAGAGTTTGCTGATAAAAAAAAAAAAAAACCGTAGCACAGCTGCCCTCTGCAGCTGTTGTTGCAGCTGTACGGCTACGTGTTTAGTAGGAAGAACCCATTCAAATTTAGCAGCTCAGAGGGCGCTCCTCTAATTAGAACTTTTTCTTTGATGTTTGAACGGGGAGGAGAGATTGGGGTACGTTTGTCTCTCGAGGGGACTAAGTCGACTTTACAGAGGAGTGTTTTTAGTTAGAGTTTAGTTAGAGTCGTTCAGTAGATATGTAAAATATTAGAACTTTAGAGATCGATCATTTAAGATTTTAACTTCTTATATGCAAAAGTTTGTATCAAAAGGTGGAAAAAGCGAGTTTACTGAAATTGCTGGTATTTTCTTTTTCCGAATGGCTCTTGATAAGGATTAATAGAAAAGCATTTTATCTTCAAAAGTGAGATGTAGCAGACAAGTCGATCCTGACAACTAATTGACTTTTTAAAAAGTGCTCGGACTTCTTGGGTGTGGCTGTCTGGGAGATTTGAATCGATTCTCAGCTGGAAGTGTGCCTGAGAAATGAAAACTCGGCTTTCCTTGGTACTGAAACGCCCAACTTGAAAATATACTTTCAAAAACTGAATTTGCCCACACACACCCAAAAATCTTATCTTGGAAACAAATGACACAGATGAAATGAGACAGATTTGATCTGGAGTTTGAAGCAGGCCAAATACCTAGGTCTTATAGCACACTAGGAGGTTCTGGGATGGGAGTTTTCCAAGGGATATATCACCCAGTTTTAAGGGTTTTTCATTAAAAGGTATTTTAATATAACTTTTCCTAAGTATGCTTGTTTTAGATATTCGTTAAAGGATTTTTCTTTTTTACATGTGTTACCAGTTTAGGAGCTCTAAGATCCTGCTATTTTAACTTAGGCAATCTCATGTATAATTTAGTATTGATTGGTCCCACTTCATAGCTTTCACAGGCAGCTCTGTTGTTGTTATGGAAAAAATGTCACTATGGCCCAGGCTATCCTAGAACTTGAGATGGTCCTGCTTCAAGTGCTAGGATTATATACCTAGTTGTGAACTGCCACACCCAGCTTTAGTTATAAATTCTACATTTCTAAAGATCCTGAAAAATCTGGTATGTATAGAAAGCCTCTCTGAGGATCTGTCTTTTGTTTTCCCATGTCTTCATAGTCCGATGTCTTCCTTAAGCATGGACTCCCATCTTAGCAAACTGACACACAAAATCGCTCAGGCTGGGAATGTAGCTCAGTAGTAGAGTGCTTACCTAGCATGTGTGCGGCCCGAGGAACCCTCCCCATATTAGTCACTGCTGAAGCACTGTTAACTTAGCTTAAAACATTATACGCCTTTCCATCTGTAAGCCAGAGTGTCCCAGCCACCTTCGACTGCCTTCCTTCTCTTTCTGATGCTTTGAAACCCTCATGTGTTCGCTAGAAGGCCAGTCTGCAAATTTCCCTGCTTTTCAAGTTTCACCCCAAAGATCTTTCCCAAGGCTTCCAAAGTGAGGAGGATCTCACATGTTCCTCTCATGCACCCTAAATAAAAAATAGTCACAATGATTGTAAAATATTTGCAATTTCACACGAGAATTGTGTTTTACATCTTCACTTTTGGAGACAGTAGAAGAGTGTCTTAGAACCACAGCAAAGAGAATTCTACCAATTCTGTCAAACATTATCTCTTTGAGATCATAGCACTTTTCTCCACATGATCCCTTTACGTAAGTTTATTCCAGCCATGCTTGTAGTTCGGTGTGAAAAAGTAAGCAGTTTCTATTGTTTTGTATAGATGCCTAATTGACCATCCCAGGCCTGTGAAGCTCCAAGTTTCTGCGTTGGGAGATACTTGAATCAGTCTTATCTCCTTGAAAAAGTTGAGGCCTAGGGAGTAACTTGCTCGACGTTCCGTTACTGGATTTGGAAAGAATTAACTGCTTGAATTAGGATGGAACATCTGACTCTTGATTATAAACAAAGTTTATAATTTCCGACTGATAATGCCCTGGGTTATTTAGCCTCCCCTCCCTTGTTTTAGACAAGGTCTTTCTTTGTGTCCTTGGCTGTCCTCAATCCACCTGTATCTGCCTCCTTTGGGATGAAAGGAATTCACCACCATTCCCGGCTTCATTCTTTCATTATTTTTATGCATTGTTTTAGCTTGAGAGTCATACCTCTGAAGTGTATGTAGCTCATTTCATAAGTTGAACTAATCATTGCATTTCCTTATAGTTGCCTCTCCAACTATATTTTAACTTCTTTAAGATAGGTCACGTATGTGCTTTACATTTTTAACTTTTGACTAGTGTTCAATGCTAATAACATTTGACATGCATTAATATAATTAGCTGGTCCTAATACAATCATTTGAATTAAGCATGGGATGAGCTAAAGTTCTGGGTGAAGCTGTTGTTAATGCTAAATAAAACACCAGAAAGGAATCTTTTTGATTATCTTGTAGTGCATTTACTAATGTTTTGGTGGTTGAAAAAGTCAGTGGACGGCCGGGCGGTGGTGGCGCACGCCTTTAATCCCAGCACTCGGGAGGCAGAGGCAGGTGGATCTCTGTGAGTTCGAGACCAGCCTGGTCTACAAGAGCTAGTTCCAGGACAGGCTCCAAAATCACAGAGAAACCCTGTCTCGAAAAACCAAAAAAAAAAAAAAAAAGAAAAAGAAAAGAAAAAAGAAAAAGTCAGTGGACTCTGTTGCTTCTGGAGTGTGGGGCTCAGGAACTCTGGTGGGGCTATCCCTTTCCTCTTCGCCACCACAGGCTTCTGGCTTGTCAGAATAACACTGGCCCTGGGGATGGCCGCCATGCCCAGATTAAGGGGGTGTTTGTTCTTTTGGATCATGTGCCTGATTTGCTGAGGGTGGCCATGCATTCTTGTTGATGGTGGTCCTTACGTAAGAAGTGTCTGGTTTTAGCTGACCAGGTCTGGGATTCATGACCACCATGACCCCTTTGCCCCCAGCCACAGCCTGCACTCCCATAGTCTTGCTGTGAGTCAAACTGTTGTAGCAGGAGTTGCTGGCCTGCGGATTGCTGTGTGTTCTCTTATTCCCCTTGATCAGGAAACTGGAGAAGTTCCAAACCACTATCCATTGCACATGCGCAGACATGGCGGTATCTCCTTTCCCTGTGGCGGCCGGAGACGGAAAGAGTGCATTTACTAATTTTTAAATGCATGGTTTAAATAATAGGAAATATAGTCTTAAAGGTTACATATGACTTTTAACATGTTAAGCATTTTTATAAAGGAATTTTAAAAGTGCACCCATCAAATTTAGTTTTCCGTGAGATTTTAAAGAGTAAAAATCCACCTTTGTCAGCCATTTGACTGATTCTCATCAGTTTTTCTGTTCTTAGCATAACTGACATTCCTGTGTCACTGGGGAAGGGAAACAATGTTGTCATACAAACAGGCTATTTTTGAAGATGATTTTTGACTTGCAAAGGTGGACTATGCTTAATATTGGAGAGCTGTGGACTAGTAAACATGTGCCACTCGCCAGAGTTCGTGAGGGCTTTTAAGAGACGCATCCCGTCATACCTGCCGTTAGCCATTTAGATCAGGGGAAAGAATGCAACTTTGTGTAGTAAATGAGACGTACGCCTCCATAGAGTGAATGCATTTTACGAATGCTTTCAGTAGGCTGTAAAAGACAGTCTCCTAAAGGAGAAATAAAAGTAGGAAATTTGGGAATATATAATTTCTGTGCTGTGCACGGCATCTTTCCAAAGACATCCCGCTGTACTGCCTATGTGCAGGTGGATTGGATTTGTGACTGACCATCCGTTTAAGGGTTTCCTACGAAAACCTGAAACCAGATTTCCATAGGGAGCCGTGTGAGCAGAGCTGCCCTGATGTTTCTGTAGCTGTTTGTGGTCTGATGGTGTGGTGTGGTCAAGGAAGGAATGTAAGAACTAACTTCCTTTTTGTTTTTTATTTTTGTTTTTTTACCTCATAGGAAGCATTCTAGAGGTCACTTTGGGTGCTGGAATCTAGGTAGCGGTTCATTCTTTGCAGTCCACAGACTTATTTTTAGCGCAAGGGCATGGTGCTTGCTGCATCATGGCTAGATGTTGTTTTCAGAACGTAAGCTTTAAAACTGTTATCTTGGTCAGAGTGGAGTCAGTAGTCCCTGTTTTAGCCCTGCCTGGAGGAATATAACTCAGCAGTGGCTTAGGCTTGCTGATCAGGATTCTGCTGGCTGTCATCTCCACCTCACCCTGAAGAATGGTATGCTGGAATTTTATTATCTGATAACTCGGGGGTTTTCCACTTCAATCATTTTGTATTGTGTTCTTAAAGTTGCGTGTTCACAGGAAAAACATTTTTATTTTATGTATTAGATGTTCTTTTAAGTTTTCCAGGGATAAATGTATTAGAGAGTGAAGATAGAATTTGTGATCTTGAGGTGTTCTTTAAACGAAATTGCTTACAGCTTGTACTCTGATTTCGAAAGAGAAGCCTCAGCTGTATCGGGTGTTGAGTGCAGAGCAGCTCTGTATAAAGTACAGTCTGTAAGACGTAACGCCTGGTGAATTAACTTCAGTTCCTATACCTTTATGTTAGCCTTTCAGCAAGCTGTTGTTGAACGACGCTGAATCCGGAAATGAGGGTGCGATCTGAAATGTTCTCTGACTGGAAGAATAGCACCTGTCAGTAGAGGTTGGAAGGGAAGACCTCTTCCATTGGTCATTTTTTCTGATGGCGTGAGCTACAGGAGGCTAGGCTTCTGAACACTAGTTAGTACCTCTTAGCAAACCCGTAGTGCTGATGTATAAGAACTGCTACTGTTTCCTGGGTATCTAAGGTTTCTCTCTCTCTCTCTCTCTCTCTCTCTCTCTCTCTCTCTTTCTCACTCTCTCTTGTGTGCATGCATGCTCGTGCACACACACACATACACATGCACGCACCTCCTTGGATTTTATTTTTCTGTTGTTGTTAGGCTCTATGGTAGTACTAGGGGTATGTATATAATCTTGATGTGCTGTGAACTGTGACTTGATGTTGGTGGAATTAGAAGTGATGGTCCTTTTATAAAAAAATCTTTCAACTTTAAGAGTGAATGAATTCAAAACTGAAGACTGATTTTTCTCTTTTAGTTTGGTTGTTGGGGTGATGGTCCTGAACGGCTAGAAATCTTGACGCACTTGGGTTACCCCACTGAAACTTGCCACTGACTGATAAGAAGACAATTCCACTCATCTTCATTAATCTCTGTTGTTATCCATACTTAGTAATCTTAGATACTGATTTTATTTCCCTTGAATTCTTTCTTAATTAGGATTTAACCACCACCATGTCGAGCAAAAGGGCAAAGACCAAGACCACCAAGAAGCGCCCTCAGCGCGCAACATCCAATGTGTTCGCCATGTTTGACCAGTCCCAGATCCAAGAGTTCAAAGAGGCCTTCAACATGATCGACCAGAACCGGGATGGCTTCATCGACAAGGAGGACTTGCATGACATGCTGGCTTCAATGGGTAATGTTCACTTACAGTGTTGATGTATTAGCTAGGATTCCCTTAATGTTTTCATGATTCTTAAAGCTCTATGGAGTCTGTCTAAGTGATTGATTTAGGAGCAGTGTTTCCCACTGGGGCACACGCAGACGCCTGTGCCTATCTCAGGGTTGGGCTGAAGGGCTGTGTGTGCATGCAGGTATGTGGGTGCTGTCTGAGAAAGTGAGTGCATATAGCTCTTTCAGAGGACTTGAGTTGGGTTCCCAGCACCCACATTTAGTAGCTCACAACCACCTGAAACTCCAGCTGCAGGAGGATTCTCTGGGCACCTGCACCCTTGTGCATGTACCCCCCCCCACACACATAATTAAAAATAAGTCCTTATAAAGAGAAAGTGAGAGATCTTGATTAAAAGCAGTATTAATCCTTCCGCCATCTCACTGGAATATTACATATTTATTGTAGATCTCTGAACTTTCCCCTTGTTTTGCTATCATGAACCCAAATAGCAAACAATATAGTGGTTTCATTTCCTGCTAGAATGTTTACGGTGATTAAGCGTTTGGTGTATTTCGTAATGTAATTATGAGTATGGCTCTTTTTGTTTAGGAAAAAATCCAACTGATGAATATCTAGATGCCATGATGAATGAGGCCCCGGGCCCCATCAATTTCACCATGTTCCTCACCATGTTTGGAGAGAAGCTGAATGGCACAGATCCCGAGGATGTCATCAGAAACGCCTTCGCCTGCTTTGATGAGGAAGCAACAGGTAAGTCAGGGTGACTTAATCACAATGCTGTTTTAGTTATGTAACAAGGCACACAGTATTTAAAGTGTGGTGAGTTAGCACTTTTTGAAGGTTTTCTCCAGCTTTCTTTTCGTGTGCTCATCACACACCTTACTCCTCCTCCCTTCCACATGAGTGTGTGAGTGTGACTTGGAGACTTTTTCTGGGCTCCTTAAGTATTAGTCGTTTTCAGAAGTTTGTTGGTTAAATTTGCAACTTCTTTGGGAAACGTACTTACTCTTTTACTTAATGGTTAATTGCCCAAGGTCCTGACTGTCAGTACTGTGTTAAAGGAGCAGCTGGCCAGAGCAGCCTGGTAAATTGCTACAGACCACAGCACAGTAGTCTTGTGTTTGCCTGTCAGGCATCTGAACTCCAGATTATCCATCCCATGTGCTGTCTAACCTCTATATTAGAATATTCCAAGAAGACCTTAGACTCTGGTATCAGATGAGCAGGTTTCAGGTTCTCTTCTGCTGTGTGATAGCTGTGTATTCGGGCAGGTTACTTTGGTAAGGTTCTGTTTTTATTTTTGATGAAACTGGCAATACTGTGACCTTATCTTGCAGGGCTGTTACGAGGATGAAATGGGGGATGAGATGGTCAGCTAGTGCCAAGCATGCTGCTGGCATGTAGCTGACTGAGAAAAAGGAAGTGCTTGGTGCGGTGCTGCAGGACTAGAGCCTGTAAACCCAGTGCTCAGGAAGCTGAGTTTGGAATCATGGCTTTGGGATATAGAAGACTATATCCCCCAAAACAGACCATTAAAACTAACAGTGTTAACTATTGGAATGCCTGGTCCTTTGGCAAAAGTAGAGGAGAAAGCATATGGGGCCTATTTTCTAGGATTTTCACTTTGTGTCTCGGCCAGTGTGTGTAGAGAGGGAAGGCGCCCTCTGGTTGCCGACATTCCTACGTAGGCTAGTCATAAATGCCCGTGGTTGGCAGGGCCAGCTGGTGGAAGCATGCTGTCCTCGCTCTAGCTTTCAGGCTCCCCGCAGCATGGCCATCTTCTGATTTTCACATATGACCGCCACAAAAGAGGCACATGTGTGCATGTGAGTGTGACTTGTAGGCTTTTTTCCTGGCTCCCCCAAAACAATGCGCCGAGTTCTTCACTCGTGTCTCTCTCCTGGCACGTGCATGGTGGGCATATTTTAGTTGTGTGCTTACTGCCAACCACAGCTCATTCGTGTGAGTTGGCTGCAGTGAGTGATTGATTTCTACAAAGCTACCCGTCTAAGACTTTAGGGGCCTTCTTTAAAAATGTAGGATTGGAGTTTCTTTGATAATCTCATCTTGTCGATCTCACTTTGTGGGAAATGTATTCCTAGTGTATTAATGTCACACCCAGGAAGTTGTTTGAGTCTGTTCTTTTTTGCTTTGTGACTAGGCCTGTTTCATTTCTTTTCCACCTATAGTATATTAAGGGTTCTTAATCATTGTGCATACAAGTTACTTGAGCCCTTTAACACTGCTAGTACTAGAAAGAAATGAGGGCTAACACAAGGTTCTGCTTCTGTTTTGTGAGTAATTCCATTCTTTTTGGCAGGAGGGTTTTATGGAAATGTCAGGTAGCAGGTGGCTGCTATTGGCCTGTACAGTTTGTATGGCCTCTTGCTGAACACCAAGCCAACAGGAAGGATGTGGAACAGTCAGGCAGCAGAGTAACGCCATGAGCATCTGCTTGTCTCTGTTAGGGCTGCAGGCCCGTGAAAATACATGGACTGTGGAGTGGGTGTGGGTCTTCTGATCCTCCATTCTTTACCCTCCAGGCACCATCCAGGAGGACTACCTGAGGGAGCTGCTGACCACCATGGGCGACCGCTTCACAGATGAGGAAGTGGATGAGCTCTACAGGGAGGCCCCCATTGACAAGAAGGGCAATTTCAACTACATCGAGTTCACGCGCATCCTCAAGCACGGAGCAAAAGACAAAGACGACTGAAGAACTCCAAATTCCAGCTACATGTTCGCTGTTGCCACTGGGGTATTTCTGAGGTTTTTCTCCTAGAACCCGGTGCATGCCCTAGCTTACTGCTTTTTGCTGTCTGGTTTTGTATTTATATAATCTCAGCCTCTTTGGGCCACATGTATCTTTATAATCATACTGGAAATGGGACGTGGTGTCGTTATCCAACCAGAAAGTAAGGTAACGGGACTTACAGGCAGTCTTGTCCCTCATGTGTAAAAACTGCAGCCCACACAGAGTCAATATATTTTTTCAGAGAAAGTTATCCACTCAATTTTTTCTGAATGATAATTAAACTTTCTTGATAAAATACTTAGTTGTTTAAGTTTATTTCCCACTTGATTTTAGTTTCACTTGCGTCTTTGAAAGCAAGGCAGATGAAGTGAACAGCATTCCTGTGAGCTTGCTTAGCTCCTTCCAGTGTTCCTTGTCTTTTTAAAAGCAGCCCTGGTTTCCTCTGCACCTGTTTATTTCTCCCCTCTCGAGGAAATCAGATTTTAACTGCCCTATTTGGGTTTCCTAGACTTGGTCTACAATTTTGCAAACAATTCCTGCATAATTGTGAGCACTTGAGCAGCTTGAGATACTAGAGTTCGACACTCTTGCTTTATCTCCTCCGACTTTAAACTTCTGTACATTACTTCCTGCCCCTAAAATAAGATCAGGCCACTAAGTATACTAATTTTCATTTGTTGTATCAAAAAACTCTACTCAGCGCTAAAGGTTCTATGGAATGCTTTTAACAAAAAGATTTCTGTGTTGTGTTTCCAGCTGTTGGAAATACACATAGTATTTTTTGTTGTGTACAGTTTTTCCCTTATAGCAACCCCTATTGAAGGAATGTTTGTTTCTGCAGAGAGTTGTCGTGTGTGAGCTTTAGACACTCCTAACCTACCCACAGTCACAACAGCTGTGGCTGCATGCCTGGGAAAGTGAGGTCATCGTTTCGATCCTAAAAATAACTTCTGTTATTTGTGATAATTGAGAACTGTTGCTGAGCTAATCGGGGAAAACACTCGTTCTGTTTAGTTTTCTAATGTTTCAAAAATTCCCAAGTTTAAAAAGGTTTGAAGCAGGGGGGTTGGTGGGTTTGCTTCAACAAGACCCGTCCTTGAAGGAAACCATTACCTCATTTGATAAACAATTTCGGAATGCCTTTGAGCAGCAGGTTAGAGAGCCAGAGCCCCAAGTGGAATGGGGGCAGGGGGCAGGGGATCATAACAACTGCTCTTTGCTTCCTTCAAGATTACAATCTCAGAAATCTGCCCTAATTTCCTGCTTGAATTTCGTTTTGTTTTTTTATTTAAGCAAAGTAACTTTTTTAGCTTATCCACTCAGTGCTAGTCTTACCGAATTTCCATTTCTACTGAAAACAATACAAACCCCAACCTACCATCTCTGCGTTAACACAGCTTTAGCCAGGAATAAGTTATTTCCACTCTAGGAAGAAAGTACTACTAAAATTATCTCTCGGAGCGTCCATCTCCATCCGGACAACCCCATAAACAGCCTTTAGGAACAGTAGTAGGTGGTCAGCCCTCAGTGAAATGAAACAGTTTGCTAGTGGGACTCTGCGTAGTAGCTGGGTTTTGCTTACACAAGAATGGCTGCCAATGAAAAGCTGTCAAAATGTCTCCTAGCAACGGACTTGACTACAGAACCAGTCTCTAGAGTTTCCATGATGAGAATGATCTCAAAAGCCCCAGGAAAGCACTCCAAGGGGCAGCACCCCACCGTCTGCTCATGATCATGTTGCCTTTGAGACTCATTGCCCAGATTGAGTGCATCTGACCAGGGAACCTGAGACTTAGGGCAGGAAGTGAAGGCATGCAGCTGGGACAAAGGGAGGACGGCCAGAATAAAAGGCAGACTGAGGAGAGGAAGGAAGGACAAGCGGACAGTGACAGAAACAGTTACAGAAAGCTGGTTTAGGAGGAAGGAGGGTGGTCACCCTGTCACAGAGGAGTGTAGGGAGCGTGGCTATGCGTCAGCCATTAGGTAGTTCAGAATACAGAAACCACAATGAAACAGTATAGTGAACAATGCTGACGTTTAGGGCTCTGGCAGATCTGCAGTTTCAAGTCCCAGTTCTGCTACACCAGGGATTTCTTCTCAGGCGGGCGTAAGCAAGCTACTTAACCTTTGTTGACCTCTTTCTCCACTTCTAAAATAAATCAATGCTGTTCCTAATTGCATTTTATGATTAAAAGCAACATGGATCTAGAGCTGGGTGTGGTTGAATAAACCCCACTCATTACCCAAGTAGATTTGTGGTCGGGCTGTTCTTAAATACTGGCTTCCTCATCGGAAACAGGAAGGCTTCCTTCGAAGTTTGCTACAAAAATTAGAAGCTTGAAAACGAAGGTTCTGAATGCAGCAGATATGCAAATTGTAGTTTTTCTTATTTTGCTCACTAGCGGGTTCCTGAGAAGAAATCCTGAAGGGAAGTCAGGGCTTTCAAAGGGCCTATTCTTAATGATGAAGTCTTTTATAGAGGGGTAAAGTCTGGCCTTTGTCTGATCCACCCCTTCAGCCTCACTCCCTGCTTTTTTGAGAGGGGTCTTGCTGTGTTAAGTTTGCCTTGAGCTCAAGATCCCCCTGCCTGCCTCTCTGCTACTAGAATGCCAGGATTAAAGGCCTGTGCCACCACAGCCTGCCTGTCAACTAGTCTTACATCATGTAGGAAGGGTTAATAGATTGTGACAAACTCTTAAGATTTTATAAGAAACATAATTATTTAAACAATGACTTAAGGACAGACGGCATTGAAGTGGAAAGAATACTCAGGATTAGACATAGTATCAGCATTACCTGATTCCTACCCATTAAAAACGGAAATTATTATCCATCTCTGACCTATTCAATACCAGCGCCAGATTTTCAAGTGCAGAGTTAATAAACCCCTCGGTTTATTTGGTTTTTTTTTATTTTACATCTTATATGTGTATTTGCTTGAGGGAGGGAGTTGCTCATTCCCTGCTGCCGGCATCTGGATGGTTTGCAGGAGTTGGTTCTCCTTGTGGGTCTTGAGACTCTTTATTTATTTATTTATTTTAATTTATTTATTTATTAAAGATTTCTGTCTCCTCCCCGCCCCCGCCTCCCATTTCCTTCCCCCTCCCCCTGGTGGCAGGCACCTTCACCTCCTGAACCATCTTGCTGGCCCCTACCTTTTTGTTGTTGTAAGTACTGCCCGGTGCTGGACATACTATGGTGTCCCTACCTTCTAGAAATTGCTGATCAGACTTCTAGAATATGTAAACTCCAGAGGGAAGACCTTTTTAATTGTCTCCCCCAGCGCCTGGCACAAATTTAGGGGGGGAGTGCTTAATCAAGACTATTACTAGATTGACTATCCTTCATTATTTCAAAATAGTGCTCCTCACCTAATTATCCCAGAATGAGGGAAGTTAAAAAAAAAAAACTATCCTCAAGAATACACTATGCATAGTATCTAGAACAAATTCTGCGCAGTGCGTACTCTTAATTCTATCCTTTCTTCAAGAATAATTCAAAATCGGCTGAGCCCTGATAATCTGCAAGTTGGAACTGGGGAGAAAGGACACTGGCTGGAAAGCGATTTCAAATCAGCGAAGGGCGGCTCTGGAGCCCACGGGGCAGTGCTCAGCCTCCGCCCTCTTCCGTGTTACATTCCTTCTCTAGAACTGTTTATCTAAAGTTCCGTTCAACCAGGCCAACCGCCCTTTGCTAAACCAAGCAACCTCGGACTGGCTGCTACGGGCGCCAGGGGACCCCCAAAACCAGGGCGGATAGCGGCCCACCCGGGTCAAATTCCAGCGCTGGCGCTCCGCCCTCGGCCGAGGAATGCGGAAGGACCGGGGAACCGGCACGGGAAGCCGGGGAGGCTGGCGGGTCGCGGCTGACTGCGGCAGGGGGATGCAGTGTAGGTGAGTTGGGGAATCCGTACTCGTGGCCATCCAGACTCAGTTCGTCGGGTCGCGCAGCCAAGCTAGTCGCCGCCGCTGGCCCCCGGACCCCCGGTCCAGCGACACGCTAGCCGCACACCCCCCCCCCGGCCGCGGTTGGTCGCGCCCAGCTCGCTGCCGCTCCTTCCGCCCCGCCCCCTGGCCGGAAGTGCGGCGCCGCCACGGTCTCTCCGCAGCCCTCCGCCGGTCGCAGTAGCCGTTCGGGTCGTCTCGTGCGTGTGTCCTCGGATCTGGTGAGTGGCTCGCGGCACCCCCACCCCGCGTCGGTCCCTCTCTTGCTGCGCCACCGCGCCTGGAGCCTCCGGGCGGTGGGACAGCCAGGCTGGCGGAGAGGAGGCGGCTCAGGATGAGGCCCTGCCGCAGGTCCCGGGCTGGCGAACCCTGCCCGAGGCCCTGTGTCGCCTGGATGCCTGACACCTGGTACCCGGCTGCCTGCACCTGCCGCGGCCGCAGGCTTCAGGTCCTACTGGTGTGGCGGCGCCATCTACGCGCATCCGTTCTAGGCGCTTTGGGGGAGGAGAAGCCCGCTGGTGCACCACGGTTCCTGCCTAAGGAAGCCTGGCACCGGTCCTGGAGTTCGTGGTTAGCAAAGGCTAAAACGAACCGCTTTCCATCCATTCTTACTGTACCTGGCGTCTTGCGGAGATTTAGTTCATCTGAGAAAGGGACAATTCAAAAAAAGCTGTAAAGAATTGAGAACTTACTAAGCAAAGGCTCCAAGAGGAAGAACTGGGTGGTTTTGGCTAGAAGTCTTGGCGGAAGTAACAAAAGCAAAAAGAAAAGAAAAGAAAAAGATAAAGGTGGGCATTGTACCATATGTTCAGGAAGCACGAGAGACCAGCCCCCCGAATGGAACAAAACAATAATGGACAAGAGCTGGGAATGAGAAAGATAGGGTGGGGCAGGGCTCTATACAAGGTCCCGGGCCTGGACCCTATAAAATAAAATAAAGTAGTTAACTAAGTTAGGCCTTTTTATAGGTGTGTTGAAAACTTACAGAGAAATAAAAAAATTATGTAAGGGACCTTAGGGAGTCACTCTATAAGGAAATAACACGATGAAAGGGTCTTTAGGGGATCAGGTTAACAACTTTTCGTTAAAGATGACTTTGCTCTACTGTAGTCCTGCGTGTTGGAGAAAAATCACAGCATTTTCTAATTCGGTAGACCCCTACAGACTTATCTCCTGAAACCGTTTTTAGTTTACAGTCACGGAAAGTGGTGAGGTAATTTGCCTGGGATCAATTGAGAAATTCATAGGATGTCACCAATTTCCTCTGTACACTCTCTCACTGAACACAGACACACATACAGGTGCCTGATCACCCTTCTTTAAGTTTGTTTCCGCTGTGTTAAATAAAATAAATTCTATGATAGCTGCCTCCGTATTTGTTTCTGCTTTAGTGAGACTGAGTTTACTGAACTTTGGTCTCGGAAGTACAGATCCCCAGGTGATGGTGGTTAAACTTAGGAAAGCCAAGGATGGGGCCAGTGTCCCCATTTTCCCAAGGTTAAAAAATACCATCTGTCTAAGGAGGAGTTTTATTATACCCTCGTTATCAGTATCTTTGGGCTCTGGCTAGTTCCACATAGCAGGCAAAGCAAATCCCCTTCTACCTCTGAAGGTTGATCCCTGAGTCCTCCGTGACTGGTAAGGGAGTGAAAAAGACAGCAAGCTTGTAGGGGGTGGGAGTGGGTGCAGGTAGGCAGTTTTAGAGGAAGTAAACTGGCTTGAAAAACAGGATATCCGGGGCAGCTCCTTTGGACTCTGAGCATGGTGTGAACTCTAGACGTTTTTCCAGACTTGGGGAGGTAGCCCTAGCTACTCCATTGTTTCTGCTTCCCATGCTCGGATCCTCTTCGCGAGAGAGGGAGGAGAAGGGAGGCAGAGACCTAAAGGCGCTTCTTTGATTCAGAGTACTAGCGTGGCGAACAGCATACTTGATGTCACCATTTTTGAACCCCAAAGTACACATTAGCCTTGCTGGTCACCTCACCTAGAGTTTTCAAGACGGGTATGTTGCAGCTGCTGCTAAGGGCATGAGAGGCGGCTGGATTCCCTAGGTATGCTTTCTGCCACTTTGTAGCTTTTATCTGGAAAACAGGGATCCCAATACGCCCACATTATAAGCTGTTGTGAGGGTTAAATAGTCAATGCTTGTGACTTGCTTACTCTGCTGCACCCATAGCTTGTCCTTTGCTAATATTTCTTCCAAGTGCTGAGCACAGGGGTAACCAGTTGGTGGAGTTTGTGAGGAAGCTCTGGAAAATGAGCCTGGCTAAGTGTGTGCTGACTTAGAAAAAAGCCTTACTTCAGGAGTGCTCGCTCAGCTCTAACACCTGCCGTACTGTGAACACTTGTGTATGCAATTTGTTTTTGATGGAAAGAAGTTACTTATATGTATGTTCTTGCTTACCTATTTGGCACCTGCCAGGTGCAAGGCAGTCTTCTAGACTTTATAATCCAAGAAGAAAGACAAAAGGCTGTAAAAAGCCTTTGTAAGTAAAAACTTAAGAATATTTGTAAGTTGTAATTTTCAATGTAATTCTACTAGTGAGTAGAAAAGAATAAAGGACTGAGTGTGTAGCACTTGCCTGATATGTTGGAGGTCCTGGTTTGATCCCACACACTCAAAAATGGCTTTTAAAAGAAGAGGAGGAAGACCACTCATAAACTCAACACAGTGGGTCAGTCTCAAAACTATTACATTGAAAGACTCCAGGCTGGCCTGGGGAGATGGCTCAGCAGTTAAGAGCTGCTCTTCTAGGACCCGGGGTTCAGTTCCCAGCACCCACAACTGTGGCGACTCACAACTGTCTGTAATTCCAGTTCCAAGGAATCTGGCATCCTAACAGACATTCATGCAGGCAAAACACCAATGCACATAAAATTTTAAAAAGTGAATAAATCTTAAAATAAAAAAAGGAACAAAAGAAAGAAACCAGGCCTGCACAAGTATATACATTTGCTTTTTGGTTTAAAAGACACTCAAACAAGAGTAGATCAAGTTAAGATGGTCTCTGATAACCTCTATCGTAGCCCCTGGAAGCTGAGGCAGGAGGTCCTGAGCTTTAGTCAGCCTGGGCAATGTAGTAAAACTTGTCTCAGGAAAGAAATCCAAACAAGATTTGCCTGGGTAGCGACTTCCGGGAAACTTTCTGGAGTGATGTTTAGCATTTGTAACTGACTTGGGTTATTACATGGGCGTACACAGTTACAGAAGTGGTTAGATTTGCGCACTTTAGAAGTGATAGAGATATCAGAGAATAGGGAACTGCCAGGACACCCAGAACACCTGTAAGGAAGGAAGAAGAGAGGGCGCTGCGGTGTATGTGGTAAGTGTGCCTGGTGTTAGATGTAAAGGTTGTGTTTGACTCTTTAAAAGAAAGATAATTATGGAACTTAAAAACCTACGTATGTAGCATAAAAACAATTATGTGTCATTAAGTACATTAGGTTAATTTTGTAAAGCGTCTTAATTTGACTGTATTAACTGTTGTTCTTGTGTCTAGTCATGTGATCCTCAGAATTAGAACAAACAGTAGCTCATCAAGGGAAGCCCTGTGCAATTTCTAGATTGACCGACCTTGGAAAAGATGAAACCGAATGTGAAAAGATCAGAGTGTTAAACCCTGGAGCCACTCTGCTTTTACTCTGGGTTTCTCCTGCTGCGACTCTGCCTACTCTGTCCTTGCCAACAAGACTCACAACCCCCACCTTGGGCATCTGCCGTCCTAGTGTAGTTAGGCTAGAACGAGAAGTCTTCTGTGAAGGTTTATGTTTAGTTATGTGTGCGGGGTGTGTGCATGTAAAAGACTGAGTACTGATCCCAGAGGCTAGAGGCAGTGGATCCCCTGGAGCTGGGGTTACAGGTGGTTGTGGTCTACTCTGAGCAGCTTGCACTCTTGGTGACTCCAGCCCCTAAAATTTGAATCCTTTATGATTCCTTTGCCCACAAAGCCGGTTCCCACCCTTTCCTCCCTCATTGACTCACACTGAGTGATAACTTTTATTTTTCAGTTTTATGGTTTCTGTTGTTTGGTTCAGTTTTTTAGACAGAACCTCATTCTGTAACCAGGCTGGCTTGGGGCTCATTGTGTAGCTCAGGCTAGCTTCGAACTTGTGGCAGTCCTCTTGCCTTGGCCTGGAGAGTGCTGGGAGGAAAGACATGAAGCCCCACGCCCAGCTTGAGTGGAGCCTCTGTGATACACGCTTCTCAGCCAGCCTTTAAGCACATTTAAGGATGGAACTTTGAAGAAAGCTGCAATTAGAAAGCAAGAAAAACCTGCAAAGCAGTAGAGGCATAGGAAATAGGGTGGTGGTGGCAGGGAGAAGAGCCTTGTGTTTGAGAGAACCTACCGAACTGGGGAAATTCTGTCACAGTCGCATTTTCTTAACCAGAAAGAAAATTCCCTAGTCACCTGACTGATCCATTTGAACTTTCTAGAATTCTGTGGCTCTAATCTCAAAATGAAGATGTTTCCTCATCTCACTATTAAAGAAATCACGTAACAGTGGCATTGCTGCTTTTCTGTTGATGTATAACAAATTGCCCTCAATTTTGTTTTGAGTACCTGTAAGGCAATACCTGGGGTTTTTTGTTTGTTTGTTTGTTTCTTGTTCTTTTGGTTTTTTTGTTTTGTTTTGTTTTGAGGCAGGGTCTTTATAGCCCTGTCTGTCCTGGAACTTAACTTTGTAGACCAGGTTGATCTTGAATTTAAAGAGATCTAATCTTGGGATTAGAGGGGTGTGTCATCATACCTAGCTAATAAATTCCAGTTTTTAAACCCAAAAATCTCCAAATACTTTAGTCTTGTGAGGTTGTCCTTATCTGAAGGAAGATTGCCTTCTTCAGTGTGGTTGCCTCACACGGCTGGCCAGTTGCTTCTGGCTGTTGGTAGGAGGCCTAGCTCCCCACTTCCTGGTGCGAGCACCTACATACTGACTCAACAGAGCGAGCAGGGGGTGCAGTGTCTCTCGTGACAGTCAACCACCGTCATTTCATAACGCTCTGTGTTTACATTGGTCACTTCACGGTGACAGCTGTTGGGGAGCCTAACTACCCCTTGGCAAGGGAGGGAAGGAAGTTCGGTGCCATTGGGATCCATGCAGGTAGCATGAACATTGGGGGTGGGGTTAGGGTGTAGGGAGGGGGTCTAGTCTAGTTCTTCATTCTGCAGTTCAAGATGTTTGAAATTCAGTTTCTAAGTAAAGCTAATTTTTGAAGAGACATTTTAAAAGCCATCTTGGAGGGTACTAACCAAACCTTCCTACAGACTGCATGTAATTTGCTGGCTGCCAGTCATTGGCTATGAGCCAGTTATTGGATATGTGTATATGTGTGCGCATGCATGTGCAGGCCAGAGCACAATCTCTGGTGTCATTTCTCGGGTGTGTTCACCTTCATTTTAAGACATCATCAACCACTGGCCCACATGCATCACCAGATTCGGATAGGCTCAAACTCAGGTCTCATGCTCAAAGACTAAGCACCAACTGAGCCATCTTCCTAGGTAGCTCATGAGTCACCTCTTAGATGGATGAGGAAAATGGGGTCTGGGATGGCTAGACTAGCCAAAGGTCAAACAGCTGAGAGTTAGAATCCAGGCCTCCGCATCTCCATTTTCCCATAATGACCATCAACTTTGAAAAGCCAGGGGAAACTGGACATTTACACGGCCAGACTGGGCCGAGTGGTTTCAGCTTTAGCTGAACACTGGAAACGCATAGTGCATTTTTAAATTTTTATTTATTTTATTATCTCATGATTATGAGTGTTTGCCTGCATGTAAACACTCCGTGCACCGTGTGCATGCCTGATACCTCTGGAGGTCATAAGAGGGTGTCAGATCCCCAGGGACTAGAGTCACAGATGGTTCTGAGCCTCCACGTAAGTGCTGGGAATCAAATCCTGGTCCTCTGCAGGTACTCCAGCCAGTGAAGCAGCTCTCCAACTCCTACTTGGTACGTTTAAATTCTTGTTCTTCACGCCAACATTCCCTTCTGGTAGGCTTGACGAAGACCCAGGCATCGTTTTTTATAAACTTCATAGATGACTGATACATGACCAGCTTCTGGGAGAGCGGTGTTTATTGGCCATATGATGATAACAAAGACTTGGGAAGGCATCAAAGGGAGCTTGGAAGCCATAGGCAGCATGTGCTCTGAGCATCTTTCCAAGCCTGGGAAAGCCTTACAGGCAGAATGAAACTCACCGAGTTCTGCTTGTTAATGATACGTTCCCTTGCTGACTTGGATATCAGACATTTGCATCACTTGTGACACCGGCATCCTGCACCCCAGCCTGTGGTGTGACCCGAGAGCACAAACACCACTTAGTTCAGAGAAATAGTAAAATGTTTGAAGAGAAAATGGGTCTTGTTTTTATTAAAGGTGGTAATTTACATTCTGGGCAATGTTTTCTGTGAATAGTCTCGTCTGTAACTGTAGTCTAGGGGTAGAGTGTTGGGTTAGGTGGGCCCCCACCACGTGCACACACAACCAACACACACACACACACACACCCCACTTTGATAATTGAGCATAAAGGTTTCTCTGTTCAATCGTGGCTAATAGAAGTTACTGCTGGCCGGGTGGTGGTGGTGGCACAAGCCATTAATCCCAGCAGAGGTAGGCGGATCTCTGTGAGTTCGAGGCCATACAAGAGCTAGTTCAAAGCTACAGAGAAATCCTGTCTCGAAAAAACCAAACCAAACCAAAACAAAACATAAAGATATTGGCACTTATTAACCCAGTCTGAGCTGCTGCACCACATCACATACCCCGGGGTTTCCCTTCCATCTGCTGGTCGCTCACCAGCGGTCCTGCTGTCCGTGTAGTTTCTCTACTCTATTCTGCTCTTCTGTGAGCCGAATGTAGAGGAGAATCGCTGCTCAGAAGCCCACGTTTGTCTCCAGTGGGTTGTGAGCACAGCTGACCTGGGGTCATTTAATGTCTGGTCTTCATTTACATCATTGGGAAGGCAGGCAGTTTCGTTCAGTTCAGGGCGTCTTGAATGTTATCCACTTGTGACTCCTCTTCTGGAAAAAAAGTAAGCGTGCGTGTGTGTGCATGCATGTGTGTAAAATATGTATACATGGGCTGAAGAATTGTCTCGGTGCGTGACGGCTGTTTCTGCCAAGCCTGGCAGCCTGTGTTTGATCTCAGAAGCCAAGCCCATGTGGTGAGAGGAAACCGGCTTTCAAACATTGTCAGCTGACATCCGTGCATATGTTGGCACACACGAATTTAAAAAATGTTTTTAAAAAAATCCATGGTAGTGCATGCTTTTGATGCCCGCACTGGAGAGGCAGGACAGCTGGGAAGAAGTCTACGTGAATGAG
This sequence comes from Microtus pennsylvanicus, assembly GCF_037038515.1. Taxonomy (NCBI): domain Eukaryota; kingdom Metazoa; phylum Chordata; class Mammalia; order Rodentia; family Cricetidae; genus Microtus; species Microtus pennsylvanicus. The sequence goes on along the minus strand of NC_134600.1, from coordinate 19,292,704 downwards.
GAAGATGGGGCTCTCCATGGTGACAGAGAAATGAGGAAGATGAGCACATCTGAGAACTATTTGAGAGACGGGAGGGATTTGTGGAGGATGACTTGGCTTCCTGGCAGGGTGAGTGGGTGGACCGAGAAGTCTGAAAGCTGGGAAAGTTGAGAGGGAGGATAATGGATTCAGTTTTCAGCTTGTTGGTTTTGCGGTGTCTGTGGGATGGCCGAATGGGCGTGATTCCTAGGCAGTCGGCTATGAATCCAAAGCACAAAGGTGGAGGGAGCATCAGCCTGGAGGTGTAGGCCTCGGAGCCAGAACAGTGAGAGTCGATGAGATCATTCAAGGAGAGCGCTTTAAGCCATGGAGGGGAATTTTGATGCAACCGAGAGGCAGAGACTGGCTTGCAGGTTATAAAAATATTCTTCATAAGAGCCAGGTGTGGTGGTACATGGCATAATTCCAGCACTGGAGAGGCAGAAGGAGAAACCCTACCAGCCTTGGATGCATGGTGAACCCTTGTCACCATGGAATGAGAAACTGCAGGGAATGAGAAACCTGGATGCCAAGTGAGTGAGGGTGAAAGAAGAAAATGCAGAGGGCCAGTCCTGGAAGGAAGCTCGAACAGTGGCAAGTACAGGAAAAGGGCCTGGAAGCCTTCCCGAGTTTGTCGCCTTGACGCAGCCACTGTGGCTGAGATAGATGGCCAGCTTTCTGTGGGCTGGAGAGCGAATGGGCGGTGAGGAAGCAGAGGTGCTTGTCTCAGAGAGCAAGAGGAAGGGCTGTTTTCTTCTGGGCCTCCCCTTCAGACTGCCGGTTTTGATACCTTTGCTCACTTTTCAACTGATGTGTATGTTTAGTTTTTATAGGTGCCATATAGTTATATGAAGTATATTTTATTTTTGTGCTTCAGGGGATTGAACCCAGTATCTTGAACAGCTAGACAATTATTCTCACTGAATTATGTCCCCAGCCCTAAAATATCTAAAACTCCCAGCACTTAAGATCATAAATTCAAGGCCAGCCAGGGCTATAAACATAGTAAAACTCTAAAGAATGTGGGGGGGGGGGGTGAGAGAGAGTATGTATGTATGTATGTATAACAAAGTTGGGTTGCTGGTGGTGGTTTGAGACAGGATCTCACCATGCTGGGCTCAAAGTTGGGTTTCTTAACAAACAGTTTTAGGGCTGGGTAATGACTCAGTAAAGTGCTTGGTCATGGTCCAGACCCCACATAAATGGCGGGCACATAAGTGCACCTAAGATCCCAGTGCTGGGGAGGCATGGTGGCAGGGATCCCTGGAGCTCCTTGGCTAGTCAGTGAGCTCTCCACGCGTAGTGACACCCACCATCGGCCTCCGACTTCCACACACATCCGTGCGTGTACACAGACACTTTCAATAGAGATTTAAACACAAGCATTAAGGAAGGAGTGCTTAGGAAAAAGACAGTACATACCTAAGACATAAGAGAGTTGTGGCAAAAATCAAACTTGTGAACAACTCAGATGCTTCCTCAGTCCCCTGCTTACTCTGTAGCACATTCTGATTGAGCCTGTTAGTAATGGCATCCTCACCCATCAGGCTCCCCTCCTCGTCCTCCCCCTCCCCCTGCCCTTGCTCCTCCCTTCATGCGTCCCAGCTGAGACTGGTGCCGCCCCCAGCAGTTCTTTCCCACTACTCAAGCTCCTTAAGCTGATCCTTGCGTTTAGTTCTACCTTCTTGAAGAACTCTAATGAAGCCTCAAAAATGTTTAGTGTAGGATATTCTGGGTTAACTTTCAGCATGATAGAGTTGACAGATTATTTTTTTAATGTTACTCGTTAGTGAGTTTGCATAAATGATCGGCTGGTAGAACTTATCTGTGCCTTCAGACTAATATCTACTAAATCTTGAAATAAGATTTAATACTTTTTGAAGTTTCTGCACCCTGATAAGCTTCTCCGCGATTACAGTCAGTAATCCAAATTAGACAAAATCGGACCGAATTAGAAAAAGCCCAGGTTTGACCGGAAACCACGTTTGTTCTCTAGGGGGCAGTTTAAACACCCTGCTGTAGTGGTCTTGAGCATCTCTGGGGAGGGGTTATTATTGAGGGGCTTTCTCGGGGGTGGAGTCTGAACTGAGGCTCAGGGTGGCGCCTCCATCCGAACATTCTAGACTCTTTGGGTATATGGATGCCAGGGCCTAGAGTGAAGCCTTCACCCAAACACTTTTCACACGAGAAAAACTTGAGTCTAACAATTTTGGGATGTAAAGCGTCAAGGGGTGGCTCATTGGAAGAACGTATTATAATATGCATGAGAACCTGGGCTTATACCTGTGCTGCCTAATTTTAGTTTAATCTGAGAGAGGGAGCCTCCACAAGATCAGATGTAGGCAAGCCTGCAGCATTTTCTTAGTGGTTGGTGGGGAGGGCCCATTCCACTCGGGGTGGCGCCATTCCTTATAGTTTTCCTGTTGGCTTAGTGACTGAATATAATACTGCCCCACTGCCCCCGAGTCAATGCCCCACCCACTACTCAGGCTGCAGCCTAGAAGGCATTCTGGTCCCACTGCCACAGCAGAACCGGTTAGGCTGTGTAGGTTTAAGCTAAGTCTATTGTTCTATTTACCAATGAAGACTTGGAAGTCAGATGTAGGGAGTGAAAATCTGCTAGGTCACAGAAGCTGAGAAGCAACCAGCTGACCTTGGCCAGAGACACCAAAAGACAAGCCTCTTCACTCATCCCAAAACCAAAAAAAGCGCCAAACTCTTAGTCCCTCCCTTTCCTTTGTTTTGATTCTCTCTATTGAATTCCTGGCTTCTCTATGGCTGATTTCTGTCAGGTAGTTGCTGGCTCTGCCCCGGATTCAAGGTAATTTTATTAACAATCTGAGTGTCACGGTGTGATGTAATATTCCACATTCATCCCTGGGCTTCTATCAGAAAGTCGTCCTGGGTTATGTAAGAAAGCAGGCTGAGTAAGCCAGTGGGCAGCACCCCTCAATGGTCTCTGCCTCAGCTCCTACTCTCTGTGAGTGCCCGCCTTTAGGTGCGCTCAGTATGCTGTGTAAGCCAAATAAAACCTTTCCTCCCCAACTTGCTTTTGGTCCTGATGTTTTATCATCAAAATTGTAATCTTAACTAAGACAAGGCCGCCGCAGCAGCAGCCAGAAAAATAAAGAAAACAAAAGGAGGGGAGTGACCAATAGTGACCACATTCCGTCTGTCTGTTCTTTGTGTCACTTTCCATATAACTGCAGTCAGGCATCAAACTAAGTTACGGGGAGGAGGAGAAGATGGTGTTGAGAGTCAGCACCATGAAGCTGGAGTACTTCAGAGCTGTGCTAACCCAAACATCCGTACACTGGGCGCATGTTTCAGGTTGATGGCAGAGAAACACCGTCTGAAGAGAAAGCCCAAAGCCCGAGTTCCTTTGTAGACAGCTAACATGGCTGGAGTGTGGCTTGGTTTCTATCAGCTTGACACAAACCAGGACCCAGTGCGGACAGTAGTCCAGTCTGTGAAGTGTTGGGAGGTCCAGCTCCCTGTGGGTGGTTTTGGGTTGTACAAGAAAGCAGACTGAGCGGTTAGGAGGAGGAAGCCAGAAAGCAGCACCCCTCCACCGTCTGGGCTTGAGTTCCTGCCCTGACTTCCCTTTCTTCCCTAAGTTGCTTTTGTCCGTGGTGTTTGCTTATCACAGTAGGAGCCCTAACTGAGACAGCCAGTTGTTGTCAGTCCCTCTGAAGCAGTGGCCCTGCAGAAGGGGGACTCCCCTATGCTGTCCTCACTTCTCACACCCGTTGTACCTTTAGGTGTCCCTGGGGCCACACTCACTGATGGCTGTGGTTCTCCCTGCAGGGCAGCGTCCGGGAGGTTTCCTAACACAGCTTCAGTTGTCTGTCCCAGTGAAGTCATGGACGGTGTCAGCTCCTAGCAGCAATGTGTCACAGTGTGCAGAGTACTGCCAGCCAGGGAATGAGGGCTTTATTGCATAGGTATACCTAGCTCTCCACATGTCCGACCTCGGTGTCCAGCCTTGTTAGAAGTCAAGCTGATAGCTTATGACCAAAAGCCTCCCATCATAACTCATGGTTAGATCATCTGGTGTGACCTAAGATAGTAAATATCAGGCAGGACGTCGCAGGAGCCAAGGACAAGGTTATATGCACCTCCCTCAGAACAGCCTTGAGTTATTTAATACACAGGGAGTGCCTATCTCATAGGGCAGTTGTAGAGATGCAATAAAACATTAGATCAAAGAGTTGCCATGGCGGGTGAGATAGCTCAGGGGGTAACAGTGCCTGCCATGCAAGCCTGACAACTGAGTTTGATACTGATCCCACGGTGGAAGGAGAGAAAGCGTTCCCAAATAGCCTCTCACTTCCACACACTCACCTGCACTTTTAGATGTACATCATCATCATAATTGGAGCTGGAGAAATGACTCACTGGTTAAGAGCCCTGACTGCTCTTCCGGATAACCTGAACTGGATTGCGAGCACCCACACGGCAGCTTACAACCCTGCGTAACTCCAGTCCCAAGGGACTGCCCATATGTGCCGCACCAACTGCCTCAGGCAGAACACCCTGGCACAGAATTTTTAAAAAATAATAATAAAAATATTTTTTTTAAGTTGTCCTGAGGGCTGGAGAGATGGCTTAGTGGTTAATAGCACTGGCTGATTCTTCCAGAGGACCTGGTTCAATTCTCAGGAGCACATGGAGACAGACATTGGTCTGTAACTTTCTCAGAGGACCCAGCATCCTCTTCTGGTCTCCATGGGTGCTGCACACATGTGCACAGACTTTACATGAAGGCAGACTGTATGTATAAAAATAATAAAAGCTCAAAAATAGTTTTTAAAAACTGCCCTGATATTTGTGAGGCTTAAAGTTATGTATACCTCGTCGTTTGTGGCTTAGATTTGAACTTTGCGTGCTGTCTAGTAATGGGGATACATTCTGAGAATCCCTTCGTTAGGCCGTCTCGTTGCTCTGCAAACACTGTAGAGTTTGCTTACACAAGGCCAGATAAAATAGCTTGCTGCAGACCTAGACTGTGGGTCTATACCATTATATATGCTGTCTGTCACATTGACCAGAACACCACTGTGCAGATATTCACACTGTTTAAATGCAGCCAGGGCATGAGCCATGCGTATAATCCCAGCACTCGAGAGACAGAGGTAGGAGGATCAGAGTTTAAGGTCATCCTCAGCTACAGGTTGAGTTCAGTACCAGCCTGGACTTCATGAGACCCTGTTTTTTAAAAAAATGGAAATTATTCTGTTTGACAGTTAAGTTGCTGCTGGATGTCAGTAGTGTTAGAAGGTAACACCAACGCCATCAATGTGGAAGGTGATGGAGCGGGAGCAGTTGATCTTAACTGATCTTTAGAATTGTCAAATGAGGGAAATGCAGGGGTAGCTTGGAAGCCTACAAGAGAAAATTAGGTTTAAAGGTGAGCACCGTATCTCTCTATCCTTCTACTTAGTTCACACTATACACTATAATAGATACTATATTTTGATGATGAAAAATTGGGTTTCTGAAAGATTTGATTTCAGTGGTAGTAAAGTGGAAAGAATAAAAGTTTCGGTCATGTTTGGTTGTTGTGAGGGATAAATGGGAAAATTGAACCTAGAAAGGGTAAGAGGTTTGTGTGAGGGAGCCCTTTTAATGATTTATTTATTTTTATTTTATGCGCATTGAAGTTTTGCCTGCCAGCATGTCTGTGAGGGTGTTGGATCCCCTGGAGCTGGAACTACCAACAGTTGTGAACTAGCATGTGGGTGGTGGGAACTGAACCCAGGTCCTCTGGAAGAACAGGCAGTGCTCTCAACTCCCCACCATCTCTCCAGTCCCTGTTATATCGTTCTATAAATCCCAATAGATAAGGATAGAATTAGTCTTGGGAGCTGCGTGGCACCTTTAATCCCAGCACTTGGGAGGCAGAGGCAGGTGGATCTCCAGGTTGGAGTCCAGCCTGGTCTATATAGGACAGCCAGTGCTACACTGTGAAACCCTGTTTTGGAAAACAACAAACAAAAACTTGGGGTGAGAGAAATGGCTGCAGAAGACCCAAGTCTGGTCCCCGAATTCACGTGGGGGACGTGACACACACGACACGACTCTGTTTTCAGGGAGAAAGAAAAAGAAAGATACATGTATTCACTAACTTTAGGTGTGTGTGTGTGTGCCCCTTTTTGCTTTATGTATTAAGCATTTTTTTTTCATTTAATTCCAGATTTAAACCACCACCATGTCGAGCAAAAAGGCCAAGACCAAGACCACCAAGAAGCGCCCTCAGCGCGCAACATCCAATGTGTTCGCCATGTTTGACCAGTCCCAGATCCAAGAGTTCAAAGAGGCCTTCAACATGATCGACCAGAACCGGGATGGCTTCATCGACAAGGAGGACTTGCATGACATGCTGGCTTCTCTAGGTAGCCTTTTGTGCCTTTCCCTGGCGGTGATCCATCTCTGATTCATTTGTCTTGTGATTCAATTCATGGGCCATTTGGCCTTTGAAAAGCTTTCAGGTGTGGGAGGGGCCTTTTCAGGGCTGGGCCCGGCGAGGGGGAAATCAGCTCTAGAGGGGGACCTGGCAGATACTGTTCCTGTTAGCTAAGTGGATTGTGTCTATGTGAGCCCGAAGGGTGTGTGTATGTGTGTGTGTGTGTGCACGTGCATGCGCGAGCATGCTGGTGGCTGTGTGCAGAAGACCAGAAGTCACATTAACAAATGCAGCCAATAATCTTCTGTGGATGGAGGACAGGCCATGAGCAAATGAACAAAGAGGAAGCACTTCATAACCAACAGTGGTTACTCAAAGATGGACTCCTGGGAAAGAGACTTCTACAGTAATGTTTTTTATAATTTAAAAAGAAAGAGAGAGAGAGAAAGAAGCAAGGAAGGAAGGAAGAAATTGAATTTTTTCTTTCCCCAATAAACCATAGAGGTTAAAGGTGCATGCTGAGCCTGGTGCCTTGTGTGTGAACCCCAGGATGGAGAGACCTGGCTCTTGGACATTGTCCTCTGTCCTCCACGTGTGCTCCACAGCGCTGGTACACACACGTTTTATATGTACCACCAACAGACACAAACACACTCACCACGTGCTCGTGCGCTTTTTTTGGTTTGTCTGTTTTTGTTTTTGTTTTTGTTTGTTTTGGTTTTTTGAGACAGGGTTTCTCTGTGTGGTTGTCTTGGAACTTGCTTTGTAGACCGGACCTCCTTTGCTTTGCTTCCCTAATGCTAGGATTAAAGGTGTATGCTACCACACCTGGCTACACATACATTTTTAAAAAGATCCATTTTCGATTCCTATTTCGCTCTGAGAACTCTCTTGAACCTCTGGGTTGCAGTCACCCCTGCCCTCCACTCCTGGAAGGCTGCAGGACAGTTGCTCTCCAAACAGGGAAGTGGGTTGTTTTTGTGTTGTTGTTGTTTTTTGATGTTTTTGTTTTTCGAGACTGGGTTTCTCTGTAGCTTTTGGAGCCTGTCCTGGACCTCTCTCTGTAGATCAGGCTGGCCTCGAACTCACTTGCTCAGTGGCTCCTGTTGTACAGGTGAGCTAAGTGGGTGTAGTGAGGTGGATTTGCCATGCAGTGAAATAGCTGTCCATGGGTTTCTTAGATTTCCCCCAAGTTCTAGACTGGACTGCCGTCAGCTTCTAGTTTGGTATAGTTAGTTCTAAGATGTTCCTTTAGATATGAAGACGTAACCAACACGGTTCTTTTCACGTGTGTCAACTTGGTGTCTGAGGGACCTTCAAGATACTGGCATTAGCCAGCGTTTTCACAGGTTAAGACTAAAGGAGGCTGTTTGGGCCGGCTGGCACTAACCTCAATGTCTGGAGAGCTGGGTTTGAGTTCCTGTTCTTCCACCTTCTCCAGACCTCATAGCCAATTGGTGAACTGGTTTCAAGGCCTTTCCTGTGGGGAGCTCTCCAGATGCTTTCCCTCCCTGTCAGGTCTCTGGTCGCTGTTCTCAGTAGGAACTGAGATCAGGATTCTCTTTACAAACAAGATGGTGAGCACCCCAGTTCAAGTCTGGCATGGTTGCTTTTCCGTCAGCAAGCAGGAGGATGAGACCAGAGGGTCCCTGAGAATCTTGAGGCCAACCTGGGCTATAGATCAGATGTGCCCCCACCATATCCCACCCCAACAAAAAAGTAAAGCAAAAGAAGATTCCAGTTAGCAGCATGTAGAAATGGCACTTGGGGCTGACCATGCTTTATTTAATATTGTTCAAAAGAAGTTCCCAGTCCCAAACTGACCTAATAATTTTAACCCAAATTATCAGCTTATAAATAATTTTGAAGCATACCAAATCACATGCAGCTGTATCATAATTAGAAAAATTAATGTCGATTTTCTAAATTTATTTTTATTTTTTTATTTGGTTTTCTGAGACACAGTTTCTCTGTGTAACAGTCCTGGAACTCACTTTGTTAGGCCAGGCTGGCCTGGAATTCATTGAGATCCGCCTGCCTCTGCCTCCCAAGTGCTGGGATTAAAGGCGTGTGCTGCCTGTTGATTTTTATTTTAAAATAACTGGTATTAAAATAACAACCCCTGATGAACCAGTGTAGAATCAACAACATGTGATAGTGTGGTGTTCTCTGTCAAAACTTGAGACTTTTGGGGTTTTGTTTTTTAATAAAAAAGTGATGAAGAAGCTGGCAAGATGGCTCAGCACGGAAAGGTAAGGTGCTTATGTCCAAAGCCTGTGGGGTTTGGTCCCTGGAGCCCTTGTGGAAAGAGAGAACCAGCTCCTGAAAGTTGTCCTCAGGCCTCCACACGTGTGACATGGCACACGAACACAGAGTAATGCTATAGACCCTCTTAACAGTATGGCAGCACAGGAGCAGCCAGGCACGCCACATGATGTGGGTTTATGTGTCTTCTTGCAGGCAAGAATCCCACCGATGCCTACCTGGATGCCATGATGAATGAGGCCCCGGGCCCCATCAATTTCACCATGTTCCTCACCATGTTTGGAGAGAAGTTGAATGGTACAGATCCCGAGGATGTCATCAGAAACGCCTTCGCCTGCTTTGATGAGGAAGCAACAGGTAAGTGCTGCTTGCATGTTTGTGGCCAGCTCATTTTAGGGTCTATGGAGCACATTTTAGGACATGTTTTTAATGTGTAATTTTTTTAATTAAAAAGAAAATCTGTTGTTTTAAAATAGGAATGCAGCAGAAATGGTCTTGTCACATACCTGTTGTAGGCCATGAAACTACAGCTTACCTTGTTCACCTCTGAATTTGACTTCGAACTTCCTAGAGCAGTTGTAAGAATTTAGGGTCCATTATGTCGCCTTAGAGATGAAAACTGTTCAGAGACCCTGGTTTCTCTAGACGGCATAGTTCCTAGCGTGAGCATTTGAAGTGCTGTGTGTCTCTGGAGTTACTCAGGGTTTCTCTGTTTGTCTTCATTTTCCTGCCCTTTGGAGAAGCACGCTTTGACATGAAAGCCTTTCAGTCCCATGTTTCTTCCTTTTTCCATCCCTTCTTCCTTCAGTCCTCCTCCCTTTCCTCTGCTTGGCCTCACATCTCCTGGAATCTCCCACGCTCCTTCCTGACTTTTCTCCCTGAGCCATTGATCTGGGTGACATTGTCTTTGTGTGTGTGTGTGTGCCTGGTGCCAGAAGAGGGCATAAGATCCCTTGAAACTGCAGTTACAGGTTAGATTCTGAACTGCTGTGTGGATGCTGGAAATCATCCCAGGTTCTCTGAAAGCAGCCTGTGCTCTTAACCACGGAGCCATCTCTCTGCTTTGAAGCTTTTAACATAATTTAGTTTTTTTTTGTTTTTTTTTTTTTTTGGTTTTTCGAGACAGGGTTTCTCTGTGGCTTTGGAGCCTGTCCTGGAACTAGCTCTGTAGACCAGGCTGGTCTCGAACTCACAGAGATCCGCCTGCCTCAGCCTCCCGAGTGCTGGGATTAAAGGCGTGCGCCACCACCGCCCGGCTCATAATTTAGTATTAATGAAAACTCCAAAGCGATTGGGATGGGAAGCAGTGGTGCAGTTACGTGTGTTATGGCTGAGTGTGGTAGACGATGAGTTTGTGGAATCATGACGTGTCGTGTACTTGGGTATCTGTGAGTCCGTCCCTTGTTTGTGGAATCATGACGTGTCATGTACTTGGGTATCTGTGAGTCCGTCCCTTGTTTGTGGAATCATGACGTGTCATGTACTTGGGTATCTGTGAGTCCGTCCCTTGTTGCCCTCCAGGCACCATCCAGGAGGACTACCTGAGGGAGCTGCTGACCACCATGGGCGACCGCTTCACAGATGAGGAAGTGGATGAGCTCTACAGGGAGGCCCCCATTGACAAGAAGGGCAATTTCAACTACATCGAGTTCACGCGCATCCTCAAGCACGGAGCAAAAGACAAAGACGACTGAAGAACTCCAGTGGGAGCTCCTGTCACGTGACCCTACTCACTTCCTTTTCAGCTCCTTCCCCCACCTGTAGGACCTTCTGCATGCCACTTAGTTCACAGCTTTGCCTCTTTTGTAATGTATTTATTTCAGACTTTTCTGTCATTTAGCACTTGTATAATCAGACTGGAAATGGGGACAATGCTGTAAATTGTGTTGGAAATGCCATGCGAATAAAAATCAACAATGTGAAAGCCCAGGAAAATATATCCATAGTTCTGGTTTGCTGGATTTTTTACATTTTTATATAATAAAAATGTTATTTTGAAATAAAGATTATGCTGACTCAAATGGAGTGTAAGACAAATGAGTGACAGTTTGGGGTAGCCCTTCCTTCAGGCCTCCCACCTTGTGAGATGCAGACTGATTTTCACGTCCCCGGGACAGTGCTCTTCAGAACTTCTAAATCACGTTAGCATCTTCAAGAGCTTTGCTTCTACTAGGGAGACATCTGTTAAATACTAGGCATAGAGTGTTGTCTTTCAGAGCAGAATTTCCATTGCTGTGATGTCAGCGTATGTGTCGTTCTGAGAAGTACTTCCTGTGTGGAGAAGTACTTCCTGTGTGGAGAATTACTTCCTGTGTGCAGCATGCACCTCCGCGGTTCTCAGAGTGCCTTCACCCCAGTTTGGTGAGACAGGCTGTTACTGACTGCACTGGTTGCTGGGTGTTGAGCATACTGTACCCCAGAGCCGCACCCCCAGCCGCTTGCCCTCTTTTGTAAGTTGGGGTTAGGGGTGAGGGCTAAGTGACCAACTCTTTGGTCGCAGTTGGTGAGAGTCGCGGTTCTGTTTTACTAACTCCAGAGCTCACAGGTCTACAGAAAGCCAAAAGTGCCAGCCAACACATTTCCATTTCACTAAATTCGGAACTCAGTGGTCATTGTTGACATTTAAAACCATCTTGCAGCAAGACAATTGTTTGAAATTTTTCCAGAGGATTTCTCCCAGGGAGAAAGCAAAAGACAAAAATTCGCAGACTGGGGTGTGGCTTGGTGGGAGTCCGTGCTCAGCGTATGCAAGGCCCTGTGTTCAAACCTCGGTGAAAAAAGTTAAAGATGAACATTACAAGCAATTATAGATGTGCTTCTGTAGACTTAGGGAAGGAGACAAAGGCAGGCGAAAAGTACTTAGAAGAGGAAGTTTGGTGAGAGTGACACCTATTTCTCCTAAACGTTGTTCAAAATCAGCATGCGCACCGCTTGCTGCCTGTGTCTTGTAACTCGGTGCAGCACCCTGGCCTGCTTTCTCCTGCTGTCCTTTTACACCTGAGCTCTTCCCTCATCCTTAAATGAGACAGTGTTCAGCTCAGGAGCACGGACGGATAAGCCAAAGTAGGAATTACTGAAGTTACTACTACTCACTGATGTAAGCCAAAGCGGAAATTACTGGTTACTTCTACTCCCTGACAGAAGCTGAGAAAAGCTGCGCTCCCCTCCAGAACCACGAGGAATCCCGAGCATTCCTGCGAGGCTCCTGTTAACAATTAGAATCTCAAAGTCACTAGGAAGTGTCACAAAACTAAGTGAATTGTCATGTAGGTAAAGCAAGGCAGAAGTAGACACCAAGCCATTTATCCAGTCAGTACCTGTTACCCAGCAAGCTCTTGTGTTGCTTACCAAAGGCCAAGACAGGAGAGACAAGGCAGAGGCACGATGAATAACAGCACATAAATACCGCGTGGTAGTGAAGAACACTACATAGCAGAGCGTGGCCAGAAATGGTCTTTAGGAGCTATGGTCAAGTTGAAGTCTGCTCGATGGGGTCCCTGTGCAAAGCCCAGGATGAGACTGTCCGTTCAGGAGACAACTCCCAAGTCACGGTGGCATGCAGTAACAAAAAGAGCATGATGTTGTCAACTCAAGGATGTCATCAATGATAGGGAATCCTTGGATTTAGGTTGGATGACCTAAATGAAAAACTCATTGTAGCTGTGTATAGAATTAAGTGACGAGGAAGACCCAGGGGCAGCTAGGGATCCATAGCTAGCATCCAGAGGAGATGCAGCCACTTGGCTGGGCTAATGGGAGCGTAGCTGGCCTTGGTCCACTGACCTCCAGTCTGACTGTGCCTTGTTACGATGAAAGTTCATTCCATCAGTCTGCTAAAAAGATCAGAAAGAATGCCGGGAGATATTTTCAATGTTTAAGACAAAGTAAATCACTGTTCGATAAATAACCCTTGGTGTTGAATCCAACATCACCTCTGAGAACCTAATTGATCCTATGGCCATTGGAATGTGTACGCGTATAAACCTCTTAAATGGCATGGAGGGGCCTGAGGATGTAGCTCATTGGTAGAGTTCTTGCCTAGTATTTATTCGTGAAGCCTCAAGTTCCATCTCTAACACTGTATACAAATACAAGTGTCAGCTCAAGCCTGTGATCCCAGCACTGGGGAGGTGAAGGCAGGAGGATCAAAAGTTCAAGGTCATCTTGTTTGAGGCTTGCCTGGCCTACGTGAGCCCCTGCCTCAATAAACAAAATGCACTGAGTATTTTCCGATTGTTACAGGAAAGGATAAAATCTGCCTTTAGGTGAAGACATGCCGTTGCCTCCTGCCTTAGTTATTCCAGCTTACTGGAGAGATGATTAAGAACCCTTGCTGTTACCAAGCGGTGCTGGTGCATGCCTTTAATCCCAGCACTCAGGAGGCAGAGGCAGGTGGATTTTGTGAGTTTGAGACCAGCCTGGTCTAAGAATGAGTTCCAGGGCAGGAACCCTGTCTCAAAAAAGCAAACAAAAGTATTTCTTGTAGAGGAATGGGGTCCCTATACCCACATCAGGCAGCTCACGACTGCCTGTAAATCCAAGTTCAGGGGATCTAGTGCCCACTTTGGACTTCTGTGGGCATATATACACTCAGACACATGAATTAAGTCTCAAGAAGAAAAGAGTTAACCTAAAGTCAGACCTGATGTCAAAGGCCTTTAATCCCAGCACTCAGGAGGCAGAGGCAGTAAGGGTTACTTGAGTTCCCGTCCAGCCTGGTCTACCATAGCCACTTCCAGACAAACCTGGGCTACACAGTGAGACTCTATCTCAAACAAACAATGGTTAATCCAGTTGGGCAGATCAATCCCTTGTCCGGGTGTCCAACTTTCAAAAGGCAGGTCCACCCTACACTATGCTAAAGGGGTAAGAGAATAGCCATCCCTTCCATGTCCTGAGTCCCTGCCCTCTATGCTGCTCGGAAGCTGGTGTGAGGCTCTGTTAGGTCTGCCCACTTTTCACTGTCCTGACTCTCAGAAAGGCGTAACCTTTCCTTTGTCTTCTCTTCTGTCTTTCTTTTGGATGCTGACCAGAGCCTTTGTGCTTTTCCCGGGGCTTCCGGCTTCCTTACTCTTTCTCCAGCGCTCCCCTCTCTCTGCCGGGTGGCCGCTGGTCCACATCGTGGCTCATCTCCATGAAGTCTTGACTCACATGGTATGGCTTCTGCTCCTCCTCTTCTCTGTCCTCTTCCAGGCAGCTGCTGGGATTTACATGTTTCTCTTGGAGTTTTTATTTCAAACCCTAATAAAGTTGTCCTTAAGCTCCCCCTATGAGTCTGTTCCTAAATCATCTTACTAGTGGAACTTAGAACCCCAAGAAGGAACCCAGTTTCTCTGATATCACTCTGCTGAGTGTGATACCCAACTGCCTCCAGGAGGGGCCCAGGAGAGTGGTGGTCCGAAATGGCACCGCTACTTTGTTATCCTTGAACAGAAGTTATAAAGGCCTTAGTCACGGCATTATTAGTTCCCAGAACACTAGGACATGGATAATGTAGGCATTGTTAGCTCATTTTATGGGCGAGAATATTGAACTACCGAAGTTACCTGGTTTGCTCAACTTTACTCGCTAGACAGAGTCGAGGTTCGAAGCTTTCTGACCAAACCATTAATCCTATAATTTCCTAATTAAATAATTGGTACCTCTAGCCCGATCAAGATGCTTTCCAGTTAGAAGGAAGCTAAAATTTCTCCCTGCTCTTTAAACCTCACTAGCATGACTTAGTTGTCTTAGTTGGGGTTTCTATTTTCGTAAAGAAACACTATGACCAAAAAAGCATCTTGGGGAGGAAAGGGTTTATCTCACTCACAGGTCCACATAACAGTTCATCAAAAGCTGTGACGACAGGAAGTCAAACAGGGCAGGATCCTGGAGGCAGAAGCTATAAAGGGGTGCTGCTCCTTGGCTTGCTCAGTCTGCTTTCTTATAGAACCCAGGACCCCAGCCCAGGGATGGCACCACTCGCTATGGGCTGGGCCCTCCCCCCACTGATCACTAATTAAGAAAATGCTCTACAGCCACATCTTCTGGAGGTGATTTCTCAGCTGAGGTCCCTTCTCTCAGAAGACTCCAGTGGTGTATGATATTTGATCGCACTGTGAAACTCCAAGACTGTTAATAGGGGCTGGAGGGATGGCTCTGTGGTTAAGAGCACTGACTGCTCTTCCAGAGCACCCGGGTTCAATTCCCAGCACCCACATGGCAGCTCACAGCTGTCTGAAGATCCAGTTGCAGGGGATCTGACACCTTCACACCAATGCACATAAAATAAAGTTAAATAAGCCATAACAAAAAAAAAGAGACTGTTAATAAAATTAACCTTGGATCAGGGGGCAGAGCCAGTGACTGGTTGACAGGAATTAGCCATAGATGTGGCTGGAGAGACAACACAGGAAGGAGTAGGGAGAGACTTAGAGATACCTGGTCATTTTGGTTTGGGATGGGTGAGAAACTCTCTTCCTGGGTCTCTGGCCAAAAGGGAAGGCCAGCTGTCTGCTCGTTGGCTTCTGTGATCTAGCAGGTCTTCACCCCAGCATCCGACTCCTGAGTCTTTACTGAAATAGAACAACTTAGATGAAACCAACACCCTAGCTTGTAAGAAGCAGACATAAAACTAGCCAGAACACTGGCGAGATCGCCAGTAGAACACGTGTGGAAATCTATCTGCAGGCCCCAACAGCCTGGCAGGAGACTCGAGACAGGTGTCCACCATCCAGTCTGAACAGGGATGAGGCTTGGGAGGGGGCGGAGAGGTGCTGACAGGGTTTAGAAGGCTGCAGGGAGGAAATCTCTGGCAGACAAAAAGAACAAGAGCGTATCTTGTTTTACAGATAATGTTCTCCAAGGGAGCAGCCTCTAGAGGAACAGGTCACAGCCAGAAGCTACACTGGGCTCAGTGTGGTCCTTTGGCCTCTTTTCCTTCAGCTTGCCTCTGCTTTTTTGTGATTCAGGCAGAGTCCTTAAGCCCTAGGCAGTGACACATTTATTACTCCTGTGCGTGCTAACATAATCAATGTGTATAGTACTGTCTAGATTGATAAATAATTCTATCAGTATTATACCTTACAGGGGGTGGGGAAGGGGCTCAATAGTTAAGAGCACTTGTTTCTCTTGCAGAAGACCTGAGTTTGGTTCCAGTACCTTGGCTTATGATAAGCTGTTTCTCTAATTCTAGGTGATCCAACTCCCTCTTCAGGCCCCCTTGAGCACCAGGCGAACAGACATAAAGACAAAACACCCATCCTTGTAAGTAAAACAATGCTAAATTTTAAAAGCCAATGTTATGCCTTACCACAGAAGCACAATCCTTGAAACATGAGCACTGGAAGTATTGAAAGACCTGGTGTGGAGAGACCCATGAGAGTGTAGCCGAGGGCACTGGTGGAGGATGCGAGAGTTTATCACACGCTGTGGCTTCAGAGAAAGCGTACTTCACGTTGAAAAATGACGACAATCACAGGCTGCACACATCCCCTTTGTGCTTAGTGGATCTAAGTTGTCAAGTTCAACTGTTTAGAGACAGTAACTGGAAGTGTCACTAGGTGGCGCTATTGTTCCTGGTACTGTAGTAACCCAAGCCTTAAGGAACCAGCAAGAGGATTGCTGCACTGTCTTCAAGAGCCTTGGCGGCAGAGTTCTTTAGAGAGAACAGGAAATTCATGCATCCATACATTCCAAACTTAGGGGCTAGTTTCCGGGATTCGTTTTTTTACAGATACCCTTAGCAAGTCCCAAGTCCCTCCTTCCCTCTCTGCCTTACTTCCAGCCAGACATCATTAATTCACATATGAATATTTGTTGAGTGACTGGAAAGTTCCAGAATATCCAGCTTTGTCTGCTCGTTCGTTCTCTCTCTCTCTCTCTCTCTCTCTCTCTCTCTCTCTCTCTCTCTCTCTCTCTCCCTCTCTCTCTTTCTGTCTCTCTCCTCCCCTCCCCTCCCCTCCCCTCCCCTCCCCTCCCCTCCCTCCCCTCCCCTCTTCTCTTCTCTTCTCTTCTCTCTCTCCCCTTTGTGGGCTTGCATCAAATTCCTGGCTCACCCTATCCTCTGACCTTAACCTCCCCAGCAGCTGGGACTTAAGACACCACTTCCGTGGTCATGTGAGGTCTGAACAGGACTCTATTGCTATTTTCATGTCTGTTTTAGAGAGGGAAGACCAAGGCTGTAGACAGCAGACGTGTATAAAATTTACTAAGACAACGCTAAGCTTATGAGCCGGCTTCTTTCTGTTCCTATCCCTCCCCCCATCTCCTGGAAATATCATCAGAATAATAGCAGGAAAGCGACAAATGAATAAGAGGCTCGAAGTGCTCGCTAAGGGGCTGGAGATACTCTGTGGGATGTGCCTGAGTGGGTAGGTTTGAATATGGGAAATTGTTTTGACATGTCTTCAGGAAGAGCCCCTAATCCCTCCAGTCCTGCCTCTGCTCTCCTGGGTTCTCGGGGCACAATGCTTCCTTTCAGACCCCCCTTCCGAAGGAGCAGGAGGAAGTCCATTTCCTCCTGGACTCTGGAGGCTAGCACTGCAAAGTCCACACGAATGCTTTCCTGCGTCCACTTTTCTCGATGTCTTGGTGCAAACTGACTTAGGCTGTGCTGACTATACTTTCTCAAATTACCTTTTCCATACTTTGCTTGCCCAGTTCTCACTAGCCAAGTTTTGATTATATTCAGGTGTTAAAGGCAATGCAAAAACTGACCCTTCTCTCTGGAGTGGCATAGTGCCCACACTTTAGGGCTGGGATGTAGCTCAGTGGTGAAGCACTAGGTCCTGGGTTCGATCACACACACAAACACACACACACATATACACATGCACATACACACATACATATGCACACATATACATACATATACATTCATACACAAACGCACACATATACATGCATACACATGCATACACACATACACACTCATATACACATACATACATACAACACATATGCACATACACACGCATATATACACATGCACATACACACATACATATGCACACATATACATACATATACATTCATACACACACGCATACATACATATACATGCATACACACATGCATACATACATATACATGCATACACACATGCATACATACATATACATGCATACGCATATACACATACATACATACACACATATGCACATACACACGCATATATACACATGCACATACACACATACATATGCACACATATAATACATATACATTCATATACACATGCACACATATACATGCATACACATGCATACACACATACACACACATATGCACATACACACACATATATACACATGCACATACACACATATGCACACATATACATACATATACATTCATACACACATGCACACATATACATGCATACACATGCATACACACATACACACGCATATACACATACATACATACACACACATATGCACATACACACGCATATATACACATGCACACATATGCACACATATACATACATATACATTCATACACACGTGCACACATATACATGCATACACATGCATACACACATACACACATATACACATACATACATACACACACATTCACATACACACACACACCTTATTACACTACTACAGAGCAAAAGTGCTCGTCCTTTGTTTATCAGCATGAAAGACACTGTTACCAAGCTAGGATGTGCAACCCCCCAGGAAGCTGCCAAAGCTGGTTTTTAAAAGCTGCTTGCTGGAGAATGACATTATTTCCTCTTGCGATCCCATTGCTGGCCTTCATGCTGGTCAGTTACCTCAGCAACACTGAGAACTCAAGCAGACATGTAACAAAGGAAAGCCCAGCATCAAACCTCCATCACAGGCACAGTTTCTGAATTGTCTGTGATGTTCCTTGTTAACAGTGGGGAACAGGGGCCGTTTGCTAAAAGCATTTTGGGAGGAGAACGCCCCCTTCTCAGAGTAGAAGACTAACGGTCCGGCACCCCTGTCTCCCATGTGCTGTCACAGCCATGGGCAAGTTGTAGCAGAAGCTTCTCCTACTCCTGGCTCTTCCTCGGCCCCCTGGTCTATCAAGAGGTGGCCTTGGCCTGCCTACCCAACCCCAGGGCTTGATGATGAGAAATTACCCTTGAGTTCCACACTTGAGTTTTAAAAAAGTGTCCTCGTACTTCTTGGGCGTATGTTAATTCTTTTTGTGTAGCTACAACCATTTTCTGAGAGAACACAACTAAGGAGAAGGGGCGTGTCTGGGGTCACGGTTTCAGAGGGCTTGCTCTGGGGTTTCTTGGTCCTATACACTGGATAAGAGCAGTGTGCGGAGAAGAATGTTCACCACGCTGTGGGTAGAAAGCAAAGGACGGGGGACTGGGCAGGGGCCAAGTATCACCTTCAAATCCATACTTCCTCCAGCTACGAGATACCATATTCTAAAGTTTCTAGGACCTTCCAAAATAGATCCCACACCACCAGCCGTTGGGAAGCAACCCCTCATCACAAGAGCCTGTGGGGGATATTTCCTATCTGAAAACCATGACAGAACCCAAACCTTGAATGTAAAAAAGACAAGAATTTCCAAACACGGAGACAAGCGGGAAACAGTGCCTGCCTTTGTCTGTATACACAGAGCAATCTTAGAAAACCATGAGGCCAGCCAATTTTAATCAGCCATTCCAAGAGACTCCTCCCAAACCCGAAAGGTTTGTTGTGTCTGACTCTGTCTCCTTCCTTATTTGTGTGTGTTCCCAACTAAAAGAGATTTTTGTTGTGTGTGTGACATACTCCTTAAACTCTACCATATCCAGATTTTTTTTCTAACCTTGCTCATGAGTCTGTTAGAAGAGAACAGGATCTCCACAGAAACTCCCCTCCTTTCACGGGCTTGCTGCTCAGAGCAGGCAATGCTAGCAGTCTGGAAGCCCACGATGAGAGGCAGAAGAGAAGGAGAGGAGGAAGGACAAGGGAAGGGGGAGGGAGGGAAGCAGATGGAGGCAGTAAACCCATGGCTCGTCTAAGATGGCTGCATCGGGAAGACCTTCCAGTGGAGCTAGCCCCTCCAGGCGGCAGGCGGGGCCAGGGGTGTGTGAACGTGATGGGAGACATATGGATGCAATCAAATTGTTACAAAGAGGAAACAGACTGGCCAGTTTAAAGAAAGCAAGAATAAGCATTTCTACACTCTGCACAGTTCTGAAGACCGATCTCTTTGCACATACCCGTTCTCTTATATAGTGTCTGTTGTGAGTCCTCTCTTCGTACCCCACGTGTCTGTCAGCTTCACCGCTTTGCTACTTGACTAGAACATAATCAGAACAGACCTCGGTTTTAACACTCTTGGTGGCACAGTTTCTGTGGATTTGGAAAACACAGACATTGTCCAAGTTTCTTCACTGCTGGGCTGAACCAGAGAGATGTAACAAAGTGGATTATCTCCTGATGGGTGAGGAGAGGTGGTGTGTTTCAGGGACGCTGGGTTGTAGTGACTGGCAGATGATGCCTGTGTGGGCTAGGCCAGCAGGCCAAGGGCATCTTCCCTCCTTTGGGCTTCCGTGTGCAGGCAAGGTCAGAAATGGCAGCAAGATCTAGAAACCTGTGGTCGCATGTTAAGACAGAGTCCGGTTAGAGTCCATATGGCCCAGGAAGAGCCTGATGTACTATGAATGGGATCTCTCTCTCTCTCTCTCTCTCTCTCTCTCTCTCGTATGTGTGTGTGTGTGTGCATGCACATACATATGCATACATAGCATGCATGTAGAGATCAAAGGGCAGCATGTGTGGGGGGGGTAAGTTTTCTCCTATCATAAGGGTCCAGGGGAACTAACTCAAGTTATCAGATTTTCAGCTTAAAAGTCTGCAAATTGTACTTGCATTTCTCATTTAAAAACCAAGACTATCCCTTAATGACAACACATTTCACAAGACTAGGTCAATTTAAAAGATGTTCTCTAGAGTAGCTCATCCCTTTACATAAAGGAGTGAGATCTCGTTTGTCGCCTCACTCTGTGGGAGGGAAACATAGTAAGTCCATGCAGTGGTTTTACCACGGACAGGTGTACGCATGTGTGCCAAGTGGTTCTGGAACAGCATGGTTTTGGAACTCCTGATGGCAAAGCTGTGGAAAACACAGTAAGAATTTGGGGCCTGGAAGCCACCTTCGTGACCCTGTCACTGGGAGACTTAAAGCTTGGAAAGATGTGGACGAAGTTGGAGTGGCAGAGTTGGAAATAAATGAGCTCCACGAATCAGGAAGAAGATGGGCCATGCGCCACCTGAGGGCCACTGTGCTGCCCTCCTCAGGCAGCCAGAGCACGGGGAACAATTCCAGGCTGCGGTCTATCACTGAAGAAGCTAATCACGTCATATCCACGGTCAACAGCAGAGAACTCTAAGTGCATGTGTGCTTAGCGCCTAGCTAGCTTTCACTACTCATCCAGTTCAGGATCCCAAACCAGGGACTGTGCCTCCCACTTCCAGGCTGGGTCTTCCCACATCAGTGAATTCAACAAGACACAGCACACCCCGATGGAGCCAACGCTCTAAGAGTTTCTTCCCTGGCCTTTCGAAGTCCTGTCGAGTTGACGATCAAAACTAATCACACTGAGTAAATTTAAGATACAAAGCAGCAGGAAACCCCGGCTGTGGTGGCCCACGTCTTTAATCCTAGCACTCGGGAGGCAGAGACAGGTGGATCTCTGTGAGTTCGAGGCTAGCCTGGTCTACAGAGCAAATTCAAGGATAGGCACCAAAGCTACAGAGAAACCCTGTCTCGAAAAACAAAACAAAACAAAACAAAAAAGCAGCAGGAAGTGACACAGGCTGTCACCGCGAAGGATGTGAGCCGATGAAAGAGCCACACAGCTCCTCCTGATGCTGTGGTCTGCTGTGTGTGGGCGGGGGTCAGACTTGGGGGTGAAACAGGAGTCTCCGCAGACTGAATGCATCCAGGATCAGCGCAGAAGCTTCTTTCAAAAAAGAAAGTGGCCTGTGTACTTCCGGTACTTACCCATCATGCTGAGGTCACCTGGGACAAGAATAGCTGTCACCAGCTGACATCTGGCTTATGAATGGTCCAGCTGCCATTTGTGAGATCTACAGAGGATCTATGATTGACTATGATCTATGACACTTTAGGTTTACTCAGCCCTTTGTCCTTTCTCGCCTCTGAGTGTGCTCCTGTTTGTTCTCTTATTTCTGTCAGTCAAACATGCTCGTGTGCAATGTTTAACCTAAGGCTTTCTTCTTTCTTCCTATCCTCTTTATCTTTTCCTGTGTGTGTGTGTGTGTGTGTGTGTGTGTGTGTGTGTGAGAGAGAGAGAGAGAGAGAGAGAGAGAGAGAGAGAGAGAGAGAGAGAGAGAATGCACATGGATGCAGGTGCCCACAGGTCAGAGGTGTGAGACCCCTTGGATCTGGAGCTGCAGGGAATTGAACTCGGGTCCTCAGGAAGAACAGTATGTACTCTTAACCACAGAGCCATCTCTCCAGGCCCCTTTTTGTTGTTGTTTTTTCAAGACAGCGTTTCTCTGTGTAGCCCTGACTGTCCTGGAACTCACTCTGTAGGCCAGGCTGGCCTCAGACTCAGAAATCTCCTTCCTCTGCCTCTTGAGAGTGGGAATTAAAGGTGTGCACCACTAAACTGGGCTTTCTAAGGCTGCACCCTTATTATTGTAATCATTCTGGAACATATTTTGAGTTTCACCCGGTACTTTAGGTTTTTGTTTCTCTCCTTTTTTTCCCCTGAGATTATTATATCACTACATCTCTTACTCTTTCTCCCTCCAAACCCTTCCATTCACCCCCTCCTTGCTGTCTTTCAAATTCATGGCCTCTTTCCTCATTAGTTGTTGTGACACACGTATATGCCTACACATATACAAATGGATCTATGTATACATATATGTACATATTTATTCCTAAATATAACCTGTTTGGTCTGTCTACTGCTAGTCATAGGTGTGTTTTCAGGGCTGGTCAGTGAGTATTGGATAAGCAATTGGTGTGCTCTTTCCTGGAGACTATTTCTCCCACTCAGCATTCCTTACTTGCCTGTAGCTCTTTGTGCAGGGTTGAGGCCGTGTGACTTTCCCCCATCCTGTTTGATATGTCTGTTGTTGCTGTCCTTGCTCAGCTCACGTCTGTGAGTCAAGCTGTCGCGTTTGCCAGTCATGTTGGCGAGACTCTACGGCGTTCCTAGGGGTTATAATCTCACAGCCAACCCCTGGGTCCTCTGGGCCTTACAACCTTTCTGCCCCCTCTTCTGCAGTCTTCCCCAAGCCTTACCTATGGGGTGTGTTTTGTATCCAGCGGGACTGGGCTCCACAACTCTGCATTCTGATTGGTTGTGGTTTCTGTAGTAGTTCCAACGTGTAGCAAAGAGACGTTTCCCTGGCGAGGAGGGCAGACTTACTGAACTAGGCCCTGCTGAAGAAGATGGGTTTCTTTCCTTCTTTATAAAAGAATATTTTCAACTAATTACATAAAAATTACAGTGCACAAGTAACAATGAAATGGTAGGTTTTCATATTTCTTTTCTTTTTAAAACAGAGTCTTGCTATATCAGCCAGACTGACTTAGAATTTACAACCCTCCTGCTTCTGACTCCCCAGGGTTAGGATGACAGGCCTTTGCCAATCCACCCAACCAGTGGTTCCATTCTTAAAATATGTGTCCAATAAAGAAGAGAGAGAATAACACACTTGCTGATCAGGAGAAGACTCTTAAACAACAATGTTAAAGCGTTAAAAATATCTAAGCCAGAAACGGGAGAACTAGTGATGAAACATCATTCCTTAATCTTTGAAATTACATTGTGTGTGTGTGTGTGTGTGTGTGTGTGTGAGAGAGAGAGAGAGAGAGAGAGAGAGAGAGAGAGAGAGAGAGAGAGAGAGAGAGAGAACTGATGGGGAGGTAGTTGTCTCTTTCCACTATGTGGGTCCAGGAATCCAACTCAAACCATCAGACTTGGCAGCAAGTGCCCTGTTGAGCCAGCTCACTGGACCTATTTGTCTTTTGTTTTTAGTTTGGGTTTTTTGTTTTGTTTGTTTCTGAGACACAGTCTTGCCTTATAGTCAGGCTGACCTGGCGCTAGAATAGCAGGCATAATCTCTGGCAAACGCGTGCTCTTGATAGGTGTAATATATGTCCTTGTACCCTACGCCAGATTCCCCTCCCCCAGACCTGTTTCTGACATAGTTCTGATCACTGTGTGCCTTGAGGTTTTTCTTAGACACGAAACAGCAGCCACCGTGTGTCTCATACACAGTTCTGCTCATCTGCTGAGGGATCCCTGGGGTACAGCAGCAGCTGGATCTGCTTTACCCTCCCCTGGGCCCTTCCTTGGGATCTCCGGCTCTTGGGCCCAAGAAGGACCCTTAGTTCTAGGAGAGGGGGCCTCAGTCCTATCTACAAGAGATGATACAAACAAACTCAGCTTCACACTGCCCTCCAGTCTTCTAGCTCATGCTTTAACCTCAGGGTTGCTCTTGAATTCCCTGCTGGACCATCTTGCCAACTAGTCTGACACCCTTTGGATTTCAGGCTCTATCGTCATTTGGACTCTATGACAAACTCTTTGACCTGAGAAGGCTACACTGTGTCAGTGGAGCAATGAGTGGCAGAAGCTCTGATCTGGGGCTACCCGCTCCCGAACTGTGCTCAGTGTGTCTGCATTTGCTCCAGATGCCATCTTGTGTAGTAAAACTACGCTCTTCAGTATGACATTGTCTCCTGTCATGTGAATCACTCGAGGGCACCACCAGGTCTGAGGGCACAATGGGAGCCTCTGAATTTGCAGTCAGTTGGTCAGAATCATGAATGGTGGAGGAACTCTGGAAATTACAGCTGGGACCAAGAGTCAGAGGAGGTCTGTGGAGAGGCTGTGCCTTTAGGCTGTGAGATCTGACCTAACTCTGGACAGTTATTGTTAGGTAGACATTGTTGAGAGTAATATAATGAGTTCCCATGTAAGTGTCTCTGAATTTCAGTTGTAATCAGCTGTTAACGTGTGTGTGTGCATGTGTGTGTGTGGGGGGGAGGGAGAGAGAGAGAGAGAGAGAGAGAGAGAGAGAGAGAGAGAGAGAGAGAAAAGAAGAGAAGAGAAGAGAAGAGAAGAGAAGAGAGGGAGGGAGGGAGGGAGGGAGGGAGGGAGGGAGGGAGAGAGGGAGAGGGAGAGGGAGAAGGAGAGGGAGAGAGAGAGAGAGAGAGAGAGAGAGAGAGAGAGAGAGAGAGAAAGGATCTCTATATATAATCCTGGATGACCTGGGATTTGCTACATAGACCAGAGGACCTCAAACTCACAGAATTCTACCTACCTCTCCCTCTCAAGTGCTGGGATTAAATGTGTGTGCCACCAACCCTACCTAGTGTTTGTTTAACATTTATTTTTGTTTGTGTCTGTGCGTGCAGGCATTTGCTCACATGTGTACACGCACACCAAGGACCAAGGCGTGGCTGTGGTGGTCGGAGGACAACTTGTAAGTGTTGATTCTCCTCTACCTGGTGGGTCTCAGGACTAAACACAGGTACCCAAGCTTGGCACAACAAGTGTCCCACTGAGTCACCTTACCAACCCTTCATTCTGGTAATAAGTATTAAAGCAGTTATCTCTAAAAGACAGGGCTCTCTTACTTTTTAAATGTAACCACAAACTAATATTTTATTGTAAAAAAAAAATACTATGGATGGGGCTATAAGTCAGTGGGAAAGACCTTGCCTAGGATTACACAGTGAGAACCTGTCCACAAAAGAAAAGGCCACAGACACAGGACTTGGTCCAGAGCAGCGAGCTTTTGCTCTTTTGCTTGTTTAATGGTACTGAGGATGGAACCAGAAGGCCGCATGCTCTACAAATGAGCACCATCCCCAGTTTCCACGCTGCAAACTTTATAATTTTATCTATGAGGTCATCCAAGGAGGAAATGTTCTCTGACTTTGTTTTAAAGTAACAAATAGAGCCAGAGATGCGGAGCTGTTGGGAGAACGCTTGCCCTGTGTGTAGGACGCCCTGGGTTCCATTCCCGGCACAGAGTGTACTGGAAGGGATGGGTAGGTGGGGAAGGGGATGATGTCTCTAATAGTGTTTGCTATGCACTTTCTCTTTTGTGCGTTTAACAGAATGTTCTGTGATCTGCTTTAAAGTGTCTTATCTTATCTTCTTCAAAGGTCCCCCAAAATAAATATGGAATGTTAGGTTAGAAGGACAAATTTATTAGACTAACAAAGCCCATGCCCTCCCCGCTCTTTTCTTAGACAGGGTTTCACTATGGAGCCATGGCTGGACTTGAACTCACAGAGTCCCACTTGCCTTTGCCTCCTGAGTGCTGCGATTAACGACATGAGCCACCACATCCAGCATGAAGAACCTGTATGAACACGCATCTTTAGTGTCTCCTGTGTTCTTCTGGGGGACCCTGACGTGTGATGAGTCTCGGCCGTCTGATGATGTATACATTTTCTGTGTGTCTGGAGGTGACGTGTAGTGAGTGTGAACATGCATGTGTATGCACATGTATACACACGTGTGTTAGCAGCTAGCATCAGGAGTCATTTCTGATCACCCTTCATCTTGCTTGTTTGTTTGTTTTTGAGGCTGGGTGTTTCAATTTGGCTAGGCGAGCTGGCCAGTGCCCTTCAAGGGAACTGCTTGCCTCTGCCCCTCCAGCGCTAGGGACTCAGGCGCCTGCCACCATGATAAACTTTTTACTTGGGTTCTGGGAGTGTGAACTCAGGTCTGTATGCTTGTGTGGATGGTTCTTTACAGACTGAGCCATCTTGTCAACCTGAGACCATAGCTGATTAGTGGCTCTTTACTAGGGGACAGTCCTGTCATGCGGTGTTGCTAGCTATTTCTTAGCTCCTAGCTGATGGGTATGGTCATCTGAAACTATTTTTGCTCAATAAATGAAGACATTTCAGGATGGTTTTCTCCTTAGGCAGCTGCCTATACACACACACACACACACACACATATTCCACTGGCCTATAATAGCATCTAGATCATTTGAAAGTCCCGCTTGGCATGTATAATAAATAATAAGTGTTGTAAGCGGCACCGATGTTAGCCCGGCTTGCGTTCCTTTAGGGAGCTTCTCCTCCACGCCTCCACCTTCCTCTGCTTTAATAGACACTTGTGCTGTCGGTATTCATACTTGCCTCCTCAAATATAATCCTAAATCCAGGCTCCAGAGCCCTCATTCCATGCCTGTTTCCTAGTTCCTTTACCAACTCCTGTTGGGTAACAGCCTGAAATATCACTGACATGGTTGCTTAGTTTTGTGTGTGTATGTGTGTGGAGAGAGAGAGCGAGAGAGAGAGAGAGAGAGAGAGAGAGAGCGAGAGAGAGAGAGAGCATGCACATGCATGTGTATTTATAGCCAACTTTTGAATATGTAAAGGTAGGCATAGATTTTTGCCAGAAAAATATGCACCGGGGATATATTAGCACTTTTAAAAAATTATTTATTTATTTATTTGCTATTAGCAATTCCCCTAAGTCCAAACAAAATCCATTCAGGACTTGTCTCCCTGGGGTGTCTATGCTCAAACTCAGTAATCTTTCTGCAAACATTCTTTCTTTAAAATACATATGTATGTATGTATGCATGTATATACATATATACATAAAATTTATAAGTGTTTGGTCTACATGTAGATGTTCTGCGTACCATGTGCATGCGGTGCCTATAGAGGCCAGGAGAGGGTGTCAGATCCTCTAGAACTGACCTTACAGATGGTTGTGAGCCTCCGTGTGGGCGCTGGGAACCGAACCCAGGTCTTCTGCAAGGGCCCTCAGTGCTCGCTCGGAAACCCTGAGCCTGAGCGTTTCCCCAGCTTCTCCCCGCATTTGTCCTAAATGTCAAGTCCGCCATAATGTTTTGAGTTGTGAGACACATTTCTGTGACTGTTCAGAGCTACGGAGGAAAAGGTGGTGAGAGCTAGAACAGGAGGGGAAAGCAGATTTGGACAAAAAGAAAAAAGTCAAAATCCTTCTCTAATTCATTCCCTTGTTCCACCTTGTTAAGTTTTCTCTGATCTCTAGAGCATGCCAGAAGTTCAAGCATAAATAAACCATAAAGAGAGGGGCCCTAGAAAAATTCTCCTTTGAAAGAGCCATATTAAATCTAAGATCTTTTGCATGATGGTTTTTGAAAAGAACACGATGAGCTCAGGGAAGATGAGAGGCGGTGAAAGGTGTTCTTTAAAGGATGAAGCAGATTAAAACACATTTGTCCCCTTGTGCTTAAGCAGCTTAAGCAGCAGACTTTTACCTTAACAGGACCTGTGAGGTGGTGGGGAAGCTTGACCACCTGAGTTCTATCCAGGATCCTCATGGAGGAAGGGGGAAACACATTCCATACTCCGGCAAGTGGTCCTCTGCCTCCTACCTGCAAACACCCACATAGACACACTCTCTCCCTCTCTCTCTTACACACACACACACACAAGAGAGAGAGAAGTTAAAATAGACACACTCTCTCCCTCTCTCTCTTGCACACACACACACACGAGAGAGAAGTTAAAATAGACACACACACACACTCTCTCTCTCTTACACACACACACACACACACACGAGAGAGAGAGAGAAAGAAGTTAAAATAGACACACTCTCTCCCTCTCTCTTACACACACACGCACACACACGAGAGAAAAGTTAAAATAGACACACTCTCTCCCTCTCTCTCTTGCACACACACACACAAGAGAGAGAAGTTAAAATAGACACACTCTCTCCCTCTCTCTCTTGCACACACACACGAGAGAGAGAGAGTTAAAATAGAATAAGAAAATAAAAGAATAAAGCCATGAAAACAAATCTTTAGTGTCAAAGGCCAGGATAGCGATTGCCTCTGTTGTCTGTTTATTTGAGTGGCACATGAAGGCTGCTGGGCACTTGATCTGGGTGGAGGCCAAGCCTAGTGTAAGGTGCGTGCGTGCGTGAAGATTTAAGCTGATCCCTGTGACTCGGAACATACTAAATGCAAGTCACACTTTGACAAATAAGTTAGTGAAGCCTTTGCTGGCCTCCACTTATTAAGGAGCCCAATTCTAACTACCCTGGAGCAATGCTCGAAGCTGCTCAACACTCAACAGCCCACAGTGTGTTCTGCGGACAAGCTAGTGAACTGACACATGGGGACTGCACTTGGTAGTCACCAGCGGATCTCAAGTGTGTCTGCTCACCGGCAGTGGCTGCAGTTTCAACGGGAGGGTTTGTTCTAATGCATCTGGGCCTCTTTAGTGTTAGCAAATGAAGGAATGAAATCTGGATTGATGGAAATTTCACATAGATTTAGACATAATTACCCAGATGTCACAAT
This sequence comes from Microtus pennsylvanicus, assembly GCF_037038515.1. Classification (NCBI taxonomy): domain Eukaryota; kingdom Metazoa; phylum Chordata; class Mammalia; order Rodentia; family Cricetidae; genus Microtus; species Microtus pennsylvanicus. The sequence continues at coordinate 19,263,733 of NC_134600.1, read as the reverse complement.
ATACAGGACCTGACTTTACGTCCTAGGCAGGGTGGCACATGCCCGTATTCCCAGCACTCAGGAGGCAGAAGTAGGAGGATCATGGGCAGCTTGGGTTACATAATAGTATCTCAAAAAAATAAGTACAGGAGTGAATCTCAGTGTCATAGTGCTTGCCTAGACATTCAAATTCATCCCCAATATGAGAGAGGGAGAGAGAGAGAGAGAGAGAGAGAGAGAGAGAGAGAGAGAGAGAGAGAGAGAAACTGATGTCTAGAACATTCAGGTGGCTTGCAACACAGCCAAAATGAGAAGATGGGAAATCAAATATCTCTCTCTCTCTCTCTCTCTCTCTCTCTCTCTCTCTCTCTCTCTCTCTCTCTTTTCTTCCCTCTCTCTGTCTGTGGGGGTGGCATGATTTTCAAGACAGGGTTTCTCTGTGTATCCCTGGCTGTTCTGGAACTTATTCTGTAGACCAGGCTGACCTCAAACTCAGAGATCTGCCTGCCTCTGCCTCCCAAGAGCTGGGATTAAAGGCATGTGGCACCATGCCCAGCTGCCTCAATTTTCTTATGAAGGTCTCAACTTGTACATATAGAGACTTGAACATTTTGAACTTGATCAACTCATTTGAATGTATCAGACATTTGACTGTGCTCATTGGGTGAGGTAATTTCTTTTTCAAGAACAAACAAGAAGTACAGATGGTTGCTGGGTGGTAGTATGGGTCTCACTGTGTAGCTCTGGTTGTCTTGGAAGTGACTGTGTAGATCAGGCTAGCCTTGAAGTCACAGAGCTCTGCTTGCCTCTGCCTCCCCAGTGCCGGGACTAAAGGTGTGCACTCCCATTCTTGTGGTTATGAAATCTTCAGGAGGTGTGGCTTGCCTGGCAAAAGTACACTGATTGTGGGAAGGTCTTGAAGGTTACGGTGCAACCCTGCTCCTGGCCCAAGCTCTCTGATTCCTGATTTGTGGAGCCGTGAGGAAGCCACACCGCAGTCTCTTTGCCTGATTCCCAAACAGGCATGCTTGAGGCGATGTCTAAGGCATTATTGTTATTAATGTTTAATGAACATCTCTACGCTTACAGTGAGGCATACTTTTACAATTACATCCTGGTTTTCAGTCACAGTAGAACTAGTGGATCAAATAATTAGTGTATTTTAAATTTTCGGTGGAATTTGTTTAATTATCCCTCTGTCACGGTTAGCCTCAAGTATTGGTGTACTACACCCTGAATTATCATCTCAGAAGAAAGCCTCAGCTGAGGAATTGCCTGGCTCAGATTGGTTGTGGACATTTCTATGGGGGCACTGTCTTTACTGGGAGGGTCCAGCATATGCAGGTGGCACCATCCCTTGGCAGGTCCTAGGTGGTCCAAGAAAGCAGGCTAAGCATGGGTCTGTGCGTGAGCCAGAGAGTGAGGTAGCAGCATCATCCTCTATGATTACTGCCTTGCGCTCCTGCCCTGACGTTCCCCTTGACGATGGGCCGTGACCTGGAAGTGTAAGTCTTGACAACGGGCCGTGACCTGGAAGTGTAAGCCAAGTTGCTTTTGATTAGAGTATTTATCACAACAACAAAAAATGTCAAACTAGAACACATTCCCAAAGCTCATCAGTGTGTCGTCCTACCGGCCATGTGTCAAAGGGTTTATTTTCTTCCCCTATTGCCAATGCTGGGCATGATCAATCTTTTACATTTCTTGTCAATAACAGACAGGTAAGTTATTGGTGAGGGGTAGGTCTCAAGGTCACAATGAAATGATGTAAGATTCCGTTCCTACTGTATCCCCTTGTGTTTGACCTGACAGAACAGCTCCTCTCATCCTTGTCTGTCTAGGGTTTTCATTATTGGTTTATCAGCTCGCTCTGTGATAACTTGGATGTTTAACAATTGATTTGCTTCTGCGACTCAAGAAAATCACAACTCACCTTAGCGTTCGCTTCCTGTTTTAGTGCTACGTTTTGTTTAATGTAATACCCGCTAACAGACACATCCTTTGTGATTGAAGTGATATTGATGAGAACACAGTGCACACTTCATTGGATGTTTGGTCCATGAGAGGCTCCCTGAGCAAGTGGGTAAAAGGGAAAAAACAGGTCACGCTCTACAGACCACAAACAGTTTCCCAGATGATCTCATGGTGGACTTTCCCTCTGATCTGGTTCCATCAATCCTAACGGCAGCCTGCTAATCCTTCCAGAAGGGCAGAGTACACTACCTTTTCCTTCAACTGCTTCAGGCAGAAATGCCAGAGTTGAATATCAACCAAGTTCTGTTAGGTAGCTGGCTTCCCCGACTACCCTGAGCAGATCTTGTAGGACCATGTTTATTTATGGCCATGGGGGATAAATTTAAACTCCCACATGAGAACACAGCTAAAATGCAGTGTCAGACTTTAAAACCGATCACACGGGAACTGGGAATGCAGTTCAATTGGTGCTTACCTAGCATTTGTGACGACTGGGCTCAGTTGCTAGCTAAAACTGAATGTTGTGTGTACGCCTGCAATCCCAGTACTTGGGAGGTGGAAGCGGGAGAATCAGAGGTTTAAGGTCATCCTCAGCTGTGTTGCTACTTTGAGGTCAACCTGAGCTACATAAGAGCCAGTCTAAATAAATAGACAAAATAAAATAAAAACAATTCTACACAACCTACTTTCACTATTCTTGTAAGGAAATGCTAATGACCACTAGCTGTCTTTACAATTTTCTGTTAAGCTATAAAAATCAGCAACGTCTGTCACCAGGAATAAATTTCCAGAGTTTGCTTACAGGTATTTGTGGCTCAAGCCCTCTAAAGAGTAACTGGGGTACTGTCTTAGGGTTTCTACTGGGAAGAGACACCATGACCATGGCAACTCTTATGAAGGAAAACATTTAATTGGGGTTGGCTTACAGTCTCAGAGGTTTAGTCCATTAGCATCATGGCAGGAAGTATGGTTCTGGAGAAGTAGCTGAGAGCTCTACATCCAGATCCTCAGGCAGCAGGAAGAGAGAAACACTCGGCCTATTTTCTAGGCCCCCAAACCCCAAAGCCCACCCCCAGGGCCAGACGTCATCCAACAAGGTCATACCACCTAACCCCTCTTAAGTAGGACCATTCTCTGATGGCCAAGTGTGCAAATTTATGAGCCTATGGGGCCATCCTATTCAAACTGTCGCAAGGAAGAAAGGGTTTATTTGATTTGCATGTCCATTAGCAATCAAGCAATGCCTGGCAGGAGCTCAAGCAGGAACCAAACTAGAGACCATGGAAGAATGCTGCTTGCTGGCTTGCCCTCATGGCTTGCTCTCCTCGGCTTAGTGAGCCTGCTTTCTCATACAACCCAGGACCAGCCGCCCAAAGGTGGCGCAGATCACAGTGTTCTGGTCCCTCCCGCATCAATCGCTCAGCAACAAAATGACCCACAGACGTGCCCGCGGGCAAATGACGGAGGCATTTCCTCAGCTGAGGTTCTCTTCACAGATGACCTGCGTTCATGTCACACTGACAGAAAGTACCCAGGGAACACGCACCTGTAAACATTCTACCGTATGTTTGAAATATCAAAAATTCATTTGCCATCTGAGCATTGTGGAGCGGGCCTGTGATCCCAGTATTTGGAAGGCCAAAAGCAGGTGAATTGGTAGTTCCAGGTCAGTCGAGGCTACACAGGGAAACTATCTCAAGCAAAATAAAACCTTTTTTTTTTTGGAGACACTTCACTACCCTTTGCATAACATAGGGTAGGGTGGACGTGCATTTACTTTATATAACTATTGAATATTGTAGCTTAGATTGGCCTTGCACTTGTCAGAACACACGCAGCAGCTTCCAGGTGGGCCCAGTAGCAATTTTCTACCACTTATTGTTAATCAAGGAAAAGATAAAATTCAAAATTCCAAGGACAACTTTCCCTGAACATGCATTTTTCTTTTATGTATGTGAGTGTTTTTACCATGTGTGTTTCCGTGTAACTTGTGCACCTGGTGCCAAGGAGGCCAGAGGATGGAATTGGGCCCTCTGGAACTTGAGTAACAGATGACATGGTAGAAATTGAACCTGGGTCCTCTGGAAGAACAGCCGGTGCTTTAACTGCTGAACCACTTCTCCAACCCCCATGTATTTTTCTTTTGCTCTATTGAAAAGTTGAAAAATAACAAATTATTTTACATGCTAAAACATGGGACAGAATATTTGCTTCCTAAAACGAAAATGTACTTTTCTCTATCCCTCTTATTAACTACAGTGCTAATCCCTGAGTACAATACATAAGACACAGGCCAAACTCTGAAATGTAGAGAAAAAAAGCCGACAGACAAGGGACAGGGACGTTGACATCCAAGGAACAAGACAGTGACTCCCATAGGCTCGCCTCTGCCTCCTCTGGCTCATACTCTGAAGAAGCTAGCAACCCAGAAATTCCAACGGACACAGATAAAACAACAAAGCCTGCTCTCTCTAGACAAGGGCTCCAGGGAAGGGGCCAAACACCACTCTTATCTGCACAACGAGAGGCAGAGCTTAGCTGTCTCCAGCTGTGGCAAGAACTCCAAATACCCGAGCTGGTTGTGGTCAGAGAATCTCCACTGGGGAGTCAGGGCTCTCCTGCACCAACACTGTCCTCCTTTGTTGTCAGCAGAGGTCATACTGGGGCACCTGTGAGACACTCCTACCCAAGGGTCTCAGAGGACACTCTGTGCTGCCCCGAACTCCCTTCACTGTTGAGCAGAAATGAGAAGTCTGGCGCCCTCTTCGAGACTTCGTGGGCACCCGTGTAAAAATGGTATACATTCATACAGATAAATAGATAAGTAAAAAGTAAATCATTCTTAAAGAGTCTAAGGCCAGCCTGGGATATTTATCAAGACCTTGTTTCAAACAAACAAACAACAACAAAAACCAAACAAGACTAGCGAGTTGATTCAGTGGTTAAGAGCATTTCTTGCAACAGCAAAGGCTCTGGGAGACAGAGAGAGATGAAGTTTAAAGCAGAAATCAATGGGGAAAAAATAGAAAAATAATATAGGAAATCAACCAAAAAAATAATACCTGGGTTTCTGAAAATACGAATAAAATCAAAATGTCTCTATTCAGCCTGATTGGATGGGGATGAAGGGAGCAAGCAAAACTTCAAAAGGCGAATTAAGAAACTTCTGACAGGACTAGAATGATTGGGAGCTCAGTGGTTAAGAGTACTGCCTGTTCTTACAGGGGACCTGGGTTTGGTTCTGAAGACCCACATGGTGGTTTGTAACCGTCTGTAACTTGAGTTCCGTGGGATCTGGCACCTCTTCTGACTGCCACAGGTATCGATCTCTCACACAGCGTACCCTACCGTAACTCACCCAATACGAAACAGCTAACATTGTAAGAGATTGGTACCAGCCCAGAGCCCCCAAGACCAAGTTCTCAGCACAAAGGAGATTTATTTGTCCCGGAGGGACAGAGAGCAGAGAATTAGAGACAAAGACAGGAGATAGAGGATGATTGCTGGACTTCAGTACTTTGATAGCTGGACCTTGGTAGTTTCAGGAGGAGCAAGTGGTCAAGTAAGGGATTAAGCCTTGGTGGTTAGCTTTTGGAATGTAATCTAAGGCAGAGGGATGGAGGAGAAGAGCAAGGCCAGCCAGAGCCATGTTCTCCACCCTGGAGCTGGCTGATCCCCTTCACTGTATGCCAAATATATATGTTTGAATTTGTATTTTAAAACTCCTGAAAAAAAAAAGAATTCATCAGAACCAGATAGCTTTATTAAAGAAAGTTACCAAACGTTAAAATAATCAACACTAATTCTACACCTTCCAGACGGTAGAAAAGCATAGTACTTTAATGTGTGAAACTGGTGCCACCTTAATGCTAAAGCCAAAGACAGAAGCAAAGCCAATACCCACCGGCCAAAGAGCCTTCTGGTCAGTATCGCTCGTGAATAGAAAAGTTAGGATCTTCAACAAGACGTCAGGGGGTGGAATTTAACAATGGATACCGAAAACAGAAAGGCGAAGGAAAAGCATGTGTTAAACAGGCCACAGGGTCAGATGAGGGACCTCAAAATTATGGAGCTCTGAAATGTTGCAGACCAGAGCTAAATCACCCTGGGCTACCTTTAGTCCCTTGCATTGCCTTCTCACGTCTGACCCAACATCCTTGTAACTATCAAAAATCTTTAAAAGGTAATTTATGATATTTTTGAGACAGAGTCCCACGATGTAGCCTAGCTGACTCAGAGCTTTTGATGTAGACCAAGCTGGCCTCCGACTCAGAGATGCAGCCGCTAAGAATGCCATCAGGGAACAGCTAAAACCCGAGGGTGTTGGTCCTCATCTGAAGAAGGACGCTTAAAAGAAATCCCACACTAGTTCAGAATTGAGAATAATAGAAGGTTATTTATTCAGGGGTAGACTCACAAGTCACAATCCTCTGCTGGAATGGAGAACAGCTACCCAATCCCGCAGCTGGAAAAAGAGGCCGCAGGTGAGGTTTACTTCGGCATAAATACTATAAGAGGCCACACCCATATGGGCGGGTAACTTAAAGGCTACAGGCAGTAGGGATTCCTATAGCACTCATCTCCCCTCATTCTGCTTTGCTGTAATTGCCCATCCAAGGTTCCTGCCAGTGTGTTTGATAAATGCCTTGATTTATGATTCGCTTCACTCTCCAACTAACAAAATCTCAGGTAACCGCTGGGTGTGGTGGGACACACCTTTAAACCAGCATTTAAGAGGCGGTAGCAGACAGCTCTCTATGAGTTCAAGGGTAGCCTGGTTTACACAGTGAGTTTCAGGACAGCCAGAGCTATATAGTGAAACCCTGTCCCATCCCCAACAACAACAACAAAACCAACCAAAGAAACAAACCTCTTTGGTAACCACTACCACATTGGACTATGGGAACTGAGGCAACATGAATGTGCCTTCCTGGACCACGGACACTCATATTTGACTCTTAGATTATCTTTTGTTGTGTTTTTGTATTCAGAATATGAAGAATTGGACACAAAAGAATAGATATTGTATAATTTTATTTATATAAAAATTTGGGACAAGAATAAACTATATTTTTAAGAATGAACAGTTAGGTAAAATCAGAGTGAAGCAAAGCATAGAAGTGGTTTCCATAAAGGTCAAGAAAACAGCTATTTCTGGGGTGGACCAGAGGTATTTTGGGTAGAGGGTATAGTAAGGAGGTATTAGGTGTTGATGGGATTTTATTTTTTATGGTCATGGGCAGCTTCTATTATTATACATTTATAGTTGGTGTGCCCTTCTTCTATGTACAATGCATTTCTTCTTAAACATTTTATTGCATTATATTTGTTTATGTATTTATTTGCTCTGTGTGTGTGTGTGTGTGCACGCACACACATGCGCATTCACGTTGAGGAGTACCCAGAATGACTGGTATGAAGGTCAGAGAGAGGCTTGCAGGAGTCAGTCTTTGCTTTCGCCTGTGGGTCCCAGGACCTGAACTCAGGTTGTCAGACATGGGTCAAAGTGTTTAACCCATGAACCATCTCAGTAGCCCTTAACTGCTTTTCTTAATATGAAAAACATTTTCTAAAAAAAGAAAAAAAAGACTTAGCAGGCAGTGGTGGCGCACAACTTTAATCCCAGCACACAAGAGGCAGAGGCAGGCAGATCTCTGTGAGTTTCAGTCCAGGCTGGTCTACAGAGTGAGTTCCAGGATAGCCAGAGATACACAGTCAAAAAGTCAAAACAAAACCAAATACTCATCCTCTTGGGGGGACGTGTGTTCAAAGTGCGAAGGAGAAAGCCGGCAGTCAAGGAAGCACTGGGAAGTGGTGATGATGAAGGAGCAGCCAGATGAACAGCGTGGCCAGGACCTGAATGGGGGGTGAATCTGAGAGACGAGAATAGTGAGGCAGAAGTGAGAGATGAGAGACGACCAGAAAGTAAATGCAGGAGAGGAGAGGTCAGGACGGGGACATTTGTCTCTGAAGCTCGTTCCCATGGTGGCTCGTCTTGTCAAGTTGGTTAAATTAAGAAACATCTAGGAGGCAGCAGGCATGCTTGTGGTGTGCACTTATATCCTCAAGCAAAACACTCATACACACACAAAATAAATAAACCTAAGATAATGAGATAAATAAATTTAACATGTTTAAAGAAATATGTGTGAATTCAGTTATGCACACCTCCAGCTTATCACATAGTGAGCGCATTAACCCCTTGAGGGACATTTCCCTCGGCTCCCTGGTGCTCTGGCCCCTTGCTGTGTTCCCTTGTTTCTTTTTCCTCATTACCATGTCGTGAACTGCACTGCTCTGCCCTGCCCTCCTCACCTGGATGGGCTGACACCCCTGAATCCTTGAGAGCCAACACAAGCATTCCCTACTGCATCTTGTTTAAGTATCTGTCACATGTCTGTCACTGAAATGGCAGAGCAGGCTTACTCAGACCCCAGTGAAGCACACCCAGTCACAAAGAATCCCAAGGCTGGTCCATTGAGACTTTGGGAAGTTTCGTGAGAAGTCGAAGCCACCCAGCTGAGCCCCCAGGGGACACCCAGAACATTTGCCAGCCGTGAGCCACCTAGTCCGACTGAGTCTAGAGAGGAGTTTCAGCTCAGCCAAGTCTCTCATTTAGTTGTCTAAGAAAAGCCAACAAGAAGCAGTCGCCTGGGCCCAAGTCACCCACTGAATCATGAGAAATAAAATACATTTCAATGACACGAAGCTTCAAAGAGTTTTAAATAAATACATATGTTTAAAATATACATATATCATATATGTATTTATATAATATATAGATTATAATATAATAGAAATGCACATAATGTGTATATATGATATATATATATAGTGTGTGTGTGTATGTGTGTATGTGTGTGTGTGTGTGTGTGTGTGTAGATAACCCACAGTGTTGAGCTTAGTGCGAGGAAGAATGGTGATAGAATCCCTGAGATACAACATATGGGAGGCAAAGGCTTTGGGTGGGTGGTATACCAGCCAGTGGTCATCCCTGTGACCAAATACCTCAGAGAGACAATTGAGAGGAGCAAAAATTTTTTTGGCCTCAGTTTTGGAAGGTTCCAGTCCCTATGGCCAGAGGATATGGCAGAGCACAGCAGCTGCTACCATGACAACCAGGAAACAAAAAAAGAGAATGCAGGAATCAGATAGGACCAGATATATATATATATATATATATATATATATATATATATATATATATATATATACATATATAAAGGATGGATACCAGTGACCTGTCTTCCTCAGCCAGGCTCCGCCTACATTTCTCTGCCTCCCAGTAACACCATAGAAAGATGAATCAATCAAGGGATTCACCCATGGGTTAGACTGCAGCCCTCATGATCCAACAGCATGCTGTACTGACTTCCTAGGTACTTATTAATCCATACAACCAGTATGGTAGTTTGAATGTAGTTGGCCCCCATACTCTCATAGGTGGTGGCACTATTAGGAGTGTGGCTTTGTTGGAGTGGGTGTGACCTTGTTGGAGGAAGTGTGTCAGAAGTTTAGTCCATTGTCATCATGATGGGGAACATGGCAGTGGGCAGGCAGATGTGGTACTGGAGGAATAATAGCTAAGAGTCCTACATCTTGCAGGCCACAGGAAGTCGACTGAGACACTGGGTGATATCCTGAGCACAGGAAACCTCAAAGCCCGCCCCCACAGTGACACACTTCCTCCAAGGCCCTATCCACTCCAACAAAGCCACATCTCCTAGTAGCGCCACTCCCTATGAGATCGTAGGGGCCAATTACATTCAAACTACCACAGCCAACAATCATAATTCACCATCACAGATGCAGACATAAGTTTTGTTTGGGATTCTGAAGTGAGGTGTAGCTCTTCAGTGAACATTTTCACATGCCATTCTAAAGCCTAGAGGATAAGTCTAGGCTGCAAGATGGAGATTTGGAAGACATTAGAGTATAAACTGTAGATGTACATGATTCTTCCCAAGAAGTAGGACTTACCCCTTCAGGCTGGTTAAACAGAAATCCCTCTATGAAGACCCTACTGACTCTTTTAACACCAACCAGCCTTTCCCTGGTGACTATAGTTGTTTTTAAATAGCCTTTCTATACAATAATTTTATTTATTTGCATGCTTGTCTTACTCAGCAAAATGTGTGGCAACCTGAGTTGGGATTATGTCTTATAGTTCCTGAGTGTGGTGGTTTAGAGAATTGTCAGCTACAGGCAAATGTACCTGAATGCAGAGTCTCTAGACAGTGGTGGTGTTTGGGGGCAGTTACGGAATCTATAAGATGTGAAGCCTTAATAGACAAAGTCATTCCTGGGTACAGGGTTTTTTTTTGTTTTTTGTTTTTTTGGATTTTCGAGACAGGGCAGGGTTTGAGCACGACTCCCTGCTTGCTCTCTGCTTCCTGGGTGCGGTTGAGAGGCGATCTCCCAGCTGCTGCCGCTATGCTGGCCCCACCTTTAGAGACTTCTAGCCCTCTAGAACTGTAAGCCGAAATAAATCAAACTCTTTGTTGGAGGCCGTGTGGGTCCAACACAGATTCCCTAACTGGACTGGAATGGAGTCGCGAGGAATAAACTGACGTAGCTTACACGGTCATCATGGAAGGGCAAGATCTCTCTCCAAAGATCTCTCGTTTATTCTCCAAACACCTTATATATCCTCACATCAATTGAGCGGGAAAACACATTAGGCTGACTCCTCGGCAACCAGGTGCATGGGCTCAAGTCACGTCCACAGCTACCTGTATGCTAGCAGTCAGGTAGGCCATGAATTAGCATCTCTATAAGGCTTCCTCCAAATTACCAAGAAATAAGCACCAAACATCCTGACCAGCTTCAGCCAACACCTCTTCTCAGGTGATCTACATTTATAACAAAAGAAACTAGGAGCAGCACATCCTGGCTATTGTTAGGCAGAGACAGCTTGTCTGCAGAGTTCGTGACCACCTCAGACCGGGCTAATGGCTCTTGTGCCGTACAGAAATATGGGCCTACATTCTTCCTTAGGTTGCTTTGGTCACGGTGTTTTATCAAAACAACTAAAAAAAAAAAAGCAAACAAAATTTGGTGGGATAAACAAATGAACGACTCATACCTTAGATAAACATCAAAAGCACATAAAAATGTAAAAATCGCCATGTATTTATGCTAAGACTTTATTGGTAGGATATTTCTTTTAAGTATTTTATTTTGGTTTTAGTTATGAGCATGTGTGTGTGAGATGGGGTACTGAATCTCTGTATATGTGCACCCGAGGAGGCCAGGGATGTCAGGTCCATCCAGAGCTGCCCTCACACTGACCCAAACCACCTGATGTTGGTGCTGGTGACAGAACTCAGGTCCTCTGCACGAGCAGCCCTTGCTGTCACTGCAGAACCATCTTTCCAGGCCCTTGGGCAAGGTATTTGTTTGCTTAGACCAAAACTTGAAAACAGTTCAGTATGTGATAACCATAAAGCTGAAAAGAATGTTTTCTATATATAAGTTTTGCACCCACCATCTGGACTTACTTCTGTCTAGAGACTATTTCTAACTACATAAATTTATCTTTGTGGTATTTGGACCAGGGGAGACTTTGCAAATTATATTTGGAAGGGGCTCAGTTGTACAGCTGGAGTAAGAAAAAGAAAGGAGCGGACGATGGCTTAGCTCTTGTGAGTTACAAAGTTTAATGGATTTTTCTTTTTTACCCACTCAATACGGGATTGATATGCATTAGTTAAATAGCTTCAGGCACCTCTTTGACTATCTTAGGAAGTTAAGAAAATCCTCTAAAACCTTTGATTTTTTTTAACCAGTGTACTTTATTTAATCCAATAAAACAAAATTAATTTATTTAGACTTTAGAAAAGTCAATGTAAGGGCTTAACTACTATGCCCACAGGCTACCCTATAATTTTAGTTTCCCAGCCTTTTGGTGAGGGACGAAAACAGCTGTGTTTACCCCATTGGTGGCTGACAAGATCCATTTGTTGGTACCATGCTATCAAAGTTACTTCTACAAATGCAAAAGCTGGCAGTAATTTTATTTCAAATTATCCTGTGTGTCTGAATGGATCGTCAGAGGGAACACTGCCAATTCTGAAGGGCTACTGAAGGTACTAAAATATTCATCAGACGAGAAGACTGCCAAGAGCTTCAAGAGTCCAGCGGCTTCCTCAGATTACCCGGCAGACAGAAGATGTGGGGAAAGAGCAGGAAATGAGAACGTCGGTTGCTTAGATACCTCAGTTGAAATCCGAACTGTTGAGATTGAGGGTCGCTAGCCCCACTCAAACAAAGCTGTGACTAGTCCCATGGTCATTATCACTACACGGCTGGCCAGACTTGACCAGAGGGTTGCAAGAACAGAGAGCCTGGTGAGGATTCTAAAGACAGCTTTAAAATTAACCGATTTATAAAAACACCAGTTTCCTGAATCATACACCCATCTAACACACATGATTAAGTGTTGTGGTTGCTGATGTAACTGTTGCCATGAGTGGTCTCTTTAAGTAAAATTAGGAACAAAGAAGGCCTCTTGCATAGTGTTTTATTGTCCATGATATAACTCTTAACTCCTGCCTCTTCCCGTCCCAAACTAATGTCCCCTTTATCTTACTACATACCCTTTAGATTTATTTAAAGTGTATGTGTGCACACACATGTGTGCACACGCATGCACACACGCCTGCAGAAGCCAGAAGAAGGCATCTGATCCCTTGGAGCTGGAGTTACAGGTGGTTGTGAGCCTTTAGACATGATACTGGGACCTGAATTCCAGTCCCCCTAAAAGAGCAGTAAGTAGTCCTAATGACTGAGCAATCTCTCCAGCCCTTCATATGCCCTTTTAAATATTTCAAGTCTTAGATCAGTGATTCTAAACTAATTTTTCTTTTGACACAGGGTCTTACTATATTGGCTTCCGACTCAAATCTTCCTGCTCACTGTCGTGAGTGGGCCTGCAAGTGAACACCCCCATGTGGTATGGGAGAATTGTCTGTATTCTGTCAATCATGTTTCAAATAAACGCTGATTGGCCAGGCAGGAAATGTGGGTGGGAAAACAAGACAGGAAGTAGAAAAGATGTAATGAGAACAGGAGAATTCTGGAAAGGAGGAAGTTGATTCCTCCCACTCCTGCCCAGATCACCGAAGCAGCAGGATGTGATCTACACCACTGAAAAAAGGTACTGAGCCACATGGCTAACATAGATCAGAAAAATGGACTAATCAAGATGTGAGAGTTAGCCAGTGAGAGGCTAGAGCTAATGGGCCAATCAGCTTATAATTTATGGAGAGCTATGTGTGATTTTCTTTGGGGCTAAACAGTTGTGGGGTACTGGGCGGGACAGAACCCCCAACAACAAGCCAGCACCTCATGTTATACCCGCGTCTAGTGCATTGACTCTCAAACCCAACTGGCAGTTGACTCTGTTATAAGAGGTTTTCAGACCTGTAACTGGAGCCTCCCTTAGAGAGTCTAACTCAAATGCTCTATGGAGAGGTCTAAGCATGATAACATGTTTTTAAAAGAAATTCTTCTTATGGCTCTAGCCTACCAGCATTGTAAGTAGCTGCCTGAGATCCCGGCCTCTACAGCAGACCTCGCAGTGTAGAGAACAGGTACAGAAGCTGAGAGACACCCAGCATTAGACCAACTGCTGTGCTGTGTTCCCCTAACGTCTTTGTAGTCCAGTGTGATATTCTGGAAATAACAATCATTAAAATAGCTCTGCACACAACCCTGCTACAAGATACTCTGTAGACCTGTCTTCCATCCTCATCACAGTGATATTGACTGCACACTAAAATTATCTTTCAGTTAAAGAAACTGCTACTAAAGCCCTGTGCTACTTCAGACTTGTAGGAGAAGGGCCTGGGGCAGCTTGTTTGTCCTGGCTGCCTGGCTAGTTTAGCCCTGGAATAACCACACAGAAACTGTATTAATCAAATCACTGCTTGGCCCATTAGCTCTAGTTTCTCATTGGTTAATTCTTACATCTTAATTTAACCCATTCCTATTAATCTGTGTTATTCCCACATGGCAGTGGCTTACTGGGTAAAATTCCCAGCTTCTGTCTCCAGCAGATCCATGGCGTCTCTCTGACTCTGCTTTTTTCCTCCCAGAATTCAGTTGCATCTTCCCCGGCTACCCATGTTCTGCCCTATCAACAGGTCAGGGCAGGTTTTTTATTCATTAACCAAGAAAAGCAACACACAGAGGGGACTCCCACATCACTGACTTGCAGCGATTCTGTAAGATATGCAAACTTTCAGGTCAATGAAGTTTCCCAAAGACATATAGCTAGAAGCGCTTGGAGCCCCAGCTCTGCTCTCATCTAAATATTCAGGAAGCATTGTCTAGTGGGTTTAAATGACATCCTATGCCAGCAAGATTATGTTGTCTGCAGGCTGAAGACCACAACTCAGCCATATGGACACTAAAGACACACATTGTTTTCCATGCAAGAAGTTCAGGTCTAGGGGTAGCTCAGTGGTCACTGCTCATCATACCCAGATGCAACCACAGCTCTTTTTCTAGGGGATGAAATGAGAGCTGCGGGGATTTGAATGAGATGTCCCTTTACTAAGTGAATGTATTTGAACATTTGGTCTCCAGCTGCTCTTTGGGGGAGGTTACAAACCCTTTGGAGGTGAAACCTTGCTGGAAGAAGTACATCGTTGAATGTGGGCCTTAAAGCTGTTTAGCCTGACTTCCTGTTCTCTTTCTCTGTTTTCTGATTGTGGACTTTCTGTTCCTGTCGCCATGCCTTCCCTGACTGTTGTCATATCTCCCCTACTGACGAACTCTGTCCATCTGGAACTGTGATCCAAAATAAACCCGTTTCTCTTCTATGTTTTATAAAGGCTCAATGCTATTTCCATCCCCCCCCAATAAGGGTATGTTTGAGTCTTCAGGATCTGTTCCTGGCAGTGTGTCCTTTTAAGAGTTCACCATAGCAATCTATGTGTTGGTTACCCTCACCTATTTTCTTAGGGGAAAAACTGAATTAATTAAGTTAATTAATTAAGAATAAAGTTTTGCAGTTTTAAAGATTGACTTCAAGGTCTTGCATATGGCAGACAAGGAATCAGCCACTGAACTATGTTGCCAGCCCTAAAATGTTTTAATTTTACTAATATTTAATATATTAAAATAAAATTTTTTTTTTTTGGTTTTTTGAGACAGGGTTTCTCTGTGGCTTTGGAGCCTGTCCTGGCACTAGCTCTTGTAGACCAGGCTGGTCTCGAACTCACAGAGATCCGCCTGTCTCTGCCTCCCAAGTGCTGGGATTAAAGGCGTGCGCCACCACCGCCCGGCTAAAATAAAATTCTTACAACTCAGTGCCTCCTTAGGCTTTTAAGTTTTGTTTATGAATTCTATTTTTATAAGCAAAATAGACTCAGCAAACATTTTATGGAGGCCTTTGTTTTAGCTTGTTTTGAGAAAGTTTGATGGGCCTTGAACTTTCAACCTTCCTATCCCAGCCTCCTGCACGGTGGGATTAAATGTGTACCCTACTATATCCAGTCTGTAGAGATGCTGGGATTATGTGTGTACTTCATACCCAGTCTGTAGAGATGCTGGGATTACATGTGTACCCCACCATACCCACTCTGCAGAGATGCTGGGATTATATGTGTACCCTACTATATCCAGTCTGCAGAGATGCTGGGATTACATGTGTACTTCATACCCAGTCTGCAGAGATGCTGGGATTACATGTGTACTTCATACCCAGTCTGCAGAGATGCTGGGATTACATGTGTACTCCACCATACCCAGTCTGCAGAGATGCTGGGATTATATGTGTACCCCACCATACCCAGTCTGCAGAGATGCTGGGATTATATGTGTACTTCATACCCAGTCTGCAGAGATGCTGGGATTATATATGTACTTCATACACAGTCTGCAGAGATGCTGGGATTACATGTGTACCTTACCATACCCAGTCTGCCGAGATGCTGGGATTATATGTGTATCCCACCATACCCAGTCTGCAGAGATGCTGGGATTATATATGCACTTCATACCCAGTCTGCAGAGATGCTGGGATTACATGTGTACCCCACCATACCCAGTCTACAGAGATGCTGGGATTATGTGTGTATTTATTTATTATGTATATAGTGTTATGCCTGCATGTATGCTTGCATACCAAAAGATAGACGATTGTGAGCCACCATGTGGTTCCTGGGAATTGAACACAGGACCTCTGAAGAGCAGCAAATGCTCTTAACCTCTGAACCATCTCTCCAACCCCAAAAATCAAATATTTTAAGAGTGTTTATATTTTATTTATCAATGTAAGTCTGATTTATTACATAGTTGTCATAAATTAAATCTTCCTGAGTGATTCTCAATCGGATATGTTAAATCCCACTTACAATCATTTGGACATGAAGTTCTCTTAAATTATTCACTCTTGAATATGAACTTGAATGTACTTGAATCAATTATCCACACAGACACTTACATTTGCAAAGCACCTATTGTAATATGTCTATCATACTCAAACACAACAGTTTTGATAATACAAAGCACTGACGAATTCCTTAACTGCCCCCCCATACAAATACAGTTTGGGTTAGTTCCCTCAGATTGTGTTGGGAGTGTAAGATACTTCCCGGAATTCATTGGGCAAATTTCCCATGTAATTATGGCTTGAGGTTGTATAGCCAGCAAAGCTTTCACCAGGATGCTAACTGAAGTCCTTGTGGTTGCTAATTCATTTCCTCTTCCTTGCAGGAGGAGGATGAGGCAAGTAGGAACTCAAGACTGACCCCCTTCTGACCCCCCTGCCAAGACTGTTTCTCCTCCTCACTTTGTTGAACCTTTTGTATGTCTTTGCCTCTTAAATTACAGAAACATGATCATCTTGAGGAAGGAATTTGGAAGGTCTGCTAGGGAGCTCAGTGGGTAAAGGTGCTAATTGTCAAGCCTGACAACCCAAGTTTGATTCCTGTGGTTGAAGGAGAAAACTTTGTCTCTCAACAACAAAAGTTGCCCTTTGACCTTCACTTGCATGTGTCTATGCATGCGTACATGTGTGTGTGCATGCATGTGGGTGTGCGTACACAAAACACACACACAACTGAATAAATATCTTCTCACCCCAGATAGGGAACCTGTTATCATTCATAACGTGGGGCACCTGAGGCAGATCCCACAAGGGGCAACAGTGGGTGACCCGAGACCCTGGCGGGTAGGAGATAGCTAGATACACCATGCAGAGAGAGTTTAGGAATAGAGTTTATTTAATGGGGTTGGGAGAGAGGTAGAACGCTGTGAGACAATGGTCTTTTATTGTGTCACTTGTATTATTTTTAATAAAATGCTGATGAGCCAGTAGCCAGGCAGGAAGTATAGGTAGGGCAATGGCGACCAGGCAGGAAGTAGAGGCATGGCAACAAGAATTATGGGAAGAGGAAAGTTTGAGTCTGCAATCATCATCCAGACACAGAGGAAGAAAGATGTGACTGCCTCACTGAAAAAGATACCAAGTCATATGGCTAACACAGACAAGAATTGTGGGCTAATATAAGTTATAAGAGTTAATAAGAAGCCTGAGCTAATAGGTCAGTCAGTTTATGACTAATGTAGGCCTCTGTGTGTTTATTTGGGACTGAATGTCTTCAGGGACCTGGTGGAACTGAAACCTCAGTCAACAGGAGAAGAAGAGAGAGAGAAAGAGAAGAAAGAAGGGGGAACATGGAGAAGAAGGGGAGAAAGGCAGAAGGTACCCCTCCAGAAGAAGGAGACGGGGCTTGTCTCTTAAAGGGACAGGGTACCCAGGTAACAGGCCAGGTCAGCAGATTTACTTTTATAGCAGAACCAATGATGATAGACCAAAGTATATAGATAACACCAAAGTCTGACTTGGTGAGCCAATTTCTTTTGTTGGTATTACTTAGAGGAATATGGATGAGGGATTACTTACAGGAGTGGGAGAAAGTCTAAAACAGCTGCATCATCAAAGTCCACCCCAGCAAGGGTGTCAGATCTGCACAGCCCAGAGGCAGCTTCACAGGTTGGAGTGTCCTTTCTGTAGCTGTCCTGATCTGAACCTCCTCCAGGCAGCCCAGCTCGTCCGAGAGTGTCCTTAACAGTCCTTACAGCTTATACCTGCTGGGAGAACGAAGGGAGGTCTTTAGATTGGTCAGTCCCAGGGCTTCCTGAAGCTATTGAGTTAGCCTCCTCTTCTTTAACATTCTGTGTCTTAATAAGCGTAAGCGTTCCACCAAGACAGAAGGCTTTGATCACAGAGGAAACTGCTACATAGCAGTCAGTATGGAGTTTATTGAAAAATCGTTTTAATGGGGCTAAAGAGAGGGCTCAGCAGTTAAGAGCACTGGCCGGTATTCCAGAGGACCCCAGTTCAATTCCCAGAACACACATAGCTGCTCACAGCTGTCTGTAACTCAAATTCAGGTGATCCGACATCCTCTGGCATCCATGAGCAACAGCCACGCATGTGGTGTGTGCATACATGCAAGCAAAACACCAGACACACAGAATAAATAAATATATATTTATAGTTTTAGCATATATTTGAATATGGGCATAATGTATGGAGAAAGATGCTTACGAAAAGACTTATAATGTAGGACCTAGTCATGACAAACTCAATAGAGGCCCAAGTCTCAGTAGTTTACCATAAGGCAATACCTGGTTCCCAGAAAGACCACAAACTGAGACCACCCAGGCACCACCCAGGAACAGACCATCCAAAGGAAATTCCTAACTTTCCAACCATTGTAGACAGGATCACCTGCCAGCACACACCCATCGCTTTTCATCAGGACACCCCCTAGACAAATATCAGCCACTTAGAGGTCCTGAACCTTAGAAATCCCTCACTATTATAAAAACCTCTGCTATTATAAAAACCCCACCTGAACTGAACTCGGGGCTCTCTGATTATGGCAATGTTTTGGACACACAGAGAGTCTGAGTTTGAACTTGAAGAAGAATAAAGACTCTTTGCTTTTACATACAGGATTCCTAGTTGGTTTTGGGGAGACTCCAAGCAATAACACCCAAATGTGAATGTGGGTGTCTCAAGATTCTTGTCTCCAGATCTTAACAATAGCCACAGAAGCAACTTTGATGGCTTCTGAAGTCATACAAAGTGTTGCCAAGACACCTCCCAACCCCCCTAAATGAGATCACAGAAGGTTATAGAGATCAAAGGAATCTTCACTATGCCAATCACAAGGGAGTCATAGAGACATAGATTTGATTGTGAATGAACTTCATAAATGTGTTTTGGGATTCTAAAAGAGTTTTTACATGTTTAGAGTGGAGAAAGAAAGTTAAACTCAAAGATCATGTATGGTTAGGCCTTGAACATGGTCCATTACAGTTTTAGATATATACATACATATACATATGTGTGTGTATCACAGAGACTGTGGCAACATGTGCAAGACCTACACAGGCTCAAGCCATAATAGGGTCCCAGTAAAGAGAGAGAGAAGTAGACACAAAGTACCACCCCTAACCAAGAAACGATTTGCAACTGGACTCCGCTGGTAAAGGGAAATCAGTTTTCCCCAAAGGAGTGAGGGCTACTGGTGTATCAGCTCCATCCTGGCTACTGGTGTATCAACTCCATCTAGGCTACTGGTGTATCAGCTCCATGCTGGCTACTGGTGTATCAACTCCATCTAGGCTACTGGTGTATCAGCTCCATGCTGGCTACTGGTGTATCAACTCCATCTAGGCTACTGGTGTATCAGCTCCATCTAGGCTACTGGTGTATCAGCTCCATCCTGGCTACTGGTGTATCAACTCCATCTAGGCTACTGGTGTATCAGCTCCATCCTGGCTACTGGTGTATCAACTCCATCTAGGCTACTGGTGTATCAGCTCCATCCTGGCTACTGGTGTATCAACTCCATCTAGGCTACTGGTGTATCAGCTCCATGCTGGCTACTGGTATATCAACTCCATCTAGGCTACTGGTGTATCAGCTCCATCTAGGCTACTGGTGTATCAGCTCCATCTAGGCTACTGGTGTATCAGCTCCATCTAGGCTACGGTGTATCAACTCCATCTAGGCTACTGGTGTATCAACTCCATCCTGGCTACTGGTGTATCAACTCCATCCTGGCTACTGATGTATCAACTCCATCTAGGCTACTGGTGTATCAGCTCCATCTAGGCTACTGGTGTGTCAGCTCCATCTAGGCTACTGGTGTATCAACTCCATCCTGGCTACTGGTGTATCAGCTCCATCTAGGCTACTGGTATGTCAGCTCCATCCTGGCTACTGGTGTATCAGCTCCATCCTGACTACTGGTGTATCAGCTCCATACTGGCTACTGGTGTATCAGCTCCATACTGACTACTGGTGTATCAGCTCCATACTGGCTACTGGTGTATCAGCTCCATCCTGGCTACTGGTGTATCAACTCCATCTAGGCTACTGGTGTATCAGCTCTATCTAGGCTACTGGTGTATCAGCTCCATTTAGGCTACTGGTGTATCAGCTCCATCCTGGCTACTGGTGTATCAGCTCCATCCTGGCTACTGGTGTATCAGCTCCATCTAGGCTACTGGTGTATCAGCTCCATCTAGGCTACTGGTGTATCAGCTCCATTTAGGCGGGCCCAGGCCCAGGAGTAATTGGCCAACATAGAACAGACTCGGTGGTATGTTATGGACTTTTCCTTTCATTTGGCTTTGTTTTCATTTTGTCATATTGGTTTTGGGGTCTGTTTGGTTTCTCATTTTTATGTTTATTTGCTTGTTTCTTGCTTTTTGTTTCTTGTTTGGGGGGGTTCTTTTTAGAGAAAAAAAGAACATAAAGTTGGGAGGACAGAGAGGTTGGGAGGATCTTGGAGATGTCGGGGGAGGGAAATACATGATCAAAATATATTATATAAAATTTTTAATGAAAAGCTAATAAAATATCTCCCTATTCTAAAAAGGGGTATTGTCTTTGTGTAAGGAGCCTTCATAGCCATTTTAATTGTGCTGATTCTTGATTCCTGGGTATTGAGACTTCAGTTAGTCTCTGGTGAGGCTCTCCTTCTCTATTCCATATCCCCTTAATTGTCCCTGCTTTTATAGCCTTTCCAGGTGTTTATTACCAAGCCCAATGACCAAGTTTAACCACCAGAACACACATGGTAGAAGGAGGGAACCGAGTCTTGCAACCTGTCCTCCGAACACCTCACGGGTGCTCTGGTACATGAATCCCACCCCCATTAAATAAACAAAAATAAATAAATAGGTAGATGGATAGAAAGATTGATAGATATATGATAGATAGACAGAAAGATAGATGATAGATAGATAGATAGATAGATAGATAGATAGATAGATAGATAGATAGATAGTGTTTCTATAGTAGATCGGTAGACAAACAGAGAGATAGATGATGAAAGAAGGAAAAACGCAGCAGAAGCTTCCAGGCTGGCTCACTCGAGGCCTGAACTTTCCCCTGCTTTCTGCAGTGAACTCTGTGAAACAAACAACAAGGTTGCTGTTTCTGTAGAGGGCTCCTGCCTACTTGGGCAGGCAGAGAAAGGCTTCTCAGGCTTAGAAACAATTTCACAGTAAAGTCCCGATTTAGGGGTGCTATCTTGCTGTGGTTTGAACACATACATTAAAATGCACAATGGGCTCTGATCCCTATTGTTAGGTGTTAAGTGACAGGGGCAGATGGGCCTTTTAAGACACGGTTGAGGCAAACATAGATTAACCCATTCTTGGTTTGTGGTTCTGTCACAAAGCAAGCTCTCTTGCTGCTTGCTGTGTCTCACCATGTCTGCGCATCATGGCTCATCTGGAAGGTCCTCACTAGATGCCAAGTAGGTACTGGCATGTGTTCTTAGACGTCTAGGACCTTGAACATTCTTCTTTATGAATTATCTAGTATGTGATACACCGATGTAGCAATAGGAAAAAGATGAAGACCTTTGGTGTTCGCTTTTGTTTTGTTTTTAGGTTTTTCGAGACAGAGTTTCTCTGTTGCTTTGGAACCTGTCCTGGAACTAGCTCTTATTTTCACAGAGATCCACCTGCCTCTGCCTCCTGAGTACTGGGATTAAAGGCATGTCCCACCACTGTCCAACTGACCTTTGACTTTTTTTTTTTTTTTTTTTTTTTTTTTGGTTTTTCGAGACAAGGTTTCTCTGTGGTTTTGGAGCCTGTCCTGGAACTAGCTCTTGTAGACCAGGCTGGTCTCGAACTCACAGAGATCCGCCTGCCTCTGCCTCCTGAGTGCTGGGATTAAAGGCGTGCGCCACCACCGCCCGGCCGACCTTTGACTTTTTTATGAACTGCTCTGAGCATTAAGTCCTCCTAAAGTGGCTATTCCCATTATATCATCACAGATTGTCCAACCACTGGTCCAACCAGATTGTCCAACCTGGCAGCCATTCTTTGTAGAATCACAGCCTTGCCAAGGTACCCAGAGATGAACAGTTGTGTGTGGTTTGTTTGATTTTGTTTTTTGAGAGATTTTTTGTGTGTGTGTGGTTTTTGAGACAGGGTTTCTCTGTAACTTTGGAGCTTGTCCTGTAACTAGCAGAGATCCCCCTGCCTCTGCCTCCTAAGTGCTGGAATTAAAGGGGGTTTGCTTGTAGTCATGTTAGGTTTTCTAGATATGTAGAGATATTTCAGTTAGATAGGTATTCTTCAAATCTTTTAGAGACCTTCAGAATATGGCATTTAAAATAACACAGTATAACAAAATTGACCTTAAATTTGTATCAGTAGACCAAGATCTATGCAATCCAATGTAAATCTCTATAGCATATCCCCCTTTAAATGTAAACAAATATTTATAAGCAATATTTGGGAATATGGGCATAGTTCTCTCCAAACTGCTTCCTGCTTTTTGTTGGGCAAAGTAATTTCTGGGGGTGTTCATGGAGACCTTTCAGATGGTCTTGGTCCATCAAACCCCATTAATCTGAAATTAATTCACAGGTTCTCATCTTCTGTGGAAACAAAAGCAGAACCTCTTTTCCAAAGCAACATGTCCTTAGACTCAAATTCAGATGTTAAAATACTTTTATGTTGATTTAACTTAGCAGTTAATACTATTAAATGTCTCTCATTACATAGCTCTTTAGCAGTCAAAAAATTTAAAGAAAACACAATAATATATATATATATAACCCGGGCTCTCTGGGCATTTTCCATCTTTATATGGCTGATTTTTCTTACTCTATTACTTTTTCTACAAGTGTAATGTTTATTTTATTATCTTTACTCCTTTAACCTATGACTGTCTGTACTCTTTTATACTACATTTACTGTCTCTTTACTTTTTCTTCTCTCTTCCAAGCCTACATACATTTTTTTAAACACACTGTGTCTCATTTAGAGGTCTTTTACATCTGAATCTGTCCTATTGTGTTTCTGAAATCCTTTTCTGTCCAGGAGCACTTCTTAAAATGCAAAACAGCTTGGTTTGGGCTTTGCCTTTTTGGCTCCTCCCAGTCCAACATGTCAGAGGTTCATTCACGGCCTCTGAAAGCCATTCTCTCCACCCCAGATCCAGTCAGGTCACAGCAGGTCTGTGTTGCCATAAGTGAGTTATAGCACTCTGTTCACAAACCCCATTTAAATGTTCCATAGCCAGACCTCCTGAAAGAGTCGGAGTTCATGCTAGCAACAAAGCCCAGGAAGCCACTGTTTCAAAACCGCATGGGTTGTTTTTATTGTTGTTGTGTTTTTGTTTTTGCTGCTAGTGCTAAATCAGGAAGACCTCTCTTAAAGGAGCTGCAGCATACTCCCAGCAAGCAGAGCCCATCAAAAAAGAAGAAAGAAGAGGGTAAACTTTGTCTTTCAGTGTCTAGAATTCCTTTCCAAGCCCTCTCAGGTTTTGTGTGGATTTAGCTAGCACACTTTGGAGTGCCAATCTGTTCTATGAGCAGGCCACTTATTTGTTCCCGGCTGCTCAGCCCTGAAATAACCACATAGAAACTGTATTAATTTAATCACTGCTTGGCCTGTTAGCTCTGGCTTCTTATTGGCTAGCTCTTACATCTTAATTTAACCCATTTCTATTCATCTGTGTGTGGCCAAGTGGTTGTGGCCTACTGGCAAGTTTGGACATACCACTTGACAACGCAGAGCAGGCACCCAAAGAGTTTTAAAAGTAAAAAGTGTGGGCCATGTGATGCAGGAGAGGTGGAAGACACCTGAAAGCCCCCCTACTCCGTCCCCCTGCAGGTGCCACTATGATGAGCAAGTTTGTGGTGGAGAGATGGGAGAGAAAGAGAAGTGGAACGGTTTGTGCACCATGAAGAGAGGCAGAAATGGAGACACGAAGGTAGTGAGGAATAGCCCTATGTGAACAGCCTGCCCTGGCACTGAGGGCCATGCCTGGGTCTGCGGCCATGCAGCAACAGGGAATCTGGGTAGATGTCTGTGGCCCATGTTACCACCAAAGGCCATGCAGATGTTCCTGGTCTGGGCTGCCACCTGGGGCCATGTTGATGTCCAAGGACTGCACAGAGCTGGCCCCGCCCCTCACCAGCTGCGGCACGCAGGCTGGCTGCTAGCTGTAAGCTTGAGAGAGCTCTCTCCCTACCTCACCCTTCTCCCTCTTTCCCCAGAGAATGGGAGAGTTTGCCCAGGTGGTGTGGGAGTGAGAGAACTGGTCCAGCCCCTTGCCAGCTGCAGCACTCTAGAGAGCAGGTGCTGCTCCTCACCTGGGCAGCGTGGTAGAGCTGGCCCTGGTGGTATGGATGCAGGAGAGTGGGTGGGCTGACCAACTCAGCTACCACCCAGGCCCAGATCCAGGGTGTTGGGTTGGCCCACCCCAACATCCACCCCATCCATGAACTGCTGAACCACGTGAAGGGGCCAGTCCTGTAGAACCAAAGCTGCAGCACCTCCATGACATGGGGCAACAATAGAACATCTGAGAGGAGTCCTGTGAGGATCCAGGGTTGATAGGGTAGCAGAAGCCGGAGGTCTCAAACCGGACCAAAGACTCGTAACAATGAGCATATGCAAGAAAAGCCGGGCAAAAGGGTAGACTGTGAGATGCCCCGCCGTGACACACCAGGGCTTCCATGGTGAGATTTTGTTTTGTTTTCTTTTGGAAACAAGGTTGCAAGGGCAGAGCGCAGATACGGAGGGAGAGGGAAATGAGGGGGTTGGGGTGCATGATGTGAAATTCAAAAGGATCAATAAAACAGTTATAAATAAATAAAAATAAAAAATGTGAGGCTCTCAATGCAAATAGTCTGCACACTTTTGGGACAGCTACCACTCTAAGGAGCACATTTTCCTTATATAAGAACCAATGTTTTCTATCTACCATCTATTATCTATCTATCTATCTATCTATCTATCTATCTATCTATCATTTATCTTTATTATCACCTGTCAATTTATTTATTATCTATGTATCTTTTAAAACAAAGCTGTCAGGGTCCACTCCCCAACATAAATTATCTCTCTGGACGGGCGTGGAGGTGCGGAAATAAAGACACAGCTCACATGGTTTTATCAGGAGGGAGATTCTCAGTGATCCCTCATGAAGTCCTGAGTTCACATGCTGAAAATTCCCCTGTGTTTATTCTCCAAACAGCCTTTATACCAAAATGTAAACGGGGGGGGGGGGGGGGGATTCATTAGCATTCTGTTTCCTAGGTAACCTATGCCTGCTCTGTCAGGTAGGTTGAATTAGCATCTCTATCCCAGGCATCCTCCAAATTACAAAAAAGGAGCAAAACAACACCCTGACCCTTTGTTAGGGCAGCAACAGCCTGTTTGGAAGGCTATGGGACCACCTCAGGTGTGAACTATGGCTTGAGAGTCTGGCTGCCATACCATGTAGAAACATGGGCCTACAATCCACTCTCTCTTATTAATTTTAATAAAACCCATGCCTCTACTACACAAAGCCTCATGAGACAACTGTTAGTCTTGTTAGGTTGAATGGCTTTTGACATTCTTATCTTCTATTTTTCCCATGCATGCATTCATATATATGCCATAGTGTCTATGAATGCTTGCCTGTGTATGTACATACAGAGGCTGGGGATCAGCTTTGGGTGTCTTCCTTCATGACTCTGTTTTTGAGACAGGGTTTCTGAAAGGACCTGGAGCTCACCTTCTGGCTAGACTAGGTGGCCCATGAAATGCCAGGGTTCATCTGTGTCCCTGCCCACCACACCCACCTCTAACGTTATAGGCACCTGTCGCCACTACTGGTTTTTACATGGGTTCTGGTGATACTCGGGCTTGGGCAGCAACTACTGTGCCCAGTGAGTCATCTCCTCGGTTCTCTTCTATTTTTCTTAAAATCTTGTTTTCTTCTGAGTCAGACATGGCAGTGCACACCCGCAGTCTCAGCACCTAGGAAGCTAAGCAAAGGAAGATTGTTGTGTCCGCCGCTGAGCTATTCACTTGAGCTTCCAGTCAAATCCTCTTACCTCAGTTTCCAAACTCGCCATAGCTGGGCTGGAGTTACAGAGGTAAGCTACTACACCCAGCACTTTTCTGTGAGTTCTGGGATTTGAACTCAGGCCATCCGGCTTGCATGACAACTACCCTTACCCCTGAGGCCTTTTCCTCAGCCCAATTTTTCCTTTTTATTTTTTATTTGGTCCAGAACCTCTGCCCAAGGAATGGTGCTGATGACATTCAGATTGATCCTTCCTGCCTCAATCAACTTAACCTACATAATCAGGAGCCAACCTAATCTCGCTAATCCTTTATAAGCATGCCTAGAGGCTTGTCTCCTAGGTCATTCTAGATTCTAGAGCCTGTCAGACCGACAGTCACACCCTACCACAAGCATTGTTGAGCATCACACCTTGCTCTTTTGACTTGCGTAAGAAAGACTTCTCCCACCTCCTGTTAGATGCTTTATTTTTAATACGTGTGAATGCATTGCCTGCAATATCCATGTGTACCATGTGCATGGCAGGTGCCCAAGAAGGCCAGGAGAGGGCACTGGAACTTACAGACAGTGTGAGCCACCATATGCACCATGTGCTGGGAACCAAACCTGGATCCTCTAAAGAGTAAGCTCTAAAGTAAGCCTCTAAAGAGATGGCTCTTAACGACCGAGCCATCGCTCTAACCCCCACCTCCTGATCTTGAAGCCAGTGGTTTAACTGCCAGTGACTAGAACCACCCATTCCTGAGACTTATCTGCACCCAGTACTTTAAAACAGACCTTGATAAAGCAGGAGAAGGAGAAAACGACAGAGTGAACACACTGCCTGCCCAGTCGGAAAGAAGATTGATACAAGCATGGGCCACACTGCAGGTGATAAAGAATGCTCTTCCTGCGTGTCTTTCCCATCTGCCGTCACTAAAATGGAGTGGGCGTGTGGGACCTGGATAGAGCCTTACCTGCTGAGGCTTGTTAAGACAGTTCCTGCACCACGCCTGCCACCGTCCAGGCTGACCATCCACCACTGTGCCAAGAACCTGAAAGCCCACAGACGGCCTCTGTTGTTTAAAGCAAGGACTCATTGCCCTATAAACTTCCTTCCCTGATGAGCATTTCATAGTCAAGCACTAGGGAAGGAGGGGCACTAAGCTAGAAGTTCAAAGTCATCCTCAGCTACATGTGGAGTTCTAGGCCAGACTGTGCAACATGAGACCCTGTCTCAAAAATAAAAACAAGCCCAAAGCAAAAGAAACCCAAACTAAAAGAAACAAACCAGGCAGGAAAGTTCAGGTCTTGGGGACCCAACAACTCAGTGGTCCAGCCCTGGAAAGTCTTCACTATATTAGATTAACTGGAATGAGAGAGTCCTGGGAGGTTAGGGAAGCGCGTTACTGGGTGTATCAGTGTAGGCATTTCCAGGGGTGACCGGCATGTGGGACAGAAGCTGAGGGGGAAAAGCTTGCTCTAACTAGAGCTAGCACCACGCCACAGACAGAGGCCCAGAGGGAACAGGAGGAGGCCTGCCAGTCGAAGCCTGTCTGTGTCTGCCTCCTGTCCATCTTTGAGATGAGCCTCTCCGGTCCATCACATCCCACCTCCGCCATGATGTTCTATCCCATCACGCAAAGGCCAGAGGCAACAGAACCAAGTGCCTGTGGTCTAGAGAGCCAAAAGAAATCTCCCCCTTTTTGATTTACTTTTTCCAGGTGTTTTGTCGTGTCAATGGATGTTAGCACAAGGGTTTTACATGTCAGTGCTATATTTTTAGAGTCCTGGATTCAATTGCCCCCCAGTGGCTTAGTATTGTAATAATATCCTGGAGGGGAGAAAGACAAGAATACAGGACAGACTCGAAGGGTCTTGCCTGGAAATGGCGGCCAGAACAGACCTGACGCTCAGCAGCTTCGGTGCCTCTACACTCCGAGTCTCAAGTTTCCTTGTTACCCAGAAAAGCAATCACGTTCAACGGGTTGCTTTCTTTCCCCTCGTATCCTCCCTTGCAATCCACAGAAAAAAGTCTGTGGAATTTTTTTTCCAAGTGTCCGTCCCTGTAAACAATTGTATTTTTGCCTCCAAGAATAGCCGCGTGCTCTCAGAATTTTTTCTTACTTGAATGTCTGGTCCCCAGCTGGGGCTGCTGCTTTTGGGGACATGTAGAACCTTTGGTGTGTGACGACTGCTTGACAGACACCGTCCCCTAGGAGCCCCTTAAAGGCTATATCCACTTGAAGATCTAGTCTAGTGTACTTCCCTGACTGACTGTTAGGAGCCACTCTGTGTACCCTCCCCCCACCACTAAGGCCCTCGGTCATGCCTTCCCGGCCCCTTGAAAGCCTGTTGAGCATTCTGTCACAGCAGTGAGAACTGTAATACACTACGGTGCTGTCTTGCTTGGCCCAGGAGCTGGAGACAATACAAGAAAGGAAGGGTAAGTCACAGTGTCTCAACTCAGTCCATCAAAAGTCCCACCTGCTATGGCCCTGCCCCTGAGGCTGCTCACACCTTCCAGTGGAGAACAGTTGACAATCCATGTACCTTAGGCCAAAGAAAGCACTTTTGACTAAAAATATTCAAAGGGTTAAAACTCCAGCAAAGATACTCAAAACAGAATTTAAAATTAAGGCTCTAAATCAGTTTCCCGAGATTGGAGCCACACGTGGTATTCCTCTGTCCCCTCGGAGAAGAGACTCCAGAACAAAGAGAGGAAGTTACCAGGTTCACAAAGTTTCACACACACACA
Source organism: Microtus pennsylvanicus (assembly GCF_037038515.1). Lineage (NCBI taxonomy): Eukaryota > Metazoa > Chordata > Mammalia > Rodentia > Cricetidae > Microtus > Microtus pennsylvanicus. The sequence continues at coordinate 19,234,685 of NC_134600.1, read as the reverse complement.
CACACACAGAGAGAGAGAGAGAGAGAGAGAGAGAGAGAGAGTCAGACCTATTCCACTGGGCCAGACCCCTCCCCTAAAGGGCTGCCAGTGCCAGCGTAAGACAGGTCACCAGTAGAACTTGAATTTGGGGTGAACAATGAGTACATTCTCTTTGTAAGAACGCCCCTGCTGTTATTTGATTGAAATTTAACAAGTCATCCTGTGTTTTATCTGGCAACCCTTCTCGCACTTAAAAAAAAAAAAAGTATCAGTATAGTTACAGCAAAGTTCAAGCAAGAAGGGCAGGAATGTAACTCAGCATGGAGAACGTGCCTGGCGTGCTCAAGGCTCTGGTCACCCCCCACCCCCACCCCACCCCACAGTCCAAGAGGAGAGATGTGAGAGAGAACAGGGCATTTAAACTTGCCTGGTGGAAGTCAGTCAAGAAACAGTTATGCAGGACTCAGGAGATAGCTCAGCGGTTAAGAGCACTGACTGCTCTTCCAAAGGACCTGGGTTCAATTCCCAGCACCCACATGGCAGCTCATAAGTGTCTGTAACCCCAAGATCTGACAGCCTCACACAGTCATTATATGCAAGCAAAGCACCAATGCACATAAAATAAGAATAAGTAAATTATTTTTTAAAAGAAAGAACGAAGCAACCGTGCAAAGAGATGGGTTTTGTCGTTGATTTCCTCCCTGGTTAAAACAACCACGGTAAGAGCAGCGGGGAGTGGGCAGAAGGGACTTGCAGCTTTGCTACGCCGGATGGTCTAATTATCTGTCTTTCTCCCTCGTCTACCTCTGAACTCAGATCCTAGCAAAAATTGCTCATATTTTTCCTTTTTGGCAGCATAACTGAAGAGGAACTACAGAAGGGGAAAGGGGAAGGGTTTGCGTGTGCCCAAGTGACAAGTTGGAACAAAACAATAGCTTTATATTATAACACACACATGTATTTAATGAGCCCAATGAAATATTTTATGCGTTGCCTCCATCACACACCTGTGCGTTGTCTGCCCTGAAGACAGAGCTGGGGAAACTTGGGGCCACCCAGGTCATCCTTGTGTTTCTTCAGACATTTTTCTGAGGGTCAGATTCCTAGTGTATGACCAGGCAGGACTGGATGGGAACTTCCAAGGGTTCTTCCTGTTCTTTTGAGTTGACAGCCCCTTAGTGAGCTTTTCTAGGCCACAGGAATTTCATAACTCAGAAAGAAGAATGTGTGTCCGTGGTTTTTGAGTTTTACTGAGGGGACAAAGTAGATTTGGTTTTACTACTGAGTAACAACCATAAAACATCAAGGATTGAACTTTATTAAAAGGAGAGAGAGAGAGAGAGAGAGAGAGAGAGAGAGAGAGAGAGAGAGCCAGCTAGACAGTGACAGTGGCAGCCAAACCTGCCCAAGGAGCAATTGTTCAAAGGCTGCTGCCTCCAGGCCTTCATTCTCGAGTCTTCAGGAAAAACCCTGGCCCCGCTGAGTCACGGCATAGCATGCCCCCGGACAGTCGGTGACAGAAGAGCATGGAGCTGTAATGATAAAGTTTTTAGCCCAAAGGTTTAAGCAAGGTCCAAAGATTCTGGAATTTCTTCTCTTTGGGTCATATCCCGTGGGGGAGATCTGTTTTTCCTCCCTTCCTGACTGACACTGGCTGGGAGCAGATGGTTTCTATTTATCTTCTGAGAGTATAAGGGGGTCTAATAGCTGCTTCAATGTGGTGGGGGTACACGTGTTTGTGTGTGTGTACGTGCACGTGTGTTTGCAGAGAGGGGGTCCATGTGACTGTTCAGTGTGCCCTTATGCAGAGGAATAGGATCTCTGGAGTTACAGGCAGTGGTGAGCAGTCTGATGTGGGTGCTAGGAACCAAACTTGGGCCCTCTTCAGAAGCAGTTTATGCTCTTAACTCCTGAGTCATCACCATCCACCCCGACCCCTGCTTTTCTTGAAATTTGTTTATATATATATATAATGTATACAATATTCTGTCTGTGTATATGCCTGCAGGCCAGAAGAGGGCACCAGACCTCATTACAGATGGTTGTGAGCCACCATGTGGTTGCTGGGAATTGAACTCAGGACCTTTGGAAGAGCAGGCAATGCTCTTAACCTCTGAGCCATCTCTCCAGCCCTCTTATTCTCTTGTTAAGTTTCCCAAACCTAGAGTTTTGTTTGTTGGTTAGTTGGTTGGTTTGTGTGGTGGGGGCAGTGCTGAGACAGGGACTCTCTCTCTAGACCTGGTTGCCCTAGAGTAGACCACGTTGGCCTTGAACTCACAGAGTTCATCAATAGGACAGTAAAAGTAGTCGCTGTCATAGGAAGCACAGATCATGGGCCTCCACAAGGCTTCTGGCAACAGCGCAGATTATGAACTCTCCCCCTAGCTGCAGTAGGAACACAGACCCAGATGAAGCTCCCAGAGGCAGCCTAGATGGTGACATCTACATGAATGACCTCAGGTGGCAGTCCAGGCCACCCACGTCGATATGGCCCCTCCAGGGGCAACATAGCCCATGGACATCAACACGGTTACAGGCCGAAGCAAAGACCATAGACATACATCCCCATGGCCTTTGGTGGTGACATGGACCATGGACATCAACACAGACCCTGGTTTTAGTAAAAACCACAGAGCCACCAGATGTGGCTCTCAGTGGCAGCACAGGACACTTACATCAACATGGCCCTCAGCGGCAGCATGGCCCATAGATATCAACACAGCTTCAGTCAGAGCCACAGACCTCAGGCTTCATCGCAGCTTGGGCAGCAGTGATGGAGGAAGGTCATTGGTTAAATAAAAAGAAACTGCTTGGTCCTCATTGGTTAGAAGATAGGTGGGAGGAGTAAACAGAACAGAACGCTGGGAGGAAGAGGAAGTGAGCACAGACTCCACAGCTCTCCTCTCGGGAGCAGACACCTCAGAGAGATGCCATGCCCCACTCCCGGGCAGACACAGGCAATGAAGCTCCAACCTAGAATCTTCCTGGTAAGACCGGTGCTCACAGATTATTAGAGATGGGTTGATCGGTACATCAGAATTAGCCAGTAAGGGCTAAAGCTAAAGGGCCAAGCAGTGTTTAAATGAATACAGTTTGTGTGTTGTTATTTCGGGCATGAGCTAGCCGTGCAGGCGGCTGGGGTGTTGGGGACGCAGCCCCGCCGCTCTTATTACTACACAGCAGCATGGGCCACAGACGCAAACATGACCTCTGGTGGCATCACAGACCATGGTGGTGGTCCATCGAGGAGGTCCAATTCAGAAAACGAACTGAGCCGTTTCTTATTGCAGGTGTTGTTAGTGGGGAGGGGGAGCGGCTGAGTGAGTGCGCCAGTGTAAGCTCTACGCTGCTGCACCCTACCTGCTGACCGCACGGGACAACGACGCGTCCCGCTGTCCACCTCAGCCCTCTCTCGCCCCCACCACCACCATCAGTCTCCAGTTCTGTCCCGCTCCACAGTGCACGTACCACTCAAGTGTTCTGTCTTTCCCACTTCCCCATCATCGTATTGGTGCCTGTCCCGTGAGGCAGGCAGCCTGGCTGGCTTCCACACCCCAGGCTCTGTTTCTTAGGCTCCCCTGCAGTGGATGTGATGTGACCAAGTCCAAGTCAGTGATGGAGGTGGCTCTAGGAAGTGCCTTTGGGAGACTGTCTTCCAATAAAGATTCATTTATTTCTATTTTATTGCGTGAGCCTTTTGCCTGTGTATATGTTTGTGTATTACATGTGTGCAGTGCCCACAGACACCAGAAGAGTGATTGGGTCTCCTGAACTGATAGGGAACAGGCAGGAGCTAATACTCAATGTCTGTCTACAGAGGTGTTTGGCTAATTGCTGTATGCAGTTGCCAGCACTCACTGAAAGGTGTGTGTGTGTGTGTGTGTGTGAGAGAGAGAGAGAGAGAGAGAGAAAGAGAGAGAGAGAGAGAGAGGCAGAGACAGAGAGACACAGAGAGAGAGAGCTTAAGTTTTACCAATTTGGTGGTTTGAAAGAAAATAGCCCCCAAAGGGAGTGGTACTATTAGAAGGTGTTTGAGGAAGCGTGTCACTGTGGGGGCCAGCTTTGAGGTCTTTTTCTCAAACATCACTCAGTGTGACACTCAGCTGACTTCCTGTTGCCTCTGAGTCAAGATGTAGGACTCTCAGCTCCAATATCATGTCTGCCTGCATGCTGCCACGCTCCCCACCATGATGACAATGGGCTGGGCCTCGGAAACTGTAAACGAGCCAGCCCAATTCAATGTTTTCTTTCTAAGAGTAGCCATGGTCAAGGTGTTTCTTCACAGCAATAAAAACCTTAACCAAGACAACCACTTCTCAATGTTTTTAAGAATATTTACATCGTGTCACAGTTGCCACCACCACCAACCCCCAAATTCTTCAATCTTTCCAAACAAAACCTATTGGACGTTACACTAAATGAAATAAAGCAGAACTAGAGAGAAAAAGAATGAACCGTCTCTCAGGTCTCACGTCTAAAATAGACAAAGTGTAAGTAAGCAGAATAAAATGGGGGCTCCTGGTGGTGGAGGAGGAGAGGAATCAGTGGGAATGAATAACAGGGTCAAAGGGTATATGGGAAGCTGGCCCTGCAGGATGAGCACATCGTGTGACCTCTGTAGTTGTTTTTCTGTTACTGCGATAAGACACCATGCACGTCTTTAGTCCCAGCATTCGGAAGGCAAAGGCAGGCAGATCTCTTGTGAGCTAGAGCCCAACCTAGTCTACATAGAAAGTTCCAGGTCAGCCAGAGTGCCAAAGAGAAACTTTGTCTCAAGTAAATAGATATAAAAATAAATAAATAAATGAATGAATAAATAAAATATTGTGACCAAGAAGGGGTTTACTGGGGCTAAAGGTTCCAGAAGGACAGAGTCCATCATGGTGGGAGAAACATGGTAACAGGCAAGGAAACACGGCCTGCAGGAGCAGGAAGCTGGCTCATCACCTTTTCATCAATAGACAGGAAGTAAAATGAAGTTATGGACCCTCAAAGCCCACTCCCAATGGTACACTTCCTCTAGTAAGTCTTCACCTCCTAAAGGCTCCATAACCTCCCCAAAGAGCGCCACCAACTAAGTGTTCAAATACTTGAGCATATGGGGAACATTTTTCATCCGTACCACCTCGTGTGTAAATATATCTGTGCTTGTGTGTATCAAGATAGGTATATTAGGGCTGGAGAGATGGCTCAGTGGTTAAGAGCATTGCCTGCTCTTCCAAAGGTCCTGAGTTCAATTCCCAGCAACCACATGGTGGCTCACAACCATCTGTAATGAGGTTTGGTGCCCTCTTCTGACCTTTAGGCATACACACAGACAGAACATTGTACACATAATAAGTAAATATTTTTTTAAAAAAATAGGTATATTAGAATGCTATGCTTCACACTTTAATGTATCCAATTTTTTTTAAAGAGTGAAAAAAATAGTGATTTCTTTCTGTAGGATGATTAATAAAAACCCAGAGACAGATATTGGGGTTCAACCTGAAGGTCAGAAATGCAAAACAGCCAGCCACCTACTCTTACCTCCACCTCAGTCTGAAATGGCGATCCTGCCTCCAGGAATCTCAGGATGAGACTGTGTGTGAGAGCTGTCTCCTCCTGTCTTATATTCCTCTCCAGGGCTGGGATTAAAGGCATGCACCACTACCGCCCAGTTTCTAGGGCAAACTAGAGTGGCTACTGGGATTTTAAAAAAAAAAAAATTCTGGTTTTTTAAAAGCAAGTAATTCCATTTTGATAATTTTAAGAATATTTTTGAGATTACAATTACATTATTTCCTCCTTCCCTTTATCTCTCCAAACTCTCCCATGTGCTCCAACTGCTTGGTTTCTCTCAATTTCATGGCCTCTTTTCTTTAGTTGTTATTGGTGGTGGTAGTGCGCGTATGTGTGCATGTGTGTGTTCCTAAATAGGTAGATGTAGCTTGCTGCTTGCTCTGTTGTGATAATTTTACTTCCCCTGTCCCTTTAAAGCTGGGATTCATGGCATAAATACCGGGAAAGGCAGGACCCCGGCGCTGCATCCACAAGGATGCTGGCAGACAGATGACTGTGCTACTCGCCTGCTCCGCCAAGGCTTTGACAGAGTGAGCTCAGGTTTGGGGAATCCGCGATAACGCCCAAGGGTCGCCACATCCTTGAATAAGCTCTCAAGAACTCCCTTTAATCTTCCGTTCAGGCCCTTCACTGAACTTAGCCAGTGCACAGACCTGTGAATTGGGCCGGGAAATCTGGAACTTGTTTGCTCGTCTTCCGATCCTCTCTGCGTTCTCCGGTTGGACAGTCCTGTGATCACATCTGTTAGTTCTTTCAGGGTGGTGGGTGTCATTAATCTTACGTCAACAGCCGGCCTTGCCCTCGTCTTCCACCATTTTGACACTCCCTTCCCATCTGCCTCCAAGAGGAACAAAGCCTTCGCCATCCGTGCTGTCTTAACACAGGCGTTATACATTTTTACTCACATGACTTCTTTTTTTTTGTCTTTCCTGATTCTATCTGAAAAAAAAATTGTATTTGCTGTCACACACATTCTTTACACTTAATTTTCATAATGGATATATCACACATCAAGATATACTATCCAGGGCTGGAGAGATGGCTCAGTGGTTAAGAGCATTGCCTGCTCTTCCAAAGGTCCTGAGTTCAATTCCCAGCAACCACATGGTGGCTCACAACCATCTATAATGAGGTCTGGTGCCTTCTTCTGGCCTGCAGACATACACACAGACAGAATATTGTACACATAATAAATAAATAAATATTAAAAAAAAAGATATACTATCCAGAGCTGTAATGATTCCTCTAGTAGTTGTATGATCTCTGAAGAGGATACACTACTTTACATTATTATAAATACACTAAGGAGTTCTACATGGTTTTTTTTTTAAACCTATTCCTTTCAGTTTTCAATGAATCTGGACTCTTGGTCATGTGGTGCACTGTTTCTATCAGTATCACGTACTAAACCACAGCAGTGTAATAGCCGGGAAATGAAAAGGCATATTTCTTTCCATCCACGTTTTTCCTGTCAAGTGCACATCCCTCCAAACTGCCTGAGCTCCACTCAGGGACTCATTCAGCAGCTCCCTGAGACCCCAGGCAACGTCTGTAAAACCATACACATGGACCTTGCAGGCCTGAGCCAACTGGAAACCCATCCTGCTCTATAATGGGATATTGTTTGTGTTTTAATAAAACTTGCCTGAAGATCAGAGGGCAAAGCAGCCACACTAGTCAGTCATACAAGCCAGCGAGTGGTGGCACACACCTTTAATCCTAGGACTTGGGAGGGCTTCTCTTTCTCCTCCTCCTCCTTCTCCTTCCACGCACACATGCACAAATTCAGACCAGGCTGGCCTCGAACTCACAGAGATCCGCCTGCCTCTGCCTCCTGAGTGCTGGGATTAAAGGCGTGCATCACTACCACCTGGCTTCTAATTGTTCTTAATAATAAAAAGCTGAAGTCAGTTATCAGGAGTGAAAGCTGAAGAATCAGAGAAGCACAGTGGCCAACTACTAGAGGGACCTCTACCAATGCTCAGACCAAAGGGGCGATCCTGTCCTCAGACTGCTGCCTCAGACTGCATTTGAGCTCCTGTCTCCTCATACCTTATAGTCCTCTCTCCACCCAGTCATACCCCTTCCTGTCTCCACCTCCCTAGTGCTGGGATTAAAGCCCTAGCACTCCCAAGTACTTGAATTAAAGGTGTGAGTCACCACCCCCTGGCCTCTAGTGGCTTAGCTCTGCATTCTGATCTTCAGGCAAGCTTTATTTGTTAAAACACAAACAAAGTATCACGACACTGAACCTCACTGGGCTGGTGGGGCAGAAGGAAGTTCGTCTATTCCCGTGGAACTGAGGCATTGGGTCCTTTGACATGGTGGTGCCTATGACTACAATACACATGCATTCAAGGCTTTATCTGTTCTTTACACAGTCAGGGCTCCCTCGGTTCCCCCTTCCCAAAAATCAAAAAACAAGATCAAAACACTATTAGAACTGGTAAATTATTTCAGTAAGGTTACAGAATACAAAATAAATATATAAAAACAGTAGTTTATATCACAATTTCTTAAACATTTTCCACTTGCGACTTCTTTTGGACCATGACATTTTATGCAACTCTGGGCACATAGAGATAGAAAATACAAGAGCAGGTAAGATGGCCCAGCAGGTACGAGCATTTCCTCTTCCAGGGGACCCATGCCAGAAGACTCACAACCACCTGGGGCAAGGGATCCAACACCCTCTTCTGGCCCACATGTACTGCACACCCAGATACACATGTTCACTGTGTGAGAATGATCCCCAGAGGCTCAGTCATCAGTTGATGTACTGGGAAAGATTAGGGGGTGTGGCCTCCTTGGAGAATGTGTCTCACTCCGGTCGTGGAGGATTTTGAAAGCCCACACTATGCCTGGTCTGTCACTGTCTACTGCTTGTGGTGTAGGAAGTAGATCTCAGCTACTGCTCCAACACCCTGACTGCCTGCACGCTGTCATATGACGCTCACCACCATGTTAAATACTTTCTTTTCTTCTTCCTCAGCACTACCTGTTAGGTGGCTGCCATCTCTTTTGCATCATTATGGCTGCCCTCCGGCCTCTGGTAAAGCCCAAGGTCATCAAAAACAGGACCAAGAAGTTCACCCTGCACTAGTCAGACGGATATGTCAAAATTAAATGAAACTGGCCGAAACCCAGAGCAGTGTACAGAAAAGATTCAAGGGCCAGATCCTAATGTCCAGCATTGGTTATGGGAGCAGCAAGAAAACCAAGCACATCTGCCTAGCGGTGTCAGGAGGTTTCTGGTTCACAATGTCAAGGAGCTGGAAGGGCTGCTGATGTCCAGCAAATCTTACTGTGCTGAGAATGCTCACAACGTTTCCTCCAAGGAACATCGTAGAAAGAGCAGCACAGCTGGCCACCAGAGTCACCAACTCCAACGCCACCAGAGTCACCAACTCCAATGCCACCAGAGCCTCCAACCCCAATGCCACCAGAGCCTCCAATCCCAATGCCACCAGAGCCTCCAACCCCAATGCCACCAGAGCCTCCAACCCCAACACCACCAGAGTCACCAACCCCAATGCCACCAGAGCATCCAACCCCAACACCACCAACCCCAACGCCACCAGAGTTACCATCCCCAATGCCACCAGAGCCACCAACCCCAACGCCACTGACCCCAACGCCACCAGAGTTACCATCCCCAATGCCACCAGAGTCACCAACCCCAATGCCACCAGAGTCACCAACCCCAACACCACCAACCCCAACGCCACCAGAGCCACCAACCCCAATGCCACCAGAGTTACCATCCCCAATGCCACCAGAGTTACCATCCCCAATGCCACCAGAGTTACCATCCCCAATGCCACCAGAGCCACCAACCCCAATGCCACCAGAGTCACCAACCCCAACGCCAGGCTACCATAGCTTGCATGCATGTTTTAATTCATGTTTAAATAAAACCACAAAAACTGCCATAAAAACAACCACAGCAACAAAAATTCTTTCTTTTGTAAGAGTTGCCTTGGTCTTGGAATCTGTTCACAGCAATAAGACACCTGACTAGGACACGAAAATAAGAATGTCCTAAAATAGAAATAAATAGGTATACAAATCCAACAGTTACTGACAATAATCATAAATTTATTTGAAAGGAAATCTTTGGCACGCATGTAAGTTTGCCATCTATTAAACAGGACAGCAAATCAGGAGAGCAGAAATCATAAAGGCGGCTATGAAACGAGTTACCGCCTGAACGGGAACCTTCCAACCTTGTCAGGCAGGGTTTTCCCCTGTCAAATGCTAACTGTAGGATACAGTCTAATTTCCTGTGCTGATAAAGAAGCATGAATGAAGCCAGCATTGTATCAGTTCAGAATCCTGTAGAAATGTCAGCTGCTTACTTCATCCGCAAGGCGAAAGGCAGACAGCGAAGCTCAGCTAGCATCAACAGCTGTCTCTCTCATCCTTGCAGCCCTCGGACATTCTGGAGGGAAAGTCCCTGCAAGGCGCAGGAGAGGGTGTGGCCAAGGGTCATTGGAAAGGAACCATGGGGCAGGATGACTGACGGCTCTTAGAAAGTTCCAGAATGTCTGCAGCTATGCTGGAGTTGCTGCTGAGCCATCTTCCTCAGATGAACCAAAGGGCCTGTCTTAATCCATTGGAGCCACTGTAACAGAATAGCTGAGTCTGGGTAATTCACAAGTGACAGGTATGTGTTCTCACGATCTATAGGCTTGAGAGTCTAAAATCAATGAAGTCAGTGCTTCTCACAGAGGTGCCTCTGATGTCCTCTGGCTCCATTCACGCAAATTCTTCTTCCCAGGCCCCATCAATCAACTCTTAAAGTCCTCCGCTATTAATATGAATGCAGGGAGATGGGTTTCAGGGGGTGAATTTGGGGGAAACGTCAAAAGTGATATCTAAGCATATAAAGTAGTCAATATTGCAAAACCTCAAGTCTGGTTTTGATTATATACTGTGGACATTGATCGTGTAAGCTGTTGTTACCGGGAGAAGCTGGGGGTGGGCGTTATACAGAAATCAACTGTACTAGTTGGCAATTTCTGTGTCTCTAAAATCAATTCCAAGCATAAGGTTGGGGCTGGAAAGAGGTCTTGGGGGTTTAGAGTTCTTGTTACTCTTGCAGAGGACCTGGGTTGGATTCCCAGCATCCATATGATACCTCACAACCATCTATAACACCAGTTCTAGGGGATCGGATGACCTTTTCTGACCTCTTCAGGCACCAGGCACACATGTAGGACATACACATAAGACGAAGAAAATCAATGTAAAAATAAATTTAAAACGATAGTGAAATGTTGGGTCCGAGGTAAGGAAGGACACTTCCACATTCTGCATTAGTGTGACACACTCGTTCTCCATATTCTAAGTGGAAGATGTACATGTCACTAGTTATCAGTGTTGTTTAAGTAGCGAGGGACTGGATGAGTTACATGAAAATAAAACGGTATTTTATAAGAGACTTGGCCGTCCACAGCTGTGGGTGTCTGTAGGGGCCCTGAAACCATTCCCCTGTGAATCCCACAAGATAGCTAATGTAGGAAATACAAAGCCCTGTGTAACTTGAAATCCCGACTGTTTGACTTAGAAGATGCCAAGCCTTGCATTCCTGGCACTGTGGGTGAAGAATTTCCTGTGTGCTAGGTCACTAACACAAGATGCCTTAGCCCACAGCATTAGGAACTGCAGATTTCTTGGCACCAGGGGATGATGGACAGCTCTCTCCACCCTCCTTGACCTTTGAGGCCTCTCCAAATGCTTCAGGGGGGGGCCTTACCTCTCTCCAGTTAGTGTGCATAAAAACCACCTGGTAAGAAGTTAGGCTCTCAGGCCACACTCACCGAAGTTCTGGAAGGAGTAAGCTGTTTCCCTTGACAAGGACCCTGATATTAGTGACCTGGCTGCAGACCACACGGTGAAAAGCCCTGATGGAGGGGACTCACTTGCATATGGAAGATACAGAACATAGTTCATCATACACTAGATGTCATTTGACAGATATGAAAATTGGCCAGGGAGATGACTCAGTAAGCAAGATACTTGTTGGGGAATCATGAGGACCCATAGTCAATCCCCACCACCCACATAAAATAAACAAAACAGAAATGGTGGCAGACACTTGTAATCCCAATCCTGGGGAGGTGGAGACATTCCTGGGTTTTGCTGGTCAGACGGCCTACCTTAATTGAGAAGCATCAGGTCCCAGAAAGAGACTTGATCTCAAGAAACAAGGTAGAAGTCTCCTCAGGAATGTCACCTGAGACTGACCTCTGATGTGACGCATGCATGCACACACATGCGTGCACACACATGCATGCACACATGTTCATGAACATCTACACACACAAAGATGTAACACTCAAAGGCTTTTGACACAAACATTGAATCCCTGGACATGAGAGAGTGAAAAAGGACCCGCATCTTGCATTTCAATTTCCTGTTAGCGGCTAATCACAGAAGAATGAACTTTAGCGTGGCATGGTTATCTTCACTTGTAAGATACAGCATTGATGGCAGTCTTGCACTGCTTAACTGAAGGGATGTGTTCTGAGCAAATCACACGGTTTTGTCAGCGTGTAAGCATCCCAGAACACGCTTACGTAAACTGTTTTCAAAGTCGCCAGTCAATACACTGCACGACGTCCATGTCAGAAGCGGCCCATCCTTGATCAAAGCGCTGCTGTGCAGTGTGTCACTGCGTTTCAATGTCCGATTGGGACAGAAGGAAACAGAGTCCCTGGGCGCCTTCTCCTGAGTGCTGAGCTCTGTTGGCTTGCAGAAGGTAGATGAGAAGTGAGTTGTCACCCACCGGCTGGGTTTCCGTGGATGGCGATTGCGCAGCAAAATTTGATCGCGGTCTGCATTTTAAAGTGTGTCCTAGCGCTCTTCAGCAGCTTTGGTTTCTACTCCCCTGACTCAGCTCATATTTCCCCTTTCTGAGCTTCATTCCTATGAGCATCCGATTCACTTCCTAACTTGGCTGTTGGTCAACCTTTCCAGCAGAAAACTTTTACCTCAGCAGGATTCTGGGTTCCGAGCAAAAATCGAAGTCCCCTCCTACAGAGCTTCATGGAGAGCAATGGGACAGAAATAGCTTTTGTGGGACTCTATGAATATATCAATGCAGATGTGCAGGCAGCCACAGCGCCTTCCCTGGGTCAGTTGCCTCTCTGGGGAAGAGTCCTATGGTACAGGAATATTGCACTTAGGTTCAGAAGAACAGCGTGTAACCTGTTAACCAGCGCCAGCCAATGAAAATACAGCACAACTCTCAACTAACTGCCTGGCTGCGCAGATTTAGTAACTCTAGTTTTACAAGTAAGAAAGAACGGGTGAAATTAATTTTAAAATGACACTTTATTTAACCTGATGTATCTAGGATCTTATTTCTTCACATAACAATTATACACTCAAAAACTTAAATTTTTAAGTTTTTTTTAAAAAAGATTTCTTTATTATGTATACAACATTCCTTCCATGTATGCTTGCATGCCAGAAGAGGGCACCAGATCTCATTACAGATGGTTGTGAGCCACCATGTGGTTGCTGGGAATTGAACTCAGATCCTCTGGAAGAACAGTTCATGCTCTTAACCTCTGAGCCATCTCTCCAGCCCCTAAGTTTTTATTTAGTTACTATTTAAAAGAGAAAGTTTCTTGAGACAGGGTTTCTCCGTAGCTTTTGGTTCCTGTCCTGGAACTAGCTCTGTAGACCAGGCTGGCCTCAAACTCCCAGAGATCCACCCACCTCTGCCTCTGGAGTGCTGGAATTAAAGGCGTGCGCCACCACCACCCAGTTTAAAAGAGGTTCTTACAATATAGCTCTAGCTGGCCTAGAGCTGGTTTAGACCAGGTTGGCCTCCAATTCACAAAGATCCAGCTGCCTCCACTCTCTAAGTGCTAAGATTAAAAGTCTGAGTTGCCACACCTGGCTGTTTTGATTTTTAATTGTGTGTGTGTGTGTGTGTGTGTGTGTGTGTGTGTGTGTGTGTGTGTGTATCTGGGGGTTATGGTTGTGTACCTGAGTGCAGTGCCAGAGGAGGCCAGAAGAGGGCACTAAGTTCCCAGGTGTTCAAGTTCCAGGGATCTGTATGCCTCTTGGAGCCCGGTGTGGGCAATCAGACTCCAGTCCTCCGCAGAAGCAGCACCTGCTTGTACTAGGGACTAAGCTCAGTGCCTTGGGTGCATAAGCACGTGCCCTACCACTGAGTTACACCCCGGAGTCTGATAAAATGAGACATTTTACCTTCTTTCCTCATACGGCTTCTTTAGCCTGACGTGGGGTTCACACTGACGCTACCTCCTTAGTTTGGATTGCCCCAGCCCAGTTGCTCACGAGCTGCAGGTGGAGTGGTTCTGGAGTTGTGTCAGCCACAAACAAAGCCTGATTTCCTTGTCTGCGGCTGCGGGATAACGCCCACCTCGGGTTCCATAAGGTTAAAACGAACAGTGTGGAGGTGGGTGGTGGCTTCTGCCTTGGAGGTTTGTTATCGCTGTGCGTTCAGGAAAGGTTGTCTGGGGACTCTGCTCTCTCGGGTCGGGCTACTGTGGCATCGTCTACATTAGGAGAAGCAAAGGAAGTCATTTAGTTACACCAAAGTGTCGGCGGGAATGGAAAGCTCTCATCCTCCCAAGCGTGCGCAGAGGGTGGGAAGGAAGGAACATTAGCTGAGCTCATTTGGTTGAAGAGACTTTCGCCAGCCTGAATTGGATCTGTGTTGTTTCAGTCATGGGGTGGCTAACTTGGTGGTGGTGGGGTGGATGTTGACATGATCAAGCGATGCGTGAAGGTAGAGTGTTCTTCACTTCTGGGCATGTCCGTGAGCGTGTTTCCAGAGAGAGAGCCAACTGAGTGGAAAAGAACTGCTCCCTGTGTGGGCAGGGCTGGGCCCGGGAAGAAGTTAGCCATCTTCTGCTGAGTTAGCGTCTGCTCTCCTCTTCGGTCTCCAGGTTGCTTGGTCTTTAGGCTCTGGGATCCCCACCAGAGCCCATTGTTGCTTTAGTTCTTTGGCTGGCGTCTGCCTGGGGGCTTCATCTTTGCCCCTCATTGGTTGAGGCTTCCTGCTTAGGTTGAATCGCACGACTAGCTCGTAGAGCGGGACTTTTCACATCTGTGGTTTGGCAAGTCATTCCATTAGGTCCAAACACCTATGTAAGTATATACACAAACATGTATGTAAGTATATACACACATCACTCCTAGGTTCAGACTGACACAAAGAAGCCCACAGGAGATATCGTAAGCACAGGGTCTCATGTCTCAGGTTGGCCTCAAATTGCTTGTCCTTCTGTGTCCGCCTCCAGAGGGCCAGGATTACAGATGTGTACGGCCACAGCCAGTGCCCAGGATTACAGATGTGTATGTACTGCCACAGCCCGTGCCCAGGATTACAGATGTGTACAGCCAGTGCCCAGGATTACAGATGTGTACAGCCAGTGCCCAGCATTACAGATGTGTATGTACTGCCACAGCCAGTGCCCAGGATTACAGATGTGTACAGCCAGTGCCCAGGATTACAGATGTGTACAGCCAGTGCCCAGCATTACAGATGTGTACGTCCACAGCCAGTGCCCAGGATTACAGATGTGTACAGCCAGTGCCCAGCATTACAGATGTGTACTGCCACAGCCAGTGCCCAGGATTACAGATGTGTACAGCCAGTGCCCAGCATTACAGATGTGTACGTCCACAGCCAGTGCCCAGGATTACAGATGTGTACAGCCAGTGCCCAGAATTACAGATGTGTACAGCCAGTGCCCAGCATTACAGATGTGTACGTCCACAGCCAGTGCCCAGGATTACAGATGTGTACCGCCACAGCCAGTGCCCAGGATTACAGATGTGTATTGCCACAGCCAGTGCCCAGCATTCAAATTTGCCTGAGGTTTGACCCATTTTTAGGTGTGTCAAAGTTCTAAAAGATGTTTTTTTTTAAATGTCGATTTCTGTGTGGCTGTGGATTCAGACTTAGGGTTTCAGTCTATCAACAGCCACGGGGTTAGAGCACTCTAAGGTGATGTCACGGGGTCATCACTAAGGAAAACTGCTAGGAGTCCCAAGTCTTAGCTGGGCTTTAGCTAAGGCACAAGCCCCTCTGATTGTCCCTTTCTAGGTCTTTCTTTACTTCTGAATCTTCTCTGGGGACCCAAAATTAAACTCCTCACTTTGGCTCTTTATGAATTTTGGTTTTGGGTTTATTCGTTTGCTTTGAGGCAGTCTTTCCATGTAGCTCAGGCTGCCCTGGAGCTCCCAATTCTGCCTCTGCTGTCTGATGGCTGGGATTACAGGTGTGGCCCACGCACTGCTATTAAACTCATTCGTAGGAGCTTTCCTGTTGCTGCCTGCCCCCTTAGTCTGTACAGAGTGCAGATGCTCTCTGCCCCTGCTTGCCCCAGCATCTCAAAAGGCAGGGGAAGGGTGGGATGGATGACTCACACTGGCCTCTTCCAACTGGGGAATTCAGGTTGGGCCCAGGGCCACTCTGGAAGGAAGAACCACACACAGACCTTCCTCTTCTGGTTTCCATAGCAGCCGCCAGCCCACTGGACGGTGCTGCCCACACTGGGGCTGTTCTCTATGTCCACTGCACATCATCTCACCCCCACCCACCCATGGCACAGGTGTACACTGCCTTCCTTGGGCTTGCAGGCTGCTGGCATTGCATAATCATCCCCTCTTGAGTTCTCTCTATAAAAGGCTATGTTGACTAGAAACCATTTATCATAAAATTCACCTCCATGATGTTTCTTTATCATATTTAGGGGTCTCAGATTTTTATCAGTGAGGGCACTCTGTGGAATCAAACTGAAGTATGTAGGTTTCTCAGAGGCTATGACCTGGGCTCCGTAAAGAGTGTGGAGACTTTTAATCGCCCTTTCACCAGTGAGAGGATCTGGCCCAGAGATCTGAAGGAGCTTGTTCGTTATATTAACTCTGTTTACTTGAACATGATCATAGAAGCCGTGGTTTTCTTCCACCCAGCATGCCTGCCTTTGAAGAAATAGTCTCTCTCTTCACTCTGGATGATGACTCTAGGTATCCCTGAGTTGAAGTACCAGCTCTGCAAGTGACCTGGGGGCTGGGGGTGGGTGGGACACCTGCTGTGAGGAACGCACACACGAGGTGCATCCTGTCACTGGACAGACCCTGACAGAGACTGACTGATTGGACGCTTCTTTCTGGTGGTCATTCCTTATTTACCTTCCTAGTTGCAGTCTCTGTCTACAGGGATATTTCTGGGGGTTTAGGACACAGAGTCGGTTATTTAGAGATTTGGTTCTTTTAACTAAAAAACAAGGTAGGAAGCCAGACATGGCGCATACCTTTATTCCCAGCACTCAGGAAACATAGGCAGGTGGATCTCTGTGAGTTCAGGGCTAGCCTGGTCTACATAGACAGCTACATAGTGAGACCCTGTCTTGAAAATTAATAAATAAAAAAAAATTAAATAAATAGAGAAAAGAGATAGCTTGTAACAAATAAGTCTTACTATCTGTAAATATATTAATATCTCAGAGTAAATCATACTTCAGAGTGAGTCTGATTATGCAACCCCAAACATGCCGCTTTGGCAAAGACAAGTGAGACTCAACAGACCCGTCAGCTTGACTTCCCCTCTGGGATGGTGTTCAACAGTAACTTCACCTCTGTCTGCTGAGCCATCTCTCTAGCCTAGTATCTACCATTTTAAACACTTCCAAACATCTTTGTCACTTCCAAAGGACTCCAAATCCATCTAGCAATTTTCCTCCAGTGCCGCCGCCTCCTCTAAGCCCTGGCAGCCACCAGTCCATCCAAAGTCCGCGTCAGGTTACCATTCTGGAAATCGCCCATGAGTAGAACCATATACCACATGGCATACTGTGTCTTTCACTTAGCCTAACGTTTATTTTGCTGTAACAGGTATAAGAACTTCTTTAGTCTGCGTGGGCAGATTAATGTTCACAAACACCACACACACCACACACATGCACACACACCACACACACACACACCACACACATGCACACACACCACACATAAACATACATACCATACATACAAACGCACATACCACACATATAAACATACACACACACCACACATACCACACACCACATACACACTCACACACAAACACTGCACACCACACACACACCACACACACCACACACACACATATACACACACCATACACACACCATACATGCAAACTCACATACCACACACATACCACACATGCAAATATACACACATACACACACCACACACAAATACACACACACCATACACACCACATACACAATCACACACACAAACATCACACACCACACACACAAACACACACATATACACACACCACATACACACTCACTCACATAAACACCACATACCATGCACACACACAGATACCACACACACAAACACACACACCACACACATGCACATAAACACCACACACACAGATACCACACACACAAATACACACACAAACACACACACCACACACACCACACACACAGATACCACATACACAAATACACACACAAACACACACACCACACACACCACACATACACATACCACACACATAAACACACACACCACACATGCAAACACACACACACACAGATACCACACACACCACACACAAACACACACACCACACACATGCAAACACCACACACACAGATACCACACACACAAACACACACACCACACACATGCACACAAACACCACACACACAGATACCACATACACAAATACACACACACAAACACACACACCACACACACCACACATACCACACACATAAACACACACACCACACATGCAAACACACACACACATACACGCACCCTCACGCGTCGTCGGGAGCACACGACAGTTGCTTTATCCGTTCATGTGCTGCCAAACATTGACTTTTCTCATATCCTGAGTTCATGTGGCCTATGCTGCTGGGTGAGCTCTAGCTGCTGCCCTTGCGTTCCGGGGTAAAGTTCCACCGATCGTGATGTGCCGTCCTTTCACAGGTAGTGGGATGGAGCTTGCTACTTTTTTGTTGAGGGGTTAGTATTTTATTATTATTATTATTTTTTACAAGCCAGTTTGAGCTTCTTGCTTTTTCTTGTGTTCTGAGTTACACAGGATCAGACACAAGGGAACAGCGTGAGGCAGGGGACAGATGTTCTGCATGGAACCGGATGAGTCTGGCCCACGCGGGCACGATTCTGCTACCATAGATATTAATCTGAATGTCCTTATTGCTACAGAATGCTATCTAAATCATGTAATCTTTTTTAAAATTTTTAAGGGTTTAGAGAGATGGCTCAGTGGTTAAGAGTGCTGACTGCTGTTGCGGAAACCCGGGTTCAGTCCGCAGCACCCACATCAAAGGGCTCACAAGCACCTGTAAATCCAGCTGCAGGGGATACGATGCCACACACACACAGAGGTCACATAAACTCCCACAGACACACACATGCACATAAATTTAAATAAGTAAAATATTTCAAAATTAAATGTCTAAATCATTATTCAAAATTTCCCTTTTAATATACTTTTAGCATTTTTCTTTTTTCATAATGAGTACTATTGATAGTACACAGCTATCACCTTTGTAACTGTAACTGTAGCTCTCTAGTTTTCTTGAGGATTATTGAAATAAATTATGTTAACACTTTTATGACTTTTTTCTTTTGATTTTTCAAGACAGGGTTTCTCTGTGTAGCTTTGGAGCCTATCCTGTAACTCACTCTGTAGACCAGGCTGGCCTTGAACTCATAGAGATTCAGCTGCCTCTACCTCCTGAGTGCTGAAGGATTAAAGGCACATGCTACCACCACTCGGCCAATTTTATAGCTTTTAATTCCCTTACCTAAATTGTTTTCTAAAATGGATTGCTACTTTCACACTGTGTCCGATACGTTGGATTATCTCTCCACTAGACCCGTGTAAAAGCTGGATTTTATCTCCAGGGTCCATATGGATGTGTGTGGTCTGCTCTGCCTCCTGAGGCCATGTTGACGTCCATGGTCTGTGCACCTCCGAGGGCCTTGTCTGGGTCCGTGGTCCTTCTGCAGCCAGGGACCATGTTCACGGTCTGTGCTGTGTCCAGAGATCTCGTGTGAAGCCCATGACCCCTGTTCCCAATGACAGTGAAGAGCAAGGATGGAATCAATTGTATTTGTATGGTGTGGATGAGTGCAGATACATGGTTGAGAAAGAGGGACACGAAAGGGTTCTGTGACAATCTCTACTATCCGCCAACCTCCGCCCCAAATAGCAGCCTAAACAGGAGGCCGTCGAAGAGAAAATGTGTGGCAAAGATGTTGAATTGGCTCTCCACAATTGATGGCTTCTGGCCGAGGGATGGGGGGGCGGGGGTGGGAGGATGGAGGGTGGGGATGTGAGGGGGTAGGGGGTGGGGGGGGTGTGAGGATGGGGGGGTGTGAGGATGGGGGTGGGGGGTGGGGGTGGGAGGAGTGGGAGGATGGGGGTGGGGGGGTGGGAGGATGTGGATGGGAGGATGGGGGTGGGAGGATGGGGGGTGGAGGGGAAGGGAAGGGCTCGGTTTGAAGGTGCAGGCCACTGGGAGTTTGACCTTTCTCTGGCGAGTGGGCATAACCACTGTTTTTCATAAGGAAACCAAGCACAAGTTTAACTCACCCACAGACACACAGCAGCAAATGGGAGACGAGGAAGGAGGCCCCGGCTGGGAACTCTGGCTGCAGTTGTTACGGTTGTGTTTGTTTGTTTGTTTGTTTTGCGATGGTTGAGATAGATGGGGTCTCCCTATGTACCTTAGCTAGCCTAGACCTTAGTATGTAGACCAAGCTGGCCTAAAAAGTATCACAGAGATTCACCTGCCTCTGCAAGCACCAGGCATACATGTGACGTACATACACACAACACACATGGAGACAAAACACCCACACACATAAAAGTTAAATTTTTAATTTAAAAAATGTAAATATTTTTTTTTATATTTTTGTTATGTGTATACAGGCTCCTGCAGAGGCTGAAAGCAGAAGTCGAATCCTATGGAACTGAGGCTACAAGCTGTGGAGTCCTTGGGGACAGAAGCAAGTACACTTAGCTTCTGAGTCATTTCTGTTGGCCCCCGACTTGAAAAAGCTTTAGACATTGCTGGGTGGTGGTGGCGCACGCTTTTAATCCCAGCACTCAGGAGGCAGAGGCAGGCGGATCTCTGTGAGTTTGAGGCCAGCCTGATCTACAGAGCGAGTTCCAGGACAGGTTACAAAGTTACAGAGAAACCTTGTCTCAAAAAACCAAAAAGAAAAAAAACCCAAACACTTTAGACATCATTTTTTTTATGTGAGTTTATGATAAAAACAGCTTCTCTATCAAGTTTCCGACTTTATATGTGTATCATCTGTTCTCACGAGAACAGTGCCTACTCTACAAGAAGACACCGTACAGGTTTTTGTTAGTTTGCTTGCTGGGTGACCTTGAACTCACTCTGTGAACCAACCTAGCCTCAGACTTGAGACTTTCCTCCTGCCTGTGCTTCCTAAGTTCTAACACTGCAGACATGTGCCACCACAGCTGGCCAGAGGGAGCGCTTTCTCTCTTGTTAGACATTTCTGTTCCATATTGAATGTCTTCCTCTGTGATGGCTCAACTGCAAACAAACCTCAACAAGGAAAGCCCTACCTGCAGCCCACCCTCTCTCCTGCACAACAGCCAGCAAGTGTTTGATGCAATGGATCCTTAAACCTGGACAGGAGCCAGGTGGTAGTGGTGGCACACGCTTTTAATCCCAGCATTCAGGAGGCAGAAACAGGCAGATCTCAGAGACTTCAAGACCAGTCCCGTCTACAGAGTAAGTTCCAGGACAGGCTCCAAAGCTACAGAGAAACCCTGTCTCAAAAAAACAAAAAAAACAAAACACAAAACAAAAAGAACCTAGACACAAGTGGCGAAAATGGAAATTCATGTTAAGTATATTTAACATACATGCACAATCACACACACGAACACACACAGGCCTGAGGGTGTATCCCAGTGGTAGAGCACATCATGACCCCCCCAGGTTCAAATATCCCCTCTTCTCTCTACTCCAAACTGCAAACAAATATTCAAAGTTTAAGTGGATAAGGGTTCTAAATTCACATTCATCTCTGACCAAGATGAATGCTTCAGAGCTTAACACAAAAAGATGACCAATATTATGTCTCCAACAAGTGTTATTAATCTTGATGATAGTTTTTTATATTCTTCTAATATCTCTACACATTAAGGAATCAAAACAGTAGTTTGGCAGTACACAGCTGAAATCCAAGTACTCTGGAGATGGAGCCAGGAATATCAGGAGCTCAGGACCAGCTGTGGCTACATTAAGAAAGCTGAAAATTAGAAATAAAAGCCTTCCCTGTCCCCATTCTTCTTAAGACTAAAGTAAGTAAATGACCCAATTTCTGAACTTTTATTGTTACATATCTAAATAGATCATGAAAATTAAAAAAAAAAAGAGTTTACGCAACTGCTCTGTGACTCAGAAGTTAGGAAGCATTTCTCATGGGTTGCATATGGCTGTCACTACATGAGACAGAAAACCACAGTGCAACAGAAATAATTATCTCATGTGTCACACTCAGTGAATCAGTCGGTTAGATAAACAACAAGATTCCAGTAGAGGTCACTGCCACCTACTTCAACACCAGAGGAAGGAGGTGGCAGGGTTTTAATTGTGCAGAGAGCTTAGGTCTCCTGGACCTAGAATCACAGGCAGTTGTGAGTCACCTGCTGTGGGTGCTGAGGTCTGAACTCAGGTCCTGTGGAAGACAAGTCTGTGCTCTTAACCACTGAGCCATCTCTCCAGCCTTGATTCTGTTTTGAAACAAGGTCTCATGGACCCAGGCCAGCTGTAAACTTGTAACATAGCCAGGCCGGCCTTCAGTTTCTGACCTTCCTTGCTCTACGGACCTCCCAAACTCTGCGATTACTGGTATTCACCACCATGCCTGGCTTTAAAATCATGACTTGGCTAAGAAGAAAATGTTAATGGCCTGTACTAAGATTGTCTTGAAAACTAAGTCTTCCTTTTAACACATCTACTGTATCTCTTTACTCTGAGTCAATTTTAAGTCCTGTGAACCAATGCCTTATAAAAAGTACAGAGATTGTTTTAAGGGTAACATATGACTGATGATAATTTTTTAAATGTAGTGAAATTATTCCTATATTTAACAATATCATCATTGAAATGGTAGATGGTGGGGTAAGTGGGATAAATTATCACAGTTCCCTGCGTTATTCAAATGTGGCCTTTTTGCTGTGTGTGCGTGTGTGTGTGAGAGAGAGAGAGAATGTGTGTGTGAGTGTGTGTGTGTGCATGTGTGTGTGTGAAAGTGTGTATATGTGTGAGAGAGAATGTGTGTGTGAGTGTGTGTGTGCATGTGTGTGTGTGAGAGTGTGTATATGTGTGTGAGAGAATGTGTGTGTTAGTGTGTGTGTGTGCATGTGTGTGTGAAAGTGTGTATATGTGTGTGAGAGAATGTGTGTGTGAGTGTGTGCGTGTGTGTGTGAGAGAGAGAGAGAATGTGTGTGTGAGTGTGTGTGTGCATGTGTGTGTGTGAGAGTGTGTATGTGTGTGAGAGAATGTGTGTGTGAGTGTGTGCGTGTGTGCATGTGTGTGTGTGAAAGTGTGTATAAGTGTGTGAGAGAATGTGTGTGTGAGTGTGTGCGTGTGTGCATGTGTGTGTGTGAAAGTGTGTATAAGTGTGTGAGAGAATGTGTGTGTGAGTGTGTGCGTGTGTGTGACTAACTCTGGCTGTCCTGTGACTCACTCTGTAGACCAGCCTCCTTGAACTCACAGAGATCCACCTGCCTCTGCCTTTGAAGTGCAGAGATTAAAGGCAGGTATCATAAAAGTACTAGTTTATGAACATAAAACACTCTATACTAAAGCACATTAATTTAAGTGCCATCTCTGCCAAAAAATAATTAGGGATCCTGAAGAGACGACTAGTTTTGGGTTAGAAGTGGGCCCGCATCATTCCTATCCCAGGACATAAGGAAGTGCTCAAACACACACGAGGGAGTGGAGAGATGCTCAATGGGTGGAGGCACCTGCTGCTGTTATGCCCGAGTTTCTGGTCCTCAGATGAATTCAGGGAGCCGGATTTCTGATGCAAATTACATGAGGGTTTTTTTAAAAATTCAAACTCAAGTTTGGGCCAACACCTTTCCAGCACCCCAGCATGGTGGGTGCAGAAAGTGTGGCAGGGAGTCATGGGAGGGCAGAACTTTTAAAGGGGAAAAAAACACCGTAATCAGGGGAGGTCCTGCCCTGTCATCTTGGGATTGGTAAGGAGGCCATATGGTAAGGTAGTTTCTGAAACCATTGGTCAGTTTTTGGGCTCGAAAACCTAACAAAGAGCCATAAATAACTGACAAGGTATCTTCAAGGACAGGATGCCTCCCAGGAACATATGGACCTCGTTAAATTTTATGGCCTTGCTCTTAGCTCCTTAATTGACTATTTTTAGGGTATCTGTTCAAATTCTGCTATGTCAGCACATTTCTGGAGCTGAGATCTGGACACCCCCTACCCAGCTCATTATATGGCTTAGGATGAAGCCCCTTCTTTAGAATGGAGTTTACAAAGTCAGGTCCTCACACTGCTAAGCCTGCTGGCCTGAGTTCAACCCCAGGAATCCATGTGGTAGAAAGAGAAAACTGATCCCTTTTACATACATGTGTGTTCTGTGGCATGAACACTCCCTATCTCCCATACACACATGCATTCTGTGGCATGAACACCCCCATCCCCCCACATGCATTCTGTGGTATGATTGAACACCCCTTTATCCTCCCACACACACTGATATTCTGTGGCATGAACACCCCCTTCTCCTCACATACATGTATTTTGTGGTATGAACATTCCTCATCTTCTCTCACACACACATTCTATGGCATGAATACCCCCACCACACATGCATTCTGTGGTATAAACATCCCCATATCCCCCACCACACATATTTTGTGGCATAAACACTCACCATCTCCCCTCCACATACAAAATAAATGTAATTGAAATTTTTTTAAGATTTATTTATTTATTATGTATACAACATTCCTTCCATGTGTGTCTGCAGGCCAGAAGAGGGCACCAGATCTCATTACAGATGGTGGTGAGCCACCATGTGGTTGCTGGGAATTGAACTCAGAACTATCTTAGAATGCTTACCTTAAAAAAATAAATAAACTTGTTGGCTATTACTATATCAGTAATAGATACCCTATCATGGAATTATCTGATAGTTTTTGGTATAAAAGATGGCCAGAGAAGTATCAGACTTTCCAATGTTGAATTATCTTAAGACTTTTAATATAAAACAAAAGATGGAGAGAGTTATCATGTGATCTGAAAATACTTAGCATTGTGCTGGGTGGTTCTGTGTGTCACCTTGACACAAGCTAGAGTCACCAGAGGAAGGAACCTCAGCTGAGGGAATGCCTTCTTGACATCCAGCTGTAAGGCATTTTCTCTTTTAGTGATCAATGGGGGAGGGCCCAGCTCATGGTGGGTGATACCTCCCTGGGCTGCTGGTCCCGAGTTCTATAAGAAGGTGGGCTGAGCAAGCCAGGAGGAGCAAAGTCAGTAAGCAGCTCCCCTCCATGGCCTCTGCTTCAGCTCCTGCCTCCAGGTCCCTGCCCTGTTTTGAGTTCCTGTCCTGACTTCCTTCAGTAATGAATAGCAATGCTGAAGTGTGAGCCTAATAAACCCTTTCCCTCACAACTTGCTCTTTGGTCATGATTCATTGCAGCAATAGAAGCCCTAACTAAGATGATGTAATTGACATTGATGTAATTACACTGTTAATGTATTGTTATGTTATTGTTGTTAATGTAATGAAATCAGGGCCAAAGCCTTAAACAGCTACAGGTTAGTATTTATTTTTACTTTAATTAATTTTACGTGGAAATGGATGAATGAGAATCAGGAGTTCAAGGCCAGCCTCAGCTACATAGCAAGTTCAAGACCAATCTGGGTCACAGAATCTCCTCTCAAGAAAACAAGGAAGGGGGGCTGGAGAGATGGCTCAGAGGTTAAGAGCATTGCCTGCTCTACCAAAGGTCCTGAGTTCAATTCCCAGCAACCACATGGTGGCTCACAGCCATCTGTAATGAGATCTGGTGCCCTCTTCTGGCCTGCAGGCATACACACAGACGGAATATTGTATACATAATAAATAAATATTAAAAAAAAAACAGACTGTAGAGGCTATAATAATCTAATCAACAAATTTACAATACAGAGTGCGCATTTTCCCCCGATGTCGATAGAAAATAGTGATAAGATGCCAAGCTGCCTAAGGAGGAGTGAACTAGCCCAGGTTGGAAAATAATGATAACATTAAGAGCAAAATTATGTAGAGTACTGTTGGGGCCCATGTGGATCCAACACAGATTCCCTAACTGGACTGGAACGAAGTCGCGAGGAATAAACCGACGCAGCTTACACGGTCATCATGGAAGGGCAAGATCTCTCTCCAAAGATCTCTTGTTTATTCTCCAAACACCTTATATATCACCACATAAATTGAGCGGGAAAACACATTAGGCTGACTCCTAGGCAACCAGGTGAATCGGCTTTTAGTCACGTCGGCATCTACCTGTATGCTAGCAGTCACGTAGGCCATGAATTAGCATCTCTATAAGGCTTCCTCCAAATTACCAAGAAATAAGCACCAAACATCCTGACCAGCTTCAGCCAACACCTCTTCTCAGGTGATCTACATTTATAACAAAAGAAACTAGGAGCAGCACATCCTGGCTATTGTTGGGCAGAGACAACTTGTCTGCAGAGTTCGTGACCACCTCAGACCGGGCTAATGGCTCTTGTGCCATACAGAAATATGGGCCTACAGGCCGGGCGGTAGTGGCGCACGCCTTTAATCCCAGCACTCGGGAGGCAGAGGCAGGCGAATCTCTGTGAGTTCTAGGCCAGCCTGGTCTACAAGAGCTAGTTCCAGGACAGAAACCAAAAAAAGCTACGGAGAAACCCTGTCTCGAAAATCAAAAAAAAAAAAAAAAGAAAAGAAAAGAAATATGGACTTACAGAGTACATTCTCTACTATAATGGCCTCAAGACAGAAACCAGTCATGAGATTTTTAAATTCTCACCTTTTTAATGTGTATGGGTGTTTTGTCTGTGTGCACACCTGTGTGCCAAATGCATACCTGGTGCACGTGAAACCAGAAGAGAGCCCTGGATCCCCTGGGATCGGAAATACAGGCAGTTATGAGTACCACGTGGGTGCTGGGAATTGAGTCTGAGTCCTCTGGAAGGGCAGCCAGTGTTCTGAACTGCTAAGGCATTTCTCCAGCACCTGAGAGTTCAAATTGTAGATAACCGGGATTCAGCGTGTTAGCTGCAAATTCAGGTGAACATTAGAGAGTCAGATTCTAGTACAGCTTCCTGTAGCTGTTTTCTTTGGGCGCACGCGTACACACACACACACACAACACACACACACGATAAACTGTGCAGAAAAACAATGAAGAAGATATCATATACATACACTGCTATAACCTTAATGAATTGATGGAGATGGAAGTTTAAAGAACCTGCCCTTCGTGGAAGAGATGGGATATTCTCACAGACTCATCTCCCTATCCAGCTTGATCATTGTCATAACCACTAAAATTTAAAAGCAGGAAACTTTCAGAGGTCCTGAGTTCAATTCCCAGCAACCACATGGTGGCTCACAACCATCTGTACTGAAATCTGGCGCCCTCCTCTGGCATGCGGGCATACATTGAGGCAGAATGTAGTATACATAATAAATAAATAAATCTTAAAAAAAAAAAAAGAAATGGTCTCAATACCCTTAGTTCCATAGATGCCCATGGTGGTTTGAATGAAAATGTCTCTCATACAGTCTTTGGCATTTAAATGCTTGTTCCCCAGAAGGTGGTGCTCTTTGGGTATCTTTAAAAGAGCAGCCTTGGGGCTGGAGAGATGGCTCAGTGGTTAAGAGCATTTCCTGCTCTTCCAAAGGTCCTGAGTTCAATTCCCAGCAACCACATGGTGGCTCACAACCATCTGTAATGAGATCTGGTGCCCTTTCTGGCCTGTAGGCACACATATAGACAGAATATTGGCTCACAACCATCTGTAATGAGATCTGGTGCCCTTTCTGGCCTGTAGGCACACATATAGACAGAATATTGTATACATAATAAATAAATATAATAACAATTTAAAAAAAAAAAAGAACAGCCTTGCTGGAGGAAGCTCGTCCCTGGGGGCAGGCTTTCAGGATTCAAAAGCCATTGCCACTCCCTGTTAGTCATTTTATTTCATGTTTCTTGGTCAAGATGTGAGCCTCAACGCTCAGCTTCCAGCTCGAGTCACTATGTCTACTTGTGTGCTTCCTCAGCAGAACAGTGATAAGCAGGACTCATCCCCCTGGAACCATAAATCCTAAATAAACCCGTCTTTAAACTGGCCTTGGTGTTTTATCATGGCAACAGAAAGCAACTAAGACAGTGTCTTTCCTTGCTTGTTTGATAGTCTTTAAAGATTTATTCTAAATCTGCCACTGCCTTTTTAAAAAAAAAACATTAAATATTAACTTAATTCAGCATAACTGGTTTTGTGGTGCTGGCAGCTGAACTTGGTCCTCACATATGCGAGGCGAGTAACCACCACTATACTCCCAGCCCTTGTTTGTATTCTTCAATTGCTTTTTTCCTTTGGTAGGCAGAAACTTCTCATACAGCGTTGGATCGTTTTCATAATTCTTCATCTCAAGATATACCGCCCCCATCTCTTCTCACTTTGATGCCAGGCAAGGGACAGAAATCAAGCATCATGGTTGGGGTGTGGCTCCGCTGGTCGCTTGCTTGTCTGGCACATACCCGGGCCTGGCTTCAATCCCCAGAACAAACCGGGGTGGTGATGCTGGGTGTCATCCCAGCCCTCAAGAGGTAGAGGCAGGAAGATCTGAAACTCAAAGCACTTGTAGCATAGTCAATTTGAGGCTATCCTGGGCTACATGTACTCCTTTCTTTAAAAAAAAAATTAAAAACGGTAGAAAATACTTGCAAATTTTCCCTAGAAGCGGGGAGGAGTGCTAAGAAGAAGGAAAGGCTCAAAAGAGAATCTTTCATTAGCTTTGGTTCCCCTGGGCCCTTGCCTTGATTATTTATTGTTATTTAACAGTCCTAAAGCTTGGTGGTCAAAAGCAATACCCGTTTTATTATCGCCGATGATTCTGTGTGTTTACTGTGTCTGAAGGGCCAGTTTTCAGCAGTGTGTGATGTGGGCTGTGGTTGTGTTCATCAGGGCGTTTGGCTGGGCGGGTCCGTCTCAGTGGCTCCTTCCCGTGGCTGGCAGGGACAGAGGGGCAGTTGGCAGCTCAGCAGGGCTGTTGGCAGGACATGCGCCCGGACTGTCCATGTGGCTTGTGCTTTTCACAGCATCGCAGCTGGGTTCCCAA
This sequence comes from Microtus pennsylvanicus, assembly GCF_037038515.1. NCBI lineage: Eukaryota > Metazoa > Chordata > Mammalia > Rodentia > Cricetidae > Microtus > Microtus pennsylvanicus. The sequence continues at coordinate 19,205,705 of NC_134600.1, read as the reverse complement.
CGTCCCCAGAGACTGCCAGGCCCCTCGCAGGCTGGGTTTGGAGAGCTTGGGTCTTCCCTGGAAGGCTCCGTCCCTGTTCTTGCCCATCTTTGTGGTCCTGAAAATGCTCCTTCCGGTATCACATTCACGCTGGCTCACTCAGCTTGCCTTCCTGGCTTTGCCGTAAATGTACTCTTGCCCTTTCTTTGGCTTGGGCTTTTTGTTTGCTTGATTTTTTTATTTTGAATCTTTTATCAGTGGAACCTTGAAGGAAAGGAATTATGATCGTCAGGTAGTGGTGTTTCTTTGGAAGGCTATGGAGTCTTTGGGAGGAAGCAGATCACTAAGGGTGGCCCTTGAGACTTAATAGCCCAGCCGATGCTCTGTTTACGTTCCGATTTCTAACACAATCTAAGTCCTGCCAAAAGGCCTTTCTGCCATGATATGGTGTCCCCGTTTGTAAAATATAAGCCAAAACAAACCCTTCAATTCTGAAGTTGTTTGCTGTCAGATCTTTTGTTACAGAAAATAACCGGACAGGTACACAATTTTGACGGAAGTACTCAGGAGACAGAGGCAGGCAGATCTTCCATCTTTGTGAGCTTGAGACCAGCCATGAAGCCAGAACACAATGAAACTCTGTTTTTGGTGTTTTTTTTTTTTTTTTGGACTGTTGTTGTTTTTGTTTTTCTGGGGTGGGGATAGGGTGGGGAACTAGTGTAGTGCCTTATGAAGTAACAACGGGTGTGTTTCCTCATTGTTTTGAGATCCAGGTTTAAGATTGAGTGACCCCAGTGCCTTGGGCTTTTGGTAAGGATAGCTAATATGGCTAATGGCAGCGGAACAGAGAGAAAGACAGCCTGGATCAGATCCCACAACCCCCTTCAGTGGTATTCTCTCAGGCTCCTAAAGGCCTTCCAGTAGGCCCCGCCCTAGAAGTTCACAGTGTCTTCAAAAGGCACCAGCCTAGAGCACTGCCCACCAGCAAACCACAGCAGGGATGTGTCTGCCGTCCTCATCCAGCTCCAGAGCCTTGGGTGTGTCTTGAAACCTTTATCTCAGAACCTTTATCTCACTATATTACAGACAAAGTAGTTTTATACCATGAAATAATAGTATTTTTCTCTTTGTTTTTTTGAAACAGGATCTCACTATGTATATTTGGCTGGCCTGGAACTCACTATGTAAACCAGACTGGCCCTGAACTCAGAGAGACCCATTCACCTCTGCTTTCAGAGTGCTAGGATTAAAGGTGTGTGTATGCCATCTACCTGGCTTTTAATAATAATAATAATAATAATTTATTTCTATGTTGTATGGGTCTTAGGGTTTTTATTGCTGTGAAGAGACACCATGAGCATTTAATTGAGAATAACGTTTGAGGGGGCACAGTTTCAGAGGTCTAGTCCATTATCATCATGGCAGGGGGCATGGCAGCATGCAGGCAGACATGGTGCTAGAACTGAGAGTCCTACATCTTGCAAGCAACAGGAATTCAACCGAGTCACTGGCAGGTATCCTGAGCATAAGAAACTTTAAAGCCCACCCCACAGTGACACACTTCCTCCACAAGGCCACACCCACTCCAACAAAGCCACTCCTTCTAATAGTGCCACTCCCTATGAGATTATGGGAGCCACAAACAAACTACATTCAAACAACCACAGTGTGTGTGCGTGTTTTGCCTAGGATCCGCGTTGGTGCCCAGTGCTCGTCCAGAGACCTGCGTTGGTGCCCAGTGCTCTCAGAGGACCCGCGTTGGTGCCCAGTGCTCTCCAGACAACCCACGTTAGTGCCCAGCACCCACATCAGGCACCTCACAGCTCTCCCTAACTCCAATTCTAGGGAATCTGGTGCCTTCTTTTGACATCCTGTCAGGAGCTGTTTTCCCCAAAATTATTATAGGAACCATCGCCCTGGGGAGTCTGCAGAGAACCCCACACCCCCAATTGTATTGAGAACCGTTCTATTGATAGAGCCTACCCCACACGGAATTAGCTGTTAATAGAGAGCTATCTGTTAGCGGAACCCGACCCACATTCCAAACTATCTAGAGAACTAGGTGTGTCAACTCGTGACTTCCTGGCCTACGTGACCTGACGTGAACCACGTGACCAACGTGAACCACGCGGCAAGTGTCCAGGCCCCTGTGCCCCCCCCCCAATTCCTTATCCTATATAAGCTGTAACCCTGTCTCTAATAAACGGAGGCTCTGACAAACCTAGCATGGCCTCCTTCCTCTCTCTCGCCCATTATCTTCCAGATAGTGCCTCTCCGGGACCCTGGAATAACTGATCAGCCAGGCGGGTTATACCCCTAGACTGAGTAACCCACCTAGGCGGTTTTACAACATCCGTGGTTACTGTGTGCACATAATGCACAGACATCCAGGCAGGCCAGTGCTCATACATATAAAATAAATCTTTCTTTAAAATTTTGGTTTTTACCAAGAAGCCAACTGACAATTTTTTTTTACTCCAATTTACTTAAGATGTGAGGGTTTGTGGCCTTCTATTACCCCTCTCCCCTTCTTTCTCTGGGCCGCCCTTCCTACTTTGCTCCCATCCTCTCCATCACGGATGGCAGCATTTAATATCTAGGCACACCTTGGCCCTACCCCTTGGGAACCTGGTACAGTTCGTCACCCCTAGTGACGCATGGCAAGCAGTTCCTAGTCTGTACACAGGTGCAAAAGGTCCCTTTAAGGGTCTTTCTCTCCCTCTCCCCTCTTCTCTCTCTCTCTCTCTCTCTCTCTCTCTCTCTCTCTCTCTGTCTCTCTCTCTCTCTGTCTCTCTCTCCCCCTCCTCTCTCTCTCTCTCTCTCCCTTCTCCCTCTCTCTCTGTCTCTCTCTCCCCCCTCCTCTCTGTCTCTCTCTGTCTCTCCCCCTCCTCTCTATTTCCCCCCTCTCCCTCTCTCTCTCTCTGTCTTTCTCTCCCCCTCTCCTCTCTCTCTCTCTCTCTCTCTCTCTCTCTCTCTCTCTCTCTCTCTCTCTCTCTCTCTCCCTGCCATTCTTCTCAAGAGGCAAGCAGATCTCTGTCCCCCCAGCCCCCATTCTCTCTTCCTTTCCCATTCCCTTTATCTCAATAAACTCCATGCCCAAGCTCGGTCTGCAAGGCATATTCTCTCACCCACCTCGGTTTGGCCCACCTGTGGCTAAGGTCCACCCCCCCCCCACACTGTAAGAGTAGCTCCTGTCCAAATTCTCCTTGTATATCAAAAAGTAAGTTTCCTTTCTTCAACCTTTATGGTTGTTTACAAGAAAATGGCTCCCCAAATGAGTGGCACTCTTAGGAAGTGTGGCTTTGTCGGAGGAAGTGTCTCACTGTGGGCGTGGGCTTTGAGATCTCTTTTGTTCAAGTTTCCCTCAGTGTGACAGTCAGCAGACTTCCTGTTGCCTGCAGGATGTAGGCCTCTTAGCTCCTCCTCCAGCACCATGTGTGCCAGTGCGCTCCCGGCCATGCTGATAAGTGAAACTGTAAGTGAGCCACTTAAGTCAAATGTTTTCCTTATAAGAAGAGCTCCTGTGGTCACGGTGTCTCTTCACAGCAATAGAAACCCTAAGACACCATGGGACTGGTGAAAAGTCTCAGTAGTTGAGAGCGCACACTACTCTTGTGAAACACCCAAGTTCAGTTCCCAGTCCCTACATACATTGGGTTTCTCACAGCTGCTTGTACCACTGGTGACTCTGCTGACTCTGCTCCCCAAGAATCTGACCCCTAGGGCCTCCATGAAAAACACACACCACACACTCACATCACACACACACACACACACACACAATTAAGCATAAATCTCTGGCCTCCATGAGAAACACACACCATACATACACACACACAATTAAGCTTAAATCTTTTAAATATTAAAACCAAAAACCTTCACACTCACTTAGGAAGCCTGGTGCTGGGAAAGAGGTGGGGGCGGGAAACTCAGAACTCAGTTTCTGCCTTAACAGCACTCTTAACCGAACAAAGGCTTTAGTCACAGGTGAACTCAGGTGCTTAAATGATGTCATCAAGGATTGTATTTCCCTTTCCCACTCTTCCTCTCAGGTTTGTCTCTGTTTTCTCTTTGCATGTGGCCTCATTCTCTTCTGATCCAGAAATGTACTTCCCGTGTTCCAGGAGAGAAGGCTCCTGTTTGCCTATGACTCATGCTCAGAGAGGCAGACCCTTCCCAGCTTTCCCGGTATGTCACACGGCAAACCTCTTTGGGAGAAATATGACTGGACTAGCTTGGGACAATGCCTGTGTAAACAGAGCTGGGTTGGCAGGATTGGATGGGGTGGATTGTGTGTCCACCTCAGTAGCCAGTCCCTTGGGCATCCTTCGGGATCTGGAAAGACCAAGCCTCTAGTGTAAAGCCGGATGTTTTGTTGGGAAGACAAAGGCAGCAGCTGTCCCACACCTCATACTCTTTGGTATGGAAATGTGCCCAGGCAATACCCCTGCCTGCCTTTGGCGCATCCTGCCTCTGCTTGAGGGTTAGCTGAAGGGCCTTAACACTCAGATATCTATCAGAGTGTGCATCCTGCTAAAATATGTGACATTCGTGTGGCCTGGCTTTTCATATCTTTTCCCCTCAGTGGCAGTGACAAGTGACTTCCATGAGGAGCCCTGGGTTTGTGTCCCCCCTGTTGGCCTCCGAAGAGCAAGTGAGCGAGAATGGGGAAAGACCAAGGCGAAAATGGCCTCATAAATCCCAGGGTTTCCAAGTGAAATTGTGGCTGCTGTGGTGAATCACAACAGCAGGGTGAGTGGATGCTTAGAAGTCACCAGTCAACTGGGTGACCCGGGGTGCCGGAGTCAAAGGAGTGTCTTGTTTGGAAGCTAGTCACAGAAAGCAAGGTGACTGAGTGCTGGGGTCTGCCAGGCACAGTGCTGAGTACTAAGCACACTCTCACGAGTACTAACAACAGACAGAGCCGGCTTAAAATAGAATTTTGTGCTGCATCAATCTTTTATTTCTCTACACACTCCCTTCTTTATTGGAAGTGGTGATTTTGAAAGGTTCCGCTTCCTTTATTTCCATTTGAAAAAGACTTAAGGTCTGGGGATGTTGCTGGGCTGCTGGAGAGCTTGCCTAGTTTGCATGAAGGCCCAGGTTCGATCCCTAGCCTGCAGAAACTAGGCATGGTGGAACATGCATGTGAAACGCTAGAAGTGAAAGCAGAAGGCTCAGAAGTTTGAGGGGGCTAGAAAGACTGCTCAGCAATTAGGAGCAAATATTGCTCTAGTAGAGGACCCAAAGTTCAGTTCCCAGCACCCATATCAGGCGGCTCACAACTGTCTGTAACTCCAGCTCCAGAGGATCTGATTTCTCTGACTTCCTCAGACACCCGTTCTCACAAGCACAGACATATAAGCTTAATTAAAATAATCTTTTTAATGTCTCTTTATAAAGAATTCAAAGTCGGGCTGGAGAGATGGCTCAGAGGGTAAGAGCATGCTCTTCCAAAGGTCCTGAGTTCAATTCCCAGCAACCACATGATGGCTCACAACCATCTGTAATGAGGTCTGGTGCCCTCTTCTGGCCTGAAGGCATACACACAGACAGAATATTGTATATATATATAATAAATAAATAAATATTTTAAAAAAGAAGTTCAAAGTCATTCTTAGTTATATAGTGAGTTTAAAGCCAGCCTGCCTGGGCCTCATAGTCTAAAAGGAAATAAATAAAAACACAAAATAAAGTTCTATTAGGTTACACACACTTTTGTCACATATAATCCTTCTAAAACCCTGAGGTAAGTATGATTACCTTCAATTTAGGAGCACTGACTGCTCTTCCCAAGGACCCAGGTTCGAGTTCCAGCACCCACACGGCAGCTCTCAGCAGTCTGCCTCCAGTCCCAACAAGGAGACTTAAGGTACTAAAGATGGGGTGTGAGTCGAGGAAAGATTAACGTGTCTCACAGAGACCCCTGCACTCATCCACTGCAGCGTTTCTCGGCATGCCACAGATGCAGGAAACAACCTGCATGCATGGCCACAGGTAAAAGGGCAAGTATGGTGCCCACATGTGGAGGAGAGCTGTTTAACACTGGAGTCCAGCGACACGCGTGCACCTGCCTGTGGAGGAGAGCTGTTTAACACTGGAGTCCGGCGACACGCGTGCACCTGCCTGTGGAGGAGAGCTGTTTAACACTGGAGTCCGGCGACACGCGTGCACCTGCCTGTGGAGGAGAACTAACTGTTTAACACTGGAGTCCGGCGACACGCGTGCACCTGCCTGTGGAGGAGAGCTGTTTAACACTGGAGTCTGGCGACACGCGTGCACCTGCCTGTGGAGGAGAGGAGCGCTGCATGAGTTCATTTAATGTGGACAACGGCAGAGAGGAACTTGTAACTGCGAGCAGATCAGTGGCTTCCAGGGCCTGGGGTTTGGTGACGTGGGCAGATGCTCATCAAGAGATATGAGTTTTGAGTCCTCATGGGTATCTCGACACTGTGTGAAGATATATTGCTGAGACTGGTGTAATAAAGAGCTGGACGGCCAATAGCTAGGCAGGAGAGAATAGGCGGGACTTCCAGAAAGACAGAGAGAACTCTGGGAAGAACAAAAGTGAGGAGACTCCATGGAGCCAGAGGGGAAATAGAACGTGCAGTATGGGGATGAGGTAATGGGCCACAAGGCAGAATGTAGATTTAAAAATATGGGTTAATATAAGTTATAAAGGCTAGTTGGAAACAAACTTAAGCTAAAGGCCAAGGTTTCGTAATTAATAGTAAGTCTCTGTGTCTTTATTTGCAGATTGGTAAATACGAGAAAGTATTCCATTCAGTCATGAAATGACTAGACTCTGGAGGTCCAGCGTGCAGCACCATGGCTAGCGCACACTGGACCTGCGCTGCGAGTCCATCCTAAATGTTCTCGATTCACTATGAGAGTGAACATTTTTTTAATAAATATTTTGTTTTTTATTTTTTAAATTTTTTTTCTTATGTACGTAGTGTTCTGCCTGCATGACAGAAGAGGGCACCAGATCTCATTATAGATGGTTATGAGCCACTATACGGTTGTTGGGAATTGAACTCAAGACCTCTGGGAGAGTGGTCCAGTAGTCTTAACCTCAGAGCCATCTCTCAGCCCAAGATTATTTTAAAATATTTAATTTATCCGTCTGTGTGTGCATGTGTATGTGTGTCTGTGCGTGTGTCCAGAATAGGTTGTCAGATCCCCTGGAACTAGAGTCACAGGTAATCACCTTTTGGTGATTTTGGTTAACCACCAAAAGTGGGTGCTGAGAGTCTGGAGAGATGGCTCAGTGGTTAAGAGCATTGCCTGCTCTTCCAAAGGTCCTGAATTCAACTCCCAGCAACCACATGGTGGCTCACAACCATCTGTAATGGGGTCTGGTGCCCTCTTCTGGCCTGCAGGCATACACACAGACAGAATACTGTATACATAATAAATAAATAAATAAATATTTAAAAATATTAAAGCTGCACCTCAATTTAAAAAAAGAGAGAATAGAACTTGGGTCCTCTGATACAGTAGCAAGCGCTCTTAACGACTGAGCAGTGTTTCCAGTCACAATATTCTATTTTTATTATGTGAACATGTGTATCTGTGACTATGCATATGTGAAGTACAGGTGCCTTCAGAGTTCAGAAGAGGTCACTGGGTCCAATGGGGCTGTAGCTCTAGGCCCATGTGAGCTGTAAGTCATACACACTGTTGCGACATCTGCTAGAGTGGATTTATGTATATATACTTTTTAATTTTTTGAAATGGGGTCTCTCTACATAGCCCTGGATGCTCTGGAACTCAAGGCCTTGAGTTTGCAGAGTTCTGCCTGCCCCTGCCCTGGTGCTTGTGCCACCACAACCCTAGAGCAAATCCGTGAACACAAAGACACACACAATTGAAAACAGTGTGCTATGACAGCTATTTTAATTGGCATCATTTCATGATGTATGTGTATATCAAAACATTACACACCTTAAATATACACAAGTTTGGTTGTCAAGTTTACCTCAGTTAACACAGGGCTGAGTCTAACCTAGTGGGAAAGCCCATCTAGGGGGGCAAATAGCCAATTTTCCCCGCAACGGTATCCTCTACCTCAGGCCTTTTATTTATACCTATTTTTGCCTTCCTTCGGTAAGTGCCTAGTGTGCTATTTCTCAGTTTGACACAGGTTATCATTTCCCCTGCTGGTTCCTATCAGCATCTCCGGCTTGGTCTAGAACATAGCCACGCCTATTCTGATCACCTGTGATGGGGCAGGAGGGCTAATCAAGGCAGAGTTTCCTGCATGGTGTAAGTATTCATGAAGGTGGCTAGCCTAGCCATGAGGATAGACAATCCCAAATTCACAATCTTTAGTCTGTTGATATGAGTTTAGTAAATGTTGCATCCTAGCGGGCAGTGTGGAAGAGGAACAGTTCAGAGGTTGAAGGCGGTAGTGGCTAAGTGATAGCAGGAAGCAGGGTATAACTTGAAATATTAAATAACTACTCAGGGCTGAGCCTTCAGTTCTGTAAGCGCCTGAGGTGACCTGGGGAAAATGGTTCACTGCTCTCTCAGCTGAGAAAAGCCAACAAAACCGAGCACATTTAGAGGATCAAATGTTTTTGTTGATTCTCTGTTCATGAAAGTGTCCCGGCCATTCAGGATGCGTATCCCATAAAAGTCACCAATGACCTGACAGAAGTCACTTACAGAAGTAGTGTGAGTCATGTACTTGGGCCAAGTCACAGAGCCAGTGGAGCAGAAGAAATGCTGATTTTTTTTAAATGACAATTGTTTCTGACCCACTGTGTCTATGACTGGTGTGTGTGTATGTGTGTGTGTGTACGTGTACGTGTATGTGTGCCATGGTGCATGTATGAAGGTCAGATGACAATTTGCCTGAGTTGGTAACAAGCACCTTCCCTCTCTTGAGCCATCTCTCTCGCCAGCACAAAAGCTGGACTTTTGCTTTGCTTGCTTAAAATGCTAAGTAATACTGAACTGGAGGATTCAGACACCGATGCCCTAGTCGGTGGGCATATCCAGATGAACAAGGCGGCAGAGATGCCTCACACTGATGACTGACGGCAGAGCTAGGTCAGGCTCACCCTCCCGCAGGCTCCCCTGCCATAGAGAGGACCCTCGCTGGAAAACAAGGAACACATTGTTTCTATAACAGAAGAGGAGACTGCACAGGAAAAAAAAAAAGATATCCCAGAAGACACGGAGGAGACAAAACCTTATGGCATGGGAATATAGTCAGCACAAAATATATGAAAATAAGCATGGAAAAAGGAGTTATGTTTTCAAAAGATTTTCACAACATGAGAAATGACTAAAATACACCAAGCGCAAACAAAGGCAAGTATGATAAATGTCTTCATACATACGCATGTATAAGTGAACTCACCATGAATCTTAAGTAGGCAGAGGACAATGTCAAGCTAACCAGAGGAAAGTAGAGGGAATTTGAGAAAAAGAAAATTTCCCCACCGTGGTACCAGAGGAGAGTGTCCGGACTAGGCGGCAGCAAGCTGCCAGGATGAATACATTACAGGCTCTTGTGTTCTGGGGAAGAAAAACTATTGGTAGCAGAGTTAGCATCCTTTGTTGGGTTTTACAGAGCTGGGTTGTGACACTCACAGTCGAGGAGACGCTTTTGCGAGTAGCTTTCTTTTCTGAGAACATTCCCCTATTGGCCAGCATCGTGGGCTAGTTATTTGGCTTACAAAGCAGCCCCTGTCTAGATAGGGAAACAGTCCCTCCGTGTTCACCGCAAGAGCGCAGCAACTTGGCACAGAGAAAGCCGACGCCGCCCGGACAGTGTGTGGTTGGCTGCCTCCCTGCAGCAAAAAGACACCAAACAGGTTCAACCTGAAACCGCCCGCGCTTTCCCTTCCTCACTCCGAAGTCCCGAGATCATTCGCCAGAAACAGCAGCTTTCCGCCTGTCAGCCGGAAGTAGAGGCTGCTGCTCTGGGATCTCCACAGTTTATGACAGAGCTCCAGGACGCAACAGCTCGACTGTTTGTCTCTGACTCAGACCCACGTGTGTTTCGATGTTTGCGGGAAGGTTTTTGTGGATTAGGAAGAAATAAATTCCATAAACACACACTGGTTAGATGGAGTCAGGGAGAAAGGTGTGTTGGGATGGGGTGGGCGGTGGAAGTTGACCACAGACTTGGTGTATCAGCAAAGCAATAGAATGCACACACACACACACACTATGTGACTGTTCAATGATATCACTGTTTATAGAATAGTTACCTGTCTAGTGAAGGCAAGGGGAACTCCAAAGAGAGCCACACTGGCGGCCTGAAATGTAGAACAAAGGAGAAAAACGTAAACAAAACCAAAGATGTTTGGCTGGAGAGATGGCTCAGTGAGTAAGAATGTATACCGCTCTTGCAAAAGTCTTGAGTTCAAATCCCAGCACCCACATCAGGGAGCCCATAACCCAAAGTAACCCTGGCTCCAAGGGAGTCAGAGACCCTCTTCTGGCTTTCTCAGTGTGGTAGTTTAAGTAGGAAAGGCTCTCATGCTTGGCCTATAGTGAGTGGCTGCTCGGAGGTGTGGCCTTGTTGGAGGAAGTGTCCCACTGGGAGGCAGGCTTTAAGGTCTCAGATACTCAAGCTATGCCCAGTGTGGCATGCACTTCCTGCTGCCTACAGATGTGCAACTCAGCTCCTTCTCCAGTACCACATCTGCCTGCTTGCTGCCATGCTTCCAGCCAGGATGACAATGGACTGAATCTCTTAAACTGTAAGCCAGCCCCAATGAAATGTTATCCTTTATAAGAGTTGCCATGGGGGGGAGGGGAGCTGGAGAGATGGCTCAGAGGTTAAGAGCACTGCCTGCTCTACCAAAGGTCCTGAGTTCAATTCCCAGTAACCACATGGTGGCTCGCAACCATCTGTAATGGGGTTTGGTGCCCTCTTCTGGCCTGCAGGCATAGACATAGACAGAATATTATATACATAATAAATAAATAAATATAAAAAAAGAGTTGCTACGGGATAGTGGTGGTGCAAGCCTTTAATCGCAGCATTCAGGAAGCAAAGGCAGGCAGATCTCTGTGAGGTGTTGGAGAGCCTGGCCTACAGAGTGAGTTCCAGGACAGCCAAGGCTACTGTTTTGAAAAAACAAAAAGCACACAACAATGACAGACAGAATTGTCATGGTCATGGTGTTCCTTCACCACAGTAGAATCCCTAACTAAGACATCCAGGCAGCTGCCCTCACAAGCACACACACAGACACATAGACACAAAAATAAATAAAAGTCAATCTTAAAACATTCACAAAAACCTGGGTGTTGTGTAGAAGTGCGACCGTGACCCACAAGCATGAGCTTCTCTGGAAACAGTAAGGCCGTGGGGCGAGCCCTAGGTTCCCTAGCTGGGAAGCACTAAAATGTGTGTCTTCAGAGCGGTAGTAGTCGCAGCCAGGGTCATTCTCCCCAGCTGCATCCTGGGACTCTCCAGGCACAGCGATTAACATTTGTAAATGCTGGGCCATTTGCACCTCCAAGGGCTTTACCTAAAATCGCTTATTTAACACTCAAGGGAGCACCACCACAGGAACATAGTTGCAGGCTCATTTTACAAAGGAGGAAAGGGGCACAGAACCATTAACTCTTTTGACCAAAGTCAGCACTGCTAGTGTGCTGTGTGATAAAGTAAGGAGAGGCGAGTGTTCCCAGGTCCTGAAGCTCCAGTGTGCACACAAATGCACCAACTGTAGTGTTCGCACGTCCCCAGTACCACAGGGTGCCCAGAGTAGTGTGGCAGGTGCTTCTGGCGAGATTAGCATTTCAACAGTGCAGGTGGTGAAGCAGATTGCTCTCTCCTGTGCCGATGGATCAGTAGGGTTATTTCGGGCCTGATGGCAACAAAAGGGGTGAAGAGAATTTGCCTCCTTTGCTTTCAGGATAGGTCCTCAGCCGCAGCCACTAAGACCTCCTGTGCACGGTCACTAGGTTCCCTTTTAGAAGGTGGGCCTTGCCCAGCTCTCTCTCTCTCTCTCTCTCTCTCTCTCTCTCTCTCTCTCTCTCTTTCTCTGTCCCCCTCCCTCCCTCCTTCCCTCTCTTTCTCTCCTTTCTTCCTTCCCTCCCTCCCTCCCTTCCTCTCCTTCTCTCTCTGCCTCCACCACCCCTCCACCATCCCCCCACCCCCTCCATCTCTCCTCTTCTAACTCTCCTGTCCCCAGAGGCCCCTCTTGCCACCCCCTTTCCCCATTCACTGTCCACCAGTAAAAAAAAAAAAAAAAAAAAACAAAAAACCTCTCCACCTGGGCTCTGCCTCACGATGTCTTTCTGTCACACGCCGCTATTTTGTTTTGTTTTTGAGATTACTAGAGTGGAGGCCTCAGTTCTTTGGGCCCTCAGATCAGATTAACATCTCTGGCTGTGTCCTGCCCTCCCTCACTTTGTTCCCACTTCTCTGCGATGCACGGTTTGTAAGAGGATAACTTGTTGGGATCGGTTCTCTCCTTCCACCATGCTGGTTCTGGGACAGAATTCAGGATGTCAGGCAAGCACCCTTACCCCCGGAGCCATCTTGCCTGCCCTCTCTGATCCCTTCCTCTTTCACCCCTTTTTATTCCATCCAGCGACCCCACACAGAATGGTACTGAGGAACCTTCCCACAGTCAGTCCATCACTCTGGAAACACTCCTGAAGATACCCAAAGGTGTGCCTCACCAATCTCCTGGGCAGCTGTAATTCAATTAACCATCATTACCGCCCTTGCATTCAACTCGTTAGCTGTTGGTTTAAGAGTAATCTAGGGGACTGGAGAGATGGCTCATCGCTGAAGAACACGGACCGCTCTTCCGGAGGACCGGAGCTCAATTCCCAGCACTCAGATCAGGTGACTCCAGGTCCAGGGGGATCTGACTCCTCTGGTCTCTGGGGCACCTGCGCTCACATACACAGGCACAAACACATACTTAAGGTAATAATAATATATTTTTTAAAGTATTTGAAGTCAGTTGTTACCTATGCTTTTTGTCCCTGTGTTCAGGATCTAAGGCAAGAGATGATGAGTTTGAGGCTGGCTTGACTGCATGACAAGCTCAAGTTCCACTCTCCCTCCAAAAAGCAACAGCAAACTTAGTAAAAGAAATAGTGTCACACGGCCTAGAGCAGTGCTTCTCAGCCTCCCTAGTGCTGCGACCCTTTACTACAGCTCCTTGTGTTGTAGTGACCACAACTGCAAAATTATTTTCATGGCTACTTTATCATCGTAATTTTGCTACTTTTATAAATTATAACGTAAATATCTGATGTTACCCTTCTAAGGGTTGGGTCCCACAGATTGAGAACCGATGGCTCAGTGGTTAAGAGCATTGGGTGCTGTCACAGAGGACCTTGCTCTCACAAAGCACCCACATGGCAGCTCCCAACCATCTGTAACTCCAGTTCCAGGGAATCCACTGCCCTTTTCTGGCCTCTGTGAACACCAGGCATGCACACAAATACATCTATATGCATAAAATAAAAATAACAATCTTTTAAAAATATTAAAATAATGTTACCTTGTCTCTGTTATGTACTGTGTAGTTAGGCCCATCTATATAACATTTACTAGTATATATATTACAACATATATACACAGAAGTGACTTAAAGTATACAGAACTACATAGGAAACACATAAATATTAAGTCATTTTGTTTTGGGGACTTGAGCATCTTCAGGTTTGGATGAGGGTATGTGTGTCCTAGAATCAAGGCCCTACAAGCCCCAATGATAACTTTATATCCTCTTGACTTTATTTCTCCAGAAAAAAAAAAACCCAACACACTACTAGGAGGTGTGGCCTTGTTGGAGTAGGTGTGGTCTTGTTGGAGGAAGTATGTTGCTATGGAGGCGGGCTTTGAGGTCTTATATATGCTCAAGCCATGCCCAGTGGCTCAGACTACTTCCTGTCACTTGCAAGTCAAGATGCAGGGCTCTCAGCTACTTCTCCAGCACCATGTCTGCCTGCACAGCATCGTGTTGCACCATAATGATAATGGACTAAACCTCTGAAAATGTAAGCCACCCTTTATAAGAGCTACTGGGGTCATGGTGTCTCTTCATAGCAACTGAAACCCCAAGACCTAATTAAGTCGCAAGTACTCTTAACCACTGTACCATCTCTCTAGCCTTTACACACAGTTTTTAAGGTGTTTCGTTTTCCTCTTTTCTCTCTTTTTTTCTTTCTATACTAACCCAGGGCCTTGTGCACACCAAGGTCATGCCAAGCATATATTGTTCCACTAAAGCTACACCATGGTCCTTATGTCTTCATTACAAATTCTTTCATTTACTTTTCACTAAATTGTGGAGGCTGATAACATTCTCCTTCTTCTATGTGTGAAATAGTTTCAAGAGGTCAGGTGACTTGTCCACGATCTCATTGTCAACCCACCACAAAACAGGACCAGAATGAGGGGAAGAGGCCAGGGAAAGCCCTTATTCTTTGGGATCTCTCATATAACCAGAGTGGCCATAAATAACTAAGAAACAAATATGGCTGAATGGTTTGGCATTGGGAATAATTTGTTAGTGCTTATTTAAATCTGGAGCTGTGCCTGTACTAGGAGGTAGGAGCTCAGGAGAAATTTGTACTTAGTTCAGTGAGGTCTTTTTAAGATTTACTTGTTTTAATGAGTGTGAATATTTTGCCTGCATGAGTCTATGTGAACAACGTGAGTGCTGGGTGCCCTCAGAGGCCAGAAGGGGGCATCAGATCCCCTGGAACTGGAGTTTACAGATGGTTGTGCACCGCCACATCAGTGCCGGAACTGAACCTTGGTCTTCTGCAAGAGCAGCAAATGCTCTCAAACACTGAGCCATCTCTTCAGCCCCGCAGTGTGTTGTTCTTAAGCAGGACTGAAAGACACATCTATCCCCCAGAAATGGTAGATGCCATCTTGTTAGTAGTCTGGCCTCCGGTTATGTGGAAGTGTCTTTGTTTTAAACAGATTTGGTTTGTTCTAGCTGTTGGATTTCTACTTCCTCTACCTGATGACAGGAGAAGTGAAGCAGTTGAAAGGGTTAGGGTTTCGGGGTTACTGTTAGGGGTTAGGGTTAGGATTAGGGGTTAGGGTTTAGGGGTTAGGGTTAGGGGATAGGGTTAGGGGTTAGGGGTTAGGGGTTACTGTTAGGGGTTAGGGTTAGGTTTAGGGGTTAGGGTTTAGGGGTTAGGGTTAGGGTTAGAGGATAGGGTTAGGGATTAGGGTTAGGCATTAGGAGTTAGGGTTAAGGTTTAGAGTAAGGGTTACGATTTAGGGTTAGGGCTCCAGCAGCACAGGGGTTGAATAAGAGTAGAGAGAAAATATGTCTGTGGGGACTAAATGAAGGGATATGATGGAACCAGTCTCAGTTTTTATTTTCTTCAGAATAGTAACATGTGTTCATTTCAAACCTTAATAACATCTGTTAAACATGAAAGCCTTGCCTTCCTCTGTTTGAGAAATAAGATAAAGGGCTTCACACTAAGTGAGAGAGGTAAAGCAGGCCACGAGACAGTTATGAAACAACCAGAAGGAAGCATCAGCAAAGCCTCTCGATGTGGGCCTGGAGGAAGTAGATACAACATGTGGGAAGAAGTGATGTTCTCTGATCTAGGGGGCTGGGGTGGTTGGGGAGGATCGATTCCCTGCCGACATGCACGGCTGGAGTTCACAGGGCTTTAATGGGCATAGGCGGTGTTTCGGTCATGCTTAAGCCCACACCCTTGAAAGCTGGGGGTTGGGAGAGTTCGTGCAACTTTTCTTAAAAGCATGAATTCTGGCCTGGGGAAATGGTCCTTCACTTAAAAGCACTGGCTGCTCTTACAGAGGATCCAAATTCATTACCCAGCACCCACATGTCTCAAAACCATCTGGAACTCCAGTTCTGAGGGATCTGACATCTGACACCCTCTGGCCTCCACAGGCACTGCGCTTGTGTGGTACATAGACATGCATGCATGCAAAATACCCCCCCATACACACACACACACACACACACACACACACACACACACACACACACACGGCATGTCCTGCCAGCCAGAAGCCCACCATTAGCTCCCACTCTCATGCGTCTGTGAAAGGCGTGGAGATGACTGACAGGCCATGGAGGGAAATGAAACCACAGAAGTAACAGAAGTACAACTAGGAGAAATCATTGATGCGAGCCACATGTAAATGTGCACCGACTACAGATGCAACCTTGTGTCTGGTGATTTCAGACAGCTGAACGGAACCTCTGCAATAGCCACACAGATCCGGTTTCGACTGGGAGAGCTTAGCTGCTGTTGCCACATATTTTTATAAAGAAAGGAATGGGGGTCTGAACCCCCCTCCCCAAATAGCCATCGTTATTAGCAAATATGAACGTCCGTGTTTATAATTGATCCAATCTGTCTAGTGAAGGACCTCAGACACCAGGGCCTTTTAAATAACGCTGTGTCCTAAAGAGTTCCTGCAGCGCTCTGGGGTACCAATAGGGTAAGCATTAAGTAACAGTGGTGAAAACTGACCCCTGAGGAGCCCCGCGCCCACCTGAGTCACAGATTTGATTCAGCTTCTAAGAAAGGGGCATTGCTTTGCAAGGACCTTTACATTCTAGAACGATCTGCTTTACCCCATTGTTAGTCTTCAGGCATCTGTGCTGGCCTGCCCTTAGGGTCCTGACAGGGTGCGACCTCAACTGCAGGGGGCTAGAGCGCCTTTAATCACAGCTCTTGGACTGCAGAGGCAGACGGATCTCTGAGTTCAACGCCAGCCTGATCAACAAAGCAAGCTCCAGGACCGCTGTTAATCAGAGAAACCCTGTCTGGAGGGGCGGGGGTAGGGGAGGGGAGGTGGGCCTTGCCGACCTCACATCTCTTCCTTCCTTTCTCTGTTTCTCTGTCTCTGCCTGTCTCTCTGTTATGTTTCTCTGTCTGCCTCTCTCTTCTCTTCTGCCGCTCCTGACCCCAGAGGCTGGTCTCCCCTCTGCCACTCCACCCGCTTTACCCTTTCATTTTCCCCCATGAAAAACCTCTCCACCTGAGCTTTGTCGCATGTCTGTCTGTCATGTGCTGCTTTTTAAAATTCCAGCACCCACGATGCTGCATGATGTCCCTTGAGGTCACTTTCACATTCTGTTTTGTTTCTATAGGATACGTTTTTAATTATTTGAGACAGAATCTCATATAGCCCAGGCTACCCTCAACCTCACTATGTTGCCAAAGACAACCTTGAACTTCCTTTTTAAACAGTTTACTCATGATGATGAGTGGTGTGTTTGTAGAGGGGAGAGGATGACAAACCAAAACTGAGAGAATTTATAAATATAGGAAAGATATTAGGCAGATAGTAGGTTCCTAAGGAATATTAATTGGTGGGTTGGTGTGGAGCTTGGTGGCAGAGCACTTACTGTTTGAGGCCCTGGATTCAAACACACACACACACACACACAACACACACACGCACACACAACACACACATACACACATACAAACACAGACACATACACACACACACTCGCACGCACACACCACACACAAAATACACACACCACACACAGACACACATTCACACACAACACACACACGCACACATTCACACACAACACACCCTCACACATACACACACAAACACATATACACACATACAACACACACGTGCACACACACATACACACACAACAGACACATACACACATATACACATAACACACACACACTACTTGCATCCTTTAAACCTCAGCTCTTTTTGTTGTTGTTTTTGGGGTTTTTTGTTTGTTTGTTGTTTGTTTTTTGTTTTTCATTTTTGATGACAGGGTTTCTCTGTGTAGCTCTGGCTATCCTGAAACTCACTCTATAGACCAGACTAGCCTTGAATTCACAGAGAACCACCTGTCTCTGCCTCCTGAGTGCTAGAATTAAAGGGGCATACCACTAAGCCTTGTTAACTTTCTTTTAATAATTTTTTAAGATCTGGATTATAGTGGGTATTAAAAGAGGATAAGCTAGCCGGGCGATGGTGGTGCACGCCTTTAATCCCAGCACTTGGGAGGCAGAAGCAGGCGGATCTCTGTGAGTTCGAGAACCAGCCTGGTCTACAAGAGCTAGTTCCAGGACAGGTTTCAAAACCACAGAGAAACCCTGTCTCAAAAAACAAAAAAAACCAAAAAAAAAAAAAAAAAAAAAGAGGATAAGCTGAAAGTTCAAAGTGGAGAAATGACGTTTATTTAGTAGCTAAGCTTAGAAGCACACACCTGTAAGCTCAGCACTTAGAGAACTGAGACAGGGGGATTGCCTGCAGAGTTTGAGATCAGTCTGGGCTGTACAGTGAGTAAGTAGTAGGCCAGCCTGGACCACAGTGTGAGACCCTGTCTTAAAAGAAGCCAAGCATGAACTGGGTGCACCTTTAATCCCAGAACTCAGAAGGTATTGTATTTAGTGATTAATTCCTGTGACCCTATTAAAATGTTAGTGAAAAAAATTAAGAGTACAACCAAAGGGACAAAGGACAATTGAAAGACGCGGAAGGAACCATCAGTTATCTTAACTTTCTGGTAAGTATTAGGAAATGTGCTATATGAATATTAAGCCTCTATGGGCAGGGAGGCTTCAGCTGACAGGGTAGTGAAGTGGCTGTGCCAGGTCCTCAAATGTTTCTTCTTCTGTCTCAGGCTCATTTATTCAAAGACTAACTTTCCCCAAAATAGCTAGTTTTCCACTGTTCTTTCAGTGTTTATCTCTAGCACGACAGGATCCCAAAGAAGACCCCTGTGGTAGTTTGAGTGTAATCTGGTCCCCATAAACTCATGGAGAGTGGCACCAATGGGAGGTGTGGCTTTGTTGGAGTAGGTGTGGCCTCCTTGAGGAAACATGTCACTCTGGGGGCAGACTTTGAAGTTTCCTTGCTCAAGATACTGCCCAGTGATTCAGCCAACTTCCTGTTGCTTCTGAGTCAAGATGTAGGACTCTCAACTCCAGCACCACATCTGCCTGCATGCCACTATGTACCCTGCCATGGTTATTCTGAACCGAATCCCCGAAACTGTGAATGAGCCCACTCAATCAAATGTTTTCCTTTTAAGAGTTGCCATGGTCATGGTGTTTCTTCACAGCAGTAAAAACCTTAGGTAAGATAGAAATAGTTATCAGGGACTGGGATATTGCTGTGATAGACCTGACCATGCTTTTGTTTATAGTAATATGGACTTCGGGAGTTGAGATTAAGAAGTAGTGGAATACTTTAAGCACTACTTAATGGACATACTAGTAGGAGCATGGAAGACAGTGGTGCTGAATGGGATTTGAAGAACTGTGGAGGACGACATCAAGAGATTTCAGAGGAGAATAATTTTAGTATGTTGCCTAGAGATTGTTCTTGAGATATTTTGGTGACCTGCTTTTGCCCTTGTCTAAAAAGTTTACCCGAGAATAAAGTGAAGAATTTTAGATTAATTCCATTGGCAGAAGAAATCTCAAAACAGCCTAATATAGACTCTGCCACGTGATTTTTGGTAGTAACTCTAGCGAAGATTTATATTGAAAAGGAAATAAAGGAAAGCTTAGATGGAGTACACCTTTAATTCCAGCACTCAGGAGGCAGAGGCTGGTAGATCTGAGTTTGAGGCCAGGCTGGTCTACAGAGCAAGTTCAACAACAGCCACACTTAGGCAATGAAGATGAAAAAAAGCAGAAAGCCGGTGAAGATGTAATTGAACAAAGGGGCCACGTTCCGGCCCCCAGCAAACAGCAGAACTTTGCAGCTTTAGCCATGTGGTTCTTTCTGGCTTTAGAGTTAAGGATAAAAGAAACGGGTATGGGGGCTGGAGAGATGGCTCAGAGGTTAAGAGCACTGACTGCTCTTCCAGAGGTTCTGAGTTCAATTCCCAGCAACTACATGGTGGCTCACAACCATCTGTAATGAGATCTGGTGCCCTCTTTTGGCCTGCAGGCATGGAGGCTGAACACTGTGTACATAATAAATAAATAAATCTTTTTAAAAAAAATAAAGATAAAAGAAAAGAAACGGGTATGGAAGTTGCCTCTGTGCCTAAGGAACGCTGCTGAGGCCAGGCATGTGTCGGGGTGGCCCTGAATGGAGGTCTAAAAGAGAGGCCATTGAGTGAAGCTGTGAAGGAAAGCATAGATTTCCTTGGAGACTCCAAGATGCTAGATTTGCCAGAGTCATGGGATATCTGCCAAAGAGAGGTATCCTTGGGAGTGGAATCAGTCCAAGGGAAAGAGTATGTTGCCATCAACAAAGCTGAGCAGAATTAGAGAGCTGAAGAGTGTTTCTATGCAGAATTTGGAGTTTGCCCAGCTGGCTTTTGGTCTTGCTTTGGCCCAAGGATTTCTTCACTCTTCTACGTTTTGGAATAGTAATGTACATCCTATGCCCTTATATGCTGGAAGTGTGTGATCTGATTTTCAATTTGACTTTTACAGGGGATTATAGTTAAGAGATTACATGAATCTCAGAAGAGACTTTGAACTTTGGACTTTTAAACATTGCTGAGACTGTGGTAGACTATGGGAATTTTTGAAGTTGAACTAAATGCATTTTGCATTATGATATTGTTAAGCTTTATGGGGGCCAGGGAGTAGAATGTGGTAGTTTGAATGTATTTGGTCCCCATAAGCTCATAGGGAATGGGACTACTAGGGAATGTGATTTTGTTGGAGTGGATATGGCCTTGTTAGAGGAAGTGTACCACTGCGGGGGTGGGGGGCAGACTTTGAGGTTTCCTATGCACAGGATATCACCCAGTGAGTCAGTTGACTTCCTGTTGCCTCTGGGATTCTCAGCTCCAGCTTCCTGCATGCTGCCACACTCCCCACTGTGAAGAAAATGGACTGAACCTCTGAAACTGTAACTGAGCCCCTTCAAGAAAACGATTGGATTTATAAGAGTTCTCATGGTCATGGTGTCTCTTCACAGCAATACAAACCTAAGGAAGACAACACCATTCTGGAAACCTTCCCAAAATCCCCCAGCAGACGTCCTATCCTAACTGACCTTGAGTCCTTGCTGTGTCTAAAGCATTGCTAGAAAGGAGACTGGAGTTGCACAGATGTGGGTCATTGCTCCACTTCATCATCGTTCTCTGCTGTGCCATGGTAAAACTTCCTCAGTTATACCTGGACCACAGCCAGCAGGATAGAAGCATCCTTTCCCAGTCTCCCCTGCACTTCGTCTTCACATGACCAAATTCTAGCCAATAGACTGTGATTGGAGAGTTGGTAAGCAAATTGTAGACTGATCCTTTAAAATGTTTGTGCTCAGCCGGGCGGTGGTGGCGCACGCCTTTAATCCCAGCACTTGGGAGGCAGAGGCAGGCGGATCTCTGTGAGTTCGAGACCAGCCTGCTCTACAAGAACTAGTTCCAGGACAGGCTCCAAAACCACAGAGAAACCCTGTCTCGAAAAACCAAATAAAATAAAATAAATAAAATGTTTGTGCTCTCTGTTGTCTTGCTTCCTCCTTCTTGGAAGCATGAGGGTCTGGTGGGATAGATCAGTATCAGTAACTCAGAGACCTAAGTAGAAGGAACCCAGGACCCAAATCCTTCCCATCAAGAAAAATCTTTACGTGGTTTCCTAGTTTGAAATTCTAATTATTTTCAGTCATTATTATTATATTAATTAGATTATATGTTAATGTATTGATACATTATATGTTATATTAAGATGCTAATATTAATATAACATATAATATTAATATGTTTGGTCATATATTATTATTATTAGTCAGTACCATATCCAAATTGCAGAAATGGCCAAGCTTCACTTAGGTTAGTGGTTCTCAACAAGGTTCCTACTCTGGCAGTGTCTGCAGTCTGCATCACCCGGGTGCTGGTACACCCAGATTTACCAAGTTAGAATGCCTGACTATATAGTCTAGATACCCACATTTTTGATAATCTTCCAGGTCATTCTGTTGCACACTTAAGTTTAAAAAACAGGCTGCTCACAGGCCCCAGGGGTAAGCTTACTACTATTGTTTTTCTAAATGGACATAGCATCAAACTACTATGACTATCCCTATACCCACTGATTAGCATGGCTCTCAGTCCCCACCAGAGGTTTCTTTGTGCAGTGGATGGTGGTTAATACAGAAACCCACAGCTACTCAAAGTGCAGAAAGTGTCAGTGGTACAATCAGCTACAAATGTAACATCTGTATCAACAACCCACGAAAGCGTCAGGGACCAGTGTAGAAGAGGGGCAGAAGGTTGTAAGGGTCGAGAGGTCATGGAGGACCAGAGTGGAACTGTGCTTTCTGAACATGACAGGCCACTACACTCAGGAACTCACAGTAGCTGTGGCAGCACAAGACCAGCACTAGACCAAGCCAATCATCATTCTACCAAGGAGGAAGGTGGGGTTTGTGGGCCCACCCCTAACAGAGGAGCTGTTGGCAGTCCAGGCGATGGTTTCTTTAGACAAGGAACCAGTTTTCTCTAAGGTTGTGGCTCCTGGTAGGTTGACCATGCTCCAGAAGATGGCTCCATATCTGTGAGTACTCAGGCAGCACAATTTGGGTTGTTTTTTATTTTGTAAAGGGCATATATACATATATTATATATATATAATTTTTATTAATTCTTTGAGAATTTCATACAGTGTATTTGGGTCATATTCACCCCATCTCCTTCCCCTAACTCCTTCTAGACCCATCCCAAACACCCTTCTCCCCAATTTCTTGCCCTCAAACCAAATTAGAAAAAGCCCAGATTTAATGGATAAAATGCTCCTAGATTATTTTCCATCCCCCCACCCCCCAGGAATGAGACCGGAAAGGAAGGCCAGAAAATCACTTGTCTGTGCTCACACAAGCCTGCTAAGGTAAATGAACAGTAGGTGGGTCATCGGGAGGGAAGGTAAACAGGCTCCCTGACCAAGTACCTTGGTTTCCCAGTGTAGTGTTTTGAATAACAGTCCCCATACACACAAGTGCTGGGTCCCCAGTTGGAACTGCTTGGTGAGGATTAGGAAGGGAGGACTTGTTGAGGACTTGTTGGAGGAGGCCTATCAGCAGGCCGTGGGGGGATGGGTGGGGGCGGGCTTTGAAGTTTCAAAAGCCTATGCCATTCCCAGTTTCTCTCCTCTTTCCCTTTCCCTCTCCCCCTTGTTCAGTTGGAAGCATCACCCCAGCCCCTAACATCCATACACCCAGAGTCGGGAGCACCCCAAGCCCCCACCCCCTCTCTCTCCAAACCCTGTTGCATCTTAGAAAGCCCACAGAATGGCGAACGCTCCCCCCAAAATGTTCAAGACCACTCCCACAGGGTGTTTAAACTGCACCCTGGAAAACAGACTTGGTTTCCTGATCTTCCTTTCCTGCCTCCTCTTTGGGGACCTGGAAAATCATCTTGGAGCATTTTATCCATTAAACCTGGGCTTTATCTAATTTGGTTTGATTTGGTTTGATTTGCGTTGCCACACAGGCGAAGAGGCTTATGGAGTGCAGAAAGTTTTCTCCTCTCTCCTCTTTTCTCTCTCTCTCTCTCTCTCTCTCTCTGCCTTCTGGTTTGTGTCTCATGATGGAAGCTCTCAGCTACTGCTCCAGTGCTATGCTTGTCTGCTTGCTGCCATGCCCCCCATCATGATGGGCATGTGCTCATCTTTGAATCTGTAAGCCACAGGTTAAATGTTTCCTGTCATAAATTGACTCGGCCATGGTGTTTTGTCATGCTGATAGAGAATTAACCAAGATGCGCAGCGACAAGCAGAGGCTTGCTTGCAGGGCAGAGGAGGAAGAATATGCAAGCTTAGAGGATGAGGAGGACGTGAACTTTAGGGGAGATGAACGAGTCTGAGCATCGGACCACAGCCTGGGTCAAAGTTCATTGTACTCTGGCAGGGCGCAGGTGCTGGTCATTCCTCCGGCCACGTGCATTGATTTCTCCCAGTTGGTGTCATTATCTGGGGAAGGGCCACCACGAGTAAGAACAAACCGTCTGGAAGAGCCATCATTCGGACATATATCAGAACCTCCGAGAAAGCCCTTCTCTGCTTTGTCTGATGTTTTTGTTTTCTCAGGTGCTCTGTTTGATGTTCAAAGAGACATTTGGGGGTGTTATCTGGTTCTGAACCCCAACAGTACCACCTTCAAGTAGACAGGAGCAATACACTTTAGGTCCTGATTAGCAGCAATGTGGTATAGCTAAGAAAAAACGACAGGTGTCCTCCACACACATACGCACAGTAAGGAAATGTCTATGTTAACTAGTTTGCTTTAACCATTCCATATTATTTACACCCATCAGTACATCACATTGTACCCCATTAACATATGCAATTATAATTCACCAATCAAAAGTGAACTTTTTAAAAGATGTATTTATTATATATAGTGTTCTGCCTGCATTGTGCCTTCAGTCCAGAAGAGGGCACCAGACCTCATTACAGGTGGTTGTGAGCCACCATGTGGTTGCTGGGAATTAAACTCAGGACCTTTGGAAGAACACACAATGCTCTTAACCTCTGAGCCATCTCTCCAGCCCCAAAAGTGAAAATTTTAAAGTGAAAAGAAATGGGGGAGGGAGAAAGCAGGAATTCAGTAGCTGACCTAATAAGAAATGAAGTCATTGACTGAAAATTATATATGCAAGCAAAACTCAAAATAAGAACAAGTATTAACAGAAGGGCTGAGTGAATATGAACTAAATTTTCTTTTTTTTCATATTATATTTATTTATTTATTTACCTGTGCATTTGTGGGGCGCACCATGGACATGTGAAGGTCAGAAAATAACTTGGAGCCGGGTGGTGGTGGCGCACGCCTTTAATTCCAGCACTTGGGAGGAGAGGCAGGCGGATCTCTGTGAGTTCGAGACCAGCCTGGTCTACAAGAGCTAGTTCCAAGACAGTCTCCAAAACCACAAAGAAACCCTGTCTCAAAAAACCAAAAAGAAAAAGAAAAAAAAAAGAAAAAGAAAATAACTTGGAGTCAGTAGTCAGTTCTTTCCTACTCCATGAGGCCTGGGGATAGAACCCAGGTCTTCAGGCTTGGCGGTAAGTGCCTTTTAGCCACCAGGATATCTTGTCGGCCTATATGAACAAAATTTCCTTCCTTCATAGCAGGAAGTCAGTAGATAGCTTCAGAAAATGCCCTATCAAGGAGCATCATCCTTGTTAGCACAATTCTTTACTAAGACAACAGCCAGGAGAATGGAACCAGGCAATTATAAATAAAACCCCAGAGACCCGTAGAGATGCAGGGATGGAGGATGCTCAGTTTCATTATCGCCTGCCCTCTTCTTGCTTGACTTTTGTTTAACTTAGGGCTGGTACCCCTCGGACTTCTATCCACGTGGCCTGGACAACCGTCTACGATAGCTGTATTTCATTTTCAAATTACGCACTAGCAAGGAAAACTGAAGGGACAATAGAAAGCACCAGATAGCTAGAGGCGGCAAACGCATAACAAAGCGTCACCACCCAGTAGTGGTGATTAGAGTAGCCTAATTTGGGTAGGCCAACAAAGGTAACTAACTCTTCGAGGTGGGGGGGAGGGGGCGTTGCTTATCACGCCCAGCAGAAACGGAATAGGAAAGAGTTTGCGAGCTGGAGCTACCTGTAGGATTCTCTCCAGTGTAGGCATTTTCAGTCCCCAGGATGAACAGTAGTAACCTCTGTTGGTTCAGTTTCAGCTCTTCTCAAAGTTGCAATGTTTTTAACACCCTTAGTTGTTTTTCTTTCCTCCCATCAGAGCTGAGGAGACAGGCTGGGCAAGAACAGGGACTTTGGGAGGACATTTGGAAACAAACATGTTCTAAGGCTCTGAGGTGGCCAGAGATGGCCAAGTCAGTTGCCTCAAGCCTGACAGCTCGTGCTCCATCCCTGGAACCCACATGGCTCCAGCAAACGGTCCTCTGATCTCCGCACGGATGCCTGTGGCCCAAGCACACTTCTCTCCCAGACACCCTGTCATAAACAAATTTATGTTTTAAAAGTGCTTGGGGAGGGAGGAGTGAGGGGGGGGCTAGTGTCTGCTTCAGCTGCACATGAAGTACTTATAATGATGGAAATTTTGCTGTCAAATATTTAAAGTTAAGCCACCAGGGAGAGGCTGCACACAATGTGGGGGATGGAGTGTCCTACTCTAAAGCTTTCTCTGTAGCACCCCGCTTTATCCAGAAGTCGCCAGCATGTTCTCAGAGCCTCAGCTAGCCCAGTCGCTGGAAGGAGCTTTGAGGGTGGTTGAATGGGGCGGGGCTTCTACAAAGAACCCTCGTTCATTGGCGTAATCCTCTGAAGAGCTGTGCCGCAATGCCTGTGGCCAAGCCATGAGAACCAGCTGGGAGCAGCCTGGAGGCAGCCTTGTGGCTGTCACCCTTTGTCGCAAGGCCTCGGTCAGCCACTTGCTCATTCAGGCGGCGAGTACACTGACTTGCAGGATAATGGAGTCTTTCAGCTGGAGAGCCCTCACCAGCCTCGCCGCTATGGCCCAGCAGGTGAACATTCACATTCCGGAAGTCATGGTATTTCAACTACCCCGGCCCCAGCCCTTGTCCAGACAGCTACAGTAGCTTCCACGTTACGAGAGCAACAGTTAAACCGTGGTTCTGTCTTTTAATTCAGCTCATAAGCTTCCTTTTAACACACCAGCGCTGTCATTTTTTTAAGTTAACTTTGTGCCCCTTGTAGATGTCGGGATCTCTGCTGTCAGTGCCGAATAATCCTGATGGGAGACGGGCCAGGGTGAAGAGCCCAGAGGTACTGTGGGGACAGCTTTGGTGGTGTTCCTAGGAGTGGCCAGGACGCGAGTGACACCTCCACCTCACACACTCTGCTAGACAATTAGTCCCTGTTGCATAATTACATTCGGGAGGCGGGGGAGAAATCTTCAGGAACTCCTTGAAAACAGCTGATACACTTAGGACGTTAACACAGGGCTTGGTGAGGTTTCCCATCTGTGTGGTAGCTCTGCGACTGGGAGCAACTCAAATGACTCCTTTGGCTCAGTTTCTTCCGTATAAGATAGAGGTTTTGGTGTCTTCTTCATTTTTACCACAAGACTGACTGTAAAGCCTTTTGTTTCCATCTTTACAGGAAGTACTTAAGTGACCCGTCCGCTTTGGGGTTTGTTACTGTGTTTGGCAATTCCTTCTTTGTCTATCAAGCAGACCTCTTGAGCGACTCATTAAAACACTCATTCTCTGTCTGCTCCGGGGAATGGAGCTTTGATTGATTCAGGGATTGCAAATAAGTCAATGGAGTAATTTAAACTAAATGTTTGTAATTCTTAAAAACCTTTTTGAGTCAGATGATAGTGGCATACACCTTTAATCCCAGTACTCAGTACTCGGGAAACAGAGGCAGAGGGATCTCTGTAAGTCTGAGGCCAGCCTGGTCTGCATAGTGAGTTCCAGGACAGCCAGAACATCATAAAGAGACGCTGTCCCAAAAAAAACAAAACAAAAGATTGTTTTTATGAGTATGTATGAAGCATTAACCTACATGTGTGTAAGTAAGTGTACCATGTGTGTCTCCTGTGCTCTCAGAGGCCAGAAGGGGGCACTGGACTTCATGATTGGAGTTACAGATAGCTCTGGACTGCCATGTGGGCCTGGGAACTGAACCTAGGTCCCCTCTACCAGAGCAACCAGTGCTCTTAACCATTGAGCCATCTCTCCAGGCCCTAGATTTGATTGCTTTTATAATATTTCCATTTCTACCCATTAATTCAAGCTTATTTCAGGGCAAACATTTGACCCGTTCATAGTGTACTTGCTACTAGGGCCAGTTAATATCTTAATCTGGTTAAGTAAATTACCTTAGATAAATCCACACTCTGTTCCTTCAATTTGCTCTCACCTCTCCCTTGTTCCGGGAGGAAGGGCTGAACTTACTACGTCCTGGTCAGGCCTGGGATAATGCAGTGCTTGATAGTATAGTGTCTCAGGTCTCACCTGTCCATTTCCGGTCTCAGAGGTGACTGCCGCATGTCAGCTTGACTGCTGCTTGTCCTGTGGGTGGAACTGGTCAGTGCCTTGCGGGCTGGCACCTTCAGTTTGTATGAACCATGCCACAGCCACACCCTCACACAGCAGGCCCACCCAAGTCCCTTCTCTCAGGTCTCTTCCCTTGTCTCCTCGGGACCCACAAGGTTTCAGTTCTCAAGGTCCTCGGTGTCTTCTCCAGACCTATGAGAGCTTCCTGGCCTGGTGGCTTTGGGAAATGATACTGTCTGCCCTGACCATGCTTCATGACCTCATCTCAATCTCAACCCAGAAAGAGAAGTGGGAGTGGCTAATTGGTACCCCCTCTCTTCCTTCTGTCTTCAGCAACCCTAGGTAGAAGGCCCAGGCTTCTTCCTGTCTGAACCAGCATTTCCCTTCATCAGATCCTTCTTCTTCCAGAGATGATTCCTGCCCTCACCCTAGGATAGAAGGACTCAGGAAACAGAAGTTAGCTTATCATAAGGAAACATAGGGATCTTTGTATCTGTTAAGGGAAAGGGTGTGTAGCACCACGGTGGTTTGCCTGCTCAGCAAGCCGGGACCTTGT
The DNA here is from genome assembly GCF_037038515.1 of Microtus pennsylvanicus. Taxonomy (NCBI): domain Eukaryota; kingdom Metazoa; phylum Chordata; class Mammalia; order Rodentia; family Cricetidae; genus Microtus; species Microtus pennsylvanicus. Next base: position 19,177,271 of record NC_134600.1, on the reverse strand, counting down.
GGAAGAGACTTGCTAAGGCAGCGAGGAGCCAGGACGTTCTCTGAGCACTGGCTGCTCCTGGAGTTGGACGTCAGAATAACTTGATGGTTCAGAGAAGCTGCTGGCTGTGGCATGCGGTTCTCTCTGTTCTCACCCTTGTTTTCGTATGCAGAAGCACCAGGCAGTCCCACTTGATAAAGAAGCTGGTCCAGGCACGAGAAGGCTGTAGCCTCACCTACCCATGCTTAGTTCCCAGTATCTAGCATTTGAGGGGATGTCAGCATTGGCTGAAGGAACTGATTCTGGCTCTCACTGTTGACCCATCCTTTGACTTGTTGAGCTTTGATAAAGTCTGGGGATTTTCTCCACAAAATAAGTCTGATCACAAGTAAACAGATACCCAGATATTTACAGTGGAGAACAGTGGGTTTTACATTGTCTTTGGCAAGGGTGGCTGGGGGTGTGGCTAAGGCCTTGAATATGCTAAGAACTGCGCCATCTTTGAACTTTAACCCTAGCTCTTGTTTTTTTGAGAGTCGGTCTTGCTGTGTAGGCTATTGGTAAAGAAACACAAAATACAGGGCTCCAAAAAGGTAGGAACTTCTGTTCTCTCCAGTGTTACGGTGAAGCTGAATCCAAAGTTCTCTCCTCTTGTGCTGTCAACTCTAGGTTGGTATCCAGGCCGCATGATAGAAGCTGGTCAACCTCCACATTAGAGTCCAGGTTAAGCAAATTTGTCTTCACAGAAATCCCTTGAAAGTCACCCACGTCATTTTCACTCACCACTGGCTTAAATAGTCACGTGACCACCCTGGGTCTGCAAGACAAGAAGGCCAGGGAGATGGCTCAGTTGGTTGCCACGTTTGATCCCTAAAACTCATGTAAAACTTCAAGACAGAAATGGTGGGTCCCTACAACTTTCCGGCCAGCCAGTCTAGTTCAGTGAGCCCCAGATTTAGTGAGACATCCTGTCTTGAAAAAGAAGGTAAAGAAGGTGAAGGGGCTGGAGAGATGGTTCATTGGTCAAGAGTGAGTGTCTCCTTGGCTTTCATGAAGACCAGAGATCAACCCCCAGCACAAGTAACTAACAACTCCAAAGGATCCATTGCCCTCTTTTGGGGCATGTGTTATGGTTCAGACACATGTGAACATGCATGCACATAGACACATAAGGAAAATAAATATTATTTTAAAGATTTATTAATTTATTATGTATACAGTGTTCTGCCTGCATGTATGCCTGCAGGCCAGAAGAAGGCACCAGATCTCATTACAGATGGTTGTGAGCCACCATGTGAGTGCTGGGAATTGAACTCAGGACCTTTGGAAGAGTAGGCAGTGCTCTTAACCACTGAGCCATCTCTCCAGCCCCAAAAAGAAATTTTCTTTTTCATGTTAGACGGGTAATGTGCCCACGTCGTAACAAGGTTTAATGGGCAGCACATATCCCGCACTAGTGTGAAACCCCAATCATCACGCTTATGAACCATGAAAGGATCAAAAAAGAAAAGTGAGGAGTGATTGAGGAAGGCACTGGATGTTGACGCTATACAGACACACACAGACAGATACACACACTCGCGCACACACACAAGTTCTTTATATCTGTTGTCACTTTGGGTCTTTTTTTTGGATTTTTCGAGACAGGGTTTCTCTGTAGCTTTTGGTACCTGTCCTGGAACTAGCTCTTGTAGACCAGGCTGGCCTCGAACTCACAGAGATCCGCCTGCCTCTGCCTCCCGAGTGCTGGGATTAAAGGTGTGCGCCACCACCGCCCGGCTTCACTTTGGGGTTCTTGGCAGTGGCGATGTCCTAGAGAAAGAACGGAATACACACACAGGGGCAAGAACTCTAATGCAAAGTTCCAACCAGCTACTGCAATGCTAAATCGAACTCCTGGAAGAGAGCCCTTCTCCTCGTTTGTGGCTCCTCACAAGACCTCTGAAAGATGAGGTACCTATTCTCCCCACTTCTACCCACCAAAAGGAGAGTGATATCCCAGACCCAGAAACACATTACAAAGAATACTTGGAGAGCAAGGTGGGGAAAGGCAGCTCCTGGTTAGCTGCAATGCTGAGATGTCTTGTCAGCTAGATTTGTACACTTCACCCTGGCCATTGCCCAGTGTGTCGGCTCTACCTCTACCAAGGATTCTCTGTTGTCCTCTGTGGCATTTGTATGTGATTCTAGAAATTTCTTCCAAGAGCCACATCTGAACTGGTGTTAAAGATTCTGCTGTCCTACAGTTCAGTTCAAGGCTTGAGGCTTGCTAGATACTGCTTTAGGAGATAGAGTTTGAGTATTAAAGTTCCCCATTCTGCGCTCTCTCTCTCTCTCTCTCTCTCTCTCTCTCTCTCTCTCTCTCTCTCTCTCTCTCTCAGTTTTTGTGAGACAGGGACCCTCTATAGCCTTGGCTATCCAGGCACTTGCTATGTGGACCAGGCAGGCCTCAAATGCCGAGTTTCTCAAACCACTTCTGGATTCTCCCTCCTATCTCTCTGTCTCTGTCTCTGTCTCTGTCTCTCTCTCTTTAAAGTACAAAATCTAAAATTGATTTTATTTTTTTTCTCCCTCCTATCTCTTAAGCATCACTTAAGCGAATCTACCTATCTGTGGGATGTTCCTATCTTCCTGAGGAGTGAGTGGTCTCTCAGCCAAATGACTCACCAGCATAACTGGGTTAACTCTTTTGTTTTAGATAGTTTAGAATGTTCTGTCTCCACCCAGGTCAGAGAAATAGCTTTCCTTAACGGGCTTCCACAGAGCCCTTACCGAGCTTTCTGTAACTGTAGACCAAAGCCTTTGTTTCTTAGACTCTTTAGCTGCCTGACCTGACCTGTGACTTAGTTCTAATTAACAAGCTGTGGCAAGAATTATAAACCAGGCACAGTGGCGCATGCCTTTAATCCCGGTTCTTGGGAGGCACGGCAGGCGGATTTCTGTGAGTTCGAGACTAGCCTGGTCTACAGAGTGAGTTCCAGGACAGCCAGGACTCTACAGAGAAACCATGTCTCAAAAAACAAAAAAAATTAGAAAAAAAGGCAGAAGAAGGATGTCTATATACTTATATACTTATATGCTCTATACTTAGTAATATCATTTTACAAGCCACTGTCATGTATGTGGCCTGGTTTCGACTGGACTGTTACTGTCTGGTACAGGTATGCTTCTTTCATCCTTACGTTGGAAAAGCTAAGGCAGTGAGAATTAAGAGCTCGGTGGTAGAGCATTTGCTTAAAGAGAATGAGGCCTAGATTCCAGCCTAGCACTGCAAAGAAAAAGAGAGGGTCACGGGGGGGGGGGGGGGGGGGGCAGTAGCTGGCAAGAGAACACCCATGCAGAGAACCCGAGTCTCCAACCAACGCCTGCCCAACCAAGCACCAGCATGGAAGGCTTGTGATTAGGTGGAGACAGAAATACAATCTTTCAAGCTGTCACCTAAATGATGTGTGCATCTCACTGTAACTATCTGTTATGATTCTCTCCCCTGCCTCAGTGCTGGAGGTCAATCCAGAGCTTTGCCTATGCTGGCTAGGCAAATACGCTACCACTGAGCTATATCCAACCCATTGTAAAGTGTATGTGTGTGTGCACGCGCGCGCGCGCGCGCGCGCGTGTGTGTGTGTGTGTGTGTGTGTGTGTGTGTGAGTGTGCACACACACATAAACAGTACCTGTGGAGGCCAGAATTTCAGTCCTTGGGGCTGGAATTACTCTTAACTGCTGAGCCATTGCTCCACACCTGCCTTCCCCCCATTTATTTTATTATAAGTCATCAGTAATCATGACAGCACCAGTGAATAATAACAGGTAGTAAATCTTTACTGCATGGGGGCTGGAAGTTCAGCCAGGCCTTGCAGGAGCTGGGTCAGGAAATAAGGAAGTCCCCAGTGAAGGAGGGTGTTTCTACGCCTGTGAGCCAGAATTCTCTAGTGTGACATTGTGAAATAGACATTTGGCCTTCATTTCCTGGCATACAACTTAAAATAAAACAAAACAAAAACCCCTTGGACTCTCCAAAGGGTAAGAACAAATAGGATAGTTAGTGCCCTGGTGTCAGCAATAGGGTGATCTTTTCCATGGGGAAAACATGTCAGTCAGCACTGACTTGTTTAATAGACCGGGAAGCAGAAGTTAAGGCAATGATTGTCGGTATCGGGCAGGACCGTACCTAATGACTCTTAATGAAGCATCTGATGTCAGGGTCCTAAAGATGAGCTTGGGGTAGGAGGGGAGTTTGCTATATCTCTTTGTTTTTTCCCTAATGTCTCTTTCACTACTATCGGTTTCCTTACTTGCTTACTGGGACAGACAGCTGAGCCTTGCTTGTTAAGGGCTTCCAGGATTTGACCCTAACAACTGGTTCTGACGCCTCCTTAAGCAAGTAGAGGTCACTGTATGGGCTGAGCGAGGACCCAACGAACTGTTCCCAGAGTTTTAGGGTAACAGTCCTTGGGTTGCTACCCCACCTCCCAAGCTGTGCTCAGCCAATGCTCCCTTCCCCCAAGGCCAATCAAAGAAACAAGAAATGGTAGACTGTAGAGAGAAGGGACTAGCTCGGCCAGCCACCTTGCTTTAAGGTGCCACTAGAGCTTCAGGTTTAAACAGAGGAAAGCCAGAGCCCCGGAGAGGTGTGTAGTTATAGCCCTAGTCTAGGTGTGGTCTTGTTGATCTTTGTCTCCCAGGTGAGTGGAGGAAGTCCTTGTCTCTGGAGGGGACAGAGCAGTTCCCTAAGCCGCAGCCTCACCTTCACAGAGAACCGCCCTCTTCTGGGGAAAGGAGTGCTCTGTCAGGGGAGGTTCTGCTGTTTCTAGAATACAAAGGGACACGGGAGGAAAGGTTGAGGAGGGTGACTCATCATCTCTGTGCCTTCAGCAAAAAAAAAAAAAAAAAAAGTAAAGGCAACAGTGAGAGTGGAAGGCAGGCCGCTGGTTGTCACCTGTTCTTCCTCCCCGGAGGCTCAGGTCAGGGGTCATTGCTTTTTAGCAAAAGTGATTTCTAGGACCAAACCAGAATAGAGCCAATCATCCTAACCCGAACTAAAACTTTAAAGAAGCAGTTTCCCTGATGGACCAGTTTTTCCTTAAAATTGGAGGTTCCAGTCTCCACCACAAGGAAGTTCTTTCTCTCACTTTGGCCCTCACAGAACAGTGACCTGGTGGAAGCTGATGTTAATCAGGTGTTCTTGTTTCCTTGTTCCCACCTCACAAACCCCACTGTTCTCTGCAGGGCCCAGGAGGGCGGGGGGAGGGGGTTTCTCATTCCTTTCAGGAAAACAGAGACTGCTCCATTCAGGAATCTTAAAGTCAATTATGCCTGTGACTAAATTCATTGTAATTTTGTTTTTGACGGTACACAATAAAGCCCGCAGAAAACCCAATAGGCGGGGTTCTGGGGTGGGGTTTCTGAGAGGGCCCTGCAGCCCTAGGGGGAGAGGCTTTGAAACGTGTCTGAGTTCCTCACTCGGTACACCCTTCCATGGGGCAGTGGTTCCCAGCCTTCCAGACACTGTGACCCTTAACACAGCTCCCCCTGAACTAAAGGTCAGAATAATAATGTAAATATCTGTGTTTTCCAATGGCCTTAGGTGACCCCTGTGAAAGGGTCACTTGACCCCACAAGGAGTTGTGACCCACAGGTTGAGAACTGCTGTTCATGGGCACCTTTCATGGTACCCCCCTTACAAAAACAAACAGGCAAATAGTTTCCTTGAGCTCTCTAAACTGTTCTCCAAACTCACCAACCCAAAGGGTTTTAGAGCTGACAGGTAGGTAGAGGTAAGAGAGAAAGTTTATTAAGACTGGTATATAACAATGGTATATATACCAGGAGAGACAGGATTTGGCTTCTCTTGAACCCTTAAGTCTACTTTGGTTGGTGTTTGGCCAGAGGCAACTGGGAAGGCACAACTTTGAATTTCCTAATAGAGACAGATTGGGTCTTCAGTCCTAGACAGGTCCCAGGACAGGATCTGGCTCAGCCTTGACTGGGCTCACTTCTAATTCCATCAGCCTACTGATTGGCAAGGGAGGGAGATTTCCACTAGCAACAGGCTTGTGAGGTGAAATGTGATAGGATCTAAACCAAACCATATTATGTATGTCTGTCTATCTATCTATCTATCTATCTATCTATCTATCTATCTATCTATCTATCTATCTATCTATCTATCTAGGTCTGGCCAAACTTAAACTCACCTCTGTCTGTACCAAAACTTTATATACATTATTTTGGTTGATGACAACAAGCTCAAGCTCAGAAAATAGTTTGAGATGGGTAATCTTGAATTTTTATTTTATTTTAGAGACAGGGTATAACGTAGCCTACAAATTCACCACGTAGCCCAAGTGGACCAAGCTCCTTCTGCTTCTACCTTCCTGGTGCAGGTATGTGCTACGAATCTGATTATAGGTATATACTAGGGACTAAATCGTAAATGCAAGACAAAAACTACCAACTGAGATAGAGCCCTAGCCGGGAAGTTCCCCCACCACAACATTTGTTCAGTGTGTGTGTGTGTGTGTGTAGAATAACTCATGGGAGTTGGTTTTCTCCTTCTACCATGGAGCTTTGGGGGTCTAACTCAGGTGTCAGGTTTGGAGCAGGTACCCTTACACACTGAGCCATCTCCCCAGTACTTACTCTTCACAAAGCTATGTCACAAGAGGTTTTGCCCAAGGTGCACCTGCAGTGACAGGAAAATGCCTGAGCCTGTGACTGCTCACCACAGGGCTGTTTTTAACTGCAGTTCAAACGCTTGAAGGCAGGAGAGAAAGAATCTGTGGTCCGAGGTGCTGGAGTAGGACCACCACCCGGAAACAGGGAAGACAATCTGAGGGGAGATGGAGCCCTTCCCTTTGGCTATCTGAAGATGGAGACAATAGATCCCAAAGAACTGGAATTTCCCAGGAATCTCCCTTTAGGACCGTGATGCCTGAGGCCAGCCAGAGGAAGAGCCTGTGTCCCAGGAAGAAGTTTCACAAGTGGACTGCTTGTCGGTCCACCTTGCAAGACAGATTGGCGCCAAGACAGGGATGGACCAATGATGCCAGAGACACACCTTGGCCAGGAATACTTAGGTGTGCCGTCCGCCTGCCCTCTGCTTTAGCCTGAACTGTATGTCAATAGCCTAAAAAGGACATACGGGCCATGAACCATGTTGTTTATTCCGTTCCCTGGTGGACCCTCTCTCTGCTTTTCATTCTGCGTGTCTCTCCATATAGTGGAGAGGTGACCGAACCTAGGTTATTTGGATTGCCAGGGTCTATGCTTTGACACTTAAAATTCTGGTAACATTAATATGCAACTGTAAAAATAAGACTTCTATAACCTGTTATAAAGCATTTATGATTATTATTTATTATTATTACTTCTACCAGAAATGGAGCCCCAAACACAAATCCAAAATACAGAACACATACACCTTTTTTTTCCTAGATAGGGTTTCTCTGTGTAGCCTGGCTGTCCTGAAACTCCTTTGGTAGACCAGGCTGGCCTCGAACTTACTAAAATCCACCTGCCTCCGCCTCCCAAAAGCTGGGATTAAAGGTCCACATTTTTTTTGCTGAGCTCCAACCCTCTATGCAGCTGAGCATGACCTTACATTTATAATCCTCCTGCTTCCAGCAGCGACCTCCAGGGTTGGCGGAATCTGTGGGTTTGACTATGGCTGACCCTTTCACTTGGTGAAGACTTCTGACTTGTGTAAATGAGAAAATCCGTAGAGTCGGAAGAATGAGGTGGGAACATAATATGGAACACAAATAAAAAACTCAAATGTATTTCAGAAGAGTACCAGTCAGCTGAAAAGCACGGGAGGCAGAACTCACCGAAGTAAGTTTTAAGTAGGGGGTATTTTGATCTTAAACCCTCAGACCAACGGGAAGAGACAAGCAGGAGTTAATTCTCAGTGGTAAGGCTGCTTTCTACACTGACCTGCAGCCATATTCTAGACTAAGTATTCATTCTCCCCGGCGGTGGGAAGCAGGCTTCTCCGGGTTAGAAAGGAGAGGCAGGGATATCAGAAGTGGGAACTGGAAGGAGGTGCTGGAGTGTTGGACTGAATCCGGAAGTATCAGAATATATGCATTCCACTCCCCCTTCACTCACTCTCTCTCTCTCACACACACATATATTCACTTTTTTTCAGACACAGACTCTTCTCATAGCCCCCAAAGGCTTCAAACTCTCAGCCCCCCTGCCTTAGTGTTCTAAGTACTAGAATTATAACTGTATAGCTCTTTCCCATGACACCCTGCTTGAATTTGTGATTTTCAACATATGAAGGCATGTGCATGTGTATGCATGTGTGTGTGTGCATGTGTATGTGTGCATGTGTGTATGCATGTGTGTATGTGTGCATGTGTGTGTATGTATGCATGTGTGCATGTGTGTGCGTGTGTGTATGTGTGCGTGTATGTGTGCGTGTGTGTATGTGTGCATGTGTGCATGCGTGTATGTGTGCATGTGTGCGTATGTGTGCATGTGTGTATGTGTGCAAGTGTGTGCATGTGTGTGTGCATATGTGTGTATGTGTGCGTGTGTGTGTATGTGTGCATGTGTGTGTGTGTTTCACCTCTGCTGAGAAACCCGGAAGCAATGATGGTCGAGTAGCAATGAACCAGCCTTGAGCCCAACTCAGTGTCGGTAAATGAGGCCCTTTTCCACTGAGAATAGCCAGGGCCGGAACAGGGAAAATGTAACATGCCCCTGAAACAGTAAGAAAATCTAAGAATCGGAGAGACGGAGGAGGGAAGCAGTTTAGGGAGCTATTGGCTCCTGGATGCTGCAGGGGAAGAGGGAGTCATTGTCCTCACTGGGTACCCTCGGGTGGGTCTACCAGTTTGAATCAATAGTTCCTTCGCCCAAGGTCACATGAGCCATTGTGATTAAACTCAGTGGATCACAAAACGAAACAACAAGGCGTGAGGGGGCTGGAGGGAGGGATGGCTCAGAGGTTCAGAGCATTTGTTGCTCTTGGAGAGGATCCAAGTTTCCTTCTTAACACTCACCTAGTGACCTACAGCCGTCCTAACTGCAGCTCCAAGGGATCCAGTGCCCTCTTAACACTCACCTAGTGACCTACAGCCGTCCTAACTGCAGCTCCAAGGGATCCAGTGCCCTCTTAACACTCACCTAGTGACCTACAGCCGTCCTAACTGCAGCTCCAAGGGATCCAATGCCCTCTTCTGGTCTCTGTGGGTACCAGGCACACATGGACACATGCACACATTCAGGCAAAACACTCATATACATAAAACTTATAAAATCTACAAAAAACAGGACATGAACGGGAACAATGGACTTGTGGAGGAGAGGAGGGATTGAAGAGGGGGAGACGAGAGAGGAGGGGGAGTAAGCAGAATGTATCCATGCACTGTATAGATGAAAATGTCTATAAATTTAATTTTAAAAAAAGCCAGTATGTCTAACTCCCTCTGGGTAAATCTGAGAATTTTTTCACTAATAGTAATAATGGGCGATTAAGGCGCTAAATGAAGAAGGATTCCAAACATCTGGGGTTCTGTAAGTAAAGGAACCAATAGAATCAACTGGAGGGATGCTCTTTCCGCTGTAGAACACAGCAGAGAAATGAAGAAGAAATGGCGGAGTACGGAGGTACAGGATGAAGGTTTGGAGGACTGGACGTCCTCCTGTTTTGATACATTTGATAGATTTATCAACCACAGGGTAGAAATAACACCCACAGTGGAGAGTTTGGGGGGGGCATCATCTCAACCATGTGACCGAGATTAACAAAAGAAGGCAATGCTGAAACCATGTGTTACTTGACACCTGCACTGAGAAGGGCATAAAGCCACTTTTGAATGTGACTATCAGAAGCAAACAGCTTCGATCTCAGTGTGACAGCAGACAATACCAAACTGCGAACTCTAAAACAGCGGCCTTTACTTTAAGCCAGGTGGTGGTAGCATTCGCCTTTAATCCAAGCACTTGGGAGGCAGAGGCAGGTGGATCTCTGAGTTAAGGCCAGCCTGCCTGGCCTATGAAGTGAATTCCAGGACAGCCAGGGCTATACAGAGAAAGCCTGTATCAAAGAAAGAAAGGATGAAAGGAAGGAAAGAAAGCCAGCCAGAGAGGTTAACCAAATACAACCAATGTCTGATTCTCATTTGAATTTAGGAAAGCTTGTTTCTGGTGAAGGACATTATCTGACAAGTAGAAAACTATAAACAGCCGGTGTGTTAGATAACACTTCTCAAATAACTGTGCTCACTTCTAACGTGTAAGGAGATGCCCTTGTCCTCAGGACACACACTGAGGTCTGTAGGGGCCAATGGGCAACGGCTCTGCAATTCACTATCACATAACTCAAGGAAAATAAAGCACAAGTGTATGGGAAAGGGTTGTGTGGGGCTGAGAAACAGCTTGGTAGTTAAGAGAACTTGCTGCTTTTCTAGAGGATCATGTTCAGTTCCCAGCACCCGCACTGGGAGGTTCACAGCTGCTTATAATCCCAGCTCTACTGGATCTGATGCCCTCTCTTGGCCGCCTCAGGCACCTGTGCTGCCCACGCCTGCACAAAATCTAATTGGTCTTAACAATAAAAATCCCAGAGTCCGATATAGGGGCTAATGCTGAAAGATCGGAGAAGCAGAGCAGAAGACCACTAGAGAGTCTTCTTTAGAGGCAGGAAGGGGAGAAAAGCAGTCATGCGTATGCATGTATATGGATATAAATTCATGTATGAATATGTGAAAAATCGTGAATTGAACTGTAGAGTCTGGGTGGTGAAGAGTATATTGGATTTCTTTGTTTTTGTTTTGTTTTTCAAGACAGGGTTTCTCTGTAGCTTTAGAGCCTGTCTGGAATTAGATTTGGAAAACCAGGCTGGCCACAAACTCACAGAGATCCGCTTGCCTCTGCCTCCCGAGTGTTGGGATTAAAGGTGTGTGCCACCACTGCCCGGCTGATTTCTTTGTACTATTCTTAAATTTCCCTGTAAGGCTGAAATTATATTAGCATTAAAAATTATGAGCCGGAGGTCAGGCATGGTGGTGTACATCTTTAATCCCAGAACTCAGAAGGCAGAGGCAGGTGGAAGATCTGAGTTCCAGGCCAGCCAGGACTGTACAGTGAGATCCTGTCTCCAAAAATTTTAAAAATATTACGGACTAACATAACAGTCTATACTTTGGCATGAGCCTGGCCTGAAGTGGCTTCGTCTTCTTATTAAGGTGACACACCTACTCACTACAGAATAAGCAATGGCTGTGTAGCTGTACGGTACTGAATACACCTGTCTCACATATAAGACACGGTCGAGTCAAGCCTGCGTTCTTTGTAATCTCTTTCCATTTACTGAATGGCCCCTCTGAGATGGACAAAAGGACTTGGTGCCCAAGCCTGACCTAATTCGACCCCCAGAACCCACACTAACGCAGTGGCATGCAGCCCTAATCCCAGCACTCCTGCAGAGAGGTGGGAGATGGGGACAAGAGAATCGGACCAAAGCTTGCAGACCACGTAGCCTGGAGTAGAAGCGACAGGAGAGACTGTCCCAGAAACAAGGTGGAGGGAGAGAAAAGACTCCTGAAGCCATCCCACTCCAACCACATGCCTGAAGGACCCCTTCTCCATATCTCTCTGTGTGTGTATGTGTGTGTTTTTCAGAAAAAAAAGGGAGGGAGGAAGAGAAGAAAGATAAAGGCTTTTGTCTTTTTTAAAGCATTTATTTGTTTGAGAGCGTCTCCATGCTCACTTAAACAATGAGACAAAATAAAATTTTCTTCCCTAGTTGCTTCCTGTGGAGGATTTGGTCACAGTGACTATCCAATTTCCAGCACCCGAAAAAAAAAAAAGGCGTGTAAAGCGCGAATGTGTTTCATCAGACAACAGAGCAAAGCCGACGGAGTGCCGGGTGCCAGCAGAAAGAACGGAAATGGGCATCTAAGAACAAACCTGTCCCTAGGAGGAATGCCACCGCTTTACTGGCCTAGATAATGGACAACTAGAACTAAAAGCATTGAAGTCCCAACTAAGGACAAAATGTAATTGTTCTCTCCGAACAAAAAGTTTAACCATAGAAGCAGAAAATACCTAGAAAAAAAACAATGGAGTGCTTAATTCTGGGACTGCCTAACCCTATTGTAAGCGAGCCATTTTGGCCGCAGAAGTTCAGAGCTACTGATCAGGCAAGCTAGGATATTAATCATAAATGCGGAGCCAGAAGTGATAGGATGTCTGGGATTTATATCAAATAATAAAAGAAGAAAGTGTGGGGATGTAGAGGAAGGAAGACAGACAGCTCAAAAGTCAATAGCTCTTGCGTTGGTCGTGTTGCTCAGTGGGCGGGGCGCTTGCACAAAGACCCGTGTCCCCCCGTTCCTACCTAAGCAGAGAACCAGGCGTGGTGTTACATGCCTGTAACCCCTGTACTCTGCAGGTTCAGACAGGAGGACTGTCAAAGCCAATGTCTGTCTGGGTTACATAGTGAATTCCCACTCGGGCTTGAGTGAGAAAAAGAAAACGATCCATAATAAAAAGTTTGAAAGCATACAAAGCCAGTCTGGGAACGACAAAATCATTGTATCTGAGATCACTCCTCTATCTTCAGGGTTTCCTAAAAATAAGATGGGTGGTTGGCTTTAGAAATGGTTCGGTGGTTCTGAGCACGGGCTGCACTCCTAGCGGCGGGAAGATCGCCAACTGACAGAACGATAACCGAGCTCCAGAGGATCCAAAGTCCTGCTCCGGCCTCTGAGGGCACCAGGCGCACATGTGATACATAGACATATAGGCAAGACACCCAGACACATAGAAAATAACTTTTTTAATAATAATTTAAAAAAAGGTTTTGGACTGGAGAGATGGTTCAGTGATTCGCTGGCTAAGATGTACCGTTCTTGCAGAGGTTCCAAGTTCAGTTCCCAGCATGCATCTTGGGAGGCTCCCGAGTGCTGTCTCCAAGGACAGCTTCATTTTTGTGCGTGTACCCACATATAAGCACATAGTTAAAAGAAAATGTAACTTATTTTGTAAAGAAAAAAAATAGAAAGGAAAGGATTTCTTGTCTTTAAGAATAGTACCCATGCCTCAGCTCCTCAGATCGCCGGGGCTGAGCTGCGCGTTTCCGAAAGAGAGCAGCTGCGCTCGGGAAGATGGTGGCGAGCGGATCAAAAAGATTTGCTCCTACCTGGACCTCACTGATTGGGCTGCCAGTTGCAGATCTGTGTTCAAGTTGAGTGGACTAGGTGAAAGCTCCTTGGATCCGCTGGCCACTGAGTCTCAAAAACGCCATTGCCATGCGATGCTGCAGGGCAGGGTCTGGCCTACGGTAGTGAAAAGTGGAGACAGGAGGAGGAGAGCAAATACAAGAACTGGCTGAGCTGATTCCTGCAAATCTTAGCAGTACTGACAATTTCAACGCCAAACCAGATAAACACGCGATTTTAAAGGAAACAGTGAGACAGGTACATCAAGGAAAAACTGTTTCCAGCGATGGTGATGTTCAGACAGCTGACGTGTCTTCTACAGGACAGGCAGTCACTAGTAAAGACTCTTTAGAACCGCTTTTACTACAGGCATTGGACAGTTTTCATTTGCGGTGGATCGAGGGGGCAGCATCGTATTTGCGTCAGAAAATATCATGCAGTATCTGCAGTACAAGCAGGAGGACCTAGTTAACACAAGTGTCTACAGCATCTTACCCGGGGAAGGGGGGAAAGGACTTCCTTTAACACTTACCCAAATCGACAGTTAATGGAGTGAGTTTCTTTGACTAACGAGGTCCAGAGACAAAAAGCCATCCTTGTGTACTGATGAAAACACGATATTTTGGAAGACATGAATGTCAGTCCTGAAGCTCCCAGGGATATGAAACACAGCAGCTCTTAGCCCGCCCTGTCTCAGCTTTGAGCTCCGTTGGAAGCAGGGCAAGACTTGCAGTGCTGTGTAATCTGCATGGCAGGCGAAAGGGCCTTCCCGCCAAGTCTGGGAGCCTAGGTACTGGCATGACCTTTCAGGAAAGATTGTTGATATAGATACAAAGTCACTCAGATCTTCCACGAGGCCTGGCGTTGACGATATCATCGAAAAGTGTATCCAGAGATTCTTCAGTCAGAACCAAGGGCATTCGCGGTCCCAGAAGCGTCGCTATTCCAGTCCATGCTGAGACCCCATCGCTTCTCATTGGCGGATGGAGCTCTCGTGAGGGCGGAGACAAAAAGCGATCTTTTCCTAAATCCTGGAACGAATGATCGAATGATCGTCATGGCTTCCTCTCCACCCACTTTCTTCAGAGGTGATGTCACTAACGGTACCCACACACTCAGGACGCTTTGCTGTTGATATGCAAAGCAAGAAAAGGCAGGAAAGTTGTTGAATTCCATGAAGTGAATTTAGAGTCTTAAATGTTTTCTTTAAGGTTATATTTTTTTTTTATCTAAAAGTTAGTATTTTCCACTAAATAATTGCTTCCTGGGTAAGGCCAGGGTGTGGGGTGTGTGGAGGAGGAGGGCTAGGGTGGTAGTGTGTTGGGGGAATAGTGGATATCTTGTTACCTTTTATTCTAGTGGCATAGTTACATTGCTTCTAGGAACTGAATTGAGAATAAAAATAAAAAAGAATGGAACATATGTATTTTATGTACTCTTTGTGTTAGAGGGCTTTCAAAATGAAAACTAAAATGAACTATGCCAATCCTTGTACATCAAATATAGTAAATAATATGGAACAGATGTCAGAGTTTTAAAATCCAGTTTATTGAGGTTGGAGTGTAGCCCAGTGGTCAGTGTTTGCCTAGCACGGGGAAGTCCCGGGTTCAACATTTATCCATGTAACTTGGAAGGGACCAAGCATTCCTGTCTTTCAAGAAAATACGAAGGGCTGGGATGGTGGTGGTGCATACCTTTAATCCCAGCACTCGGGAAACAGAGGCAGGCGGATCTCTGGGAGCCTGCCCTACAGAGCGAGTTCCAGGACAGCCAAAGCTACACAGAGAAAACCCTGTCTCGAAAAATCAAAAGAAAAAGAAAAATGAAGCCTTGGCTTCTGGAGAACACCTGCCCAGACAATCGGTCACCCCCATTTACAAGCACACGACTGGACTGGAATGCCTTCGATTAACTGAGGTCCCGTCTTTCGAGGAGTATGCTAACTGTACTAATTCATTCTCCATGAAAATGACCCAGCCCTGTCTTCACACGTCATAATGCTTGGCCTATAAAAACAATCTGCAAGCCGGGCGGTGGTGGCACACGCCTTTAATCCCAGCACTCGGGAGGCAGAGGCAGGCGGATCTCTTGAGTTAGAGACCAGCCTGGTCTACAGAACAAGCTCCAAAGCCACAGAGAAACCCTGTCTCGAAAAATCCAAAAAAAAAAAAAAAAACAACAAAAAAAACAAAAAAACAAAAACCAAACAAACAAACAAACAAAAAAAAAACAATCTGCATCAAGATAAACGTGTTTAATTCTTCTCACATCTGGTCTCCTACTCCCAGGCTATGGCAGTATTTGTTCTTGTTTCGGGTAAGGGATGATGAATAATTTGTTTTCCATGCCATTAGGGGTTCATACAGCTAATGATTAACCACCGCTGGCTCTTGGAGAGGGAAGCTGACTGGAGAGCCTTAAACACATCAGAGTCCCATCTCAGACGTCGCTCAAGAGGTTGTACAAATCTAACAAACTAGAACCAGACACACATGTCTAATAGCTAGAGACTGGTGCATATCACGCAACCCATGGACGGATTGCTACTCAGCCGTTACAGTGACAAGATGGTTTGTCATAGGCCCTACCCCAACCTTCAATCTCATGTCACCCCCAGAGGTAGCCAGCCTTAATGTTCTCTCGACATTCATCCCAAAATATGCAGCCATTCAAAAATTTTTATGCAAAACGACTGCACTGTTTTTACCAGGTGTATATGTGTGTATGTGTGTGTACAGACAGTTATGGGCCATATAGTGAATCACACATATAATGTCCATTTTATAAGACTGAATAGACTTGCCAGATGTGGTGTACACACCTTTAATACCAACACCTGGAAAGACAGAGGTGGATAGCCTGGCCTATGTTAATGAGTTCTAGACCATCAAGGGGTACACAGGGAGATCTGTTCTTTTTTTTTTTTAAAGATTTATTTTGTTTACAGTGTTCTGTCTGCATGTATGCCTGCAGGCCAGAACAGGGCACCAGATTTCGTTATAGGTGGTTGTGAGCCACCATGTGGTTGCTGGGAATTGAACTCAGGACCTCTGGAAGAACAATCAGTGCTCTTAACCTCTAAGCCATTTCTCCAGCTCCCGGGAGATCTGTTCTTATGCAAAATAAAATAAAATAAAAAACAAAAGTGGCCTAGTGACATCATATCCATTTTGGATAAGAACACTGCACAATGCCTGCATAATAAAATTACCTGACAACCTGTTTCAGAATGTATTAGCATTGTTAATTGATGAGTCAGGCTGATTTCCTTTATCCTGTAATAATATATCGACAGCATATTATGTCTTTTCCTGTGTTTTTTAGTCATTTGGATTCTTTTCGTTAATAATTTTTGTAAACTTCTAACCTGTAGATTCATTTGTCAAACTTTGGAAATATTTGTGTGTGTGTGTGTGTGTGTGTGTGTGTGTGTGTGTGTGTACATGCATGTGCCCGACAGCCTGAGGTGGCAGAAGAGGGCATCAGATTCCATGGAGCTGGACTTAGGTGGTTTTGAGCCGTCTGATAAAGGTGCTAAGAATTGAACCAGGTCCTCCTCGAGGCAAGAGCAGTCACCCACCCAGACATCTCTCCGGCCGTGGTCTCATTTAACACCAGGTTGTTCTTACACCTGCATGACCTCTTCTTGAACCAAGTCTGGGTCTCACGTGTGCTCTTATTTACTCTGGCTTCCTTGCGTTTGAGAAAATGAACAAACCAAACTGCTTTCTGACAACAAGCCCAGGCTGTCTTGACCTCAAGTGTGAACCACCTCAGCCTCCTGAGTGCTGGGATTAGGAGATGATGTGTATGCCTGGCCCTGCTTTTAAAAACATTCTGGATTTTTCCTTCTATCCAACATACTTTCATTTTTTGAAGTGAAATGCGTATAAAGATGTGTGTCTTGTGCTGCTGAATGGCTCAGTAGTAGATCAAGAGCTTGCCGGTGAGTCGGTGGCCCGAGTTCCGTCTCTGGGACCCACGAAAAGGTGGGAAAGGAGAGCCAGTCCACGTCTGTCCTGTCACACATGTCCCTCCCGTAGTCTTCACCCACATGATAGAAATACAGATTTCTATCTCTATAACTCTGGGTTCTGATCTGGAAGGCTTTCCTTACTCCAGCATCATACATTTCTCATAAAGAGCGAGGCATGACCTCTTTCTAGGGCACAATCCACCTCTCTTGCAGCACCTTTAGAGCACACTGCTGTGCATTTAAAAAAAAAAATCTCTTTTCAGGGATTGGGAGAGGGGATAGCCCTGGCTGTCCTGAAACTTGCTATGTAGACCAGGCTGACCTTGAACTCAGATATCCACCTGCTTCTGCCTCTCAGGTGCTGGGACTAAAGGTACGTGCCACCACTGCCCAGTTCCAGCTTTATTTTAACTAACACCCCCTCTGCTGATTTCCCTGAGCTGTAGCACTGGTTGCCGATGAAAACACTAAACAGAAAAACAGTTGCCTGGGTTTCATCCAGGATCTACAGATCCAGTTCCATGCCAGCCTTTGCTCATTCCCCAACTCCTAAAGATACCATAGAAAAATTTGGCAAAAGGGGCCAGCAAAATGGCTCATTTGGTTAAAGCAGTTGCTATGCAAGCCTGATCTACCTCATATGGTGGGAGAACCAACTCCTAAGAGAACTCCCCTGACTTCTGCATGATATAACATGTAGCAGGTGCATATTCTCTGTCTCTCTCTTTCTCTCTTCCTCTTTCCCTCTCTCCACCCCACAATAACAAAATTTTTTTTAAGAAAAGTAAAATGGGGCTATGATTATGAATAGGCAAGATGACAAATGTATAATACACACACAAGCTGATCCTTGTGAACACAGAAATGTGAACATAAGAGAAACAAGAGGTGCAGGGCCTGGAGAGACAGATTTTCAGCGGGGAGAGCACTTTGCTCTTCCAGAGAAGTTAAGCTCAGTTCTGAACACTCAAGCTAGGCCTGACAGGAGCCGGTGATCCACCTCCAGTGGGGACAATACCACCTCTTCTGGCCTCTGAGGTGAACCCGCACTCGTGTGCACGCCCTCCCCATATACATAAATAATCAAAACATAAATCTTAAAAAAAAAGGTGTAACTTAGTTCTATCTAAGAGACAGACCAACAGGAAAACGGCAGCTTCAGGGTTAGCAAGGCTGTAGGAAAGAGTGGGATTTTAGCTGAGGGAGGACATGGAGGACACCTTGGCACTATCTGATGGAACTCTAAGCATACGGGAGATTTCACCTCTCAGACCCCTACAGGTGATTCTCCCCAGTGCAAACTCCCCTTCTCCTGACACCTATGCTCTATGCTCATTAAACAGTTCCATTTAAGGACAATCACATGCCCACCACTAAGATAATTGTTAAGCAAGGAAAAAAAGCAAAGCTCAGAGTATCGCTATTGGCTCATCAGCCCAAGGAAGTCATCCTGTAGGACAAATCAGTTCCACTAGGTTTTCATTTATAATGGGAATGAAGGTCTGAATCCCGGGCACCTAGGATGGGTTTTTAACCTGTGGGTCAGGACCCTTTGGGGGCCTAATGATCTTTTCAGGGGGGCCACATATCAGATATTTATATTACAATTCATAACAGCAGCAAAATTAGTAATGAAGTAGCAGTGAAACCATTGTATGGTATGGGGTCACTGTAACATGAAGAACCATATTAAAGGGAGCTATAGAGGTGGCTCAGCGGTTAAGAGCATTGCCTGCTCTTCCAAAGGTCCTGAGTTCAATTCCCAGCAACCACATGGTGGCTCACAACCATCTGTAATGAGACCTGGTGCCTTCTGGCCTGCAGGCAGACACACAGACAGAATACTGTATACATAATAAATAAATAAATAAATAAATAAATAAATAAATAAATAAATAAATAAATTTTTTTTTAAAGAACTGTATTAAAGAGTCACAGCATTAGGAAGGTTGAGAACCAATGACTTAGGAGAAAGAGGCAGGCAGTGATTTCTGTGAGTTCAAGGCCAGCCCAGTCTACACAATGAAACCATTGCAAGAAATAATAAAAAGGTTTTTTATATCTGAGTTTGAATAGTTCTACATTGTTTGAATTTTGTTCTCTTTTCTTTGTTTATTATTTTACTTCATTTTGTTTTTGTTTTTACAAGACAGACTTTCTCTTTGTAACAGCCATGACTGTCCTGAAACTTGCTTTGTAGACCAGGCTGGCCTCAAACTTACACAGCTCCACCTGTCTCTGCCTCCTGAGTTCTGGGATTAAATGCGTGCACCACCACCACCACCAGGCTTATTTTAAAAAGCCGGTGTTAGGGGCTGGAGAGATTACTCAGTAGTTTAGAACATCTGTTGCTCTTGCAGAGGTCTGGGGTCCAGTTCCCAGCACCCATAACTCTATTTCCTGGGGGATCAAACACCCTTTTCTGACCTCTTACGGGCACCAGATATATACATCATGCACATATATGTAATCAGGAAAACACTCATAAAATAAATAAATCTAAACAACAAACCAAAAAAAAAAAAACCAACACCGTGGTAGAGTACTTCCTAAGCATGTATGAAGCCAGGAGTTCCATTACCAGAATGTTAAAGAATAAAAGGAAGAGAGAAGGGACTGTGGAGATGGCTCAGTGGCTAAAAATATTCGCTATGCAAACATGAAGACTTGAGTTCGAATCCTCCCACCTACATAAAAGCAAGGTATAGTTGCAGGACCCTGAGTTGGGTCGATCCAGAGAGCAGACTGCAGAACCCTCAGGCTTTGAGTTAAAGAAGGGAATCTGTCTCAAGGGACCAAAGCTGAAAGAGGCAGAGGAAGACACCAGCTCTCGCTTCCCAATGTGACACCCGTGTACCCCCACCCCACATATACACAAACGGAAGAGTGAACAGAAACTGTGCAAAAAACAGGTGGGGTGAAAATCTAGTAACTTCCAGCATTGAGATCTTGGGTGTCTCTGATCTTAGGTCAAATTCCGACCTGCCAGAAAGACAGGAATTCCTTGAGAGCCAGGCAACATATGCCCAATACCTTGTTTTATGTCTTTTAGCTATGCTATAATTGGATATGTTGTTCAAGTTATCTTGATTTTAAGAAAAATATAACTTATACAATAATTTGGATATTAATGGGAACATTTAAATGTCTCAGAAACTATGAAGCACAACGAAAATACAGGATGTTGAAAGTCACCAGGACACGGGAGGCAGAGGTACGCCTGGTCTACAGAGTGAGTTCTAGGATAGCCAGGGCTACACGTAGAAACCCTGCCTCACCCCCACCACCTCCCAAAAACAGCTGTTGAAAATAAAGTAGATAAAGACTGGGCTCAATGAGTTGGTTCTTTGTTCTGTCCCCTGGAGGCCAAAGGCCATCATCAGAGGAAAACCAAGATCTCATCCCAAAGGCAGTAAGAGAATAGTTTATTCTGAGCCAAACGTGAAAGTGATTGTGGCCTGGGAAACAGAGACACGTTCCACCACGGAAGTTATCATGTAAACTGTTAATCACATCCATTGGTGAGGCAAGTCAGAGCAGGACAGGGAAAGTCTCGGATGCCACAGAGTCGGTGGAAGCTGCCGGTCGGTTAAGTGATTATCTTCTAAGAGTTTTAACTGATAGCCCAAAGAGGCAGGTTAGACCCAGAGTAGGCGATGAATGACTGTGGCTGGGACTTAGATAGATCAGGACAATTTGGCTCTGCATATGTATCCCAGCTCTCCCCAACCAGACATTCTAATCTGGCAACCAGTCCACCCGAACCACACTGTGTGGCTTTTTCAGGGAACTTCAGTCCAAATCACCCAGGTAAATAAAAGTGACTTCCACTGTGGAATAAGAATGAGTGGGGTGTGTGTGTGTGTGGACTTCCTAGAAAGTGCTCAAAAGCAAAAGCAGCCCTGACAGCTGCCTACACCTGAAGAAGAGAATTACCTGATAATGTTGATAAGCTCACAAGATGGCTGGCCCTTGAAAAGACAATGACTAGCGTGCCCCCCCCACCCTCCCCCACCCCCGCCCAGATCTGAGATGTGACGAGATGATTGCAGGTCCCCTGTGCAGTGTTTGGAGCCCAACCTACATATTTTATAAATATCAGCCCTTGCTGGGCTCCAAGCAAGAGATCCGATGACCACGTGAGTCAGCCGTCCCCAACCCCGGGCCAGCACCTGATGGCAATCACACCCAAGCAATTGTCCATCATTTGACAGGCCTGGTACCAATAATAACAAACTTGTTGCTACCGGCCTCTTCTCTCGGCTTTCCCAAGTTTGTGCCGTTTGAATCTCTGCCAGCTCAGGGTCTGCAGACCGGGAAAATTATCTCTTAATAACTCTGCTTGGCTTAAGGCACCAAACGGGACTGCGTGAACGGCAAAGAAGATGAATAAATAACAAATAGTGGTGGAAAACGTCTGTCGCTAGGCTGTGAGAGCACAAGGCCACCGCTCGGTTGTACTTAAGCAATTCGATGAAAAGGCATTTTTAAAAATCCATTAAATAACACGTGGCAGCAACTACTAACCCAAAGTCAATTGAATCAGTGACGCGGAAGAGGCCCCGAGACTTTCAGAGTGACACAGCCAGAACTGAAGCTCGTCTTTCTGCCGTGCAGACAGCGAATAAAAAAAAAAACAAAAAACAAACAAACAAAAAAAACCATATATTGCTGGTCTTACAAGCTCGAGCTGGGGGGTGGGGTGAGGGTGGGGGTGTCGTTTCCCTTTTCTGTAGCTGTGCAGAGCGGATGCACACTGTCCTGCAGGAATGCGAAGCTCCTAACGAGCTCCGCTCCGGCCGCAGCGGTGGAAGGGGTGGGGGAGGGGCACCATAAGGCTCCAGCTGATCTCAGAATCCGGCCAGCGCGTTCCCCGCTTCCTAACGGCCTCGAAATGATTTACACGAGCAGAAGGTGTGTCTTGGCGGGGTCCAGCTGGCCTTCGCGTCACGGTGAGTTTTATTCTGCGTTTTTTTTCCCCCTCCCGTGCTCGTTTGAAAGAGGCTTCTACTTCTCTCCACCCCTCCCGCTTAGCCCTGTAAAGTTTGTTTTCAAACCGTTAAACCCGGTTTCCATTTCGGCTGCCTGCGGATCGCATTCGTGAGCCAGGCTGACTTGGAGAAAAGAAAAGCTACCTTTGTGTACATAATGAGAGCCACCGCGTGGGCGCGGGTAACCGCCGGGAAGGAACGTTTCGGCCTCGCGCTGCCGCGGCTGGGTTTAGCCGACCCGAGGCGGGTCCCGTGGAGTGGCCCCGAAGCCACTGTCCCAAGTTAGCAAACAAAGCGACTAGGCAGTCCCAGCCGGGCCCGAACCGGACTCCTGCCACTCACGCGGTCCAGCTCCTCCTCCTCGCGTCTTTCTTCCCTCCTCTCCAGAGTCCCCAGCGGATGTGAGCCACCAATCCCAGCCACAAACAACCCTTCAAAACCAGACAGAGGCGGCCCTCCAAACGGGCGGCCCCCTCCCCGCATCACATCAGTCCCGCACCCGGGCGCAGCAGCTGAGTCATTGCTGCCCAGGTCCCGGAAAGCTCTGCGACCCGGGCAGTTTGCAGAGGGGGCTGCCAGCCGGTGGGTTCTCTCTGTCTCCCCGGACACAGTCCTACAACCGCCTTCTGCTTTAATTTCCGCGCGTGCACTCTGCAAACCACCGGGGAGCGCGCGGGGTGCGGTGGGGGTAGGGTAGCTTTAAGGTTCCTGCCTCTCAGTGACGCTTCCCGCAGTTGGTTCATTTTGGAAAAAGTATCCCAAGCTTCCTTAACTCTGGGTTTTAACGCACTCCCCTGAGGGGTTGTCTTTGGGAAGGGGGCGCGGCGTAGGCACGCGTTAATTTCCAACGTAATCGTAAACAGACTCCAAAGTCTAGCGGGTCATTCTGTGGCCGCCTTAGTGTGACTCGGCTTTAACCTTGTTTTCTCCGGGACGTCTCCTCCCGCCGGATCTCCACCGAGGTCACAAAACCAGAACAGCCACAGAGTCGAAACTGGAGACAGACACTGGCGCTGACGTCGCTGCTCGGCTTATTTACGTTTGGGGTTTTTCTTTTCTTTTCTTTTTTAAGTAATGGGGAAAGTCTTCTGTGACATGTGACAGTTGGTTTGCTGCCTTTTTTTTTTTTTTAAAACTAATGGGCATAGGTGAAAACTATACCCAGAAGTGCGGACATGCGCATCTTGAAATCAGCCAAAACAGCATCTGGGTTGTATTTGGGGCGGGGGTGGAGGGGATTCATAGTTGAACTCCTATTGGAGCTCCCCTCTCAAGCAAAATAAACCAATAGGAACGAGTGTGTACCTAATGGCTAGTTTCTGTTTGAAATACTGAAGGGTGAAGGGGGTATCCTCTGGTAGGGATTGTAGCCCACAAAGTTAGACACTGTTTACCGAAACGGATGAGCAGCCCCGGCGTGGTCAACCCTTTTCTACAAAGGTGGGCGGCGGGGGGGGGGGGAGGCTTGTAGCGGGGCACACACGCGCCCCAGTCATCCCCAAGCCCAGACGTTTAAAGACCATGTGAGCATGACAAGTGTCTATCCCCAACGTGTTAGATTTCGAAACTGTCTTGCAATCCAATCCGGAACTCAGAGCCTGGGGGAACAGACGATCGCCTAGGGTGCTTAAGTTTGTGTCTCATCTCCTCCCCCCCCCCCACCCCCGCGCCCTTCACCTCCACACACACCTCCCACTGTCAAGAAGAGTCCACGAGGAGAAGGGTGCGCCGCGCCCGCGTGTCAATGGCAGCTGCGCCTACTGGAAGAAGTTGGTTCTTGTCCGGAATACTTTTCCTCCGGTGCCCCACCCCTTGAATCAGCAGCCGCTGCCTCTTGCGGCTGGAGCAGGGACAAGTGGAGTTTGGGGCAGCTGTCAAAAACAAGGGTGGGGGTGTCTTTTCTTCTCTGGGATGGACCGGAGTGAAGGAGGAGGTGTCCTTAACTCTCTCCCCATCTGTTGCAAACTAAAAGCACTTTTCGCCCCGGGAGGAAAGGCCCCGGAGGAGAAACCGGTGTGGCCGCTGAGGTCTGAGGGATGTGGACGGCGTTAGCGCTTCAGGCAGGCAGGCATGACCCTGTTTCTGGGCTCCGCCACCCCAGAGAGGGACCAGTGACCGCGGCCCCCCGGATCAGGGCTGTTGAGCTGGAAGGTGCGGGGGAGGGGCAGAGGAGCGGCTGGGCGGGCGGGGGACTGGGCGGGCGGCTGGGGGCGGAGGCAGGACCTCCTGTACCTTCCCTCTGCTCTCTCACTCTGACAGCGCCGAGGTGCGCGGAGTGGAGCGGGAAACAAAGGAGTTGAGTAGGGAGGGGAGTGAGTTGGGCCAGAGAGAGCCCCCGGCTGGCTGCCAGAAGATCCTGGCTGGAGGAAGCCCAAGTGTCACTTGAATTCCAACCCAGGAGTCAGCGCCTGGGACCCAAGCACCTTGTGTAGCAATAGTGGCTGGAATACTCTTCTGTAAGTTACCGGAGCGCCAGTAAAGGAGGATCATCGCCCGCCCCCCGCCACTCCGACTGCTGGCCCCTAGAAACCCCAGCTTAACCTCTCGCTGGGACGGGAGTTCCAGAATGAAAAGCAAAAAGGGTAAGGTTGCGGCGGGCTGTGAGCACCCGGGGCTTCAGTGCGGGACATGTGCGGGCCGTGCTGGATCGGGAGACACTGACTTGGTGGACTTTTCCGCCCAGTGGCACCCGGGCCGGAGAAGTGGCCGATCTCTTTGTTGAGGCTGTGTCTCGAATGGCAGTTGCTGTTCTTTTCCTTCTAGACACAACACGAGGGGCTGTTGTGGGGAACAGCCTCACCACGCTGCTGGCACGTTGTCAAGAAACACGCTCGGCGCCTTGTTTGTGCGCCTCCAAGTTTCATTGTCTTCACTGACACCCCATGCTCGATCCAGCCGCCTCGTGGTCTCTAGTGCTGTTTTCTGGGACGGGGTGTGGGTTGGGTGTTTAAGGGGCCCCTCACACCTCGCTTTTCCCTGTGGGGGGTCGTTGACTCATTCCAGCCACCTTATCTTTTGTCTAAAAGTTCGGTTCCGGGTGCTCTCACTCCCCCAGACCACGGTACTGTTTTTTAGGGATGTGGTTGGTTTTTATTTTTATTTTTCACTATCAAAAGAATGTGATCCAGGACCCACACATCATTCTAGGGCGAGGGAAGCAGGACTTTTAAGATTACTAGCTTCTAAAAGTTTTCCCACGATGAATGTAGCACAGCGTGAGCCTGTTAGAACACTAGGACCATGCGTCAAGATGTGTTCAAGTGTGACAAGCAGGCTTGGTTGTAAGTGCAGAGAGCGAAACTGTCATTGTTTCCACCAAGCTTTACAACTAAAACTTGCCGTCAGTCTGGTTTAAAAACAAAATACACAGGGGAGAGGGAAAAAAAAAACCCGAAAGGTCAAAAGCCTGTGAAGTCCCTTTTGAAGCTAACTTTGGAATCCCTGACTGGGAGGTCCCTCGAGTGTTCAGTCGTGGACTAGAGTTGGCTTTTCTGTTGTGATTTATGTGGGGTGGTTCAAAACAGAAGTTAATCGCTTGGGGAAGCTGGCGCGGGGGGGGGGGGGGGGGGGGGGGAGCTGCTGCGCATGCCCAAGAGCTTCCTCGAGTTTGTTACTCCACATTCTTTCAGACCCAGACCGCCACTGCAGTTCCAACGACTGCAGTTCCAACGGAACACGGTTACGGAACACAGTTACGGTGGCCACCTCCCGTACACAGACACCCCGGGGTTCCTCCCCGCTCTCTCCCTTATAGAGTGTGCTGATGTAGTTCCGTAGGAGACCCTGAAACATACGGAACTCATGAAGACCCTGGGTACTTGGTTAAGTAGGCCGCCTTGCCCATCTCCATCCCGGTATAGCGAGCGCTTGGGCGCTTAGAGTTGGAAGAGTTTAGCTGAGCTTTGGGGAAGGCTTCGGGATCCTCTGCAGAGTCGTGTCACTCTGACGAGACTGACAGATGTAGACCTGGTGGGAGGTGTTCTGTTCCAGTAGCATCTACATGAGGTGTTTTGGTTTTGAGTGGTTCTCAGTGCGGTGCGGAATGCGAAGCCGGGATTCCGTGGGTGGGGAGGGGGACCGGCTACTAGCCTCCTCCTTCTTGGGTGTCCCCTTCCTTAGATGCAAGGTCTGGGGAAAACATCAGAGGTCCCCAGCCCAGAGCGCGTGGGTCCCGCAAGTCAGTCCCCAACTCGTGGAAACAATGAGCTGTGACGTGTTGGAGGGGAAACTTTGCGGCAGCCGCTTCAGAGCTTATGGTGGGGAGACTGCGGAGGTTGCTCGGGCTCCTTTCCCTTTTTAGGTTTCCCCAGCACATGGTCTGAATGGGGGCAGAACCCTAAGGCAGTGAGCCCCATTGTTCCAGCTTGGTTGCTAACTTGTACAGTAGGGGTTGAAGAACTCCAAAGAACAAAAGCTGCTTGCTCTCCTCCGGCTCCTCCCTCTACTGCGAGCCTCTCAGCCCTGCCTTCCCCTACCTGGGAGGGGAGGGCAAGCTTTCCCTGTCCTTGGGCCAGGATTGCTTAAACCTGCCCGCCTATTGTGTGTCTTAGGAAAGTCTGAACATCTTTCAACTTCAGAACAAAGACTGATCTGATAATAAAGTGTCTTCGTAGAAAGCCGAGACAGCCCGAAAGAGCTCCCAAAATGGCTTCGGAACTGGCTGGGAGAAGGCTCGACTAGGAAACCCCCAAGTGTCCTCACGGGGTCTCCAAGCCCCGTTAGGGCCGTGCTGCGCGGTGGATTTAGTGACTTGGGTGTGAAGTTCCATCCGAGTTACTTGTCCAGAGGGGAGACTTGTTAAGTTTGTTTATCCTTAAACTTTTCCTTTCATCTTTCCTCAGATTCTTTTTCCAGTCTCCATTAGATCTTTAAAACCCAAGCTCTCCCACCCCCCAACCTTGTTTCAGAGGTTCAGAAAAAGAAAGTGAAGAAGCAAGATTTGCTTCTTAGCGCCATGGGATCCACAGGCCATCTTGTGGCTTTCTGAACAACATTTCCTTGTATGTGGGTAGAGTAAGAGGCTTGTGATTCTGTCCCACACCCACCTCTCTACCTCCCCAACCGCATTTTTTTTCTTTTTTTTTCAAAAAGTGTAAGCAAAGCGAGACTATTGGAAACAAGTCCTGACCGGGAAACCTTTCAAAAGCTCTGTTACAGTAGGAAATGAGTAACGAGGAAAAAAGCCTGTGTTTTTCCAAGTCGAGCCACAATCGGGAGCGAGTTTTAATGAAAACAGCTCTGACAGTAGCAAACGTGGTCTAGCAACGCTGAACACATCAGCTGGCCCGCCCAAGGCACCAAGTCTTAACTTCCTGTTCCTTCAGTCTTTGTGCATGCTTTGGAAATGTTTGTAAAGAAGGCTTGATTTTCTTTCTTTCTTTCTTTCTTTCTTTCTTTCTTTCTTTCTTTCTTTCTTTCTTTCTTTCTCTCTCTCTCTCTCTCTCTCTCTCTCTCTCTCTCTTTCTTTCTTTCTTTCTTTCTTCTCCCTCCCCCTCCTTTCCCCCTCCTTCCTACCTTTTTTTTTCTTTCTCAAATGAACAGGGGTGGCAGTTTGGTGTTGCTTAACTGAAACCTGCTTTGTGTCCTTAGACCTATTCTGAAAGATCATGCATGCTTTTTGTCAAACTCGAGTGATCAGATGAAAGGGCAGGCTTTAGGGGTTTTTTGTTTCAAGCACTTTGTTATTACCAATTTACAGTTGGGAATTAACTGCTCAATGAGCGAGTTTCACACTTTTCCCCTCCTAGATTTAAAAAGAGGGGGGCAGGGAATAGAGCCTGGCTTTTCTGAAGTTGGGGGAGTTGAAGCAAATTGCTTTATTCAAATGCTGTTAGTTACCCAATTAACCTGACATGTTTAAGAGTGAGATTTCCTTGGTTATCAAAGCAAATGTGAATCAGGAACTCATTTATAGTCGAAGGTGGTTTTTTAAAAACGGTTTTTCAGATTTCAATCAGTCCCAGATTTCAATATGGGACTTTTAAATGTTCTCAAATTCTGTACAGTGAAAGTGCTTTCGTTTTTAAAAATTGCCCTTTAGAGTTTTTTTTTTTTTCTCTCGAAGCATTAATTGCATTTTTAAGAAGGGACATTTGACTTGCATGGCAGTTAAAAATGGAGGGTTCTTGTGGTTTATTATGGCAGTTTGTTAAGCCTTAAGCTACAGTGAATTTGCAAAATCATCTGCCTCTTTTGTTAGAACTTGCTTTTACTTTGTCTGGGGGATTTGGGCTTTTCCTGTAGGAATGCCTTCTAGCACCTTCTGCCCCCTGCAGGCAAAGCTAAAAATGTGTCAACAAAGTCCGTCTGCTCCTGGTTGTAAAATAAATTCCTTTAAAATTTATGGAGTTGATGTTTCACTGTGAAGAATATTCTGTTTTTATTTCCTAGATCAATAAAAGAGCTCAATTAAGATTGGATAAAAAGCTATACAAAGCTTAGAAAAGATACATTTTCTGCAAACTTTCCCCTCAAATAGAAAGTTTCATAATTATAAACTTTACATTGCCTGACTTTTAGATTTAGAAGCAGTTACTAGCATTTGTTAGATTAACGTCTTAAGGTTCAAAATGACGCTAAAATGTCTTTAAAAGTCAAGCTGGCCTGAATTTTCATTGGTCTGTGATTTAAATAATCTGTAGGGTTTGGGAATTCTTAACATTTCCGGTAGGATTAAAGCATTTATCACCAAAATGGTTTCCTCTGTGGGTTGTATATTCAATTTTCTTTGTCATGTAAGAATTAAAAACTGATGGGCAGGGTAGCATTCTAGGTTCATATCTAATTGACAGCTTCGGGACCATCGAAGTACATAAAAATGTGCAGTGCTTGCTTCACAGCAAATCTTTCACAAAAGGAGAGAAACATTTTCAACCTTAGTCACTCGATAGTGTCTCTAGATAGCAGTGACCTTAAAGACAAGGTTGTGGGATACATTCCCCTTCCTATTTCAAGTGTGAAGACTTCTTACTCCCTTTGAGTGCAAGTTGGATTTTCTAAGTATCATGTTAGGAAAAAAAAGTTTCATCTCAATTGGGTATAGCAAGAAAGACTCTGAGAATTTTGTTGGTTGAGTGCCTTCCCCAATGGCAGTGGCAGTCTGATTGCTTCTCCAGGCCTTTCTATGGAGACCCTGGCTCAGACTGAAAACTTCACAAGGACAGGGGATGGTGTAAGTAAGTGAGTTCTGAGATGGTGGCTCTGCTGGTGATAGTGACGTGGCCTTGTCCTCTCGCAGGCCTTGTCGCGGCTTCTGGCAGTGAGACTGAGGATGAAGACAGCATGGATATTCCCCTGGACCTGTCCTCTTCAGCGGCCTCTGGCAAGAGAAGGAGGAGAGGCAACTTGCCCAAGGAGTCTGTTCAGATCCTGCGGGACTGGCTGTATGAACACAGATACAACGCATATCCCTCCGAGCAAGAGAAAGCCCTGCTCTCCCAGCAGACACACCTGTCCACACTGCAGGTAAGCTGAAAAGCTAAAGGTCAGCGCCAGGACTTCACCCCTGCACTGCTGGGCTTCCACCACCAAGCCTCCCCCTAATGTGTGCATACGCTAGTTTTATTCACCATTAGAGACTTTCTAGCATTCCCGTGTGTCATTTCATTAAGCTCTCTCCCATCTAGAGAAAGCGAGAAACAGAACCATTTCAAACTTCATAGTGTGAAAAGCTAATAATAGGCTATTTATGGAGGACAGAAACACTTGGCACTCGTCGGTCAGGAAGCATTTCCTTCAGTGCCTGAAAGAGCCTATGCAATGTGTATTGAAAAGGAGGTTAAACCTTACTCTATTGCCCAGGAAACTGGTTTGATATTTAAACAAGGACAGACCTCAGTGAGGTAATTCGTGTTATGTCTGTTGACACAGTCATTTGAACGGAGAGAAATCAGTTACTGGGGGGTGTGGCCTCTTTTATACAGGAAAAGCTTTCCTGTAGTTGATTAACTTAAATGCTAGGGCAGTAGGTAGTAGGTTGAAGCCGACTTAAAGGTGAAACCTTCCTTAAAGTTATTTTCAAGTATTTAAGATCTTATGCCTCTCCCTTGGTCCTGAAAGGGTTTGTGGATGATGACGTGACCATAGCAAATTTGTCCTCAGGGCAGGCTGACTCAGCTTGAATGCCTTGCAAGAACTTGTAAGTCCCTCATGGCTGTTGTTGGGTCCCTCACCTGCTAGGCAAATGTTCTACCATCATTTGAACTACCTCCTTAGTCCCAGATAAGCCCTTTTATGCCTCCTTTAACTCAGAGAGAGAGAGGTCAATTAGGCACCCTACATATGATGTTTTCAGAACCTGTTTGTCGAGTGCACAGAGAAAGTGTTGAAGCAGATCCCTGTGATTTCAGGTCTGTAACTGGTTCATCAACGCCCGCCGCAGGCTCCTCCCTGACATGCTGAGAAAGGATGGCAAAGATCCAAATCAGTTCACAATTTCCCGCCGTGGGGCCAAGATTTCAGAAGCTAGTTCTGTGGAAGCTGCCATGGGTATCAAAAACTTCATGCCGGCTCTAGACGAGAGCCCGTTTCATTCCTGCACAGTTGGACCCAACCCAACCCTAGGGAGGCCAGGGTCTCCCAAGCCTTCCTCCCCGGGATCCATTCTGGCTCGCCCATCAGTGATCTGCCATACCACTGTGACTGCACTGAAAGACGGGCCTTTCTCTCTCTGCCAGCCGGTTGGTGTGGGACAGAGCACAGACGTACAGCAAATAACAGCCAGCAGCTTCACAGACACCTCTCTCGTGTACCCCGAGGACAGTTGCAAATCTGGACCGAGTCCAAACCCTCAGAGCGGCCTTTTCAACACTCCTCCCCCTACTCCGCCGGACCTCAACCAGGATTTTAGCGGATTCCAGCTCCTGGTGGATGTTGCGCTCAAACGAGCAGCAGAGATGGAGCTGCAGGCCAAACTCACAGCTTAACCCTTCTTCAGCCGAAACAGTTCTCCTCGATACGGTCCTGACTGTCAGAGTGGTGGCAAGAGATGCATTATTTTATATATTTTTCTATGAATATTTGCACATGGGATTGCTCAAACGAAGCTTCCTGTTACTAAGATGTCTTCAATGGAATGCAGCCATTCATTCCAAGAACTACAAACTAAAGCTACTGTAGAAACCGAGGGTTTTCTTTTAAAAATGTTTCTTGGTAGATTTTTCATAATGTGAGATGTTCCCAATATCATGTGATCTTCTCCCCCCTCCTTTTTTTTTGATGTTTTTTTTTTCCAGACTGTGCAATACTTAGAAGCCGTAGCATCTTTCTATTTCCATGTGGAACAGAATACCCACATACAGTCTAATAAATACATTTTCAGTTTTTTTTTTTAAGATTCAGGCAAGTATGAATCTAGTTGTTGGATATCTTTTCATGATGTAATAAAGTATTTTCTTTAAAAGTTATTGCCATGAGGAGTACTTTCTTGAAGGAAGCATTTAGAGCCCGGCAGGAATACAGTACACCCACGAGCAGGAAGTGGGGGGCAGGGAGGAGTGTGACTTTGAAGTGTGTGTCACTGCTTTGACGAGCCGTGGACAACAAACCAGTATGAATAAACAGGACGCGTGATATTTACTCTTGATTGGAGGCGGAGCTGGCCCTTCAGTCTTTGCGTAGATTGGCAAATTGCACCGAGGTACCAGCATTTAAGTATTAGATATCACTACACACATCAGTAGCGAGCTGCTGCATCTTTCAGACAGGCCCATGTTAAATGAAAGGCTTAATTTCTCACAAGTAAACAGTATACGCAATTTTCATGTCTTTCTAGTATTAATCCTGGTGGTACAGGTGGTACAGGTTTTTGCATCTGAACCTAGCACTCCTTTGTGGAGCAGTCACCTTTGACACGCTTTTAAAGCATTTTCCATGATGACGGCATGACCGGGAAAGTGCTGGCTCCGACGATACTCTGAGTTTATGAAGCTTTCCAGGGTCATAAGTTTGAAAAACTGATGCCATGTACAAGTGGAGTTTGTTAGGACAGGAAATTCCTTACACTTACAAAGCCTGGCTGGTCAGAAGGGAGTTGGTCATGCTCCTTTCGGTTGTCACATACCACAGAACTGTTCTGACAA
The DNA here is from genome assembly GCF_037038515.1 of Microtus pennsylvanicus. Classification (NCBI taxonomy): domain Eukaryota; kingdom Metazoa; phylum Chordata; class Mammalia; order Rodentia; family Cricetidae; genus Microtus; species Microtus pennsylvanicus. The sequence goes on along the minus strand of NC_134600.1, from coordinate 19,145,072 downwards.
AGTCATGCTTAGTGTGAAGTTCCTTTGTTGCTAAAGCCCTGTCCGCTGTCCCACGGCCTGAACTGTCCACAGTCTGAGGGTGCATCACGGCTTCTCTGTGGCGGTTTTAAACAGGAGCAAATTCTCACACAGTGAAGTTTACCTAAGTGTGAACATGGCTGCTATAGCAAACAATGCACTCAAAAGGTTTCTCTGTAAGCAGAACAGAAAAACTTGACAGTGGCCAGCCTAGAAGTCTAACAAAATGAAGAAAAAGTCTTCCAGTGGGGTTCTGTCAGATGGCTGCCTGGCCATAGTAGGAACGAATTGAAGGTGGTTAAAGAATTGTGCTTACGTCAGAGCTGGAACAAAGGTCACTAACTTTGCTTTAAATCCAACCGCCTCTCCACGTTATGGTGTTACATTAAAAGACAGCAGGGGGAAAAAAAGCCCCAAAACTAAAGCTGGGGAGGGGGGTAGCTCAGGACTAGAGTACACAAGACCAGGCCAAAAAATGGCAAGGTTAAGGGTCAACGAGACCTGAAACCCACGTTTTCTGCGGTTTTCCTCATTTGCACTCTATAGATCCTACAATCGCTGATGTAGAGTGAATATAAGTCATTGTGTGAACACATGTCACTCAAAAGCTTGTATATCAGCTACGCATGATGTCACACCTGTAACCCAGCCTTGAAACAGGAGAATCATAAGCTTGGAGCAATCCAGGGTCGCTTTGTTTGGTTTGGTTTTGGTTTTTGCTAGCTCATAGGGTGTATATAATCGGGTCTCTGGTCTGCCTTAGTCTCTTTGCACAGAATGTATTTCCAGCACCATGGCCAGCTATCTGTTGATCTGTTGATAGTCTGTGTCTGTCTGTTTTCCCCTCCTTTGTATTCCTCCATTTTTGCCTTATTTTTGGTTTAATTAGTATTATCTAGTATTTTGTCTTTAGTTTGTTTGAGTCGTGAACTGTACTATTTATTTGTTGTGTTTTTAGAGACAGTCTCACTAAGTAGACCAGGTTGACTCTGAACTCAATAGACACCCATCTGCCTCTACCTCCCAAGTTCTGGAATCAAAGGCATTCACCACTGCACCCAGCTGTACTGCTAATTTTGCGTGGATATTGCAGGGATTACAACGTTCATCTTTAGTTTATTGAAGTCTCTAGTAAGGTCTGTTCACCTAATCTCCTGATTTTCTTTTTTGTGTCTGTCACAACGAACATGGATCTGTATATAGCAAACTCAACACTACAGAGAGAAGTTTGGCTTAAGAAACAAAGACCTTGAGTTTGGCCTGGCTTGGTAGACTATGCCTTTAGTCCTGGCACGAGGGAGGCAGAGGCAGGATGATCATCGTGAGTTCCAAGCCTGCCAGGGCTCCATAGTGAGACCCTCTCTCAAAACGTAAGCTTTGTGGGGAAACCAAAAGAAAATATAATAATATTGCTTTAGCCTTTCCAGAGCCTTTCATTCTTTCCTGTAGATTCAGGTGACAGCTAGTGTCCCTCCTGAGCTGGGGGAAGCTCCTACAGGAGTGTAGTGTGAAATGGTCCAGCGGAAACCCAAGCCTGGGTAACCTTAGTTCAGGGCTCAGGCTCCCCTGCAGAGGAGATATATGTATGTATATATATATATATATATATATTTTTTTAATTGAATTTCATTTCACATTTGTCTTGGCAGGATGCTTTCCCTGATGGAGAGTTTTAGGTTGGTACTTGTCTTCCCTTGGTGTGGATAAGGCATAGACGCCTATCTCCCCATTCTTCTGGAGGAGACACCTGAGGCCATTTCTTTTGTCTTCCGCAATGGGGTGTATTTCCTTAGCTGTGTTGTTCTGGAATTGCAGTAGTTGAGCCTCAATGTGATTAGCTGGGGTTTTCTTCTGTTTTCATTCGGTTTTGTTGCTCGCTTTGCTTTGTATTGTCTTGTTGGAGTTTATTGAACATCTTAGATGTGTAAGTAAAATTAGGGAAGTTTTGTCCATTAGGTTTGTTTCTTTGTTTTTTTGTTTTGTTCTATTTTGTTTTTTTGAGACAGGGCTTCTCCATAGCCTTGGCTGGTCATTTGTTTTTAAAATACATTTTCTATTTTCTTCTCTTCGAAAATGCCAATAAACTTATATTAGATCGCCAGAGATTGCCTAACATGTTTATGAGATTTATATATCCCACTATATTTCAAATTCAGCTTATTCTCCATCTTCAGCCTGCTCTTGGGTCTATCTCAGGTCTTTTTTATTTACATATAGATTCCCATTCGCTGGAGATAGAACCCATGGCTCATCCATGCTCTCTCTGCAGGTACCTTACCACTGAGCTATACCCCAGATTACCATCCGATTCTTTGTTTTGAGACAAGGTCTCACCTTGGAGACCAGGCTGGCCTGGAACCTGAAGCCATCTTCCTGCTTGTTTCCTGAGTGCTGGTATTAAAGGCATACACCATCACACCCTGCCTTAGTCTTATTTTTGAAAAGTCATTTCTATTCTACTGTGACCATTGGCTTATTATTTATTATTTATGTGTAAGCAATTTCTTTATCTGTTTTACTTTCTATTTGTGACGTGTATGTAGGTCAGAGATTGACATCAATCTTCATTAATTGATTGACATTAGTTGTTCTCAACCCCTTTATATTTTATTAACTGAGCAGGGTTTCTTCCTGAACCCTTACCCTGAGGCTCATGTGCCCGAGTGTTTGGATTACAAGCGAGCCGCCATGCCCGCCATGGCCACCATGGCCACCTAGCTTTCACGGTGGGTACAGGGTTCTGAGCTTCTGTGCTCACACTTGCATGGCACGAGCTCTATCCCCAGTCCCTCACAGGCTGTTCATTATCACAGCCTTGAAGCATGTGTCTGCCCGCTGTAATGTGTCATGATAGACCAAGTCTCCGTTGGCAGCCTCTTGCTTCAGTAGGGGTCAGCTCTGGGGGCCAGTAATTTTTTTTTTAACTGGATCCTGGACATTGTGGACGGGACACGAGTAGACTCAGTTCCATGGCACTCCTGTGAAGAGTTAATGTTTGGACTGAATAAACGGCACACACTGCCGGCGCTGAGGTCTGAACCTGCTCTTTCACTGTCCGCAGTGGCCCAGAGCAGTGCTCTCCCCTGCACAGGCTGAGACTTGCCCCTGGAACTGCAGCATTTCCCAAAACCTTCACAACTCTTCTGCACCCCCAGATCTTTCCGTGACATCTTTAAAAGCTGCATTTTTAAATTTACTCACTTTCTATCCATGAGTGTTTTGCCTGCATGTGTGTAGGCTCTGGATGAAGCTTGGTCCTCTGGAGAGCAACCCCCGAGCCACTACTCCAGCGTCTTTCCGAGACTTTTTTTTTTTTTTTTTTTTTTGGTTTTTTTCGAGACAGGGTTTCTCTGTGGTTTTGGAGCCTGTCCTGACACTAGCTCTTGTAGACCAGGCTGGCCTCGAACTCACAAAGATTCACCTGCCTCTGCCTCCCGAGTGCTGGGATTAAAGGCGTGCGCCACCACCACCCGGCTTTTCCGAGACATTTTAAACCAAGAAGGATGCAGTTAGTATTCAGCCATTGCTAGGTGTGTGAAGAACGGAGGTTATTATATCACGAGTCCATCTTTAAATTACCTCCTCTTAATTGAGACAGTCTTCCAGTTTCTACCGCCTTTGCTCACCCTTTGCTCAACTATTTTGAGGAGGGGGATTTTATATATAAACTAGTTCAAGCTGGTCTCCCGACCCACTATCCTTAAACTCAGCTCCCTGGTCCGACGCTAGGATTATGCAGGTTTGTGCCACCAGCTCTTTGTTAAATATTTGTTTCTAGTTTGTGGTTGTTAACCTCAAAGGCTGTTGGTCTAGAAAAGACTTCCCCATGCTGGACATTAGAATGTTACTGTCCCTTTAAACTCAAAATCAGCAGGCAAGGAAGGAGTTAAATATCTCAGGCCTGCTTAGACAAATTCTCCTGTCTCAGCCTCGTTATGAGTTGTCCACCACCACGCCCAGTTTAAATTGTTTTTAAGGTTTATTTTATGCCTATAAGTGTTTTGCCTGTATGCCTGGAGTCCCAGCATTTCAGAAGAGGGTGTTGGATCTCCTAGAACTGGAGCCACAGACGGCAGCAGTAAGACATCACATGGATGCCGGGAACTGTATTCAGGACGCTCTCTTAACTGAGCTGTTTCTTCAGCCCCCGTACATCACTTTTTTTATGTGTTGGGGGAGATGTTGGTGTTCCAAAACGGTTCTTTTGTGTAGCCCTGGCCATCTTGAAATTCCTGCTGCAGACCAGGCTGACTTCACACTCACAGAGACCCACCTGTCTCTGCCTCCGAGTACTGGGTCACCACTCCCAGCTACCTGAGTCACTTACCTGAATATTAGAATCACCTTGAAAATTTTCAAAACTATTTTGGCCAGGGGCTGGGAACTTTTTTATTTATTTACATATAAAAAACTATTTATTATATTTTATAGCTCGTCTGGGAACTCTGCCCTGCTTAATTCTTAAATTTCCCTCAGTTTCTTGAGACACTGTCACATGTAGCCTAGATTGGCTTGGCGCAGAGGAGGCAGGCTCACCCTGCACTCAGCGCCAAACCCAGAGCCTTGCGCTGGTTCTGCACTGTTCTACCGAGCTAAGGCCCCAAACCCTGTTTCTCTTCTCCTCTCTCTCTCTCTCTCTCTCTCTGTCTCTCTCTCTCTCTCTCTCTCTCTCTCTCTCTCTCTCTCTCTCTCTCTCTCTCTCCTCTTCCCCCCCCTCTTAATTTTTTTTGAGTTTCTCTTCTTAGTAGTTGTCTGTACTCTTGGGTCTGGCTTAGTGGCCCATGCCTTCAACCCCAGCCAGCACTCTGCAGGGAGGGAGAAGCAATCTGTGAATTCGAGGCCTGCCTAGTTATGTGGTGAGTTCCAGGCCGCCCAGGGCAGGGATACGCAATGAAAAACTGTCTCCAAAGGGGGAAAAAAAAAAGGTTGCCAGGCAGTGGTGGTGCGTGCCTTTAATCCCAGCGTGCCTTTAATTCCAGGACAGGCTCCATAGCTACTGAGAAACCCTGTCTCAAAAAACCTCCAAAAAGAAAAAAAAAAGAAGGCTGGCCATTCTCTTTCCAAGCTATTTTTAAAAGTGTACTTCAAACAATAGACAATTTTTGAAAAAAATGTAATTTGATATAAATTTGATATAAAGTTATTTTGCTACCCAGATCAGTGTTTTTCTTTTCTTTTTCTTTCTTCCTTTTATTTTTTTTCTATCTTTTTTTTCTTCAAGACAGTGTTTCCCTTGCTGTCCTGGAACTCATTCTGTAGACCAGGCTAGCCTCAAACTTAAGAGATCTTCCTGCTTCTGCATCCCGAGTATTGGGATTAAATATGTGTGCCACCACTGCCTGGCCTGTTTTTCAGTTAAAGTTTCAATCTAAATTTGATATTTGACACTGGACTCATAAGACAGGACTCACTTGGTTTTTACTACATAAGAAGAAGCCTAGCCCCTATTTGCCCTGAAATCACTTCCAGATTTTTATCTATCCCTGACCCCCAAATGAATAATGTATCTCTGAAGCATGGCCAGAGAACAAAAAATAATATGTAGAGATCAGAGTGTTAGTTAGATCTTACTAAACTCATTGGCCGGAGAATGTGTCGAGTCTTGGCCTCTCCAAATCCTGACCTGGTTAACAACAGACTGCCCTGTGGGCTGGACTCGTGGTTCGGAGGTTGAACCATGCTCAGCAGCGTGGCAAGTGAAGCAAAGGTGGTAGCTTAGCCAGCGGTCACAGCAGCACTACCAACAATCAAGGGAAGCACGAAAAATCGATGAGGAAGAGCAGCAAGTTTCACAGAGATTTAACAAATGTCAGGGAAATAGGATTTCTGAATGAAGTGTTTGATAGACGGCAATAGCCCGTGCAACCCTGGAGGTTGCGCGTGGGTGACTGGTGTATGACTCAGACCCCATGATGGAAATTTCCTTGGCTTTAAAAGGAGACTGCTGTAGGCAGTCGGTTAGCAAACAGCACTTGCAGGTAAGTCAAAGGAAACCATGGGGAGATTTCGGAAGACAGTTGTTACTCTAGGGAACACAACCTTAGAAAAAAAATTCAAGCTCCACTTCACGTCACTTCGTGTTATTTTTTTAAATGTGATGTGGCCTGTGTGGGCCACCCCACACATATGGGGATCAGAGGACAAGTTGTGGAAGTCAGTTCTCTCTTTCTAATGGAACCTAGATCATAGGACTTGGTGAGGAGACCCTTTACTCGCTGAGTCATCGCGCTGGCTGACTATTATCTTTGTAAATAAAATTATGGAAACTTGAATATGTTGACATTTGATAAGATCATTCTAATTTATGATATTGGGGCAAATTCTGCTCTTATCTGAAATTACTGCATATACATATAGGCAATAATATATAGGATCTGTATCTTAAAGGTATGAATTCTCATATAAATTTTAATGTGAAATCAATAAATTGAAATAAAACAAAGATAGTTGCTATTCTGGTCTTGTTTATCTCTTGTCACCTGGTCTAATAATATTTTATTGCCTTAAGTTCTTTCTAATGAATTTTGGTTTGAAATTTATTGGAACGCTTCTGTGAAAAGCCAATATAAACTATTGTTCACCTTTATCTACCTTTCTTAGGGTGTCAGTTACTCATAAGGACTGAGACAACTCATGTTTAAAATTCCCCACTGTTCTAAGTAGCATGACAAAATCTCATACAGTCTTACCCCGTGACTCACCCCCATTCTACACAGGGCTCTGCTGCCTGCTGGTCAATCACATGGTAGCCATATTAATTACTGAATGGACTTAGGGCATCCAGAGCTAGTGTTCATAATGCAAAAATGCGAGAGTAGTGAGCCATGGTGGCAATTAGCATACGCCAGAGAGAGTTTACAAAGATCTTCCCGTAAGTAAAGAAGTGAAAGTTCCCAGTAAGGTTAGTAAAAAAAAATCACATCCTGTAGTCGGTCAGATCTAAGGGAGATCAACTGTACCTGTGACATCGTGAGGAAGGAAACAGAAGCTCAGGCTAATTCTGGCTATCAACCTCAAACTGCACACGGCACATGACAAGTACTAGTTGAGACATATAAGATGATACTTGTGCACACATAATATGGAAAAAAATTATATATGAGAAGATTCAAGACTGGTGGTGACTTTGCGTGTCCAGCAGGTGTCTCGGAAGGCATACACCCCAAGGGTTACTACTTAAAGACGGCTGCCAATTTGTGATGGTTGCAGTTTTTTGACCTATCAATGGTGTGAAAGCAGTAGACTCCTCCTTCTGATCCTCACGGCTGCCCAGGCTGGTGAGGACACTGTCACGCGGAGCAGTCACAGTGAGTCACAGCTCTCACTTAGAAGATCGACCTTGGAGTGCAGCTCTGTGGCCTTTTGGTTTGGGATACAGGTCCTCGGGTACATTACACGAGATGTTCATCACAGTATAGCGTAGGCTTAGGGCAAAAGGTACTGGAGATACAGTTCAGGTACTGGAGATACAGTTCAGTTTGAAGGGCCTTGGCTTCTATCCCCAGTAAGCACAAACAAACAAAACACCACAAAAGAACAAAATAGACAGGCCAGATAAAACTAGGTGAGCGGGGACTGAAGAGAAGGCAGCTCAGTGGGTAAGAGGGCTGACTGGGGTTCCATCCCAGCATCTGCCTGGGAGCTAACACTTGACTCTAACTCCAGTTCAAAGGGGACCAGACACCTACTTGCTGGCAAAACACTCATACGTATAAAATAAAAAGAAATCTCTAAACTAGATAAGTGTTTTAAATCCCTTTTGGAATTAGAATATTTTCAATTTATGGCAGATTCATCTGGTTGTAATATAAGTCAAGGAGATAAGTATTATACAGGCAGTGTTTTATCCCCAAGGCCAGGTGCACAGCAAACGACACAGTTCAGAGCATAATTTATTTAAAATTTTCTAATGAACAATCTTTTTTTTTTTTTTTTTGCTTTGCTTTTTTGAGACAGGGTTTCTCTGTGGCTTTGGAGCCTGTCCTGGAACTAGCTCTGTAGACCAGGCTGGTCTCTAACTCACAGAGATCCACCTGGCTCTGCCTTTCACGTGCTGGAATTAAAGGCGTGCACCACCATCGCCTGGCTAATGAACAATCTTGATATGTTATTAGTCCAATCCAATCATTTCACAATTTATATCATAGATCAAGATGCCACAGAAAAATACAATTTTTTTCTTCACAATTTTTGTAAAGCCTTTAAATACTTCAAAATAACTTTTAATTGTAGAATTTTTCTAGTATCTTCTGTAAATCCAGGATAGTAGTGAAATGTCAGAGTAAGAGCTGGTGGGGCTGGGGCTCAGTGATTCCGTGCTTGCAGAGGTCCAAGGTTCAATTCCCAACACTACATATATTAAACATAGAAACAAAGTCAGATGAAGTTAAAAGCAATAGTATAATATTTATTGAACACCGTATATTGCCATTTATGGCATTATTGCATTTTATTGAGCACCTTATGTACCGGTCGTTTAAACGTCACGATTTAGTGGGAGGTGTTACTACTGTAAAGGGGGAGGAAGCCAACTACCTAGAGTTCAGCTTCTCTGCGGTAGCTGGCTGTAATTTTGCAGCGGATTCTGCAGATTCACGCTGTGTGCACTGTGCCAGAATCAAACGACCTGGAAAAAAAACCCTACACTCTTAAAGATTTTGGACTCCAAAATGATCAAATCATTGTTTACAATTTTTTTTCTAAATACTTTTTTTTTGTCTGCCAAATTACCGCCTCTCCTCCCCACTCCATTTCCGCATCTGTTTCTTGGGGTGACTCTCCGGAGGCACTGACACATCCTCTGTGTTTGCTAAGTCTCCTGAACTGCAAAGAGTCTGGCATAAGGAACTCCTTCGCTGTGCTCGCTGCAGCTTCCAGATGTAAGTAACAACACTCGCCCTACTGCTCGATACTTTTTCTTTTCTCTGAGCCTACAACCTTTTTTTCCCGAGTGTCTGTTTTTGTTTTGACCCTTTAATTCTTCTCATTTTTTCTCTCCATTAATACCGTCGCTTTTAATTGAGATGCGGGGACAACGGTGCATTAAAGGGCGGCGCGAGTTTCTGATAACGCCACTCCATCCGTCTCTCTCCCAACCCCAACGCTTCTATTCGCCTTTGAAAGCGGGATGTGCATTAATGAGAGCCAGGGGTCTCTAGTGGTATATAGACCGTCTTTAAAAATAAGCAAATACCTCCCTGCAAGAAAAAGAGAGCACGCCTTTCCCCTTCAACCCGGACAGTACCCGAACCGTCAGCCTGGGCGAGCTTTCTGAAAGGCTCACCTCCGGACAAGATGAGCTGATTTGCGGCCACGCTGCTCTTCGCGGGCAGGTGCAGCGCGGCTCTCCAATTCCGTGTTAATTTGAGCCCGCAGAGGGACCTTTGATCAGCTCGCTCGCAGCCTGCAGGCTTCCCGAGCTGGGTCCGGCGACTTCAAAAGAGTTATAAAGCGGACTGTAATCCCGGTCTTCCTGTTTCTGCTCCTGCCCCCTGGGTGCTCATACAACCGCCCGACTTCCCACACTGTCCTCTGGTTCCCACTCTGTGCAGCCACCGCAAACCCTGCGTGCGCTCGCAGGGGACTGGGCCAGACGATGACCCGGCTCAGGCTCATTTGCAGGGATGTGGAGGAGGGCTTGTCACTTAATGCTTGCTGGCCGGAAGCTGGATGTGAAAAGCCGTCCGTTTTGGGGAAATCTATACCAGGAAGACTGCTATTTAAGTCAGCCTACTTCCACAGACTGGCAGTGGGCTAAAATTTTGATCCATAAGCTACAACAAAACTCCTAATCAATACAGTCAGTCAATCTGTCTAGCAATCATCTATTTATCCTCTCTCTCTTTCCCTCTCCCCCTCCCTCCCTCCCGCCCTCCCTCCCTCCCTTCCTCTCTCCCTCCCTCCCTCCCTCCCTCCCTCCCTCCCTCCCTCCCTCCCTCCCTCCTTCTCCCCCCCTCCCTACCTATCAGCTATCATCTCTGTGTTTTGAGACAAAGTTTCACTTTATCATCCTAGCTGGCCTCGAACTCTACATCCTCCCCGCATCCTTTTCGTTCTCTATATTTTCATCCCTACTTGCCTTTGAATTTTCATTCTCTTTCAAGGCCCTCATAACTTTGGGTTCTGGGATCTTAATCGTATTTGGGATTCAAAAAAAGACTTTTGAAAACTTAACATGTATTTTGTGTGGCAAGCGTGTGTCCCTTGGCAAGCGTATAGAGCAGGCGTCAGAGGACCACTAGAAAGAGTTCTCTCCTCTCCGTCTCCTTTAGGGTGTGGTGTGGCGGCAGGTGCGGCTACCTTCTGAGCTGTCTCCCTGGTCCTGATCTATGGCTTATATTAGAACAGCACAGAGGGGAGGTGAGAAGGGGACTAGTGTGGCTTAAGCAAGCATTTTGTTGTGTTTTCACGGTACAAGGGCTTGAACTCAGGCCTTGACCAATGTGAGGCTAAGCTCCATAGAGCCTTCTAAGTCAATTATTTGGAATCTTTGAAAAGCTTAATTTCTTTATCCACAGTTTGGTATTTACTTTTTACCTGTCTATTTATTTATTATTATTTTGCAACCACCCCAGCTGCCCTGGAACTCACCCTGTAAACAACAATTTAGTATTTAAAACACCAATCCTCCACCAAAAAAACAAAAACAAAAAAACGAAATCACTAAACTTCAAAGTTGTTGAAACATCACAGAAGGTAAACTGAGGTCTCTTCAGAGTATCCCCCCTAAGTTGGCCAAAGATAAAAGGTGAAAGCAAATCAGGTTCTGCCATGGGGTGAATCGTCCTTGAGTAATTCAGAACTGGGATTGGGGGCTGGAGAGATGGCGCGGTGGTTTAAAGCACTGGCTGCTCTTCCAGAGGACCCGGGTTCCAGTACGCACACTACAGTTTCCAACTGACTAACATCGGGTCCTAGGGATGTAACACTGGTACCCACAGAATATAGAAAGAAAAGAACTGGGCTTGGTCTGTGGAGAACTCAGTGGTAAAGCTCTGGCCTTTCATGGCACGTGAAAGGCCCCATGTAGATCCCCAGCACCAAAAAACGACAAAAACAAAACGAGCAAACCCAAGTGACTGGGGCTCACAGTTTTCCTGAACTTCCTGCTGTCTCTGAAACCCTCACACTGCTTCCTCCTACGAAGTCCTAAGGAGAGAAGGAAGTGAGGGCAGCTTTGCTGCTGTGTCAATAGAAACTGGAGAAGGGCAGGCTGGGGAATGAGCAAGTCGGGGCCAGACCAGAGCCAAAAGGCAGAAGCTAGGCTAGGATAGTCACCCACGGGCAAGTAAGAGGAAGCAGGATTCTGGCCCCTATCCAGGGAGGGTCATCGGACAATTTAACCATTATCTGGCCACTCAGTTTTGCTCTAAAGAACTTGCTTTTGCTGGGTGAAGGCCTTTATCTCAGCATTTGGGAGGTTGAGGCAGAGGCAGGCAGATCTCTGTGAGTTCAAGGCCAGCCTGGTCTAAATAGTGAATTCCAGGAGGGTTGGAGCAACAGACATCCTGTTTAGAAACAAGCACCAAAAAAAACCAAAAAAAAAAAAAACCAACACCAAACACACACACACACACACACACACACACACACACCAACAACAAAAATTTGTTCTTTGTAACTTTACTCTGTGTGTGTGTGCTCGCGCGCATCTCTCTCTCTCTCTCTCTCTCTCTCTCTCTCTCTCTCTCTCTCTCTCTCTGTGTGTGTGTGTGTGTGTATGTGTGTGTGATCTTCCTCTGATTTCTGATGCTGTGATAAACACTGACTGAAGGGTTTATTTGGCTTACACTTCCTCATCACAATCCATCTCTAGGGGAAGTCGGGGTGGGAACTCAAGGTAGGGACCTGGAGGTAGAACCTGAAGTAGACGTCCATGCTTTGTGGTACTGCCCTAACTCAAACATTAATCAAGAAAATGCCCCACTGATAAACTCACGGGCCAATCTGATGGAGCCGATTCCTCAATGGAGGTTCCCCCTTCCTACTAATTTCTGTTGAGCTGACAAAAGCTAACCGGCACAGGTGCTATGATGTATGTCTTTGGACAAAACCACCCAAAGATCATTGCAAACTTTAGGGTTGACCCTTCAGGGGAAAGAACAATCTGTGTTAAAACATTAAATTTGAGAGTCGAGTTTTATATTTCAGGTGGAAGCAATTGATGTGTAGAGTCAGGGTACCCTGAAACAGTCGGTAGAGAGGAGTGGAGGCTGGAAGAGGAGTCAGGGAAACAGGAAGAGGGGTGCTGTGGGCTGCTGGCCACTAGTCCTAGGCAGCCAAACATCAGGCAAGTCCTGTCAAGTTCAGGCAAAGTGTTCTGTACTGAACGTAGGAGGGGAAGATCAAAAAAGACTATAATATTTCTTTAATTTTTCTTTCCTTCCCTTCTTTCTCCCTCCCCTTTCCTTCCTTGGTGTTTAGGGATTAAACCCAGGATCTTATACATACATCTTAAGCATACATCCCACTACTGACCTACACACTCCCAGCCCCCCTAACTTTCTGATGACTGTAGGACCCAGCCCTACAGGTTCAATGGAGATCACCCAGGCACCACCCAGGACCAGACCATCCAAGGGAAAATACCTAACATTCCAACCATTATAGATAGATTCACCTGACCTGACTTCCCTAACACAGCACACACCCATCCCATAGACAAATGTCAGTCAGTGTCAATCAGGGGTCCTGAACCTTAGAAGTCCCCTCACCCCCAACCTCTGCTGAGAGAAAAACTCCACCTCAGCTGTGCTCAGAGCTCTCTGACCTTACCGCTCTGTTGGATGGACGAAAGGTCCAGGCTCAAGGGTGAGTAAAGGCCTTTGCTGAATACGAGTGTGGACTCCGTGGTGGTTTTGGAGGGACCCCACGATCTGGGTATAACTGACCAACAGAGCTCCCGTAAAACCTGTAGCCAACTAGCGATGGCTACTGAATCATATCGATGTAAACTCAGCGAGTAGCCGGAGGAAGAGCTGGAGGCTGGAGAGGAAAGAGCCCCATGACTACAAGAAACATAAAGGCAAGCTGGAGAGATGGCTCAGAGGTTAAGAGCATTGCCTGCTCTTCCAAGGGTCCTGAGTTCAATTCCCAGCAACCACATGGTGGCTCACAACTCTCTGTGATGAGGTCTGGTGCCCTCTTCTGGCCTGCAGGCATGCACACAGACAGAATATTGTATACAGAATATTATATACACAATAAATAAATATTTTTTAAAAAAAGAAACAAAAAGGCACAGCCTGGAAGTCAGGGCATCCACTGAGAAAGCACTGCAGAGGGGCAAGGCTGTCAGAGCCAAATAGCCCAAGTGGGAAGGGGCTTGGTGTGTGTGTGTATGTGAGTGTGTCAGGGGCAGATAAGAATCAAACGCTAAGAAACCTTGAAACAGACCCAAGGCCCAGAGCTTACAGGCCACATACCCAAAGTTCTCCCTCACTTGAACTCTGTACACACCCATCCCTACACCAGTTCTGGGGGCTGCAGGTGCCAGTAAAGCCCCTTCTGAAAGATCAGGGCCAGCAAGGTGGCTCAGCATGTTCAAGAATTCGCTGCCAGTCCTGATTGCCTGAGTTGGATCCCCAGGACTCCGGTGGCAGGAGGAGTAGACTGACGCCCCCAAGTTGTTGTCTGACCTCCACAGGTACCCAGCGGTTATGCGTCCATTCCATCCTCACAGAGAAATAAAATGTAAGTTTGAAAAAGAGCTGGGTAAGCACTGGCTGGGTAAGCACTTCATGGGAACTTGGAGGACTGAGGCAGGAGACGCAGTAGAGGCTGGTGTTCAAAGTTAACAGGGCAAGACTCCGGTCTCAAGGAAACAAAACAAAACAGCAAATAATCAAAATGCAAACAGTGAAAGAGGAAGCGGAAGGGCCAGGAGTTCAAGGTCACTTTCAGGGTGCGCAGAGTTGGAGGTCAGCCTGAAACACATTTAACCTGTCTGAATAACACAAAGCAAAGTATCCAGACGCCCTTTTCAGTGCACTGATTTCTACTTAATGTTTCTATAATGTTTGCAGTAGAGAGGTCTGAATTTGGGCCGTTTGAAATGGAAATTAAAACCGTTGCATTATATGTGGAATCTTCCAAGCTACAAGCTTCAATTTCAACACTTGTATGCGCATTGAGCATCGTATCCTGTTCTTACAAATAGCTGTGCCTCTGGCACATGCTTTTTGTAATGGTTGTTCTGTCTTTTTAAGAGACAAGCCACGCCCACTCCCTCCCCGATCCACTGAGGCAGGCTGATCTTCAGCTTCTAGCCTGAGCTCGCTCTCTTTTACATCTTCCTCTTGGAGAGGCAGCTTTGCTTTTGGTCCCAGCACTCAGGAAGCAGAGCAAGGTGGATCTCTGAATTGGAGGCCAGCCTGGTCTACAGAGCAAGTTCCAGGACTGCCATGGCTGTTACACAGAGAAACCTCATCTTTTATTTATTTATTTATTTATTTATTTATTTATTTATTTATTTATTTATTTATTTATTAAGGATTTCTGCCTCCTCCCCGCAACCGCCTCCCATTTCCCTCCCCCTCCCCCAATCAAGTCACCCTCCCTCATCTGCTCTAAGAGCAATAAGGGTTCCCTGACCTGTGGGAAGCCCAAGGACCGCCCACCTCTATCCAGGTCTCCTAAGGTGAGCATCCAAACTGCCTAGGCTGAAACCTCATCTTGAAAAACTAAAAATCACAACAAAATAAAAAGCCAAATAGCTATACCCAAGTAGTAATACTCTTTTGTTTTGTTTTTTCCCTTTTCCGGTCTTAATCAGCTCAGATCTCACCAATGCACTCCAGGAAGAAGGGAGAATCAGAGGCGCTATGGTGACGCCATCTTGCCCTTACCTACTTGATCATTGTTGGCGAACACAGGGCAGTCACAGGGCCAGGGAAGAATGGCCAGGGTTCCTTGTTCATTCATGTTTCTCGAATATCAGCTTTTTTTTTTTTCCTGGCTTGAAGGAAAAGTGTTCCCTGTTTGGACTGTAACTACCATCTCTGGTTACTCAGGTGCACATGTAACATGTTTACCTAACACTGCACGGCCTGCTACCCTCCCATGCATATGTGAACTGGCTTTGGGCTTGTTGTGTGTGAATGAGATACGAGATGACAGAGTGTGAACCCAGCTGGGTGTGCAGCTAGCTGCAGCTAGGCCTGTGCACTTCATCTCAAGACCTCCGGCACCAGGCACAGGGAGAGAGCACACAGGAATGTGGGGACACAGCCAAGAGTGAGTCAGGCCAGGAGAAGGCTCCGAGTAAATAAGACAAGAAGCTGGGCAGTGGTGGCACACGCCTTTGATCCCAGCACTCAGGAGGCAGAGGCAGGCAGATCTCTGAGTTCGAGGCCAGCCTCGCCCCAGGACAGCCAGAGCTACTAGAGAAACCCTGTTTCAAAAAACAAGGCAAGAGTCTTGTGACCTCAGTTTCTTCAGAACACAACAGAATTGTTTTTGAAATGTGTTTTCATGCTCCTCCCACGTGTAGTGAATAGGAGTGAATTTACTTCAGATTCTTCATTACTGTTATGCAGATTGATCAATACAGATTGATCATGGAGTCCTCCCAAAACCAACTAGAAGACCAAGTCCTATATGTAAAAACAAAGAGCCTTTATTCTTACACAAGTTCATGAACTCGGACTCTCTGTGTGTTCAATGTATTGGCGTGATCGGAGAGCCTCAAGCTCAGTTAGAGTTGGGTTTCTATTATAGTAAAAGTGGGTGTGAGGGATTTCTAAGGTGCAGGACCCCTAATTGGCTTACATTTGTCTAGGGGTGTCCTGGTGAAAAGCGATGGGTATGTGTTGGCACGTGATCCTGTCTACAATGGTTGGAACGTTAGGAATTTCCATTGGATGGTCTGTTCCTGGGTGGTGCCTGGATGGTCTCAGTTTGTGGTCTTTTTTGGAACCAGGTATCGCCTTAGGGTAAACTACTGAGACTCAGGCCTCTATTGAGCTTGTCATGGCTGGGTCCTACAATTACAACCGGTTATTGTTATTGTTATATGGCTCTATGGGAAAACATAAGTTTGCCACGTGCAGTCAGACACTGACTCATTCCTGAGACAAAACGCTAAGAACCAACAGTTAAAATTCATTATTTGGCTAATAAGTCCAATCAGGATTTACCAACACAGATTTCCCCTTTTTCACCTTAAAAACCAACAAAAAGTATTGAAAGACCTGGATAAATCCAGACCCCTCTAGCAGGAAGAATAGAGCCAAAAATCTAGGATTAGCCGGTCCAGTGACTCTGTATCAGGAACTAGCTGAAGATAAAGTTAGATTATAGTTTTTTTTCCCCTTAAATACCCCTTCTCCTAGCTACTCGGGGTCGAACTCCCTACCCCTGAGTGGGAAATGAGTTTCGGCCCCAGTGCACTGGTTCCTGTCCTGTGTGTGATTGTAGCAAGGACTTCGTGTGACTGCAGCAAGGACGGTCTCTCGTGAGATCCTGGGGGATCGTGTTATCCCGAGACTTGAGTGAGAGTCTCCCCACTCTGGAGGTCTTTCAGTATTTGCTTGCTTGCTGCTGTTTGCCGTCTGCCTTTGCAGCCTCCCCTACCCTTCTTGCTTGCCCATCTGGGGTAATAAATCTCCTTTGGGCTGAGAATTTCATATCTGAGTATGTACCTCCTATGTTGCCCGCCAGTGCCACCACTGTGCCTCCACCACCACAGCCTGTCTGCCACTTTGACATGTGATTGTGACTGTTTGTAACCCTCAGAATATGAACTGTCTGATGCTCCGAATAAAGTTGTTCTGCCTCTTTTCTGGTGGAAGCTGCACCCCAGCCCCTGGCATCCATGTACCCAAAGAGTCTGGGATGTTCTGGTGGAAGCCCCATGACAATCCCCCTCCCCCATCTCACTCTCCCCAAATCCTACCTCATCTCAGAAAGACCATCAAACACAGAACCTCGCTGGGGGCCTGGAAAATCATCCAGGTGTGTTTTGCCCATTAAACCTGGGCTTGTTCTAATTCAGTTTGATTTGGTCTGATTTGAATTGCTGTGCCTGGGAGAGGATTATCGGGGTACAGAAACTTCTCAGCCTCATTCATAGGCTCCATTCTCCCAGGCCCCACAGGCTTTAGAGCAGTAAACACAGTAGGAAATTGTAAAGGATTTTTTGCGCACCCTGGCAGCTTGCTGTGGGGCTGAGACCACGCGGCAGGTTCCCAAATGAAGGTGGCTGGTCCCCAGTCATGTGGCGGCTGGCTGTTCCCCGGTGAGCAGTGCGGGCAGGCGGTGGGTGGGAGGCACAGAGATAGGCACACCATATGGAATGGAATTGGACATTTATTAGGTGACTAGGTGGGTTATGGAGGGGAAGGAAAAAGGGGAAGGGGGAGAGAGAAGAGAGACAGAAGCGGGGGAAGGGAAGAAGAGGAGAGAGAGGCAGAAGCTGCCTCTCTGAGAGGAAGACAGAAAAAGAGAGTGAGCTCAGGCTGGAAGCTGAAGATCAGCCTGCCTCAGTGGACAGGAGAGGGAGTGGGCATGGCTTGTCTCTTAAAGAGACAGAACAATCATTACAGAAATAATGGGTGCTTCTGCAATAGATGTTTTCCGATTCTCTTTCCAAGAGCAGGAGTTTTCCATCTATGGAAATGTATGGCTTAGGCAAACGTTTGGGTCTCAAACGCAGGCCAGTGGCTGAGGTACCTGTTTTACATATCGAAAGCTGATCTGGCCTCTGGGTTCTCGCAGTATCCCTCAGTCCTACCTGTTACCAGGTACGTGACTGGCATACCCCACCTTCTACTCCGAACTCTCCAGCCCAGGGGATTGTGGGAGCCCACAGTCATTCTATTTCCATCTTGACTCAAGGTCAGAGTTCAAGCTTGTCAAGGCCAAATAACAGGATGCTGTGGGAGTTACCCGCCCACTTGGGCATGGCCTCTTACTATTTATGCCGGTATAAATAACGCATCCAGTCTGTTTTCTGGCTGTGAGATTCGGTTGCTGTTCTCTGTTCCAGCAGAAGATTGTGATTTGTGAGTCTACCCCTAAATAAATAACCCTCTATTATTCTCAGTTCTGAGCTAGAGTGGGATTTCTTTTAAGCATCCTTCTTCATCTGGCACCCCACGTGGATCCAGACTCCACACCTATGGGGTGGACAGCCTGAGGGTTTCACCAGTCCACAGCCCAGAAAGTCTCCCAACCCTGCCTGCTTGGCTTGCTTTTACCTAAGTGGGTTTTGTAAACACCCTCCACCCCCCACCTCCCCACCCCCCACCTCCCCACCCCTCACCTCCCCACCCCCCACCCCCACCGCCACAGCAAAGCTACTGCTTACAGCAACTTGGAAATTTCCCAAGCTCACAAACATCCCCTCCCCCACTGCCATGTTCCATGTGTCGTCTCTTGTGCAGCTTCCGGTTTGTGGTCCCTGCCTGTGAGTTCTGGGCTTCTTGCTCCAGGTATGGAATTGGTTTAATTGCTTTTACTTTGTAAAGCAAAGCATATTTCTCAGTATTTAACCAGTACCAAGGTGGGAAACTAAAGTGGCTCAGGACCGTTCATGCCGCCACTGGTTGCATTGCTGCTAGTGGTGACTCTGCAACCAGGATTAATATTTAAATTATTATTACCTAAAGCAATTTACCAGATCTCATAACAAGTAATTAATAAATCAACATGGCAGACTATATTAACATTGAAACTTTTAGTGACTTTTTTGCTAAGACTATGGATTGTATTCTACAATGTTTATATGGTTATGGTGATATATCCATTTATTGGATATTGGGACTCAGTTTTTTTCTTCATATTATATCCTTAAGAAAGAATGAGATACTTTTGGAAATGATATAGTTTTTACAGACAAATAATGAACAGCTAGTTGACAGGATTAATACCATTAAAAATAAGAAGTTACCTGAAAAAATTAATACTATTGAAAAGGGTAACATTAATTTGACAGACAAAATTGAATCCATGTCTAAGGGTACTGAGAAATTATCTGAAAGAATTTATACTGTTCAATTTGACAATCAAAATTTGTTTAAAAGTTATGATAAGTTAACAGATAGTGTATTTTTCCAGGATGGCAATCTATATACTATCCAAATAATGTCCAAGGATGAGGTATTATCTTTAAAGGAGAAACTTCAGACCTTGGAATCACATGTGCAGAATGAGGGCCAGAAGCTAGGTGCTTCAGTGAAATCACTAGAAATATATAGAGGCCAGGAGACTCAGACTTTACAAAAGATTTGATATGATTTAGGGAAAGTATTGAAGCTGATTAACAGGGAAAGAGGCACAAGGACAGGATTCAACGTCACCAGTAGCTGTCAGAGATGACTTACCCAGGGTTTTAGCTTCCTACCCTGTAATCTACTCTGACAAAGCATCACATTCTAAAGGTCTAAAAGGATCTAAAGAAGGTGATGGATATCTAAAAGAATGCATGATATAAAAGAAATTAAGCAAGCCATAAGCAACATATGGCTTGTATTTCGTATTTGTAAGGGAGATGATAAAGACATGGGCTTCAAGCATTAAGGTGACATCACATGACTTGCTTTAGTTAGTTTCAGAAGTTTCAGTTGTTGTTAAATGTTATTTCATGGAAGAGGCAAAATTTTAGAACAAAAAGGAAAAGCAACAGGACTTGAGACTTTCCAAGATCAAATTCTTGGTGAGGACACTTATGCTGACCCACAGGTTCAAGCTCTTGTCCCTATGCCCCAAAGCAGCCTTAAATGTTTGGGACAGGATTCAAGAACCAGGAAAATGAATTGAATCATATGCCAGGGTTAAACAGGGCCAGAGAGAACCTTTTAGTGACTTTTTACAAAGATTAAAGTTATAAAAATAGGAATAACAGACTGAGATGCTAGATGAGTACTCATGGAATCTTTGGCTTTTGAAAATACTGACTTAGAATGCAGAAAGATAGTTGGGTCTTTAAAGGTTAGATCAGCACCCATGGATGAATGGATCCTGCATACAATGAACATTGAGACATTTGACTATAATACTGAATCTTGGGTAGGAGAAGCAATTTCCAAAGGAATGAGGAACAGCAAAGTGCTAAATGTTTTAATTATGGTAGAATAGGACATATGAGAAGGGATTGTAGACAAGGACTTCCTAGGAATAATGTCTCCTTTGGGAATGGCAAGAATATGAGGACTCAGCCTTCAGGTATATGTAGAAGGTATGACAAAGGCCGACATTGGACCAATAAATGCAGATCAACAAAAGAGAGACAAGGGCAACCTGATACCATTGGAAACTCCTAGGGGTCTCTCACAGGACCCCAAGGCAGAAGTGGTCCAGTTATTCCCAGTCACTGTGGAGGACATGTCTCACCAGGAAAATTAAAAATCCAGAGCCTTCTGTAAAAGACCATAGTGTTCTGGATGATGGAATAAACATGGTGAATAAATCAAAAATTCAGATAGGAAATAGGAAATGTATATTTTGTCAGACTTCTATAAATGATCAAAGACCAAAGCTAAGCATGTGTATAAATAGCATTGTAATTGTGGGTTTGATAGACACAGTTGCAGATGTGCGTATCATTGCTCCAGAATCTTGGCATCCAAATTGGCCTCTTCAAGAGGCAGATATTCAGTTACTAGGAATTGGAACCCTATCTCAAGTTAAACAAAGCATGAGATGGGTTGACTGCATAAAGCCAGAAGGTCAGGGAGGGAAGCTGTTCCTACCCTAAATTTGGGAAATTCCTTCTCTGTCAGAGCATATCTTTGTTAAGATAAAATATTTTGTGGCAACAGAAAAATCATTATCTTTTACTAATAATTTTTTATCATGATCAAATGAAGGACATTTGTTATTCTTAAAAGTTAGTTTAGATTGCATGACCAGGCTATTTGATAAATTATCTCCTTTCCTCATTTGGAAGGCTCTCCTGTTTGAATCTAACCTTTATCAATGTTGATTGTATCTGTAGCTTTGTTTCTCCTGTGGAAACAAAAGCAAAAGTTCTTCCCTAATAAGACATTTCCTGGTTTCCATTCTGAGGTCAACACAGCTTAAAAATATATAGGCTGATTTAATTCAGCCACTTTATTCTATTATCCAGTGTCACTCTGCAACTGTTTTTCCTTTTTTGTTAGTGTTTTAAAAAATTTTAAGTCAATAAAACACTGTGTAATATATCTCTGGAGGTCTTTTATTACCCCTTTCTGTTTATTGAACATATCTTTTAGAGTACGATTAGATCCTTCTATAACCCCTTGCCCTGTAGGATTATGTGGCATGTTTATAATATTATTAATGCTGTAATATGCAAAACACTGTTTTATTTTACTAGAGATATATTCTGGGGCATTGTCAGTCTTAATTTGTACAGGTATTCTTATAATGACCATGGCATTTAATAAATGTGTGATTACAGAATTAGTCTTTTCAGAACTTAAAACAGTATCCCATTAAAATCCTAAGTCTGTGTCTATGATATGTTGCATATATTTTAATTTTCCAATCTATACAAAATGAAACACATCCATTTACCAAGTTTCTTTTCTTTTTCTTTTTTTCCTCTTCTCTTTTCTTCTCTTCTTCCTTTTCTTTTCCTTTTTGACTTTTGGGACAGAGTTTCTCTGTGTAGCTTTGGAGGCTGTTCTGGAACTTTCTCTGTAGACCAGGCTGGCCTTGAACTCACAGAGATCCACTGGCCTCTGCCTCCCGAGTGCTGGGATTAAAGGCATGTGTCACCACTACTCAGACAAATTTCATTTCTTTGAATACCTTTTGGGTTACTTCCTGCAGGTAATGGAGTTTGGTTATACAAAGCACAAGTAGGACATTGCCTTATAAATTCTTTGGCTTGTTGCCAAATGATGGAAAAATCTTTCTTTAAACCCCTGCTATTAATATGGTGTTTCTTAGGAAATCTGAGTCTTCTAGCATATTTTCTACCAATAGATGATCGATTTGATCATTTCCTTGTACTAGAGAACCTGGTAGGCCTGTATGGGATCTCATCTGTTTATATAGGGATGATTCCCATTTATGATTATTAGTTGTTGTTGAATACATAAACAAGGTTTATTCTGAATCATCTGAAATAAGTTCATCTGGTTCAACTTGTAAAACAACTCTTTCTGCATATTGAGAGTCAGTAACTCTATTAAGAGGTTCTGAATAACTGAATAATGTCATGAGAATAGCATATAATCTGATTTCTGAATTGGATCATAATAACTTTGAGCCAGTTTACTTATTTTCCCTGGCTTATAACCTGCCTTTTCTGATTTATTTACATCAGAATAGAATGTAGGGACTCAAAGAAATTGAGATACCTTTTATTATATGAGTGAAAACCCAATTAGTTCTTTTTGTAAACTGAAGTCTTTTGTTTTGGGAATATTTGTTACGAATCTCTCCCGAAGTATTACTGCAAGCCCTTTGCCAATGTTCATTTTCTGTCCATAATGAGGAAATCTTGGCATTAGTGAAAGGTACCACAATTTCTGCTGGTTCTATTTCTGCAATTGCTGAAATCTTAATTTTTTCATCTCAGGATAAATTCAGAAACCTTTTCTACATATATTTTACTCTGTGTGGTAAAAATATCTATTCTTATATATTATCTTCTCTCTGTACTAGAATTCCAGTAGGAGAATACACAGAAGGTAAAATAACCAGAATAAATCAAGCTGGGGATCCAAATGATCCACTTGTGCATCCTGTAATTTCTTTTCTACCAAAGCCAATCGCCCTCATTCTCAACTGACAGTTTTCTTGGACTATTTAAGTCCTTATTACCTTGTAAGTTTTGAAATAAATCACTTAGTTCTTGAGTTTCAATCCAATTGTGGGTTGTAATCAGTTACTATCTCCCAGCAATTTTTGAAAATCATTAATTGTTCATAATTGGTCTCTTATGATTTGTACTTTCTGTGGTTACATTTTCTGTAAACCTATTTATATTCTAAATAATCAGTAGAATCTCCTTTGTGTTTGTTTCAGGAGTAATTTGTAATCCCCAACAAGGAAACATTCTCTTTATCAAACATTTTCCCTAAAATATCTATATCTGAATCATCCAATAAAATATCATTCATGTAGTGGTAAATTATAGATTGAGGAAACTGCTTATGAATTAGTCCTAATGGCTATTATACAAAATATTGACATAGTATGGGGCTGTTTAACATTACTTGTGGAAGAATCTTCTAATGGTATCTTTTAACAGGCTTGAAATTATTATAAGCAGGCCCTATGAAGAAAATTTTTTCTCTACCCTGTTATTGTAAAGGAATAGTAAAAAAGCAGTCTTTTAACTCACTCACTATAATAGACCATCCCTTAGGTAATAAAGAAGGAAAGGGAATTCCAGGTTGTAAAGAGCCCATTGGCTGAATCACTTCACTTATGGCTCCTAAATCTGTTAACATTCTCCATTTCCAGATTTCTTTTTATTTAATGACAAATATAAAATAATTCTAGGGACTGATCAATTCTTTAATATGTTGAGCACTTAACTGCTTCTGTACCAGTTGTTCCAGTGCCTGTAATTTTTCTGATACCAAAGCCATTGTTCTACCCACACAGGTTTGTCAGTTAATAATTTCAGAGGTAACTCAAACAGACTATGACCATCCTTAATAATACCTCTTGTATTTCTTCCAGATGCATTCCTTATTTGATAGTTTGTTTATGAGATTGGGGGAATATTAATCCGTGCTTTCCATTGCTGCAACAAATTATGTCTCCATAAATTCATTGTTATGTTAGCCACATATGATTTTAATTTTTCTATCTGTCCTTTTGACCCTATACACTCACTTGACCTATCCTGCACTTTGTTTTACCCGAGATAAAGTTCCAATCTCTTGAAGCTGAACCTTTACCAAGAGGCCAACCTGGATGCCAATATGTTGGGGCTATTATTGTTATATCTGCACATGTGTCTACCACACCCTTAACTTCTAGGCTGTTTATTTGTAATTTTAGCTTTGGTCTTTGGTCATGGGTAGAAGTTTGCAAAACACTTGCTTTATGGTTTCTCCTGAAAATCTTGTTTTATCTACTGATGTTTTCTCGCATCCAGAGCAGTATGGGTTTTAACAATAGGCATTAAATCGTTTAACTGCTCTGAAGAGGGACTTCCCCTATTCTGGCAGAGAATGGTTGAACCAAATTTGATATTGGGACCTGATGTGGGAAGTGATGTATGCTATGAATATGCTTTATTGCTATTAGTTAATAAAAAAGCTGCTTTCAGCCAATGTTTACTTAACAGAGTAAAGCCAGGCTAAAAGAGATACATATAGAGAGTACGTGGAATCAGGAAGAAGCCATGTAGCCACCGCCAGAGACAGATGCACTGAAATTTTGTTGGTAGGCCACAACCTCGTGGTGATGCATAGATTAATGGAGATGGGTTAGTTTAGGATATAAGATCAAGCTAAAAATATGCTTAAGCTATTGGCCAAACAGTATTGCAAATAAAATGGTTTCTGTGTGATTATTTCAGGGCTGAGCAGCCAAAAACAAACTAATAGCCTTCCCCTTATAGGGACCCACAGGAGGCCCCTTCAGGCCATTTCCCTGATGACAAATGGTTATCTTGCCTGTCCCTTGTTGATCTGCGTTCATTAGTCTATTACCAGCCTTTTGTCACACCTTCTACATATTGGAGAAAGCTGGGGCCTTTTGGTTGAAACATTTCTAGAATGAACATTATTTTTAAGAGCACCTTGCCTACAATCCCTTTTCAGATGTCCTTGTTTGCCATAATTAAAACATCTAATATTTTTATTATTAATTTGTTTATTGGTAATTTTAGAAAGCAGTGCTCCTATCCAAGTATCATTAGTAGTATGGGGTCCAATATCAACTCTATTTCAGATCTATTCTCCTATGGGTGTTGATCTTGCCTTTAAAGGTCTAATGACCCTTTTGTATTTTGAATTAACATTTTCAAAAGCCAAAGATTCAATTAATATTTGTCTAACACCTATATCTAATATCATTCTATTTACAGTTGATGTCAATCTTTGTAAAAAAAAAAAAAAGACAGCGAAGACTTCTTTCCTGATTCTTAAGCCCCATCCCAAGCATTCCAAGGTGCTATACAGCATAGAACCAAGATGATCATCAAATATAGCCTGTCTCGCAAATCAGCATTCTGACCCTCACTGCAAATTTGGCCTTGGGATGTCTCATGACCTCTCACCCGACTTCATTGTTCCTTGGCCCTAGGTTCCTCTCTCCACCATGTTCTCCATTGTAGCTGAGGGCCAGCTTCCAGTACTGCTGAACTACATCCTTCCAGTCTTGTGGAATAACTCTGTTTCTAGTTGCCTACGAATTTAACATTTGTTTTACAAAGGGTGAATATATACCATATAAAATGACTATTTCCTTAAATCTTTTCAAATCTACCATTTCTACGGGATTTCAATTAACTTCTGCATAACCTTGGGGCTTTTTAAAAAAAAAGATTTATTTATTTATTATGTATACGGTGTTCTGTCTGTGTGTATGCCTACAGTCCAGAGGAGGGTGCCATGTCTCATTATGGATCATTGTGAGCCATCATGTGGGTGCTGGGAATTGAATTCAGGCCCTCTGGAAGAGCAGCCAGTGCTTTTAACCTCTGAGCCATTTCTCCAGCCCACCTCACCTGGGGCTTCTTATCATTTAGTGGTCATTCTTATATGGTAACTGGATTTCCACCCCCCGCCCCCGTTTTGGTTTTTGAGACAGGGTTTCTCTATGTAACAGCTCTGCCCTGGGACTCACTCTGTAGACCAGATAGACCTTTGAGCTCCCAGAGATCTGTCTACCTCTGCCTCTTGAGTGCTGGGATTAAAGGCGTGCGCCACCACCGCTCAGTTGGTAACTGGATATCTTAAGGTTGGTGTTCTAATAACCTTAGGCCACTCCTCCTCAGTTTCATCCTGCAATGGTGCAGTAGGTTCTAGTCTAAGTTCCTGTTTGTGTGTGAATATTTTTCTTGTTTTCATTAATAGGTCTTTCTAAGGCTTGTATCTTATCAATCAAATTATATTTGGCCCAATTATCAGAACACTTTGATAACAGTAATCACCAAACTGGTAGTAATTACAGTCGACATTATGTCAATCCCAGTTAGGTCATTTATCCCCTCAATTAAATTTTCCATCAAACGATCCATAGTAGCACGATACAGGGTCCTAGCACCCTGCATTGTGATGTTTCCCATTCCTAATATGGGAAAGATCTCCCCTAGAGGGTTTCTCTGGTATCTAACCAAATCTGCTGACTTTTCTGTTAGTCTGCTGTGTCAAGCCCTGTCCTCACTTTTGGAGTCCTGACAAGCATCAGCTCTCTGCTGTAAATGCTTGGGTAGAGAGACCACAGCTGCAGCAGATCCGGCTGGCATGACCCCTCCCCCCAGTCTGTCTGGTCTTACCATGCATCGGAGCCCCAAAATGCTGCTTTGCCGTCACCGCAGTGGCCTGGCTACTGAGACTGTAGCCTGGCTTGAGTTCTCTTCCCCAGACAGTGACTCTGTAGCTGTAGCTACATCTCTATTGTTCTGATTCAAAGGCCAGAAAACCTGCGAGCTCAGAGAGTTAGAGTAGCAACTGGCTGACTTTCTCTCTCAGCTGGCATCCTGGGAACCTCTCTCCTTCCACACTGCCCCAACTAAAAAAACTCATGCTAAGTTCCTCTCTGCTACCCCTGTCAAAAAATTGCTAACCCTACCTGAGTCCAGGCTAATTTTATTTAATTAATTCAAATGCAACATATCTTTACATAGTTAACAAGAGCAGCATAAACAAATATAACACATCTTTGCCTACTTAAACAAATATTTCATAACAGCTATGTGTTTGTGTGTGTATGTGTGTGTGCGTGTGTGTGAAATAAACCTGAAGTAGGGCTGTGAGGGTAGATTCTTCAAGTACATAATATTCTGGTTCCGACTTGACCTTGCTCTGGCACAAGTTGAAATACAGCCTGAGCGATGAGCTTGTCTTTCTAGTCAGGTCTTTTACCAGCAACTCAAACACTCAGCTCCCACCCTCCGCCACACTTTGGCCATCTTCTTCCTTTAGGTTCAAATACTAAAATGGGAGTTTGAACCTGAGCTGACGAAGATATGCCCAGCAATACCGCTGCCTTTGTCCTCCTCCCCAAGATCTGCCCAGCTTTTAACATGACCGATCTTCGTTATTGGGCTGTTGGGCATCAAAACTAGGGCCTCATGTATGCCAGACAAGTGTTCTTCTGCTGAGCGGTCCTGTGTCAGGTTTTACAGAGCTGCCAAAGCTAAAACCCATGATTTTTTAGGCGTTCTGGGCACCAGTGGCATTTACTTCAACAAGATGTTTGTTAGACATGCAGGTGGCCATTCACAGCCAGCTTTCCACTTGGGATCTGCAAGGGGCTCCAGGGATAGCATAAGGGATAGATCAGGGATAGCCTAAGGGATCTTCAGAACACCTAAATGATGATGCCCGGGGGACCGCAAGCCTGTAAGTCAAGCCTGTTCACCCACAGCCTTTACCTGCTTCCATTGCTGTTTATGGCTTCATGAATCTTTTTCAGTGTATCATAAACAACAGAATAGCATGATTATTTCCAGGTTTGTTTGTCCCTTTGGGGCTAGAGTCTTGCATAGTCCTCACCGGATCTCACACTTGCAACCCGTTCTTAATCTCCTGTGTTGAGATTGCTGGGATTGCAGGGGTTAGTAGAACATATATTTTAAAAGATGTATCCATTTTTATTTTATGTGCATGAATGTTTGTCTGCATGTGTGTATATGCACCATGTGTGCAGTGCCCATAGAGGCTAGAAGAAGGTGTCAAAGCCTACGAACCTAGCTACAGGTGATTGGGAGCCACTGCCAATGCTGGGAATCAAACCCGGGGCCTAGGGAGAAATGGCAGCCACTCTGCCCACTATGCCATTTCTCCAGCCACGGTTGGCAGAATAGTTTTTATTTTAATCTAGGGAGATGTGTTCTTGCCTGTTTGGGGCCATATATAGTATCATCTAACTTCTTATGTCTTTTGCATCATTGAAACTGTTGGCAAGCTTTGGACTCTGAACGCCTAGAGAAAGCGGTGCCCATCAATCAGCCCTCTTACGACATCTGTGAGTGACTGGTTCCAAAACCTTGGATACTAAAATCTGTGAATGCCATCTTGGTATAAAATCTACATACCGCCCGTGCCTGTCCTGCTGGGTCCTTATTTTTAGATTCCTAGTGATACTTAGTACAATACAATGACTTTGTAAAACGCTGTTGCGTGAATTGTTTAGGAAATAGGAAAAGAAACATTTATACATGCTAACTATAGATACTTCTTTAAATAAATATTTTTAAATTATTATTATATTATTAGTGTGTGTGTATGAGAGAGAGAGAGAGAGGACAGCTTGTAGGAGTTGGATCTCTCCTTCCACCAAGCTGGTACTGAAGACTGAATTTAGGTTGTCCGACTTGATGGCAGGCACTTTTATACGCTTAGCTGTCTTGCCAGCTACTCTGACTACTACCGATTCACAGTTGGCTGAATGTGGGTATGCGCCACTCGGGGGTAGGCAGTGCTGACTGTAAACCTCGCAAGCCTGGCTATGCTGGGATGTTCCCTGTAGCATTCAAGGTGTCAGGATTGGAGACTATAGAAAACAGGTGCTGTCAGTTGTAACCTCCTTGTTGAGCCACTGGGAAGAATGCATTTCCCCTGGGTATCAGAGGGCACAGGTGTCTGTCTGCTTCCTCTTCCAAGGTGAAAACCTTTTGGTTAAAGAATCTCTTCACCGAGATCTTAGAAGAAACTGCCTGGTTACACTGGCTTACCCATCAGGTTTTCAGGTGGAGCTAACATCTACTTGTCCAAAACAGGGCCAGAGAGGATCAGTCTCCATCGGTGTCATGGAGAACGTTCTGCGTAACGGACAGCAACATTCAGCCTGCGATGGGGCAGACCCTGGTTTTTGCCATTTATGAAACTGTTTCCTGCTTCCTGCCTTGTGTAAGTTCAGGCTTGTGTTCCTTTGTTTAGAAGACATATGGAAATAATCCCCTAACCAAGGCACAGGGTGCCATCTGGGGCTCCGCATTCTTGGGATTCACACAGGGAAGAAGGGTGTACCTGGGGCAGCCCTGCCCTCTCGCTCTGCTTCATGGGAGACGTGAAGGGGAATTTAAAACCTATTTCGCAAACTTAAAAATTAGTTAGAAGCAAAGGAGGGATTTCAGACAGGGTCATTAGTTTCTGTTTGCAAAAGGAATTGATTGGGTCTTGGTTTCGCAGTTGAAAGTCAAACAGCAATTGAACAAACAAAAGGAAAACCAGCACCTTTGGTTCCCAGCAGCACTTACTGAGCGAACATACTGACACTGTGATTTTAATAACATGTCATTTATTTAAACCAAAATCAGTGTAAGCTTTCAAAGAGTGGATTTCAAAGATTTAAAAAAAAAAGTAATGTTCTCAACAAACTTTTTTTTTTCAATTTCTTTAAAAAAAAAAACAACTAAATTATATTTTCCAGGAAAGGGGGTTTAGACTCTAACATGGAAACTGTTCACTTAATGACTCCTCCACCTCTTTTTCACCTCCTCCTTCAACTCTTTCTTCCTTCTCCCTCTCATCCTCCTCCTCATCCTCCATTTTCACTTTCTTTTCCTTCATTTTTCTAGGCAGGGTCTCTCCATGTAGCCCAGACTAGACCTGAATTCTTGATCCTCCTGCCTTAGCTGGAGTTCGTTAACTTTAGATTCTTATATTCAAAAGCGAACTCAGTTTGGGGATTGATTGAAATGCTATAGAGCCTGGATAAGATAAAACTGAGCGGCGAAAAGGCAAGAAATATACTCAGATTAGATGAGCAGCGTGCGCGTATCCAGTCATGAGGTCTTCGTGGCCCTCAGGGATTCGGTAAGGTGACCATTTTGCTTCTCAGGTTCAACACATATTGTGTTATTTGGGGACTGGCACAGATCCTGCTTATGAACAAAATCAGAAAAGATGCCTGTCTACTCATTTCCAACTCTGTTGCATGTAGGTGAAGGGGTTTTGCCAAGAATGTGGAGGAAGCTAGGAAGGAGGCACTACAGACACAGTGGCCAGATTCTTTCAGACCACTGATGAGCGCAAGTCCACTTTGGAAGCATAAAACCCAGATGAAAGTGGCAAATAATTAGCCAACGTGAACTAGGGAAAGAAGCAGAGGTGGTATTGGAGACACTGGACACAGGCCTGCATTTGAGAGCCCAACCCATCCTTTAGTAATTGTGCTGCCGTGTCTAGTAAGTAAACTGTGAGCAAAAATGTCTTTCCTCTGCTTTTTCTCTCCCCTCTCCTTTCTTCCCAGTACCGGAGATGAGATCCAGGGCCTCACACATGCTAAACACACCCGGTCACTGACATCCACCGTTTTGATTACTGTGAGGGTGGGATACAAACAACGGAGTCCAACTGTGTGGGAAACACAACGCAGGGGGGGCATGTATGCAAAGAAACCAAAGTGGTTAAAATGCATACGTGTGAGGGGCCCAGAGCATCACTCTTAATCTGCACCTGTCAGCATAACGCAGTGGCAGGGGCACCTGAATCAACACGCCAAGCATCTGTGATTATCGGGATTGAAGACTTCAGTTCTGAAATCCTGGAGATGGGAGCTCCCACAGCCTGTGTGGCAGGGGAGGGAGCGCGGTGTGTCATCACAATGACATGAGAAAGACGACGTGCCTCTTAGTCGCCGAGCTGCCCGCTTCCAAAGAAGCCCCAGGGCTTCAGTAAAAACACGCCGCAGGCGATGGTGGCGCACAACTTTAATCCCAGCACTCGGGAGGCAGAGGCAGGCAGATCTCTGTGAGTTCGAGACCAGCCTGGTCTACAAGAGCTAGTTCTAGGACAGGAACCAAAAAGCTACGGAGAAACCCTGTCTCGAAAAATTAAACAAACAAACAAACAAACAAACAAAAAAAACCCCACACAAGCCTCAAAGCGGTGCATTGATTATTTTATTAATTCCTTCTTTTTACATTATGGGAAACATTCATGTATTTACAGATTGTTGGTTGTTTTTTTTTTTGACCACACACAATCTAGGTAAATAAGCCTATGAAATTCCAATTCAGAAAGCCATAAAAATCTTCCCCACCCCTCCATCTGAAGGCTTTCAAATGAATCTTTTTTTTCCCCAAACCAAAATAATTTTTAAAAATTACATTAGGGAATTCAGATATGCTAATGATTTACATCCAGTTATTTAAAATATGCATCTAGACATGTTCTTAAAAAAGAAACGGTAAATTCACAAGGATAAGGCTTAAATGAAAGCATACTGCACAGGAAAACATTAAGGGAACATCTATAAATAACAGAAATATATTACAAATAAATTAGCTCTATTTACCATTTCAAATATTAAAAATCTTTAATCCATTTCTTCATCTCTCTTTACAAAAAGGTTATGTGAATTGTATGGAAACATCTGCAAAAAATATAATAAATACTTAATTTATTTGAACGTATTTTTTTTTGTTTTGTTTTTGATGAGGGAGAAAATTTTCTTTTGTAATCCCCCCCGCCCCAAGAAAATGCCCAACACCTTTATACCAAAGTTAAACAAAATAAGTAATTTTTCAGGGTACATCCGCTGTTCGTTATGAACTAAAAAACATCTCTACAAATTACATCAAAAAGAATAACACAACAGAGGTGATGCTCACAAGATGTCAGTTTCCGGGTCCAGTGGATAACAAGCTGTATTGTGTGGGGGTCAGGTCCTAACGTCAATAATTAGCTTTTTTTTTTTATAAAGTGTTTGTACAGATTAAACTGTGTTTTTCAGGAAGGCAAAGGTTGTGATGCCCTGCAGGCGTTCAGCTAAAAGATTTAAAATTCTTACCAAAAATAGCTTATGAATATACAAATGCCACTCACTTAGACAAGATAACTAGGCCTTCTCTCGTCCCTCTTTAAAACAGCCTGGGCCAAATCAGTTTCCAAAGAAAACCCTGCAGGAGTATCTGGGATCACGTTAGAACCTGAACACTACCTCAGGGCAGGGAGCTGTAGTCCTGACAGTGGATCTAGAATAGCTGCTTCCGGTGAATTCCAGTCTTTCTCTGGTGAGTGTGACCACGGGCTACCCAAGGGGACAGTTGGCCTTACTCCTGCATACTTCCCACAGTATGTAAAGAGAAAGTGTCTTTTTTTGAAACTAGCAAATTCTTGAAGCCTACGGATCTCTGCTCCAGTTGAGAAAGCACTGACTTTGTCTGCCATAGTTAAAAGTTGTTCTGTTGATGTTTTTGTTAATAAGTTAGTAGCCCTTTTCTTGTAAACCACAGCAGGGAGCGAACATTTGTGCCCTGTTAGTAAAGGCAGCTCAGAGCACCAAGGGCTCTGAGAGGTAGCGAATCCTCTAGTGGTTTTAGAGTGTGTCTGAAAATAGTGCTTGCTAGACCCATCGCTTCTCTGAAGTTTGTAAAGAAAATTAAATTAGCACCTGGCTATGAGAGTGTATGTTTTTAAGCGTCTCTGGTGCAAGCGTTTTGTTTGTTTGTTTCTTTTAAGACTTCCATTTTTCAATGGCAAAATTTAGGTTGCAAGCTTGACATAGTATGTGGCTGACCCTTTCAGATCGCCACATTCTGAATATTTAAACGGCTACAAGTAAGGGCGTTTGAAGACTTCAGCAGGAGGCCAGTGCTCACAGCCATCCACCACGACTAACCTGCAAGCCAAGAGAAAGTCTGGAATCCAACCCAAAGCACGGATTTCTATCAGCGTTTACGACTTCCCTTTCTCCTTACAGCTCTTGGTCCCTGCGCATCGAAAGACTTCTCTCTACCTGGAACTTCGGGATCATGATGGCAGCTCTTTGGAATGAGGCGGCATGACAACTGGGGTAGACAACCTTTTTAAGTTTATTCCTTTGCTAGAGGAGGAAACCCCGTGCTGGGGACACGTGAACCCTGTACGGGAGCGAGGGGAGAGCCCTGAAATATGACGTGCTGGGCTAAACTAGACAGGTATGTAGCCTTCGAAGGGGTGGCAGGGAACCGGAACTCTTCTCTGGAAATGACCTGGCCGTCTTTCGGAAGCACAAGTGTTCTTACGTGTGTGTGAAATCTTAAGTGAGCCCACGCGAATGGACATTAAACTACCTGAACCAACTCTTTCTCCCCCGCCCCCTCCCCCCCATTTAAAAACCACGGCCGTGACATTATAATACACAGAGTACAAGAAAAGTTGATAAAACATTTCAGGTCTAAATTTTCTTAATAATAAGAGAAATAAACAGATTCCTTATATAGGATCTTAAACCTTCCTTTGCCTTAACTTTCTTCATTTTATTGCCGTTCAGAATAGATTAATTTCCCTGAAAGATCGAATTTACAATCTTCTGCTGATTGAAACATCTGAAGCGGTTTGAATGAAGTACCAGAGAGGCAGTTTGTACAGCTGCGAAGATACACACTTTACCCTTCTCTCCTCCAACACCCAGGCCCCCAACCCCAGGTCAGCTTTGGTCCCTCTCTCTTGGTCACCATGGATTCCGACAAGACGGTGTGATTTCTGATATAAGAAATAAAGCGATCTGCCTGCTTGTAAAAATAACTGTTTGGGGGCAAATAAAGGGACGCGAGCCCTCGCTTCTTTCACGTGGAAGACGGTTAAGTCTCAGAGGATACCGGGTTTCTGAAATACCCTATGGTTTTATATTGCTGAGTTCTAGGGACACACTAGCTTGAAAGAACTGAGGAAGGTGAGTGACCTACAAGGTGTCTTTTCTACACAGGTGGGTTTGCTTGTTCCAGAAAAGAAAGGGTTTGGATGTCTGCATGA
Organism: Microtus pennsylvanicus; assembly: GCF_037038515.1. Lineage (NCBI taxonomy): Eukaryota > Metazoa > Chordata > Mammalia > Rodentia > Cricetidae > Microtus > Microtus pennsylvanicus. The sequence goes on along the minus strand of NC_134600.1, from coordinate 19,111,251 downwards.
GGCTTCAGGACAGGGGAGCAAAGCTCGGTGGAGAAGATGGGCCAAGCGGTCCAGGAAGCGGGGCGGCTCGGGGGCGGCTCCTGCGCGAGGAGGTCAACTACGCCAGGACGGTGGCGGTCACTGAGCTCAGAGACGGAGGGGAACGGGGAGGTGGCCGAGGGCAGGGCGGCGGGACGGTCCTCTGCGGCGCTCAGAGCCGGGTCTGCGCCTCGGGGATGTAGATCTCGATGCTCTCCGCGCTCTCGGTGGCCGAGTTCTGGCGGACCGACGCGGCACGCTTGGCAGCCATCAGGCGCTTGCGGGCCTCCTGGCGCTGCGAGCTCTCCAGCGAGCGCTCCCGGATCAGCGGCGCGGGGCCCTTCGCCGGCTTCTTTGGCACTGGAGGAGGGGCCCTTCGCTCCTGATCAAAGCAGAAGGTTCAGGACATTACACAGCTTCTCAGGACAAGCTTGGGAAAGACTGGGATAGGTCAGTAGTTCGAAAACACATACACTTCTTTTTTTTTTTTTTTAAACCTAAGGACGGTTAGTTCTGATCTGCACACTGTATATATGATTTCTCTTCATTGCTCTGGCTTGGATATTCAAAAGATGCGGGAAAACAAAACAAAACAACAACAACAATAACAACACATAATCTCTTACACTTAAGGTCGAGGGGAAAACTGCATCGCAGAACTAGGCCTTTCCACGGCAGAGTGTGGGCATTTAAAGTGCAGCCCTGCAAGGGGCTCCGTGCACCTCACAGTGAGGGTGGCTCTGTCTGCAACCCCCCCAGACTATTCCTGGCGCTAGCAGTGGGTCAGGAGATCTCAACAGCTACAGAATGAATTAGAACTCTAAGCTGTATCTTTATGAGGAGCATCAGGTAGGAGAGCTTGGGTTCGAGAAAAAGCCCCTGCTACTCCCTCTCTCTCTCCCTGGCCTTCTCCCTCCGCCTCCCCAGCCTTCCCTTCCATTCCTTCCTATTATAAGATAGTGTTTTTAGGCTACAATGGTGCCATCGGGAGTTACACCTTTTTTGCACAACACACAGCCATAGATTGTACAGGGTCACCGGGGTGTGGGGGTGAACAACTGGTATTTCCTACTCTGGGGAGGATTTTTCCAGGACAGCCGTCCCTAGGGGTTTCAGCACGCTTGTGGTAGCCCTGAAGACAATCCCAACTTGTTATCAAAGCTGAGCACAGGACTGGTAAAGGCCATGTCTCTTATCAGCAAACTCCGAAATGGTATTAGATCTTTTCTAATCTACAGCAAAATCCAGCCACTCACGCCTTCATGATAACCGTACAAGGGGAAGGAAAGGCATCTAAACCACAAAGGGTGCTTTTAAGGAGAGAGATGTTGACCTTCTGGGCTCTGCAACAGTCCACAGCAACCCCACATTTCCACTTAGATAAAACACCCTGCATCCTTATGAAATCAAACGTGAAGTTTATCATGAAGGTACTGAGTATCCGACTTAACATTGATGCTCAGTACAGCGGGTCCTCCTTGCTTGCCAGGGAGAAATGCAGAGCTCAGTATCATCACACTGGGCTTTGGCCCGTGCTTGTTTAAAGTGGACTGTGTTGCTGACGGACAAAAAGGGAGAAGATAGAGTACAGTCTCCCACCACCTCTGTCTCTTCATCTTTTGTTTCCCTGTCAGGTTCATGAGATGATGAAAGAAAGGCTCTGATCATAGGCAAAATGCATTGTTAAAAACTTAAAAAAAATAATTAAGCTAATAATTTATTATTAGGTTACATACCAATAAATCACATGTAACGATTTCTTTGCATCACTTCTTCGGGACATTTGTAATCTTCCTTGTGGGATAACTGGTGGATATTTTTAAAAGTATGAATATTGGAAGCTTTTTAGTCATTTTTCTTTCTTTGCACACTTTATTTTTTTTCAAAACAATAATATTAAAGAATCAGTAGGTGAGAAGTTAGATGGAGCATTCCTAAATTCCAGCGTGTGTACACGTGTGTATTCTTTTAAGACCAGTTTGCCAGCAGACAGTTTCACACATAAAGAAAACTAGATGAAGCACAACGTTTGGCTTCTCAAAGCAGAGGCCACACACACACATCGATAGTACTTCAAGCTTGGTTCTAATCCCCCCAGTTGGATGGCCATAGACCTAGAGGTGGTGGGTAGTGGTGACGACATTGCCCTCCTTTGGGACTGGGTTTGTCCTGGGTGCCCACTGACCCCATACACCCGGAGAGGATGGGCAGCATCCTCTGCTGTTAGTTCTTGATGGGTCAGGAGACCCCAAAGGGCAGGGCTCTCTCTGCTCCGAGCAAATAACCAGCCTTCATTTTCAGGGGTATCTCTTGGAACTATTTGACCTCGGTTCATAGAAGAACAAAAGTTATTTAAAAAAAAAAAAAAGACAAACCTCATACAGAACAGATCAGCCTGGAACGGCAGACATGAGATACTTATAGAAGCCTGGTAGAACCACAGTAATCAAATATGAAATTATGATTGATTAATTAAAATAATTTAAGCCTTTATTTCTAAACTGTTGCATGAAGATTCCCAGGGAACAATACTGCCCCAGGCAAATCAATCAAAGTTAGGAAAAAAAATCCCAACACTTAAGATGACTACCAGTCTCACAGGGAGCATTTAGACTGGGGCGCCAGTGACTTCTTCGTTACTCTGCTTGTGAGACGACTGTCAGCCAGGTACTGCTCGGAAACATGTCCTGAGCGTGGAACTGAACTCTGGGGAACCATACACCAAAGAGGTCACTGATTTTGGTTTAGAAAGCAAAACTGGAGGCGGTTCCTTCCAGTGTCTAAGGGGGTTCAACTTAAAGTTTAATTAATGAGAGAAGACAAAGAAAGAAAAAAGAAAGAGAAAAAGAAAGAAAGAAGGACAGGAAGAAGGAAGAAGAGAAAGAAAAGCCACATTCCCACTTTCCAATTCACAAAGACAGGTTTTTCTTCGAAAGTATGCCTGAAACACATTACAGATAATATCCCAAGTGGTTAGTATGTAAACATTGCCATTCCAATGACATGGACACGATGCCAGCTCCATTTCACATGGTGAACAGAAGGGCTGAGTGCAGAAGCCTATTTAGACTGTCCAGGGTTTGTGCAGCTTTTTAAATGGACCATACAAAATCTACATTGTTCTACCTTCTTGTCAAGAAGATCCATCTGTTTCCAATTATTGGCCTTTAACTGATGAAGTTCGTCAAATTTCATACTAATATTTTCTATGGACAACTGCAGCATGTCCCAAAACCCCGCCAAGTCCTGGGAAGTGGGTCTCGGATGCGCATTGGGATTCTGTGCAAAAGAGAGAAAAATATAGATGATTTAGAGGCAGCAGGATGGCAAACGGGGGCCACAAATGCATTTTCAAACATTTCAAAGAACCCAAGGAGGCCGAGTTCCTTTTGGCTTTCAGATAAGAGATAACAGTGAGGCTACCAATAGGGATTTTCTACAGGCCCCCATCCCAGTCCCTGATTTTCAAATGTCAAGGCTGTAAAATTCCTCATCCTTACAATAGCATGGTTGTTTCAGTCTGATAAGTGGGGGAGAGTCTAAACATTTGAAACAAAACATCCCAGAATGCGTTATCTCTTCCTGGATACATTTTTAAACAATAGATTCAAATAAAAATACTGCCTTGAAAATAAAACCATGTGTGATTTCATGCCACACAGTTTATCGGGAGAACAGACGAGAATTCTAGAGTGAGATTAGTTTTAGCACTCATGTTGGGTAAAATATTAGGGACAGAATGAATAAGCAACAAGGAACTTTTTAAGTACTTGGTTCTCGAGGCTTCTCTGGTGCCCAGAATTCAAATATTCAAATTGAATATTTGAAGCAAATGGTCAACCGTTGTTGGGAGCAGTGAGACCCCAGATCCTGAATTTCTTGTTATCCCCTGATCTGAGTGCCTACAGCTGCTCTGAGCACGAGACCTTCAGGAGTTCCTGATGGCAGGAGAGTGGTTTCTGGTGGGTTTGGCTGGGGCGTGGCTATCTCTATATAATCTGCCCCTGAACACAATAAAGGGGGCATTCTTGGGGGATTCAAGGATGACCCGTGTCGCTGTCTCTCTGTCTGTGTGTGTCTGTGTATTCTAACCTCCAGCCCCCTTGCCCGAAGCTTGCGAACTGGGTGCCAGCGCACAGAGTGCAGACACGGGGGCGCGGTGTGCGGCAAACCGTGGATATCCACAGGTAGTCCTTGAAATAGATATGTGTTCAGTGATTGAGACGTTACTGGTATATATAATAACGAATCATTTTATCACATGACACATTGGAAGTTAGCTAGTTTTAAATATAGCAAATGTCAGAAAACTTTATCTTTACACATACATATGCATGCTGATAATAATTCCCTTTTCAGGATCGCAAATATCCTTCAGTGTTTAAGAACTGATGTTTTGCCAGCCGGTAGTGGTGACTGCCTTTAAACCCAGCACTTAGGAGGCAGAGACAGGTGGATCTTTGAGTAACAAGGCCAGCCTGGTCTATAGAATGAGTTCCAGGAGAGCCAGGACTAAACAGATGAACACTGTCTCGAAAAACCAAACCACTACCAACAAAAAGTTTTTTATAAAGAATCATTCAAAATTTTTATTATTGTCATTAGGGCATAGTGATACACCCCTTTAATCCCAGCACTTGGGAGGCAGAGGCAGGTGGATCTCATAGGAATTCAAGACCAGCCTCGTCCACACAGTGAGTTCCAGGATACCCAGAGCAAGAGAGTGAGACCCAGTCTGGAAAAAAAACCTCAAAAAACAAAAACTAACAAACCAACAAAAATTATTATTATCAAGAATACACGCATACATGCGTGTTTGTGCACATGTGTGTGTCTGTGTGTGTGGTGTGCATGCTACAACGTGTGTGGAGGTCAGAGGACAATTTGCACATACATGTGTGCGTGTGCAAATGCGGGTGCTTGTGCCTGTGGTATATATGCTACAACAAGCGTGTGGAGGTCAGAGGACAATATGCATGTACATGCGTGCATGCGCACACGTGTGTGTTTGTGCATGTGGTGTGTATGCTACAACATGCGTGTGGAGGTCAGAGGATAATACACACACATGTGTGCATGCGCACAGGTGCATTTGTGTGTGTGGTGTGTGTGCTACAACAAGCGTGTGGATGTCCGAGGACAACTTTATTGAGTTGGTTCTCTCCTTCCACCTTTGTGTGGGTTTCAGGGATTTAACTCCGGTCATCAGGCTTGAGAAGCCAGCTCCACTGAAGCCGGCCGAGAGCTGACTTTTGTTAGTTTGCTTGAGAGTGTTCTGTATGATTTATGCTGGCCTGGAAAGCTCCACCTTTCTATCTCGGCCTCCTCAGTGGAAAGACCTGGCTCGGGAGTTGACTTTCTTTGTCCCTGTAAGCTGTAATCACTGTCGTTGCCTAACACCCTTTGCAAAAGCAGCTGAAGGCTTCCCAGTCAGACAGCAGGAGTTGCCCTCCCGTCCACGCGGCAGGGCTTCCGGCCGGTGTCGTTTCTCCTTATTTCTTAGTAGTAGAAACAACTGTGCTGGGCGGTGGTGGCACATGCCTTTAATCCCAGCACTCGGAAGGCAGAGGCAGGCGGATCTCAGTGAGTTCGAGGCCAGCCTGGTCTACAGAGCGAGTTCCAGGACAGCTAGGACTGTTGTTACACACAGAAACCTTGTCTTAAAAAACCAAAACCAAAGCCAACTGTAAACCCCCATGTCCTATGATAACTAAGGCCAGCTTGGACATTTAAAATTAACCTCACGAAAACGGTATCATCAGAATTTCAGAAAGCGTCAAGGTTGTGGGGTCATCCAGTTGTTTAACAAGGTTGGAAATAGCATTTACATAGGAAGATGAGCAAGAGTGACGGCAAATAAGGACGCCGACGTGCACACGGTTCTGAAACAACGCACGCCGTTCTTTGGAATGAATAAATTATGGAGTTTTTAGGTGCTTGGCAATATTATAATCTATCCCAGGGACGAGAGTGAGTGTGGCTTTAGAGGTACATGCTCAAGACCATGGGCTCAGTCTTCGGCACCTAAGCCAGAACAAAGCAAAATAAAATAAATACAACAACTTAGTCTACCACTAAGTAAGCTGGAGCAAGAACTCCCAAGTTGGAGGCTTACACTGCAAGCAACAAAAGACCAAAAGGGCTAGGCAAACAACCCCCCAACATGCAGAACGGATAGGCAGACTGAGAAAGCTCATCTCACTACTTCACGGTTTCACAATTAGTCAGCCTTATCCACAGTGGGAAACTAAACAGTTAATATTTTGGAATGCAGTGACACTTTCTGGGTCATGCGTTTTTACTATTGTATTGTTTTAGCACCAATGAAAGGAATAATACAGATTGAGCTTCTTATCTGGCACCCTTGGGACCAGATGTCGAGATGCTAGAGTTCATAGGATTTGGATGTTTTCCTGTCCACAGTGAGATATTTTGGAGACAGAATACAAGTCTTAATGTGAAATGCATGCATATGTCATGTACACCTGTACACACAGTCTGAAGGTTGTTATATATATTTTTTAATGTACCTGTATTGACTGTGACATGTTCTATGAGGTCAGATGAATACAGTATCAATGCCTTGGTGTCCCCAAAGCTTTAGATTTTACAGAATTTCTGATTTTAGATTTCTTTGGTTTGGGCATAGTCAACCTCCAGTTTTAGTAGCTTCTAGAGTGCTTAAATCAGTATCGTGGGCAACTCGGTCTTCCCCCCAAAGGAATCTCTTTGCCCCGTGTTGTCAAACAAACAAATGAGAAAAGAGAGCTTGTAAGCGCTAGCCACTCTCTAACTCAGCAGTCATGAGTCATGTGACAGGGTAGTGGAGTCTAGACAGACCATCTCTGAGATCAGAGGGACAGTCGGGGGTGGCCCCCTGGTTTAGTGTGGCTGGGATAAAACAAATTTCGTCCATTCACTTTAAGCTTGAGAATCTAGTCGGGAATAAATAAGTTTTCAAACTATCTTCTTTTTTTTTTTGCCTCCTCAAAGGAAGAGGAAGTAAAGAAAGAAAAGCTGCACCTGGTTCCGACCAACCCTACAGTCACTTTTAAACACACACACACACACACACACACGCACGCACACACACACATTTATTTAACGTGCGTGTGCTGGAGGCAGTGCCTGGGAAAGCAGGTGGAGGTCAGACGACAGCTTGTAGGAGCTGGTTCTCTCTTTCCATCTTATCTGACCTGGGATCAAACTTGGGTCATCAGACTTGGCAGCAAGCCCCTTTGCCTACTGAGCCATCTTGCTGCCCCTTAGAGTCCCTTTCATACAGATGTGGTGCTAAGAGGAACTACCACCAGGTCATATTTACTTCCTGGGATGACTTCGCTCTTCAAAGGTAAGGGATGGAACTCAAATCCTGCCTGGGATTTATGGGGGACAGACCGGAGAGATCAGGGTTTGAATCTTGGGTCTGATTTTACTGTGGGCTGGTAGCTGTTTCTTAACTTTTGTGCCTGTCGATCCCATCTGTAAGTCATAAAGACAATGCCACTAGGAACTCCAAATGGCCATTCTGCGTAGTCACCCGGGCATCCGACACATTTGGTGCTGGACCTGCTCTTCAGAGGCCTGCTGTGAGCAGTACAATGACCATCCTCTGTTGGTGTGGCATTACCATAAACAGGAATTTCTCTAGTGGCTATAGAAGCCACTGTGAGGAATGGCAAGATGTCAAAACTGGCTTCCATGAGGTTGATAATTTCTAGAAATCAGTACACATTAAAAAAAAAAAGTACCTGTAATTTCATCTTTAAAGTGTGCACGATATTTATGTTTTCCTTTGTAGTACACTTGGCCACTTGCCTATCAATTCTGTTTTCACATTTATTCAGTGTGAGTGTGGGGTAAGTGAGGGTGGGGCTGGTGCACATGTCACTCTGTGTGTGTGTGTGTGTGTGTGTGTGTGTGTGTGTGTGTGTGTGTGTGAGGATGGGAGCTGGTCCTTTCGTGAGTCCACCATGTGAGCTCTGGAGATTGAACACCAGGCTTCTCAGCAAGCCCCTTGACCCAGAAGCCACCTTGCCAGCCCTGGACTAGATTCCTTTGAGGAGAAAACGCAGTGCCTAGGACACAGAGTTTAAACTCTAAAGCCCGACCTGGGTCCTCTAAGATGTTAGGTGTGTTTTCCCTTCCCGCACATCACCGAGTTGCTGTGCGTTTGCTCTGTGTTAGCGCCAGCCTGACCGGCAGCAGCTGTGTGTGCAGAGTCCCTCGTGCTGGATGGAGGTCTTCTTTAAGGCCTCCTGGAAGAGGCTCCCGGCCTTTATTTCCCTGCCAGGTTTGCAAAGGCTATTGCTGTCACTGCTGCTGCTACGGAAGAGGGTTCCCTTCCTTCATGTTTGTATGTCACCTGTCTCAGGGTGTCAAATCCACATTTTGTCATACCCTCAACCTCTGGCCTTTGGGTTAGAGCAAAACTGATCAGGAGACACCGACGGCTGTTTTAGAGAGAGGAATCTTTGTTTGGAAAGTACTTAGGAAACATCAATTGCTCCAAATTTTACTAAGAATAAGAAAACCAAAAGCAACATACAAAATCTAGGAACATGGAAAGTTTTCAATATAAAAAAAAAATCAGGAAATGGAGTTTTAACTTAATTCTGTCCCTAGGATTATTTAAGAGAGTCTCTCTCTCCCTCTTTCCTTCCTTCCTTCCTTCCTTCCTTCCTTCCTTCCTTCCTTCCTTCCTTCCTTCCTTCCTTCCTTCCTTCCTTCTTTCTGCTTGTTTGTTTTATTTAGTGAAAAGCAGGAAACCAGATTCATCTGTTAAAAGACTCCAAAGAGCCTTGACTTAACTTGGTTCAAACTAAGTTTTGCTTTGGCTGGACCAGTCTTGAGGACAAGGTCTCTCCGAGCTGTGATACAAGGAGTCACGGCGATGTGGATGGTACTTACCAGGTTCTCTTCACACAGCTCTCTGAACTGGTAGAATTTCTGCGCCATGAGAAGTTGGGCGCTGCCCACAGCAGTTCGGATTTTCCCTAGAACTGAAAAGAGCAGACACAGAGGTTTACACAATGCCTCAATGTTGAGCTTAGTCTGATTTTTAAAAAAAAGGCAAAGAAAAAGTTATGCTGTTGCGGTGTGGAAAAACACCCACAATTGCGCACCCACACGCACCTGGGTCCATGAAACCCGGGATACCGGGTTCAAGCATAAAGTCAACTTGGGAAACCACATGTTTATCGCTCTTGTTTCTTGGGAGAACTGAGTTTTCCGTCACAGCACTGTGCTGTACCCCAAGGAGAGGCAAATTAGCGTTCCTTTTCTTGGTCCAGACAAACTTCACGTGATTTTCCCAGTGTAGTTTCGGGTTTATGGAGTCAGTGATCCTGATCTACTAGCTTGATTTTCTAATTCCGATTCAAACACAAGAAAAGTAATACAAACTGGGGGAGGAATCTCCTAACACCCTAACTAGTCCATAATCCAGCATTTTCCCTGGAGTTCAGCCACTGACATTCTCTGAGAAATGAATTTGCTAGGGAGTGATGGGGTTCAACCTGTCGCCTGGGTCACACCAGCACGGACCCTAACATCCATTTGGTGTGGAGTCTTCCTCCTGGCTTTGGTACTTGAAGCGGTCTCAGTAACCGCCTTTGAGTACTTCTGCAGGGGCCTCCGGTCTCAGTGTCCCCAGGGCTCCCCCTGCACCCGCAGCTCTTGCAGCTGCCCCCGCTGGAGCTCTGCCACATAGCAAACCGCCCTCCTGTACAGAAACCTCCCACAATGGAAGACTAGAGAGAACTCAGACAACCTGAGGCTTGGATAGGCTGGGAATTCTGCCTGATAGAGACAATATAGGGTTCAAGCGGTCTCACTGTTGGCTTCGATCTAAAAACTTCACACTCCTTTTCTCAACCACAAGGTCAGGAGAAAACAAAGAAAGCAACGGGCATTGCCCAGGCTGACTTTATAATCTGCTGTGGATTCACAATGCCAGGCCTCCTGACGCTCATTCTACCTAGGAAGTTCTGGGGCAGACCTACACAGAAGTCTGTCCAAGGTCACTCTTGAATCCCCTGTTGTTCTGCAGCGAGGTGGTGGTTAACCTTGAAGCAGTTAGCCTGGCCCCCAAGGCTAAAGCCAAGGCCAGAGAAGGGCAGAGGAGCCAAGGCCCTGCCTTCTTGGGCTTTGCATCCTAGTGGAAAGCACAAAGAAAAGGCAGGGGAGTAGACCCCTTCAGTGGATTAGACAACATCGCGTTCTTCCTCTGTCTCCTATGAAACGGGAAACAAATGAGCAACAAACAGGCTCTGGCTTAAACAGTGTGTCTTGATAGTCACAATTTTATAACAGCACTTTTTATCTTATTTACCTCATTAAATCTATGCACATCATTTATTGTTTATATATATATCTATAGTTTATTTTATTTTATGTGCATTCGTGTTTTGTCTGCATGGATGTCTGTGTGAGGGTGCCAGAAACCCTGGAACTCAAATTGCAGACAGGTGTGACCTGCCATGTGGGTTTTGGGTGTTGAACCGGGGTCTTTTGGAAGAACAGCCAATGCTATTAATTGCTGAGTCATCTCTCCAGCCCCATAAATATATAAATGAAAACACACACGAACACTGGATTTGATCTGTCCCACTAACACAGTAGATAGACTGTGGGTTGAAGCAACAGATTTTCTCTGAATATTAAAATGGGAGGTTCGAGGACTCTGTGGGTCGGGAATGGGTTTTGCTCCTGGAGGTTCTGGGTAGTGGCCTCCTTTACAAGCAGGCTCCTGTAAACATTTTATAGATTGTCCAACCAAATAGGGTGCTCTTCTGTTCACATGAATGTCCCCCAGAGGCCTTTGTATTAAAATGTTGTTCACTGGCCTATGGGGCTTCTGGAAGTAGAAGACACTTGGGAAGTGGGGCCTTAGTGGAAGGAACTCGAGCTGCTAGGAGGTGCCGGAAAAGGGACACTGGTACCCCAGTCATTTCCCCTTTCTTTTTTGTTCCTCAGTTCCCACAATATACTCTGCCACTGAGGTCTACAAGCAACAAGGTTAAGTGACCATGGACTGAACCTTTGCTTTTGTTTTTCCCCAGACAGGGTCTCTCTCTATAGCCCTGACTCTCCCGGAACTCGCTCTGTAGAGCAGGCTGGCTTCAAACTCACTGAGATCTGCCTGCCTCTGCCTCCCGAGTGCTGAGATTAA